>NC_047085.1:174207229-174942229 GCF_902459505.1 Geotrypetes seraphini | reverse complement strand
GAAAAGAAATACAAAGGCACCCACCAACAAACCCCCAGCCCCCTGGTTTACTAACAGCCTGCAATCCCTGAAAAGAACTCTGAGGAAACTAAAAAAAAAAATGGGTTAAACACCCAAATGAAGAATCAAAGGTATACTGGAAGAGCCTACTAGCCTCCTACAAGTCCTCCATCTTGGAGGCGTAAAAAACCTACTACTCTCAACTCCTACAAAAAGTCCCCAACCGGTCTAGACACTTGTTTGCCCTGACAGACCACCTCTTCTCTGCTGCCCAACGATGCAATCCCAACAGCCCCACAGACCTAGACAGCGAGACCCTATCTAGCTTCTTCAAAACAAAATTGACACCATCTGAAACAAACTGGACAACACCCCCAGCAATGGTCCCCCTCTGACCTGCTCTCTTCAAGGTCTGACTAACCCAGCATCCAGATCACTATCCCAACTCCCCTCAGCCACACACAATAAACTTCTTGAAACTCTGAAGGAGCACAAAACCTCCAGTACTATCCTAGACCCCTGCCCTTCCAGCCTCCTCCTATCCACTGCTGACGCCTTAGCTGAATCCCTCCTCCCCATCATAAACACCTCCCTGGCAACTGGTAAGGTCCCACTCAGTTGGAAAACGGCTATTATCAAACCCACTCTCAAGAAACCTACTCTCGACCCAAATGACCCAAACAATTACTGCCCAGTCTCCAACTTCCCATTGGTATCCAAAATCCTGGAAAGAACAGTACTCCACTGGCTACTCCCATTCATAGAAGAACAAATCGCCCTTTCCCCTTTTCAATCTGGCTTCTGAGCTGGCCACAACACAGAAGCAGTTCTTCTAGACATCTTCGATGACAGTTGGTCAATACTAAACAAAGGTAGCGATGCTAGACCTAAGTGCTACCTTTGACACTATTGACCACCAACTCCTACTGCACATGCTCACCGACCTAGGAATCAAGGACTCTGCATTTCAATGGTTCACTTCCTTCCTTAAACAGAGAACTCAGTACCACTAAGCCCAAACAAATCAGAACCCAAACCCATCAAATATGGAATCCCCCAGGGTGCCCTGCTGTCCCCACTCCTCTTCAACCTATACCTCAGACCAGTTATCGATACTGCCCAAAAATACAACATTAAAACCCACTCCTATGCATACGACATTCAGCTTCTCCTCCCGCTAGGTAAAGACCGATCTACCCAATTCACCAATCTTCAACACTACCTCACCGACATGAAGAATTGGATGACAGACAACAAACTTCAGCTAAATACTGATCTATGGATCAGAAAGAAGAACACTAATTTCACCTGTTCAATACTATCTTGGGATTCCACACTCTTGTCAGCAAAAGACCTAGTGCGCAGCCTTGGGGTGGTACTGGATGGCCATCTTAGCCCATATTTCGCAAGTGGTCTCTTTTTCCTTCTACTATCTGCGTCAGCTACAAAGGATCAAACCATATATCACTAAACCTGACCTAGCCCAACTCCTCTATGTCTATGTACTCTCCAGAATGGACTATTGTAACTCCATCTTCAATGGAATTACTGTCAAAGAACTCAAACGCCTTCAGCGAGTCCAGAACTCTGCGACCCACCTCCTATATGATTAGGATTACCACGACCACTTCTCCTCAGCCCTCCGTACAGAACACTGGCTTCCAGTTAACAAATACTGTGTGTTCAAAGCCCTTGTTAGAAACATAGAAAAAGACGGCAGATAAGGGCCGCGGCCCATCTAGTCTGCCCACCCTAATAACACTCCCCTATTTAACTCTGTGCAGAGATCCCACGTGACGATCCCATTTCTTCTTAAAATCAGGCACGCTGCTTGCCTCGATCACCTGAAGTGGAAGTCTATTCCAGCGATCAACCACTCTTTCGGTGAAAAAGTATTTCCTGGTGTCGCCGTGCAATTTCCCCCCCCTGATTTTCCATGGATGTCCTCTTGTCGCCGTCGGACTTTTGAAGAAGAAGATATCTTCTTCTACCTTGATAAGGCCCGTGAGGTATTTGAACGTCTCGATCATGTCTCCCCTCTCTCTGCGTTCCTCGAGTGAGTATAGCCGTAATTTGTCCAGCCGTTCCTTGTATGGAAGATCCTTGAGTCCCGAGACCATCCGGGTGGCCATTCGCTGGACTGACTCAAGCCTCATTACATCCTTGCGATAATGAGGCCTCCAGAATTGCACGCAATATTCCAGATGGGGCCTCACCATAGATCTATACAACGGCATAATGACTTCAGGCTTACGGCTGACGAAACTCCTACGTATACATCCTATGATCTGCCTAGCCTTAGATGAAGCCCGCTCCACTTGATTGGCAGTCTTCATGTCTTCACTGATGATCACCCCTAGGTCCCGTTCTGCAACCGTCCTTGCTAGGATCTCGCCATTTAGGGTGTAAGTCTCGCATGGATTTTGACTGCCAAGGTGCATGACTTTGCATTTCTTGGCATTAAAACTCAGTTGCCAGGTCTTTGACCATTGCTCCAATAGGAGTAGGTCGTGTTTCATATTGTCCGTTGTGCTCTTGCTTGTTATATTACACAGTTTGGCGTCATCGGCGAATAACGTTATTTTACCGCGAAGCCCCTCAGCCAGGTCCCTTATAAAGATATTGAAAAGGATCGGGCCTAAGACCGAGCCCTGTGGCACCCCGCTGATCACTGCCGTCGTTACGGAGGGGGTGCCGTTTACCACCACCCTCTGAAGCCTACCACCAAGCCAGTCCCCAACCCATTTTGTCAAAGTGTCACCTAATCCTATAGAACTCATTTTGCACAACAACCTGCGGTGTGGGACACTATCAAATGCTTTGCTGAAATCCAAGTATACAATGTCCAAGGACTCTCCAATATCAAGCTTCCCCGTCACCCAGTCAAAGAAGCTTATCAAGTTGGATTGACAGGATTTCCCCTTGGTAAATCCATGTTGACGGGGATCCCGTAGATTCTCCTCATCCAGGATCTTATCTAATTGGTGTTTGATTAGGGTTTCCATTAGTTTGCTCTCTATAGATGTGAGACTCACTGGTCTGTAGTTCTCAGCCTCTGTTCTGCAACCTTTTTTGTGGAGTGGAATGACGTTAGCCGTTTTCCAGTCCAACGGGACTCTACCTGTACTAAGGGAGAGATTGAAGAGAGCGGATAGTGGTTCCGCCAGGACGTCCCCTAACTCCCTGAGCACCCTGGGGTGTAGGTTGTCTGGCCCCATTGCTTTGTTAACCTTGAGTTTAGTCAGCTCACAGTAGACACTGCTTGTTGTAAACTTGAAATTACTAAACGGGTCCACTGAGCCATCCTTTTTCTGTAGCTGAGGGCCGGAACCCGGCGCCTCGCGGGTGAAGACCGAACAGAAGTATTCGTTTAACAATTCAGCTTTTTCCGAGTCTGCTTCTACAAAGTTCCCGTCTGGTTTCCTAAGGCGTACTATCTCGCTTGTGCTGCGGTTTCTGTCACTAATATACCTGAAGAAGGATTTATCGCCCTTCTTGATGTTCTTTGCTAAAGTTTCCTCCATTCGGAATTTGGCCTCTCTAACTGCTGTTTTGACAGCTCTTGCCCTAGTCAAATAGACTTCTCTAGAGTCCTGAGATCCTGTATGTTTGTAGGAGATGAACGCTTTTTTCTTCTCTTTTATGAGGTCCGAGATCTCCGCTGAGAACCATTGTGGCTTATTGTTCCTGCGCCGATTACTCACTGATTTTATATAGCGATTGGTCGCCTCCTGAATGGTAGTTTTCAGAGTCGACCACAATTCCTCTACGTTATCTGTTCCTGCTCGGTTTTGTAGTGCTTGATGGATGAAATCCCCCATACCCTCAAAGTTGGCGTTCTTCAAGCTAAGGACCCTGGTTGATGTGTTAGTTTTGGCGAAACCCTTCCTGAGTTTGAACCATATCATGTTGTGGTCGCTGGAGGCCAACTTATCTCCCACTGAGACCTCAGTGACACTTTCGCCATTGGTAAGCAATAGGTCCAGTATTGCCTGTTCCCTTGTTGGCTCCAATACCAGTTGCCTCAGTTTAGCTCCCTTCATAGAGTTCAATAGTCTCCTGCTGCTGCTTGATGCAGAGGAAAGTGTGGTCCAATCCACATCAGGCATATTGAAGTCTCCTAATAACACTGTATCCCCACGTAAGGTGATATTCTCTATGTCACCTATTAATTCTATATCTATGTCATCCTGTTGCCTTGGGGGTCTGTATACTATGCCAAGATACAGGCATTTGTCATTCCCCCTGGCCAAATTTACCCAAAGGGATTCCCCTGTGTACCTGATATCTGTGATTCTGGTGACTTTAATATCATCCTTAGTGTATATTGCTACACCTCCTCCCATTCTGCCCTCCCTGTCTTGGCGAAGAAGGTTGTATCCTGGTATCACCATGTCCCACCCGTGGGAATCAGTGAGCCAGGTCTCAGTTATCGCCACCACATCCAGGTCAGCGTTTCTCATTTCAGTCTCAAGTTCCAGGATCTTGTTGCCCAGACTATGGGCGTTGACGTACATAGCCCTCCATGTAGTATGTTTGCTATGCCTCCCTGGGGCTGTTCCTGCTTGAGCTGCATGGACCTTTTCAGTACTACTTGGAGTTTGTGTACCTTCCCTAGACCCAGTATAGCAATGTGTACCTACCCTTTGTTTGAAAGTGTTCGTACCCTGTGGTGGAATACCTGTTTGAGCTACCTTAATTCTTTCAGTACAGCTTGCAATGTGTGTATCCTCCCTAGACCCAGAATTACAATGTAAACCTACCTTAGACTTAGAAATGTGTGTACTCGCACCAGACTTAGAAATGTGTTTACTCGTCCCAGTCCCAGACCCAGAATTGTGGTGTTTGTTTACCCCAGTCTCAGAAAAGTATTGATGGCATAGCTCGTCAGATAGGTTGTTTGTGCTTATAGCCTACAAGAGATTCCACCTCATCACCCCTGTCTACATCACATCCAAACTCCCTCAATACACTCCTGTCCACCCACTCTGCTTCCAAACAGAGAAACGACTATACATTCCTCCAGGAAGACCGCTCTAAATGGAAACAGCTCATAAATGCTCATACAGCCACTTTATCCTCTTTGGAACCAATTGCCTGCCCAGATAAGATCACAAGACTCATTGATGACCTTTCAGAAAACGCTGAAGACCCATCTCTTCAATTGAACAGTGCTAATGGACTACCACCTCCTAGCTCCCCTTCTTTTCTCCTCTCTCCTCCTTCTCTCCTGTTCCCTGCTCCTCTTCCTCTAATACCTTGCTCCCCTACTACTCCTCCATCTCTGCCCTCCTCTTTCCTCCTCACTTCCCTTGCTCCCCTTGTTCCCCCTCCCCTTCTTTATTTATTCAATTTTCTATACCGTTCTCCCAGGGGAGCTCAGAACGATTTACATGCATATATTCAGGTACTCAAGCAGTTTTCCCTCTCTGTCCAGCGGGCTCACAATCTATCTAACGTACCTGGGGCAATGGGGGGAATAAGTGACTTTCCCAGGGTGACAAGGAGCAGCGTGGGTTTGAACCCACAACCTCAGGGTGCTGAGGCTGTAGCTTTTAACCACTGTGCCATACTCTTCTCTCGCTACATCCTCTCCCCTGCCTCTTCTTCAAATGCCTATAATTTTTTAAGTCCTGTAAGTTTACTGTGAATGTTAATTGTAACCCATTCTGAGATCCCGGGAGAACGGGATAGAAATCTAAATAAATAAATAAAATAAAATAAATAGAGGTGATAATAGGACTGGGACGAGGATGCTGGCACGTAACATCCAGACCTGCATAGACATGACTTTAAACTGATAACAAGGGGAAAGCCGATAGTCGATCTGACCTCGACACATCGGACCACAGTATCAAGCAAGGATACAGAAACAGGAAATGGCGATAGTGGACTAGAGACAAAATGGACACTTTATGGACATAAACCCAAAGATGCAGCACAGGGACCCGAGAGGCAACTAGAAATAAAGAGCAAGACAAGGAGGAAACAGCAGGACCCAGAGGGCTATCAAAGAACAAAAAAGCGGGCAGAGGACGGGATAGACACACCACAGGAGGCAACACGTGAGGAAACCAGCAGGAGCAACAAATCAAGAGTAGATCCAAAAGAAAAGGTAACAAACTAGGACTTAAATTGCCTATATACAAATGCTAGGAGCCTAAGGACTAAAATGGGGGAGCTAGAAGTTATAGCCGGAAATAAGGACATAGACATAATAGAAATCACAGAGACATGGTGGACAGAGGACAACAAATGGGATGTGGCCCTTCCAGGGTATAAACTCTACAGGAAGGACAGAGCACACAAAAAGGGGGGAGGAATAGCACTGTATATAAAGGACTCCATTCCTTCATCCAGAACAGAAACAACAATAAGGGCAGACAGTCTGGAGTCACTATGGGTTAAGCTGACAGGAGGGGAAGGAGCTGACATCAAATTGGGATTGTACTATCGCCCACCAGGACAGTCAGAAGCAAACGACCTGGAACTGGAGGCCGAACTGAGGCAGGTGTGCAAAAGTGGAAGGGTGGTGGTTATGGGGGATTTCAACTATCCGGGAATAGACTGGGACATTGGGCACTCAAATTGCACGAGAGAAACTAAATTCCTAGAGGCGATAAGGGACTGTTTCATGGAGCAGCTGGTCACAGAACCAACGCGAGGGGATGCCACTCTAGACCTAATCCTCAACGGGCTAGAAGGACCCGCAAAGGAAGTGGTGGTAATAGCACCATTAGGGAACAGTGATCACAAGATGATCCAGTACAAATTAAACATGGGAACATCAAAGGTGAAAAGAACCAAAACGACAGCACTCAACTTTAGAAAGGGAAACTACAAGGACATGAGGAAAATGGTAGGAAAAAAGCTCAGCAGCAACTCAGGGAAGGTGAAGACCGTAAAGGAAGCCTGGACACTGCTTAAAGGCACAGTGCTCGAGGCACAAGACCTGTGCGTTCCAAGGTTTAGGAAAGGGTGCAAAAAAAAATCGAACTAGAAACCCAGCATGGATAACATCTGCAGTTAAAAAGGCGATAAGCGACAAGAAATCATCCTTCAAGAAATGGAAAAAGGATCCAACAAAAGAAAACCAGGAAGAGCACAAAAGACACCAGAAAGAATGTCATCGAGAGGTCAGGAAGGCAAAAAGAGAATATGAGGAAAGACTGGCAGGAGAAGCAAGAAACTTCAAACCCTTCTTCAGGTATGTGAAAGGGAAACAACCAGCCAGAGAGGAAGTGGGACCACTGGACGACGGAGACAGGAAAGGAGCGATAAAGGAGGAAAAAGAGATAGCTGAAAGGTTAAACAAATTCTTCTCGTCGGTCTTCACCAGAGAGGACACATCCAATATTCCAGAACCCGAGGTGATTATAAACGGAGAACACGACGAAAGGCTGGTACAACTAGAGGTAAGCAAAGAGGATGTCCTCAGACAGATAGACAGATAGACAGACTAAAGAGCGACAAATCACCAGGCCCGGACGGCATCCACCCAAGGGTACTAAAAGAACTGAGAAACGAAATAGCAGAGACACTTCGCCAAATATGTAACCTCTCCCTAAAAACTGGGGAGATCCCAGAGGACTGGAAAATAGCAAATGTCACGCCCATCTTTAAGAAGGGATCAAGGGGAGACCCGGGAAACTACAGGCCTGTGAGCTTGACCTCGGTTCCTGGAAAGATGATGGAAGCAATGGTAAAGTACACAATCTGCGAACACATAGAAAACAATGGACAACTGAAGGCGAGCCAGCATGGCTTCTGCAAGGGAAGGTCATGCCTCACGAACTTGCTGTACTTCTTTGAGGGAATAAACAGTCAGATGGATAAGGGTGAATCCATAGACATCATTTACCTTGACTTCCAAAAAGCCTTTGACAAGGTACCTCACGAACGGCTACTTAAAACACTGTGGAACCACGGGGTGCAAGGGGATATCTACCGATGGATCAAACACTGGCTAGCGGGCAGGAAACAGAGGATTGGAGTCAAGGGCCAATACTCAGATTGGCAATGTGTCACGAGCGGAGTTCCGCAGGGGTCGGTGCTGGGACCTCTACTATTCAATATATTTATTAACGATCTGGAGATGGGGACAAAATGTGAGGTTATCAAATTTGCTGATGACACCAAACTCTGCAGCAGGGTTAGAAACACGGAAGACTGTGAAGACCTACAAAGGGACCTAACGAGACTGGAAGACTGGGCAAAAAAGTGGCAAATGAGTTTTAACGTAGAGAAATGCAAGGTCATGCATGTAGGGAAAAAGAACCCGATGTTCAACTACAAAATGGGGGGAACACTGATAGGGGTTAGTAACCTGGAAAGGGACTTGGGGGTGATGGTCGACTCATCACTGAAACCATCGGCGCAATGTGCGACAGCCTCAAAGAAAGCAAACAGAATGCTGGGCATCATCAAAAAGGGTATCACAACCCGGACGAAGGAAGTCATCATGCCGCTGTATCGCGCAATGGTGCACCCGCACCTGGAGTACTGTGTTCAATACTGGTCGCCGTACCTCAAGAAGGACATTCGGTACTCGAGGGAGTGCAGAGGAGGGCGACTAAGCTGATAAAAGGTATGGAAAATTTTCCATACGCTGACAGGATAAAAATGCTGGGGCTGTTCTCCCTGGAGAAGAGGAGACTTAGAGGGGACATGATAGAAACCTTCAAAATCCTTAAGGGCATAGAGAAAGTAAATAAGGACAGATTCTTCAAACTGAGGGGAGCCACAAGCACTAGGGGTCACTCGGAGAAATTGAAAGGGGACAGGTTTAGAACAAATGCTAGAAAATTCTTTTTTACGCATGGAACGCGCTTCCGGAGGAAGTGATAGGCCAGAACTCTGTACAGGGGTTCAAGAGGGGTTTGGATAGGTTCCTGGAGGATAAAGGGATAGAGGGGTACAGATAGAACTTGAGGTAGGTTATAGAAGTGGTCAGAAACCACTTCACAGGTCGCAGACCTGATGGGCTGCCGTGGGAGCGGACCGCTGGGCGAGATGGACCTCGGTCTGACCCAGTGGAGGCAACTTCTTATGTTCTTATGTTCTTATGATAGAGGTCTATAATATAATGAGTGGACTGGAAAGGGTAGATGTGAATTGCTTGTTCATTCTTTGCAAAAATATTAAGACTAGGGGGCATGTGACGAAGCTGCTAAGTAGTAGATTTAAAACAAACCAGAGAAAATATTTCTTCACAGAATATGTAATTAAACTCTGGAATTTTTTTTGCCAGAGAATGTGGTGAAATCAGTTAGCTTAGCGGGGATTAAAAAAGACTTAGATAATTTCCTAAAAGAGAAGACCATAGGCCATTATTGAGATGGCTTGGGGAAATCCACTACTTGTTCCTAGGATAAGCAGCATAAAATCTTTTTACTGCTTGGGATCTAGCTAGGTACTTGGGACCTGGGTTGGCCACTCTTGGAATCAGGATACTGGGCTTGATGGACCTTCGGCCTGTCCCAGTATGGTAATTTGTATGTTCTATTACTGAATGCTTGCGAAATATAGGAACTTTTATAATATAATGTAAAGTAACTCTTCTGACATTGATTGCCTACAAAATTCTCAGCTGACACTTTTCATGAATCCAGAACTTTACGTTCCAATGCTTTTTATATAATATTTCTGCATTTCATGCATACTTACAAAATATACAGAAAAAAAAGGTTAACACATAAAAACAAAACATACAAAGAATATAAGATAATATTCTTTTATTGAACTAAATACATTTTTGACCAGCTTTGGAAGCTAAAACCCTTCTTCTTCAGGTCATATTTTCCTTATGTTTGCTAAATATTACTTCACACATATGACATGTGAATTTGACAGTAGAATCTTATAAAAACATATTGTAGAAACATAGAACATCATGGCTTGAAAAGACCATCTGGCTTATGCAGTCTGCCCAGCTTTATATTCCTGTTCTCTACCTCAGAGATCCTCTGTGCTTATCCTATGCTTTCTTGAAATCTGATATTGATCTTATCATCAGCATCTCCATTGAAGAGCTGTTCCATACGTCCATTATTTTTTCTGTAAAGAAAAATTCCCCTAGATTACTCTTAAGTCTAGTGCTTTTCATCCTTATCCTATCACCCCTCATTCTAGATACTTCTTTCCCTTGAAAGAGGCCTTTCTTCTATGAACATCTCCCATTTCCCTCCATCTGGTATATGTCTTGATGATATGGTCTTCGTCATTGTGAAAGCCTTCAAAACAAGGTCTCACCAGAGACTTATCCAAAGGCAATATCATCTCATTTTTCCTATTTGCCACCCTATGCATCCAAGAATAATTTTATTTATTTAAAAATGTATAGCCCGCATATCCAGCAATTCTATGCGGGTAACAATAAAACATACAAGATAAAATTACACAAAAGACACCAGTAACAGAGAAGCAACACCATATAACCACATCTTTTCTTATATCAGGCAGCATTATGGGGTAAAGATCTAGAACAATTACTTATGCTTACTAATACTTATGGTGAATTTAGGAAACACTTAAAAACATATCTGTTCCTGAAGTACTTAGGTAGCTGATTTGTACAATCTTATTCCACAATAAGTGATCTCTAGAGCTGTTAATCACTAGCTTTTACTTTGTTCATTTTACTTAATTTGTAGCATTTTTAACCATTGTAAACCACATAGAACTTCATGGTCCTGTGGCATATAAACTGTTATTATTATTACTACAACAACACAAATCACATTCTCAATTAAATACAATATCCAATAAAACCAACAGGCTTATAACTGTAAAATTATGTAAAATCTAAAAACAAATTTAAAAAATTACCAAACTCCACTTTAAAACCTAAATATTGAGTCATCTCGCCAATTAACACGCAAACAAATGTCTGAACACTTTGACTCATTCAACAAAAGTACGTTCAAACAGCAATGTTTTTTAACATCTTCCGAAACTGTAACTGTTATTTTGTCTTGGACTGATGTATTATCACTCTATGTGATCATCTTAAGTTCATCAGATGTGATCATCCCACGGTCATGCTCTTGTTTTGTACACAGAACTTTACCTCCTGTGCTTTACAACCCAAATGCATAACCCTGCAGGTGTTTAGAAAATGATTAAGCTATATACCTCTTTACCTAACCCCACTGCCCTTGACCGATGGATTATAAAGAAATGTATAACTGTCACGTACAGAAACTTGTAAAATCTTGCACTTTAATTATGGCAGATCCAACCTGTAAACTGTATGTACTGTATGTATGTCAATTAGGTTAAAACTTGTACTGGAAAACTTGCACTGTAAGAACAACTATGGTAAATTGTAACCGGTAAACTGTACATTATGAAGCACATAATCAAAAAGAAAATACATTCAAAAATCCGCCTAAATCGGCACTTGGATGATCAAAAAGACAGGTCGTCCATGTACCGAATCGAACAGGGTGTTAGACATATCTAAAACCAGCTTAGGCTTTTCATTGCCTCTATGTGCCCAGAGCGAAAAGGGGCATTTTGGGAGGAGTGGGTAGGGCAGGAGGTGGGCGGACTGTTGGCTGACCTAGACTTAGGGCTCCTTTTACTAAGATGCGTTAGGGCCTTTAACGCGCAGAATAGCGCTCGCTAAATTGCCGCGTGTGCTAGACCTTAATACCAGCCTTGAGCTGGTGTTATTCTAGAAGCATACCGCGTGATGTAGTGCACGGTAATTTTTGTGCATGCGCTAAAAACGCTAGCGCACCTTAGTAAAAGGAGCACTTAGTTGTCTGGCAGCCATAATCAAAAAATTGCCTTGATGAAACTTATATGTTTTGACTTAGACCAAGTCAAAACAGGTATAAGTTCCGGATCGGGCTGCTGAGCTGATTGCAGCTGCCACGATTGGTTCAGTGGCCCAGGCAACCCATCCCCCATCCCCCCCCCCCCCCCCCCGCAATGATCGTGGCAAGATACATTTGCAGTATGCGACCCTTTAGGCAGGAAGGAGTGAGCTTCCCTCCTGCCATTTGCTCTTCTGAAGGTACTGGGGTTCTTGGGTTGTGGGAGGGGGAATCTATAACACTATAACTCACAGCTGGAGGATGAAGAGACTTACTTATGACACATACCCAATAACTTGGAATCTCTTGTGTAAGTCAAGAATTAATGAGCTTATATCAGAGGAAAAGGGTCTCAGTAACCCCGTGAACCATCCACAAGGAATAAATTTAATTCGCATATGTGAGGGGTTCCGTTGTCTATCACTGACCCAAAAAACCTCCTATTAACTCAATATTTATAACACAGAGTTTTCTTTTTAAATAAATTTTTTCTTATATCTTTTTTTTTTTTTCTTTTTTTCATGCAAAACCTTAATTTGATAATTGCAAGACAGCAGAGTGAGACTTATCATTTTATCAGCGCCTGCCGGCGTCAAAATTTCGCAGAATAAAATGACTGTTCAGTCAATCCCCATCCACGACGGGACCCGTATCGCCTGTTTACATGGCTTTATCAAGGGTCTGGAATATATATGGGGGTTATCTAAAAATAAGGAAAGACAGTCATTAAAATCATGTCCACATAGCTGAAATGTTAATTCAAATGCAAATCGAAGACGTGGAGGGGCATAATCAAAAGGGACATCTAAGTCCGTTTACGTCCATCTTGCAAGTCGTCCAAAGTAAGAAAACAGCTTAAGACACATTTTCGAAAAATACATCCAACTTTTTTTTCATTTCGAAAATCGTCTAATTATACGTCCTGCCGATCTGATCGTCCAAGCCGCTAAATCATCCATCTTTATACCACATTTTCATCCAACTTTCCATCCAAGTCCAAAATGCCTAGAACAAGACCTGTTGGATGTGGGAGGGGTCTGCAAAGTGATGGACTGCACACCTAGACATGCCACCTAGTGGGGTACCTTACAGGGCACTGCTGTGAACTTCACAAAAAGGGTACCTAGGTAATTCAGAAATACGTCCAAAACCCGTTTTTAGTATCGGCACTTGGACGTATTTGAGAAATGTTCGTCCAAGTGCCAACTTAGGCCGGTTTTTGGATGTATTTCTCTTTTGATTATGAGCGCCTTACTATCTGTGAAAGATCCACTGCTCAACGCCAGCATACATTTCTCTCAATGGAGATCGATTAAGGAAAAAAGACGCCAGCACATGCTCTGTTTAACTAGCAACGCTGGCGCAGGAAAATTCAACCATTTATTTATAGCAACCGCACATGCGCACAAAGAACCAACGTGTGAAGCAGCCAGCTGGAAATATTGCAAGATTGTTAGATATGGTATAAAATACCGTTATACAAAACTAAAAGAAAACACTCCAATTAAGCGCATTGTTCAGTCCTACAGTCCTCTGATATAAGCTCATTAATCTTGACTTACACAAGAGATTCTAGGTTATTGGTGATGTGGGAGGGGAACCCAGGAATGTGGGGGCAGAGATGTCAGGGGATGTTGAAGATGTCAGGAGATGTGGGGGGTGAGGTACAGGATGTTAGGGCACTTATCTTAAATCTTATATAAGTGCTACTTTGTATACAAAGATAATTGGTTTTTGTTTGATTTTGCTCACTCACATGGATGGAAACTTTTTTTGGACTTGTTAATATATTAAGGAAGTACCATTGAAGATATATCGGGTCTGCTTCCTTGTATGAGGTCTTTTCCCTCCTTATAGGATAAAATGAAAAAGAAAAATAATTAGGAAATCAAACGCTTAATAATCTGAAAGGAACTAGATTGGTTGGTTCCTATGTTGGTTGGGTTCCACTGATATGGCATGTCTATATGACCAGTCCATCACAATGTTGCAGTTTAATTGAGATACCATTATTTAATGAGTTAAAATAGTCTAAATTAGAGAGTTGCGCGGGGACAGAAATCCCACCCGTCCCCGCCAGGATCCTCTCCGTCCCCACCCGTCCCCGCCAGGATCCTCTCCATCCCCACCCATCCCCGCAAGGAATTACCTCCATCCCAGCCCGTCCCCATAAAAAGCAGCAATTACTTCTGATAGGATCATCAATTCCACAGTTTCTTTTGTGTTTGCACTGCTGTTTTCCTTGTAGAATCTCTTTGGTGGAACCCTCTTTTTGTTTTCTGTTCAGGTAATTAACTTATAAACCCCCCCCTCTTTTACTAAGACTGACATGTCCATTATATTATTTGGATGAACCCGTGGGAGTCCCATTGGCTAGAGGGGGGTCCCTGTGGGAGTCCTGTGGGTTAGGGGGGATTCCCGCAATCTCCATTCCCGTGCAGACCTCTAGTCTAGATGGGGTACTGTGCTACAGTTCTGAAGTATTTTGGCCATAAAAAAGTGTGGGTTTATGACTGTATTTTATAATGGCATCTGGGAGCACAGCTGCTATTACAGAATTTTCAATCAGCAAACGTCATATTGGGGGGTGGGGGCACTAACATGTGGTACTCAGTTATAGAATTAACCCTTTAGATTGCAAGCCTTCAAGGATGGGAAAATACCAGCTATATCTAAATGTAATTCATCTTGAGCAGCTACAGAAAAAGGCACGAGCTAAATCCGAGTCTTTATTCTTTATTCTCTATTCTGTATTGCTTAATTTCAATAAATAAATGCAAGATTTAAAAAAGCAGGCTTAGCTTCTTCTTGAACATTTTTATATACTGCATGCACTTTGGGGGATTCGGGTAACCCTCATATTCCATATGGATGCAACATAATGACCTAATAGAAGTATCTAATCCAATTTCCCCTTATTTGAGCAAAAATTCATGAGCAATTGCTGTCTGCAGGGTTTGCTGCAGTAATCAAAGAAACACTAAACATAGATCATACGTTTTTTTGATTATTGCACCATGAAAAATACATAAAAATGTGTGCCTCTTTTCTTTGTGGCTTATATTTCCAAGACAAAATTATGCATACAGTCCTCAAGGGCCGCAACACAGGTTTTCAGGATTTCCCCCTGAATATGCCTGAGATCGACAGTGCATGCAAATGGGTCTCATGCATATTCAGTGGGGAAATCCTGAAAACCCTACTGGGTTGCAGCATTCAAAGACTGTGGTTGTCCACTCCAGTCCTAAACTATGTGTGTAATTTTCTCCCAGACCTATCTCCATCCATGAGAATACCTCCTAGATTACCTGGGTACACACTTGGAGAGTAAGCAATAATCAAACATTCATTTATGAAAGTAAAATAGTGTGCAAGCCATTTGGAAAGGGCTTTGATTACTATCCTCTAACTGGGTTATATTTCTTTTAAAGCTTTGCACATTTAATAGAGTTTATTTTGATCTTGATAAGTATTGAGTCTTATGGAAGTGGGGCAGGTAAGTATTTTTAATAATACTGAAATGACAATCTGGACATAGGTACGACGAGCGAGGTGATTAAATTTGCAGACGATACGAAGTTATTCAGAGTAGTGAAGACGCAGGGGGATTGCGAAGATCTGCAACGTGACATAATCAGGCTCGAGGAATGGGCATCAACATGGAAGATGAGGTTCAACGTGGATAAGTGTAAAGTGATGCATGTCGGTAACAAAAATCTCATGCATGAATACAGGATGTCCGGGGTGGTACTTAGAGAGACCTCCCAGGAAAGGGACTTAGGAGTTCTGATCGACAAGTCGATGAAGCTGTCCACGCAATGTGCAGCGGCGGTGAAAAGCACGAACAGAATGCTAGGAAGGATAAAGAAGGGGATCACGAACAGATCGGAGAAGGTTATCATGCCGCTGTACCGGGCCATAGTGCGCCCTCACCTGGAGTACTGCATACAGCACTGGTCGCTGTACATGAAGAAGGACATGGTACTACTCGAAAGGGTCCAGAGAAGAGTGACTAAGATGGTTAAGGGGTTGGAGGAGCTGCCGTACAGCGAAAGATTAGAGAAACTGGGCATCTTTTCCCTCGAACAGAGGAGATTGAGAGGGGACATGATTGAAACATTCAAGGTACTGAAGGGAATAGACTTAGTAGATAAGGACAGGTTGTTCACCCTCTCCAAGGTAGGGAGAACGAGATGGCACTCTCTAAAGTTGAAAGGGGATAGATTCCGTACAAACGTAAGGAAGTTCTTATTCACCCAGAGAGTGGTAGAAAACTGGAACGCTCTTCCGGAGGCTGTTATAGGGGAAAACACCCTCCAGGGATTCAAGACAAAGTTAGACAAGTTCCTGCTGAACAAGAATGTAAGCTGTTAGGGCTAGTCTCGGTTAGGGTGCTGGTCTTTGACCAGAGGGCCGCCGCATGAGCGGACCACTGGTCTGACCCAGCAGCGGCAATTCTTATGTTCTTATTGCAGGTATTTGAGCTTCTTGTCTGTAGTTCAAATAGTCTCCATGGTAAAAACATGCTCAGGTTGCATTCATTTCCCAATACCATATGTTGATAATGGTTAGGAGAGTGACAGCATACTGGGAAAGTGAAAGTAAGGCTAATGCATATTACAACGAAGCCTACAATTTATGATTATAAGGAGGAAATTATTCAGATGTCTACGTAAAAGAAGTTTCTCAAACTTGTACAAAAATACATTTTTCAAAACATAGAACATGATTTTTTTTAAAGCCAATACTAGCTATCTATAACACAGTAACAATATTCATAATCTCAGAACACCAGTTTAAACAATCCTATTTTGGGATGATTCATCAGATGTGCTTCCACCAGCCATCTATTATTTGTCGCGGCTGTGTGAATCAATATCGGCATATGTTGTCATCATCCAATCTGCTTTTTTTATTATTTTATTAATTATTTTAAGTTAGTTTCTAAAAAGTTTTCGATTATTAAGTCAATAAATACTTTGCTCCAAAACTTTCATATCCATATGTTTAGAAAAGAAAGAGCATTAGATACCTTAGCTTTAAAGCCGTTTCACTTTTGGCTTGAACTGCCTTTGTACTTATTTGCGCCGGGAAGGGACTGTAAACTTTGGCATTGCTCCTGAAATCTTTTTTTTCTTATTTTTCCCAAAATATCACGTTCAAACTGTCCCAATAGTACAATTAAAATATTTATAAATAGAAACACTGAACTTATCACGTAGTGAAGCACAGAAAGCACCAATGCAGTCACGTTTCAAGCGCTGTCTCTGCTTCAGGAAGCGATTTCTCAAAAGTTTGTTGAACACATCTTTCAGTTGACTCTCAATGACAACAGCACACTCATGTGCTTTTATAAAACAAGCACCCAGAAACAGCCCCAGTACTGCACAAATATCCACGTACATCACAACTTTGCCTATATTCAGCCAAAAAGGCCCATACACAGCGCCTGAGTGTGCAAATTTGGCTGTACAGGAAACTTAATTGTTTAATGAGTCAATCAGAATTGATGATTCGCCACTAACAAGCAATTATTGGCACTAATCAGAATTTACACGCACAACTTTCTAAGCCTTTTTTATAAAATGGTGTATGTAAATTTTAATGTGTGGATCTGAAAAGAGGACTAGGCCATGGGCTTTCCTATAAATTTCATGCACCATTATAGAATACGCCTGGTCTATGCAGAATTTAGGCAGGGGCATTTACACCAGGTTTGTAGTTGGTGTAAATTGTAGTCATAGGGCCAGCTACTGTGCGTATTCTATAAACTGTGCCTAATTTTAAGTACAGTTTATAGAATACAGTATATCCCCACGACTCAATCATTCGCGTTTTTTTCCATGCATGTTTTTAAGCTACAATAACTCCAGAGAAAGTCCCGGGGCTTACAGGCGATACAGACTAACAGACAATGACAGACTGAAAAGTGTGCCAAAATTATTAGCGGCTCGGTTTTTGAGAGGTTGGCCAGTTCCATCTTTTCTTTCTAATGTTATTATAGTTGCCCATGGCTATGGCTTCCTTGTCTATATATGAGCAGGCAGGAGGAGGTCTGAGGACCCTCCGTCCTCTGACAGTTTCCTATGCTTAGCAGAATGAGGAAGTGAGAAATGCCAACCTCCCAGGACTGTTCTTCAGCCCTCTCCCACCTCCGATCCCCACATCCAATACAGTATTCGTGCTTTTTTGAAATTTGCAGGTGCTCCAGGAACGTAACCCCCATGAATTTCGGGAGAATACTGTAGTGCTAAGCACATTTTTTTCCCATGACAGATTTTCTGGCACCATATATAGAAGCTGACCCAGACTGTGTAAAATCTATGTGATAATTTATTGGGACGGCGGACAGCTTAATTCAGGAGCTGAGAGCCCGGCAGCGGGACCTGAGTCTAAGCTGGCGGATGGCAGAGGCATTGCCCTAAAGCGGGAGGGCAGCTGTGCAAGGACCCCGAGAGTTGCCAGCGCCTGGCCACCTGAAGGAAGTCACCCTGCTGAAGGAGCTGCGGCACCCGGGCATCATCCAGGCATGTACCCACCCCTGGGCCACCATAGCAAACCTTTTGGGCTGTGGAACGAATTGTCTGAGTTTCCTTTATTGCCTATGGGGAAATTTGCTTTGCTATACAAGTGCTTTGGATTACGAGCATGCTTCTGGAATGAATTATGCTCGTAAACCAAGGTACCACTGTTTAAGTAGTCACACAATTATATAAGATCACTTTTACATGCAAGAGAAGTTTTAAAGACCAATTTTGTTTAGATCATCTAGGTCATAAAAGAAATGCTGTTCACAATTTTCAGGGTAATTTATAAAAGGCTTCAATGAATGTGAAACCTTTTATAAAATATATATATGACCATGGAGAAAATACACATATTTGGCAGCATATACAAAGGAAATAACAACCTTACATAGAAACATATCCCCCCCCCCAAAAGAGCAGCTTCACTTTGGTTCTTTGTACATGAGTGCTGGCCCTTACATGTATAAATAGCAGCATTTTTAAAACTGTATGCCCCTAGGGTGCTATACTCCAAAACACAATTAAATTTGTCGAGGTAGCTTTGAATAAAAAAAGAGGTAAGCCAATTCCTCTGTCAAATTCCATATCCAAATAAGCAGTTAGCTGACAGCTATACTTGCTTCAGAGCAAGTGTAAGGGCTCATGAGAATATTTATTGAAGTACACTTGTATTTCCTATTCAAAATAGGATATTCACATAGAATTTTACGCTTTGTCCAAAGCATGCTTAGAACATGCCCTTTCAAATTGGTGCATACCAGATGCATAAAAATACAAGCCATACATCTTCTAAAATTCCTACTTATATTGTATGTGGATATTGAAGTTCATGTATAAATGGCATTTTTTGTGGTCAACAAAAAGCAGCACAGCCAAAAAGATGTGTGAAAAGCAAGTTCAATTTTATTGTGCAGACATCAAGTAAAACTTGCTTTTTACACATCTTTTTGGCTGTGCTGCTTTTCGTTGACCACCATTTTGGACTTTGCAGATTGTCTGCCCTGTTGTTTTCTAGGACCCTATCAGTGGGATCTGTAAATTCCTTGCATTGTAAGGTGATAGCACAAATGTTACAAGTGCCACAATGATAATGACTCCATACTCCAACACTGTTATCAAGAGGTTTCTTCTGTGGAACTGAAGGGCTTAAAATTTCTTTTAAGTTCATATGCCTGGAATGCAACTCTCAAATCTTTGTTTTTAATAACAGGATGCATTTTAACCAATTCCCAATTTTTTCTAAGAACTTCCATGATAATAATAATAATAACAGTTTATATACCGCAATACCGTGAAGTTCTATGCGGTTTACAAAAGATTAAGCAAAGGTACAAATTGATTGACTTTAAGAGGGGTGGAGGAAAGAGAATTAATAGGACAGGAAATCCATTGTTGAGGAGAAAGTGATCAATAGGACAAGTTAATCGCTATTGAGGGTAGAGAGATCAGTTGTCTAGATGCTTTAGGAACAGGTGTGTTTTTAGACATTTCCTAAATTCCTCATAAGTAGTGGGCGAAAGCAATTGTTCTAGGTCTTTACCCCACGATTCTGCCTGGTGTGAGAGAAGATGTTCATGGTGTTTTTTCAGTTTACAACCTCTCACTGGGGGGGAAACGAAGTTGGAATGTGAGCTTCTCTTGTGTCTGTTGGCTGAGAAGGAGAAAAGGTCAGTTATGTATTTAGGGGCAAGTACTTGTAATGATAGGTTGGCTGTTGGAGGAATAGCGCATCACACAAGTTTCAAAATTACCCTCCAACTGATTTATTTGATGTTATTTATGAGCAAATCTCTATTGATGAATCTTGCACAGTGACAAGCATTCTTGATGACATTGATAGGATAACTTCTTAGCGAAAGCTTAGATTGAAATAATACTATTCTATTCTTTATTCTTCTATTCTTTTATACCGCCATGATTAGATGACTTCTAGGTGGTTCACACTGAAGAGAGCTGGACAATCAGCGAATTACAAAATGCAAATAATAAAAGTACAACATATTACTCAAGAATAGACAGAATAAGATTATTAAATTTAGTGTGACTTCTGTTTAAGAGATAAATCTATCAAACAATACAGTTTTAATTTATTTCTGAAACGTGCCGTAGATCAGCCTGGCTCCATTGATGTAGTTACCTAACCAAGACTGCTGTTTACTTGCTTGAAACATGAAAGTCCTATCCAAAAAGGACTTGTATTTACAGCCAGTGATCCTTGGGTATGCAAATAAATTACAATTTCTGGTTATCCTGGTAGGGCTATATAGCATGAAATGAGGTAAAAGGTAGAAGCTCAAGTTTCAAGTTTCTTTAGTTTCTTTAATTACCTCTCATAGTCCAAATCCAATGCGATTTACACAAATTCCAAAATTATGTAAAATATTACAAACCAACAAACATAACATTCATTACTAATACAATAGTACATGTAAGGAGGGAAGGGGTTAACAACAATTACCATAAATACAATTCTAAAAAAAAACTAAAAGTAAAAATAAAATCAGGGGAGGGGGGATAAGTTACAGAGGGTTTGGGAACAGATACCTGCTAGATTCTATTAGATCGTCTTCCTGAAACTATTATAGTCTATGACAGGTCTATTGGAAAGCGTCCTTGAATAGCCAGCTCTTTAGGAGACTTTTAAACTTGCTAAGTGATTTTTCTTCTCTTATATTAAGTGGAAGTGAATTCCAAATTTGTGGAGCTGTGCCGGAAAAGATCATATCTCTCTTAGAATATATAACTAGCTAATCCCCAAACCAACTTAAAACAAATGCAAGAAAACTTAAACATTATTCGTACCTCCATTGGCAACCAGTGCAGTAGTCTATATTAGGGACTAACATGGTCGCTTTTTTAAAATTCAAATATCAGGCAGACAGCCGTGTTCTGTTCTGTACTATTCTTAATTTCCTCAGTGTTTTTTTAGGTACACCCAAATAAACGATATTGCAATAGTCCAATATAGAAGGAACCAAAGACTGCACCAATAATATAAAAGATAAAGGGTCAAAATATTTTTTAATGGTTTCCAATTTCAAATTCTGAATATCCTTAGCTTGACCTTTTATTTTCTCCTCTATTTGAATAAATTGTGGTTTTATTAATTTTGGAATGTTAGCAACCAGGTCCCAGATAGAATCTAATGTTACCTCTTGGGGTTTTTGAAGCTGAGAAAAATGGACTGCAAATTCTTCTCCAGCTGATGGTTCTCTCTGTAGGACATTCTCCTGGGTCTGTCTGTTTCCCTCAGTTCCTGCATATAGACTCTCTTGCAAACGCAGAGAGTATGGCTCCATGCTCCCTTCATGAATATCACCGGCCTCCAGAGTAGGACAAGCTCCCTCTTTGGAGAGCTCCCCACCCATGGTAAGCTGGTAACCTGAGAGCGTGGGGGCGGAGCCTTCATGTTGGGGCTTAGTGTGGTCTCCAGTCCCAAAGAGATCGCCTCCATTCCTCCATTCGGGACATCTCTAGCGGGACAATCTCCGACTGCTGAAGGGTGCTCTGCATGCGGCGGATTAGCTCTTCTATGTTGCCCATTCCGGGTACACCAGAGCTCTGCAAAGCCCCTGCTGTGCCCCTCCCTCTCCGTTTGGGCATCTTGGGGTAAATTGATACAGCGGAATCAGAGTAAGTAATAAGCTCACCGATGCGTGATACTCAGCTTAGTCAGTTGGCTGCCATCTTGATCCGTGATCTACCTTGGTTTGCTAAGAAAACTTTTGTCTTTTCTGTATTTAATTTCAGTTTAAAATTGATTGTCCAATGTTCTATTTCAGTTATAATATAAGAAATGTTAATAATGTATTTTCATATAGTTTTTCTGATTTTTCAATTGTATACATTATAAAGTTCAAAATATCAATAAAGAAAAAAAAAAAAAAAGAAAGAAATGTGTTCTAAAGTTTCATTAGTTATACTATTCAAAGGAATTAAAATAAAAATATCATCAGTATATATATAATAGTTTAGATTTAACTATTGCAGTAGATGTCCTAAGGATGAGATGTAAATATTGAATAATATGGGTGATAGCGGGGAACATTGGGGTACCCCCAAAGGGTTTTTCCAGGAGCTAGAGTAATTCCCATCACTAACCATTCAGTATGATCTTTTTGTTAGAAAACCCTGCAACCAGTTCCTAACTCTTCCCGCAAGCCCCATGTAACATTATTTCGTGATCAACTAGATCAAAAGCACTACTAAAGTCTAATTGTAAAATCAGAGCACTTGTACCTTTACTAAAAAGACTGTAAAGGTGATTTAAGAATTGAAGCTAAAACCGTCTCAGTGCTAAAACCTTTTCTAAATCCTGATTGATGTTCACTAAGAATGTTAAATTTGTCTAAATAATTCACTAATTCCAAGTTGACCAATCCTTCCAGTAGTTTAGTGAGAAGGGGATACTCACTATGGGCCTGTAGTTGGACTTCTGGGCTATAGAGTTCTTCTGGTCTTTAGGGATAGGTGTAATCAATATGTGTCCCATTTCTTCATAAAATATCCCTCTAGTAAGAGTAGTTGTTAACCAATTAAATAAATTACTTTTAAAATCGAGTGTTGCAAGTTTCAAGATCTTGGAAGGACATTCGTCCAGCAAGCAGTTTGATTTAGTATATTTATTAAACAAAATTAAAAATTGATGCCAATTTGGAAATTTGAAATGATCCCAGAGCATGTCCACTCTGGGTTCCTTTTCATGAAATCCAAGTTGGAATTCAAAGTCAGATGTAGACAAATTACAAAATTAATATATAATAGCATACTTATTGTATATGGATATATTACAAGTTTAACATAAGAAAAAAAAAAAAGCAGAGCACACATAAGTTGCCAATGCCACCTAAGAGAAAAAGAATAAGAAGGAGTTGCAAGAGATTTCCAACTAAATTCCTATAGTATTCATCCAGCGGGATCCATTTCCTAGTAAAATTAGAAATATAGTTTTGTTTACAGGCTATAATTTCTTCATATTTCCTGATAGCACACAGGTGATTCCACCATTCATGGAAGTTAAGTTTGGAGTTGGAGCAATCATAATGTCAAATATTTTGATGAGTTTTGATGGAATCGAAATATCTGGGTTTGAGGAGCGCAGAATGATGGTTTTAATGGAGATAGGTATCAAATTTCCAAATTGAGTTACAAGTATTCTGGACAAAATCCTTGACCAGTATAATTGTACTGAAGCCATTTTGTGTAGAACAATTACGCTTTACCCTGAGCATTTGGGAAAAGGGTAAACTTTCTTTTAACTTTCTTGGATGTCAACTGTCAAATCTCAATATTGCATTTCTATCTGTGTCTTTTGTGAAAACTTCAGTTTGAAATCCATTGTTTTCTTTGAATATTTGAACATCTAAAAATTTAATAACCATATCTGAACTTTTCACTGAGAATTTTAAATGGGCATCGCAGGTGTTAAGCCAAGTCAAAGCTCCTCTCTCGTGCCTTTCAGAAGCATAAAGATGTCGTCGATGTATCTATATGAACATAATATTTTTTCTGCAAAAAGTGAAAATTTGATCCATTCATTTTCAAAATAGATCATATATAAATTTGCTGAGGGAGCGAAAGCAGCTCCCATAGCGACCCACGACATCTGTACGTATAATTTCTCTTTGAACATGAAAGTTTGTTTAAATTGATTTTCATATTGGAGAATTTATTAAGATCTCTAAGAACATCAATTTTTTAACAGAGGGATCAAGATCTGTTAAGTATTGTATACTAGCACTAGCAAAAAATTGACCCTTGAAACTCCACAGAAAATGTAAGTCCAGCAGAAACAAAAAATGCTGTGAAGATGGTGATGTTCAAGATGTAGGCTTTATTAAAAGTACAATTTAATAATCCACATAAAATATATCTAGGACCCAAAATATGGGAGCTATGGACCCAACATAGTCTGTGTTTTGACAATGATGTCTTCCTTGGGGGTCCCTAAAGATCCAGATATAAAAGCTCATGGATTAATAACTAAAAACAAACTGAATCGTGACTCTGCGCGGATGAGAAATTCACGATTCAGTTTGGTTTTAGTTATTAATCCATGAGCTTTTATATCTGGATCTTTATGGACCCCTGAGAAAGACATCATCGTCAAAACATGGACCGTGTTGGGTCCATAGCTCCCATATTTTGAGTCCTTGATATATTTTATGTTGATTATTAAATTGTATTTTTAATAAAGCCTGCAGCTTGAACATCACCATCTCCACAGTGTTTTTTTGTTTCTGCAAGTATTGTATACTATACATAAGTTAGAAAAGACTTCTATCAAGTAAAAGTAGGAAAAAAAAGTTTCCTCCACATTCAAAAAGTTCCATTGTCTTTATTGATTTATCAGTTTATCAGCAGCAGTGAGCATCAAAGGACAGCAAAGCTTCACAGGATCCTTCAGCTCTGAGACGATAATGTATTACATGCCTCCTAGAATGTCCTATACCTTTACACTGAAGGCTACAGAACAACCTACCTAGAGGAGTGGTAAGGAAAAGTAGGGATAGGACACTGCAACTAATGTTAAGAGCATATTTCATTTAAAGAGTGCATGGTGTTATCTCCAGAAAGTAGTGGCAACATCTACAGAGTAATGCCACTTCTGTCGCATCTCTCACTAGTTAGGTGCTCTTTAAATCAAATCTTCTGGGGTGGGGAGGGGGAGGGTATGTTGGATGTTGGTTGTTGGTTGCGGGAGTTGGGGTATGAGTAGGGGACCTGTGAGAAATTTGCTGTTATGTTCCCAGGATCTTCTGTTGAGATTGTTCATAGTATTGTTTGTTCCTGATCTGTTGAGAACATTATGATATGGTGCGTATTTTGAGTTGTTCCTGACTTAATTCAAAATAAAGAATTATAAATCAAATATTCCAGATATACGAGAGGCTGCTGAAAAGTTCTCAGCCCAACCAACAAAGTTGGGGCAGTCTCCACTGAGGGCTGTACACTTAATCCAGTGATTTTCCGCTTTTTTAATTCCATCAGAAAAAGATGGAACAAAGAAAATGGAAAATCACTTGATTAAGTGTACAGCCCTCAATGGAGACTGCACCAACTTTGTTGGTTGGGCTGAGAACTTCAGCAGACCCTCATATTTTATGTGTAAAGCTAATTACAAGCAACCATAGTGAAAGAAGAGTCCTTTCACCAGTCTTACACATTTACCAAGTTTCCATTGCCAATGGGAAAAGCGGATGGGAAATCATATTACACATCTGTCTTATCTTGGAAGCTCGGCATTGACATGTATATTGGCACTGACTGTGCAGCATAGCTAAGAGCAATTTAAATGAATCTACAGTACCATTCCTGTGGTTACAAATGTGCACCTTTCATGTGATCTCCATCATTGTCTGGCAAAACTATGGCGGTGTTAGCAGCGACTGGGTCAACCTATCTTGTGATCTAGGAAGAAGGCTCTGCTCCAACCACCAACTGGTCTCCAGGATCGTTACAGAGACCGCAAGGAGAAACCCAGAGAGTCACTCTATCCTTCTCCTGAAGAACATCTCTTCAGCTTGTTATCGAATGAATGAAATATAAGAGAAGGGTGGATAATGTATAGTTTAGGTGTCCTGTCTGTGCATGTTTCTTGCGATAGTCTATGATTATAGGTAACATCTGTATAACATGTACTTAAGCTTGAGATGTTAATATTTGTTGAGTGACATGTTTTTCCTTTCTTTTGTTTTTCAGAGTGAGGGGGAGGAGGGAAGTGAGCATTAATCAGCAGCTCGGTGTTGTGCTGGTGTTCATGTTCTTCAGAATATAACAAGCTTCCTGTTCCCTCCTTGCTTTAGAGCTGTATGTTACTGGTTTCGGTGTTGTCATTTTTGGTTTTCTACTACATTTTATCTGTTATAATCTTCTGCCGGTGAGTCTCCTTCATCTGTCTGCTTTGTTTTGTGCTTGGTAAAACTGGCATTAAATATGAATTTCCTATCCCATTAAGTAAGGTTTCTGAATGGATTTTAAGTACTTCCTCTCCTGTCGTTGTTGTTTTTTTTCTTATTTTGCTCTCATAGTTGAAATAGCAGTAGCATCCCCATGTAAAGAAGGAAAGGATGGTCCATAACCTACTGAACAATAGGCCAGAAAAAGGTCCATCTTCTAGACCTAGGCAGAATACAGGTTAATAAACCTTGAACTTTAAATAAACAAACAAATAAATAAATACCACAGACTATTTTAACAAGTACAAGACCTATTTTACATAGAAACATTCCCAGTTTCCTGCCGAAAACGTGGAGTAGTATCTTAATGGTTAGTATAGTAGCCTGAAAACTAGGGGAACAAGTTCAGTTCTTACTGCAGCTCCGTATGTCTCTAGGTAAGTCATTTATCCCCCCCCTCCTCTTTTTATAAAACTTTAGCACAGTTTTTAGTGCTGGCCATGGCAGTAACAGTTCCGACGCTCAAAGGAATTCCTATGAGCATCGAAGCTGTTACTGCTGTGGCTGGCGCTATAAACCACGCCACGGTTTTCTAAAATGAGAGGTTATTGCCCCAGGTGCAAAATAAATACCTGTATATAATATGTAAATTATTTTGATTTACATATTAAGAAAGTATATCAAAGAAGTAAAGGCATATATAAAATCCATCAAAGGCATATAAAGACAGAATATCCAGTCCCTTACCCTTTTAAATAACATGGAAAATGGTTTCTAAAATTTCTTCCAAATTGTTTGCTATTATACTGGTCAGGACAGCAGAAGGCGCTGGTGGAGACCAAACTCAGATCCCGGCGTGTTCCCCTGGAAATGAGGTAACCCTTTAGGGATAAGCTCGGGCCCAGGTGCTTGCCTAGGGCCACCAGGTATACTGACTGAAGTAGCCAAAAATCACCACCACACAAAACAGTCAGTGAAAAGAAGAACAAATTTTTATTGAGCCCTTTCACCGGGCTTAGGTCAGAATGGCCAGGCTGGCAACTGGCAAACACAAAGGAGAAACAAACCACAGTTTGCATGAAAATCAAAAATACTTTTCAAACAAGAATATTCTGCTAGGACAGTTCCTTTAAAGACTAGCAATGCAGTATACACTACAGAGAATCATATAAGCACAAGCAGAGAGATGAAAAACAGTAAACTTCACCACTGTTTGTAACTGATTGTGCTGCAGGTGGATGCTGAGGTTTAATCAGGCACTGTGATGGCTTCATACAGGTAAGGAAGCTGTCCCTTTTCCTTCTTGTTGAAGAGGTGAATGTGGTCTGGCTTACGCAAGTGAGAGAAAAGTTTACACATTAGCATTCAAGTACAAAAACAAATAAATGCAAATCTTCTTGGTTTGACTTTATGGCTCTCAAAACTTCTCCCCAGACCCACATTCAAAAATAGCTCACACCTGGCTGTGATTACTGCCGACCTGAGCGGTAGGAAAAGAAAAAAAAACACCTCACAGTCAGTAAATGCAGTAAAAGAAAACCTCAAAACAATGGCAGGCAGAGAAACCTCAATACTTCTCCCCAGGTTTCTTCAACTTTAATTATCAGTCCTTTCTTAGGGGAAAAGAGGAAAAACAAAACTCCACACAAACCAGCTTCTTGCTTCCTCCAACAGATGTTTCAGCCCAGCTCAAACAAAAGAGCAGACAACACCCCCCCCCCCCCAAAAAAAAAATAAAACAGTTCAGAGGTTTAAACACACTATTCTCTTGCATTTCAGGGACCAGCCTCCATAAACTCAGGAAAAATCCTGGGTACCTCTGGCCCACAGGTGGTGTCCATTACTTTCCAACCTTGCTGCTCCCTTGAGGTTTGGGGTAAAGCCAGTCCTTCCTCAGACATTTCTACTTCTTGGCCTAACCATGGCTCAGAAGGGCACTGCTCTGCTCTGCTCCCTTGGCTCCAGCTTCCACTTGTTCTTCCTCTTCCTGTTCCAAGTCCTGCATTTTATGCTTGGGATACCCACGCCCACTGTACCTAGAGCAGGGGAGGGGATCTGGCTCTTTAAGCTGTAGAGCTGGGCTCTCTCTGTACTACAGTTCACCCTCCAATTTTGCGAATCTACGGATTCAGTTATTCGCGATTTATGACAATAATTTTTTTTTTTCATTTTTCGGGCTATTTTTAGCCCTGTAAGCCCCCCCCCCCCCCCCCGCTTAAGCCTTACCTGGTGGTCTAGTGTGTTTTCAGGCAGGAGCGATCTTCCCACGCTCCTACCCCGTGCAGATCGCTCACAGGAAATAGCTCAAGAGACTACAGGAGCTCAAGGCAGCCATTTCCTGTGAGCGAACTGCACGGGGCAGGAGTGTGGGAAGATCGCTCCTGCCTGAAAACTTGCTAGACCGCTAGGTAAGGCTTAAGGGGGGGGGGCTTACAGGGCTAAAAATAGCCGGGGAAAGCGGGGGATAAGGGCAGAACTGGCCCAAATATTATTTGCGGTTTTTCCATATTCGCGGGCCGGCTCTGCCACTAACCCCTGCGAATACGGAGGGGGAAGTGTATTTTCTCAGAGTCGGCCTTAAAGTAATAGGCTTCTCTTTAAAAGCAGTAAACTTTGTTGGTTCAGAAATAAACCTATCCTGTGGTGTACTTTGTGTGTGGCTGAGTGACCAGTCCCTGTCCTGTTCAGCCTCACTGTTTGGGGAGTAGCCAGCTGACTCCTGACTATGGCTACTGACTTGGTCAGCTCTTCTGGTTAGGGAACAGGAGTTATTGATGCTGCATTTCCTTGGGACTAAGCCAGCGCTACTGCTGGGATTGTCACAACTAAAAGAAATGTTAGGAACATGGATATTTCCGGTTTGGTATCTCTGATTATCATTTGAGGAGTTTTGCCATAGAGTTTAATGCAAGTTGTTCCTGAAATGTATGCTATCAGGACCATAGGGAACAATACATTGCTTTTCCTCCCCCCTCCTCCTCCGTGTGTGAAACATACCTTTTCTGGTGGGGCTCCGAGGCTCCACCAGCCAAATACTGTGTTGCCACTCCCCTCCTCTTCATATTGCTTCCTTAAGGCAGAAGTTGGCGTGTGCCTTCAGCCACTCAAAGACTTCCCAGCTTTAGAGGCTGAAGACATACACCGACTTCTGCAGGAATGAAGCAGCATGAGGAGGAGGGGAGTACCAGCCTTCTGCTTATTTGGTTAGTGAGGCTATGCAACCCTGCCAGCAAGCATTTAGGAATGCAATCAGTAAATGTAGGCATTCTGTTATAGACTTGTTCTTCGCGGTCTTAGCTTGCATGTTAAATAGGTCCGGAACATATGCACATACATTAGCGGACATGGATATGCTAATGAAGGAATACCAGATGCAAATTATGATTTCGTGGGCATGTGTAAGTAGCATGGTTTGCTTATTACCTACTATTTCTTATGGGTTTACGAAAACCTGAAAAGTTATACCTGTTTTGGACCAGGTGGTATATTTTTAGAATATACACTATATAAAGGCCTCAACTACCAGAACATTTTGTGGATGAAAGGTGAAGGCAATGCAGAAGAGAGAACACTCTAAAAGGTTACCCACGTGCTTTTGTGCTTTTATGTATCTTCCTGCACTTGTCATTGGAAAAGAAAAATACAGCAACACACATTTCACCTTTCTACCAATATTCATTGACACAACTAAAATATCTTTCAAATAGAAGGTTAACAAGTCAAGTGGTTTCCAATAATATTGTGCATTTAACAATGTAGAGGGATCAGTTGGACTATGACGATCTCAGATAAAAGGGTCGATCTATATGGCCCTATAGCCCTATATGGCCGCAATCCAGTCGGGTTTTCAGGATTTCCCCAATGAATATGCATTGAAAGCAGTGCATGCACATAGATCTCATGCATATTCATAGTAACATAGTAACATAGTAGATGATGGTAGACAAAGACCCAAATGGTCCATCTAGTCTGCCCAACCCGATTCAATTTAAATCTTTTACATTTTTTCTTCGTAGCTATTTATGGACAAGGATCCAAAGCTCTACCCGGTACTGTGCTTGGGTTCCAACTGCCGAAATCTCTGTTAAATCCTACTCCAGCCCATCTAAACCCTCCCAGCCATTGAAGCCCTCTCCAGCCCATCCTCCCCCAAACGGCCCAAGTCTGCCCAGTATTGGCCTTAGTTCAATATTTAATTTTATTTTCTGATTCTAGATCCTCCGTTTTTGCGTTGGCAGCTTTTTACATTTTTTCCATTGACATGAATGGGTGAAATCTGATTTTCTGTTTGTAGCTCCGCCCATGTGTGCAGATGGGCCGCGAGACCCCCAGAACATATCATCCCAGGTAGTGAGGGATCTGCATACCAAGTTTCGTTCAAATCGGTCAAGCCGTTTTTGCGTGATCGCGGCACATACATACATACACACATACATACCTCCGATTTTATATATATAGATTCAGTGCCACTTTTTTTTAGCACCTAATTCTGAGCACCATATATATGTAATTCCCTTCTAAGTGCATCACACAGTAAGTGACGTTGTAGCATGCACTTTAATGGACCCAATATGTATTACCCAATTGCTTATAAGGCGGCATGGAATTTAGTTCATGCCTTTTCTAGGAATAACATTCAGATAAAATAGGTATCTTTGTATCCCCAGTGGTTTACAGCCTAAGGACCAGTTTTACAAAGCCACGGTAGTGTGTCCCGATGCAGCAAATGTGACCCAGTCTAGTGACAAAATGACATGGGGACAAAATTTTCCCCATCCCCGCAGGAACTCAATTTCCCTGTCCTGTCCCCGTGAGTTTTGTCGCTCTCCCTGTCCCATTCCTGTAAGCTCTGCCTTAACCGCACAAACCTCAAACGCTTATGATTTTAAAGTGTTTGAGGCTTGTGCAGATGAGGGCGGAGCTTGCAGGAATAGGGCAGGGACAGGAAAAGAACTCATGTGGACGGGATGGGAAAATGAGTTCCCATGGGACGGGGAAAAATTTGACCCCTTGTCATTCTCTAACACAGCCCATAGGAATTGAACGGGCTGTCGCATTTGCCATGTGAGAATCGCTACCACGGCTTTGTAAAAGGGGCCCTGAGTTTGCACTGTAGAAGATTAACAGCAGTCAGATTTGAGCCCTAAATTTCTTGGTTCCCAGCCTTCTGCTTTAACCAAGAGTTACTCCTCCTCTTTAGTGGTCAATGCCGATGGACTTCTAGCTTTCTGCCAAACTCTAGCCTTGTTTAAGTAACATTTTCTTAGTCTGAAAAAAAACAACAACATTTTGCCCATTAGGATTAAGAATTCCACTTTCTTATATTCAACTTTATGTGAGCAGAGTATATAAAAAATGTAACTTTATTTAATGTGTTTGTATGGGAATGATTTGCACATATCCTTCCCATTCACATGGTAAATCACTCCCTGTAATCAGTGTCGATCTCTTGTACTTTCTAATCGTAATCCCGCATCTTGTAAAATCTTCCCATATCTTCCACTTGGGAATGCCCGATATCTTATTGTCATTGCAAAGATCCTGCACAAACCTTATTCTCATTGTAAGTATCATTGTCATTGTAAGTATTATTGTCATTGCAAAGACCCTGTATAAACCTTATTCTCATTGTAAGTATCATATTCTCATTATAAACATCTTTTAATAATTCCTACTCACTTTAGAAATATCTTGTAAAAATCTTCCTATATCTTACTCACATTGTACCATCCTGTAGCTAATTCACATTGTAAATACCTCCCTGTAAACAGCTCTGATCTCTTGTATCTTATGAATATGCCCTCGTTCTGTAACTTGACCCATATGTCCACTGTTCCAAGCCTGTGTATCTGAGATATCTTATTCCAAAGATTATGTATCCAAGTCCTCTGACTCCAAAACTTGTATCCTACTTCGATCTGCAAACATATTCTTTAATTCTTTATATGTATCTTTTTGTAAACATATGCCTCCTTTTGTAAACACTGCTTGCTCTCTCAGCAGTGCTCTCATTGTAAACCGCTTTGAACTTAGGGTATAGCGGTATATAAGAAATAAAATTATTATTATTATTATTATATCGGCAATGTCAAAAGCTGTGCACAGCCTCTATAGTACTTCAATCCTTCCATTTTATTTTTGCGGAATAAAAGATGAATTCAACTGCTTAGTGATTGCAGATAATACAGGTAGCAAAGAAAGGAAAGAAGAGAAATGGGTGATACATTAAGCAGGCAAAACTTTCTGTGAGCTATCATGCCCCACGCTGTTGTGTGTAATTATTATCTGGAAAATAGCACAGCTTGAACATTATTATTGCACATTAAAGAGCATCTCACTTATAATTATTGAATGAAAGCTGGGGCATGCAACTTACCTACCAAAGAATTATATTTGCACATGAAAGTAAATTATATATATAAAAAAATCCGCTCATTAAAAATCTGTAAATTTGTGACTTTCTCTTCCACTTCACAGATCTTTTATCATCTTTTACTGACACATTGCATTATATCTTAAAGTTTGCTTTTAATTAAAGAATATATAAAGCTGTGCGAAAGAAAATGGTAACTAAGAAAGACCAATATATATTGCAAGAGAAATATATAGGTTGTCAGCCATTTCCTGATTTATTAGCAGCTGCTGGAAGAAATCACTGGTTGGACCAGACTAATTTTTCTAATTTCAAAGGGGGGGGAGGTAAGCAGGAGAGGTATGGTTAAATACAAATATGCCGATATACTAGCCTTCAGCATGTCCTGTGGGCTAGTGTTCTCCTTAGCTACACATGCAAATGAGCAGGGGAACAAGTCTCTGAAGAAATTTTGTTCCAGAGCAATAGAAAAGAAAAAAAAAAAGAAAAAGAGATGCACTTCACTCTTTTTGTAAAAATCAATGTATAAAAACATTTGTGTGTAGTGATTTTAAAAAAATCATAACTTGCTGCTTTGCATAAAGTTGCATCATAGTAATTGATAAAAAGGCATAGGGCTCCTTTTATTAAGCAGCATAAGAGCATTTTACCTTGGACCGGTGAGGTAAATGCTCCAGCGCTCATTCAACTCCTATGAGCACAAGAGCATTTACCTCACCAGCCCATGGTTAAATGCTCTTACACTGCTTAGTAAAAGCCAGTCAGGACCATTGGCCCCTCCCACGGCATCCCAAGATGCATTGGGAAGGGTAAGGTCCATCATTTGCAGCACACAGTCTTGTATGCAGGAGGGAGTGGTCTTCCCTCCTGCCGATCTGTCATCGGCAGGTATAAAGGGGTCTGGGGATGTAGGAGGGGGGGGTCCAACAATATTGAGGATGTGGGGGATGTTGGGGAGGGTCCAGGAATGTTGGGGGTGAGGTATAGCAATGATGGGTATTGTTGGGGGGAGGAGTGTAGGGCTTCGTGGCTCAGCTGATCCTGGCAGGGGAAATCCCCATCAGCTGAGCCGGCAGAAATCTCCCTAATTGGCTCAGCTGATGGGGATTCCTCTGCTGTCATCACACAAGGTAGTTGGGTACATCTACAAAACTTGCTTTTGTGCATTTTTCATGCGTACATTTTTATTTTTGAAGATGGCCAAAAAAGATAGATGTCCTAAGGACCAAAATTTAAACAAAGGTCATTTTCCAAAAATAAAAGATAGGCGTCTGGCAGTTTTGAAAGTGGACATTTTTTTCTGATGGGTTTGTGGATGTCTTGCTTAAAACGTCCAACTTCAGACTTAGATGTCCTTTCGAAAATGCCCCTCATGGTCTACTCCTAAGGTATGGTATTTTTTCACTATCTTGTGCTATTTTAGCACAGGCCTCATTTTATGTAATGAGACCTAGTTACTAATTATTTTATTTATTTATTTTTATTTATTCAATTTTCTAAACCATTCTCCCAGGGGAGCTCAGAATGGTTTACATGAATTTATTCAAGCATTCAACTATTTTTCCCTGTCTGTCCTGATGGGCTCACAATCTACCTAATGTACCTGGGGCAAAGGGGGATTAAGTGACTTGCCCAGGGTCACAAAGCGCAGTGTGGGTTTGAACCCACAACCTCAGGTGCAGATGAGACTATAGCCACACATATTTTAAAACTGGCCCACATTGATAATTTTCTCCTAAATATGAATTGAAAATAAATGCAATGCCCAACAGACTACATGTGAAATCTTTGAAAACTAAACCCAGTCTTGGCTATGTTCAGTTTCAGATGGTGTTGAGAAATCCAGGCAGCAATGTCAGACAAATAGATTGGTATTTTGACCTGGATTCCATGTGAAATCTCTGGTGTAGAGAGGTAGATCTGGGAGTTATCGATGTAAAGATGGTATCTCATGAGTACCATAGTGGAGATCAGAACACCAATGGAGCAAGTGTAGAAAAAGAAAGAAAAAAGGCTCTAAGGTAGAGCCCTGACATATACCAACTGTTTGTGGCATAGCAATAGAGGAGGATTCATTAGAACAGGGTCAGGTTTTCAGGATATCCACAGTGAATATGCATAAGATAGATTTGCATTACTACCTTCTTGGTATGCATATCTTTCTCATTGTGGATATTTATTCATTAAAAATATTTATACCCCACTTCAATCCAAGTGGCTCACCATAAAATCATAATCCTGAGTATTCTGAAAACCTGGCTGGCCAGATCTCTGAGGAGTGGGCTGAAAACCATTGCCTTAGAATATATATTAAAAGTGCGATGGGTAAGAAGAAAACAAAGACAGAACAGAATCCCTACAACTATACGAGGACAGTGTATGAAGGTATGTTTGTAAGCATCCTTACAGAGTGGTTATTAGGGAACCTAATTGCCTCCCAAAAGTAGAATCAAACAAACAGCAAAGGGCATTAAACGAGGGGGAAAGTTATCTGTGCGGGCTACTGTTAATTCAGGTTTTACCATAAGTTGGGTTATTTTAGCATAGGGTCTCATTGCACTCCCTTCTCACTCCCATCTTTTACCCCTCTGCTCCACTCCCATTCTCTCACCTGTCCCCTCTATTAGCCCCCTACCTCTAGCTCCGACCCTTGTTTCCCATTGGCCTCCTGCATCAGCCCCATCTTAAGTCCTATTCTCTCACATGTTTCCTGCATCAGTTCCCACTTCCAGCCCCCCCCTTTCCCCACTTGCACTCTGCATCAGCCCCCAGCTCCATTCTCTCACTTGTCTTCTGTATCAACAACCACCTCCAGCTCCAGCGCCTTTTCCCCACCTGTCCCCTATATCAGTTCCCTTCTCTTACATGCTTTCTTTTAGCTATTAGCCCCAGCTCCTTTCTCCCACCTGCCCCACTTTTCTGACTTGCATCAGCTCCTTTCTAATCCCATCTGCCCCTTCTCGGTTCCCCTTTGCCCCTTCTCCAGTATCAGACTTGTCCAGCATCAACCCCTTCTCCTAGCTGCCCTGTATTTCAGAGTCATCAGAGCCCCTTTAAGATGTAGCCTGGGAGCATCTGGCCACAGCTTGGTGGCACAGCTTGTGAGCATTATTTTTAGGCAGAAAAGAGACTGTGGAAACCGATGATCTTGACAAGGCATTTATTAAAATAAGTCAAATAAAATAAAAATAATCTCCACTTCATGAATGACTGACGTCATATTTGCCATCTCCAGGACTATGTCAACTAGAAAACTGAAATCACTTCATCTGCTACTCCTGTCTTCCAAAGGGGTTAAATACAAATGCGTATTCGACTCACTCTTCACATATCTTGGCACCAAGACCTGGAACAACATCCTGACTGACATCGGGATGGAAACATTTTAAAACAGATTCTGAAAAAGATTAAAAACTCTTTCTATTAAAAAAAAACAACAGCAACAACAAAAAAAGCGCTCTTCTTTGAAAGCATACACACCGTAAACAACTAACTCAAAATATTTAATATCACTAAAATCCCACCCTTTTCTCAAGTGCTATACCAGTACAAAGAACCTCCATTCTCTCATCTCCATTACTCTATTCATAATTCTGTCCTCCCCAAACTACTATAATTTAGTATATTCATTCTCTAATTCAAAATATTGTAAATCACTTTGAACCTGTTTAGGCATAGAACAATTCAGAAATACCAGATTAGATATGTACTTGGGACTTTTTATATGATGTACACTTCATGTTGAAAATGCTCCTCTATATCATTCATCTTTTTGCATAAATCCAAGAGCTGTCTAAAGGCACCTTTCACCATTAATTTCCCTAAAAAGAACAAATTAGTGATTGGTCTACAGTATATAAGGAACAACTTTAAACTTGGTGGTTTTTTTTAAAATAAAGTTTACGGGAGCCTGTAGGAATTAAATACAGACTCATCACAACTTGCACTTGAAAATTGAGAAGGAACAGATTCTAAACAATAGCTGCTAAGATTCACCTGCTGAATCAGTGATTGCACTTTATGGGATGAGAGATGAGAGAGAAGGACAGGAAGCTAATAGAACATCCATACTTTCATCTGACCCCATAGATAGACCAATACAAGAAGGTACACGTGAATCATCTTTTGGAAATTGCATCCTAGTTTGCTCAACTTTATGATTAAAAAATAAAAGCTCATTAAAGGCTGTTGCAGATAAACCAGAAAGAGTAACAAATTCCATCCCCCCAACCCTCCACTAAATTTCTAAAAAAGTTGGAAGAATTCTCATATCTCATTTGGCGTTGCTTTTATTGCTCCAGACAAATGATCTACTTTTGTTATTCTACGAAGGGCCACTGAAAAGTTCTCAGCCTAACCAATAAAGTTGAGGCAGTCTCCATCAAGAGCTATACACTTAGGCCAGTGGTTTTCACTTTTTTTCGTTCCCTCCCCCCTAAATGTTCCTGCCATTTAACCTGACTTCTAATTTTCTTCTCGTCCTCTATTTTTTTTTTTCCAGTTCTGCCCTTGCTGCTTTATTAAGCATAAACCATTATGGCACCATTTTTTTGTTCTTTTTAGTAGACTTGATCACAGCAGTTCTTGGCACTACCAAATCTAAAACTTTGAATTCATTAATATTCCAAAACATTATCTGCTCATCTACAGGCCAGTTGAATAATTTACCATCAGTCAGCATAAAGTATTTTGCAATTACTTCTCTATCCACAACAGACAAGCTGTGTAGCACTTTTTCTTCCTTATCCTTTCTAAAATCCACAGTTTAATACTAAATCTAATTAAAGAGTGATCAGTCCATGAAAGAGGTTCTGCATAAAGGTTGTCACTATTAACCAGCTCACACTGGTCAAAAACTACAAGTATATGTCCACACACATAAGAGGCACAAAAACTCTTTGTAGAAAGATCAAATTGTGCATAAAGTGTAGAACCCCCCCAACAATTCCCATGTCCTTCCTAAATTAAAATGAACTATTACACAAATAAACTTAATCTTCTCAAATATTCAGAGCACAAGGAAGAAGCCCAATAGAAAAGGACAGAAAATATTACAGGTGTTGATATTCATACTAGAAGACACATCAGACAATGGATAATGAACCCACAGCAACGAAAGACAATGATGGCCTCACCCTACTATTACTATTCATTTCTATAGTGCTATTAGACATATGCAGTGCTGTATATCAAAATGCAGAAGAGACAGTCCCTGCTCAAAAGAGCTTACAATCTAGTCAAGACAGACAAACTGGACAAGAAGATACATCAATATACTGCTCAGGTGGGGGAATTACAGAAGGAATGATAAGACAGATGCTGATGCTTAGAAAGTGGGTTGGAGTTTGGAATTGAAAGCATCATCAAAGATGTGGACTTTGAGTCTGGATTTGAATAGTGCCAGAGACGAAGCCTGACGTATCAAGTCAGGCAGTTTGTTCAAGGCATACGGTTCATCAAGGTAGAAGGATGGAGTCTGGAACTGGCTGTAGAGGAGAAGGGTACAGGTAAGAGAGACTTATCTATTGAGCCAAGTGGCTGGGGGGGGATGGGGGGATGGGGGAGTGTATGGAGAGATGAAAGAGGAGAGATACTGAGGTGCTGTGGAGTGAATACATTTGTAGGTCAGTAAGAGGAGTTTGAACTGTATGTGAAAATGGATAGGAAGCCAATGAAGTGACTTTAGGAGAGGGGTAATGTGAGCATAGTGACATTAATGAAACATGAGGCGTGCAGCAGAGTTCTGAACAGATTGAAGGGGAGAGAGATGGTTTAGTGGAAGGCCATTGAGAAACAGGTTGCAGTAGTCTAGGCAAGAAGTGATGAGGGTATGACTGAGAGTCTTGGCAGTACACTCAGAAAGGAAGGGTCTGATTTTAGCAATATTGTAGAGAAAGAAACAACAGATTTTGGCTGTCTTTTGGATATGTGAAGAGAAAGAGAAAGATTAATTAAAAATTACCCCACGGTTGCGAGCCAATGAGACAGGGAGGATGAGGGTGTTCACAGAAATAAAGAGCAGGGGAAGAGGGGAGACAGGTTTAGGTGGAAAGATAAGGAGCTCGGCCATGTTTAACATTAGATGGTGGTGAGCTCCTCCCATAACACTAGAAATAAAAAATATACTGCTATCAAGAAACACAAACCTGTACCAAAAGGGCAGCATCTTTATCACCCAATCAAGGCCATTAAAGTATAACTTAGAAATTGCTTTTCCTCTAATGATTCATACACTGATTTTTCTGCTGCATCACTGATGACATCAAATTTGACATGGCAGAAGGAAGCCCTGGTGGGCAAGCCGCAGGAGTCTGTTTGCTACGCTGCTTCTGATAAGATGGCCACCACCACTGCTGCCGCTACTTTAGGAGGCCTGAAGGGGGGTGAGAGGATCATTTGGGAGGTGCTGCACAGAGGAATAGGAGGGATGAAAAGCTGTTGCACAGGGGGGATGGAGGGAGGGTTGAAAAGCTGCTGCAAAGGTGATAGGAGGGATGGAAAGCTTCTGCACATGGGAGGAGAGAGGAGAGAGAAAGAATTGGTGGAGATGGGATGGAGAGGAAGGGAGAGATGCTACAGAGGTAGAAAGGGATGAAAGGGAGATATTCTGCATATGGTAGAGGGGAGGGAGACATGCATGGAGAAGAGAGAAGGAGAAATGTTGTTCCTAGGTTAGAGGGCAGGGAGAGATGGTACATGGGAAGAAAGAAATGATGCACATGATAATGGAGGGGAGGAAGAGAGAGATGCATGGAAGGAAATAGGGAGGTTTGACCCAGGGCACAAGACAGGGGGAGAGAGAGATAAAAAGATGGTAGACAGTAGGAAAGAAACAGAAATGTTGGATATAGCAGTGGAAGGGAAGGTACAGAGAAGGAAGATGTATGGTGAGCACAGAGAAAAAAGAAAATGTCAAATGAGCAGGAAACCCTGGTGAGCAAGTTAACAGAAGACAAACAGAAACCAGAGCCTGGGATCAACATGATTTGAATAATAAAATGACCAGACAACAAAAGGTAAAAAAAATAGTTTGATTTTTTGTGATTACAATATGTCAAATTTGAAATGTGTATCCTACCAGAGCTGGTGTTAGACAGCGAGTGTGAGCTAGGACCTAACAAAGAGAGGAAAAGTCTTTTTTGTTTATTTTGTTTACACTACAGTGCTCGCATGGGGCTGGAGAGGGCATAGGGGGCTGGGATGGGTGAAGAGTCTACAAAATAAAACTGCCAGGCAGTGGCGTACTTAGGGTATGTGGCACCCGGGGCCCATCATTTTTTGACACCCCCCCTATGTAAAAAAATATTTTTTGTAATGACCATGAAACAGAATAAATGGTCAGAATAGAAACAGGCAGTGAAAATTTTCTTATATTCCAAACATAACATAACATAAATTATGTCTGAATTGTCATGACATCAGAAGTACATATGGAGTAGTTGCAGGTGATGCTTGGGACAGTTCTGATTGTGTTAGTTCGGTTTTATGTGTTTTTTGAATAGAAGGGTTTTTATTTCTTTTTGAAGGTTTTGCAGTCTGTGGTCGATGTTAATTGGTTGTAGAGCTGGGGGTCGAGTGTTGCAGCTCGAATGGCTAGGAGGTTGTCGAACAGTTATTTTCTTTTGACGTTTTTGGTTGGAGGGTGTGTGAATGGTGCGTGAGTTCTCCTATGTCTGTTTGAAGTGGATTGAATTATTTAGCTGAAGAAATTAGTTACCCCCTCATCCCACACACATTAATTCTCTTCCATTTTTGTTCCCATTATAAAAAACACTGATAAGTTCCCAGAAAAAAAATACATTAAAATAAGAAGTGAAAACAAAGGCCCCTACAGATGAGAACATAACATAAGAATAGCCTAACTGGGTCAGACCAATGGTCCATCATGCCCAGTAGCCCATTCTCATGGTAGCCAATCCAGGACACTAATACCTGGTCAAAACCCAAAGAGTAGCAACATTCCATGCTACCGATCCAGGGCAAGCAGACACTTCCCCCATGTCTTAATAACAGATTATGGACTTTTCCTCCAGGAATTTGTCCAAATCTTTCTTAAAACCAGCTACACTATCTGCTTTTACCATAACTTCTGGCCACTTCATTTTTAAGTTTAGATCTTTCCTTTCAAACAGAGACCTTGCTAGATGTCAAATACAGCACAAGGTAACTTCACATGGACTTAGCTGTGCAGGAAATGTGAAACTCCTCATACACCCACCATATAGTGCAAAAATGTGCAAAGGTCTGTTTTTTTCTTTCGATCACTACATAGCCTAATGCCACACAAGCAGCGCTGTTACAAACATATTCTGTAGGTCAATGCTAAGGATAACAAAGTTTCCTTCCTTGGACCAGAAGGAGATAAACCACTGGAAGAGATCCCAAAACAACACCCAAAGACCCACTCTGTGTGTGAACCAGTTGAGTGGAGTGGACTAACTGGGGGGTGGAAATGGGCCCGGAGTTTGCTCAGCAGAATTTCCCAGACCACCTCTTCCTCTCAACACATTGACACGCTGCCACCATCACCACTAGGAACACCTCACTGGGTAGGCCAGCTATGCTATAAACTTTATAAAACACATTATTATATTTTCTTATAAAGCACATATTTTAACTGAACTCTCTGACATCCTCAGCCTTTCCATTCACAAAAATAGAAGGAAGAAAAGTTCCCATTTCCTGCTGTCTCATGTCCCCGGCCTATACAATATTTTTTTTCTGCAGACCCTTCAAAAGTCTGACCAAATCCTCGTTTCACTTGCATTATAAAGTACTGAGGATGCCATCTCTCCCCAATCCCAGGTCCTAAAGTCTAAGACAGTAGCGCAAACTAATGCTGCCAGATACAGGAAAAAAAATTTTGATTCGATTCAGCCCTATTGAATTGGTTTTTCAATTCGATTTTCCTGCCCAGTTGGGTGATTTTTTTCAAAACTCCTGGTGGGTTTTATAACTTTTTCACCCCCTTTGGCTTCTCCTAACCACACTGGCACTGTGGTGTAAATAAAATAAAGAAACAAAAAGGACTTTTCCTCTCTCTGTTAAATCCTAGCTCACGTTTGCAGTCCAACACCAGCTCTGGCAGGATACACATTTCAAATCTGACATATTATAATCACAAAACAGAAAATAAAATTAATTTTTCTACCTTTTGTTGTCTGGTTATATTTCAAATCTTGTTGGTCCAAGGCTCTGGTTTTCTTCTGATAACTTGCTTGCCAGGGTCCCCTTCTTTCTGCATGCTAACCATCCATCTGCCAACTCTGTCCTCCCTTTCCATTTCCCTTCCCTTCCCAGGAAGTCTGGTATCTTTCCTTTTTTTCATCTCCCTCCACAGATCCACCTTTTCTTAAATACCCTTTCATCCGGCATCTCTCCCTCCTTCCCCACCATCCCAGAGTCCACCATCTCTCCCTTTCTTTTCCTAATTACCCTCCTATCCAGTATCTCTATCCCTCCTCCACACCATCCCTTGTGTCCAATTTCTCTCCCTTTCTGTTCCTTCCCTCCCTAAATCCCATGGTCCATCATCTCTCTCCCTCTCCTCTATTTTCAGACCCATTATTTCTTCCCCCCCCCCAAAGTTTGGCATATGCACGTCTCTTTGAACACCCCCTTCCCTCCGTGTACTTCTAAATCATGGTCCCCCCCAAAGGCCTGTCCCCCCTTGAAGGCCTGCACCCCCCTTGAAGGCCTGTCCCATCCCCTTGTAGGCCTGTCCCCCCCTTGAAGGCCTGCCTGCCTGTCCCCCCCTTGAAGGTCTGCACCCCCCGAAGGCCTGCACCCCCCCGAAGGCCTGTCCCCCCACTTGAAGGCCTGTCCCACCCCCTTGTAGCTTCTCCCCCCCCTTGTAGGCCTGTCCCCCTTTCCCCCCCCTTGAAGGCCTGTACTCCCTTGAAGGCCTGCACCCCCCCTCGAAGGCCTGCACTCCCTTGAAGGTCTGCACCCCCCCCGAAGGTCTGTCCCCCCACTTGAAGGCCTGTCCCACCCCCTTGTAGCTTCTCCCCCCCTTGTAGGCCTGTCCCCCCCTTGAAGGCCTGCCTGCCTGCCTTTCCCCCCCTTGAAGGCCTGCACCCCCTTGAAGGCCTGCACCTCCCCCCTCCGAAGGCCTGCACTCCCTTGAAGGTCTGCACCCCCCCGAAGGCCTGTCCCCCTCTTGAAGGCCTGTCCCACCCCCTTGTAGGCCTGTCCCCCCTTTAAGGCCTGCCTGCCTGCCTTTCCCCCCCTTGAAGGCCTGTCTCCCCCTTGAAGGCCTGCACCCCCCCTTGAAGGCCTGTCCCACCCCCTTGTAGGCCTGCCTGCCTTTTCCCCCTTGAAGGCCTGCACCCCCTTGAAGGTCTGCACCCCCCCAAAGGCCTACACCCCCCCCGAAGGCCTGCACCCCCCCTGAAGGCCTGCCTGCCCCCCTTGAAGGCCTGCACCCCTTGAAGGACTGCACCCCCCCCGAAGGCCTGTCCCCCCTTGAAGGCCTACCTGCCTGCCTGTCACCCCCTCCCCCTTGAAAGCCTATTTGCCTGCCCGCCCGCCCCACCCTGAAGGCCTGATGCCCCGACCCACCCCGAAGGACCGCTCGCCCCTCTGGCCTCCCCGCACCACCTATGAAGCAGCCGCAGCAGGATCGCGAAGTCAGCGTCAGCGATCCCTGCGCTGCTTCCTGCGCCACGGTCCCGCCCCTCCTCTGACGTCAGAGGAGGGGCGGGATCGCGGCGCAGGAAGCAGCGCAGGGATCGCTGACGCTGACTTCGCGATCCTGCTGCGGGCTGCTTCACAGGTGGTGCAGGAAGGTCAGTGGGGCGAGCGGTCCTTCGGGGGTGGCGGGGGACTGAACGGCAAGGCCGGGAACACCCCCTTAGGGCTGGCACCCGGGTCGCACCTCCCCCCCCCCCCCCTCTTGGTACGCCACTGCTGCCAGGACATTTGAAAAAACACCCTATTGGGCAGGAAAATCAAATCGAATTGAATAAAAAAATCAATTCAATAGGCCAAATTGAATTGAATCAAATAAAAATAAAAATTCCCAGAATTGGCTCACTAGTACAGGGTAGAAAGTGATTGCAATAGGGTACAATAGGTTTTATTCTGTTCCTGGAGGGCTCACAATACAAAATAAAAGAGTTATGATGGGAATTGAACCTGGAGACCATTGTTTATAGTCCTCTGCACTAACCACTAGGCTGCTTCTCTAATTTGCAGGGACATCTGGGTGGCCATTTATTTCAAAATGGTGCCAGACAGATGTTTTTGTGCCTGTCTGTTTGCTACAGAGGGAAGGTTATTTTAGTGAGTCCCTCTTGATAAGTCTGACATAAGTTTTTGAATGGTGTTTTATACACACCCAAATTCGGCACTGCACTCTAAACACATTCAGCTGGTTAATGATTTATTTCATTGCATAGATTCACCATGTCAATTTAATACACATATAATATATGCAATTTTGATAGTAGCTTCCTTAAGGTAACCACAATTATTCACTTCACACGCATATACCTTAAGTATTCAGACTCATAGACCTCAGCGGTGCTGCTGTGAAGCAAAACTTAAGCACATAGATATGATAGAACCAAAATCGTCATTGGTCTTCTATTCTATTTTCTCCTTTTAATATTTTTTAATATAATGTAACTGGAAAAACCATGACAGAATAAGTTACACTTTTTGGTAGGTGAATGTATGCACTACATACAGATATGAAAGAATTAATGCAGAATGTAGGGGATTTAGTGGTGTATTTAATAAAGTTTGGAGCCCATTGACTAATTTTGTGGAATCATAATAACGTATATTTATTTTATCTTTCTTTCTGTTCATGTACTTTTACACATCCATGGGGGAGGGGGGTTGGAGGGAGGGAAATAAATTTTGATGGTGACATTTAGGTAACTTTATTCTTAATTTATATTATTATATATTATGTTATATTATGTTATTATTAAATGTAGGAAATCTGAAAATCTGGAATGATATATATGTTACCAGTACAGATAATAGTGCAATGTATGTAATATCTACTGTTCTTTTATTTATTTAGCACTGTTTTGAGATTAAAAATCAATAAAGATTTATAAAAATATATATATATATTATTCTTACTATTTAAAAATTTTAAGTACTCATCTCTTAGAAGCATAGCAAAGGGGAACATCTCCTTTAGAGGATTTTAATACCAGCCAGTGTGCTAATGCTAAGAGTGTCAGAGCAGCACAGAGTATTCAACACACTTGCCGGCGCTAAAAACCTCTCGCACAATTTTGTAAAAGGGGGGAGGCACCTCGATGTAGAAAACTTTAACATAATATTTTTATCACTGTTGCCATTTTTTTGAATGTGTGTTTTTCTGTGATTATTATGTATGCATCAGTAGGCATTCCTTTGGACATGAGGGATAATACTTTTTTCTTTTTTTAAATAATCTTTATTCATTTTAAAATAATTTCAATAAGTGAAGACTAATAAATAAAACATTTACACTATAGACATCACTTAAATATTACATAAAATATGTAGTGAAAACAGAATTATGATAGATCTATAGATTCTTAAATGTTAAAGAATAATTTTGGTGGGAGGGTTATTGGTCTGTAAGAATCTTGTAATACTATTTATCACATGATCAGTGTGAAGGGAAAGGATTAATGATGTGTCGGAGCCATTATGATTAGTAAGTAAAAGTGGCATTTTCACACTGCCTCTAAAACCACAGATATGATTTTGAATACTGAATTCCTCTCCCCACCCAATTTATAATATAAAAATGATCAATATAATACATTTTGATATCACCTGTGAACATTACAAAAATTGCAAAGACTATGGGGCACTCAATGAAGTTACAGGGAGATACTTTTAAAACCAATAAGAAGAAATATATATATTTTCACTCAAAGAATAGTTGAGCTCTGGAACTCATTGTCAGAAAATGTGGTAACAACAGTCAAGGTAGCTGGGTTAAAAAGGTTTGGAAAGTTCCTGGAGGAAACATCCATAGTCTGCTATTAAGACAGACATAGGGGAAGCCAATACTTGCCCTGGGATCAGTAGCATGAAATGTTTCTATCAAGTACTTGTGACTTGTAATTTGAGGTTGAGGAGTGGTAGATTCAAGAGTAATGTTAGGAAATTTTTCTTTACGGAGAGGGTGGTTGATCCATAGAATGCGCTCCTGAGGGAGGTGGTGGAGAAAAAAAACGGTGACAGAGTTCAAACGAGCGTGGGATGAACGCAGAGGATCTCTAATCAGAAAATAATGGGTATATCAAGTTTATCAAGTTTATTAGCAAAATTTGATTAATCGCCTATTATAATCACTAAGCGATGTACATAACAAAAATATAGTAAAATAAAAAGAGGTTCACAATTTAACAACAAACTTTTAACTTGAACAAACATATAGTTGGGAAGGAAAGGATAAAAGTTACAATTTTCGATTGGGGTAGAATAGTGGAAATAACAATAGGTAATGGGAGGTAAAACCTCAGCAATTATGAACATGCCATGCTTTAAACATTGAAGGCATCTCTAAATAAATAAGATTTTAAAAATTTTTTATATAATTTTTATATAATTTTTTATATAATTTTTATATAATTTTATATAATTTTGTATATATTGAAAGAACTAGGGTCGGTACTGGGCAGTCTAGTATGGTATGGTATGTGAACATTCAGTTGAGGATGAACTGGGGAGGGTATTGATGGCTGAAATGGTTAAGATGGGCTGGGGTGAGCTTTGATGGAAACTTCAGTAGATAGAACCTAAGCACACCACCGGGAAGGGCCCAGAAATAGCTAAGATAAAGGACAATTTTAATTAAATGATTAATTTTTATGGCGCATGTAGGGTTGGGCAGACTGGATGGACCATTCGGGTCTTTATCTGTTGTCATTTACTATGTTACTATGTGACTTGGATTGGTCACTGTGGAAACAGGATAGTGAGCTAGATGGACCATTGGTTTGACCCAATGCGGTTCAGTATGGCTATTCTTAAGTTCTTATATTCTTTTGGGGAATGGTTTTTGTTTGTCTGCTCTAAGGGCCTGTTTCTGTATAGGATGCTGATATCAGCTGGTGCCTAAGAAGCGACCGCCGATCACATGTCAATCATGCATCAGCGTCCTATTCAGAATTGTGTCTACCCTCCCAGACAGACATCTTAAGTATAGGCCAGCATTTTGCAGACCTACATTTAAAGTGTCTGTCATGTGTCTTTGGAGATGTGTATTGATGCTTAAGCCCACCCAAGGCCACTTCTGGGTGAAACCATGCCCATGCCCCACTTTGGGCATTCTTAAGCGTGGGCAAGTGTCTCCATAGACGCACTACAGAGGCCTACAATGTAGGCATCTTGCCTTGGATACTTTAAAAAAAAAAAAAAACGTGCATCCCGATTGGTTTCTAGATGACGGTAAGACGCCTACCATTGCCTGCAATTGTGAAGCGCATTTTGAGAATCAGGCCCAAAATGTATAGGAATCCAATATCTCTGCGTAAAGTAGATATGTACCCTGGATTCTATAAATGGCATGCAAATTTACACGCACAAAATTGTGCACTGTTCTAAGATGCAGGCACAACTAAATTGGCTAATGAGCCAATTAGTGCCAGTAATTAAGTGCTAACAGGCAATTATTGTCGTTACTTGGGCAATTTGAATTTGCATGCATATCTTGCTTACCCCCAACCCCTTTTTATAAAACCACAATAGCGGTTTTTAGCACAGGCCAGTGCGCTGAATGCTCTGCACTGGTCCCGATGCTTGTAGGAACTCTATGAGTGCTGGGAGCAGCGCAGATCATTCAGCGTGCCGGCCTGCACTAAAATCTACTATTGTGGTTTTGTAAAAGGGGGGATAAGTGCGATTCTATAAAGATCTGCAAACAATTCTTATAGTGCACAATTTAAAAAAGATGCATGGCCATGGGAGGAACATGTACTGGTCAGAGGTGATCTGTAAACAGACATGCAATATCACTGAATATCAGGGATCCTCTCCTAACTTAAGCACCGGGCTTTACACCAGGTTTCAGTTGGTGTAAATCATCATGCCCAAAGTTTTGGCATGGAAATCGGCTCTAAGTATTATTTTTTGGCACTTTTTTCAGTTAATAAACCAAACAAAAGCAAGGAAGGATACCCCAAAACTCATGCAAATATCCAAAATATCCCCCAGCACTGTTTAAAAACCAAACAGAAAGATGGCGTATAATCTATAAATAAAAATGGAGAAAAGACCTCAGTGTCATTCAGGGGTGTCTAAAACTTTAGCACCCCCAGAGACAAACTTGTTTCAACAGCAGGTTAAGACAAGAAGACACATCCTTGGTCAGAAAAACTCCATCTCGTTAATGCTTATTCAACATCTAAAGTACCTGCCTCTCAAAATCAGTGCACGGGTGCAGTTTTATCATGTGGCTTTCACCCAGTTCTCCACTGTTTCTTTTCATTTACATTCTATAACCCATAATAATGAATTTCCTTACTTGGGTTTTTGTGTTTTTTTTTTCCTTTTTTCCTATAAAACTGTTCTAGCAATATTGAAGAACTAAGGCCAGTACCGGGCAGACTTGCACGGTATGTGTCTGTATATGGCCTTTGTTTGAGAATGGGCTGGGGAGGGCTTCAGTGGTTGGGAGGGTGTAGATGGGCTGGCGTGAGCTTTGACTGAGACTTCAGCAGGTGGAATCCAAGCACAGTACCAGGTAGAGCTTTGGATTCTTGCCCAGAAATAGCTAAGAAGAAAAAAAAAATGTTTAATTGAATCAGTTTGGGCAGATTGGATGGACCATTCGGGTCTTTATCTGCCGTCATCTACTATGTTATAAACTTATAGTACTGAAAAAAAATGGCAAACTTATCTGAAAAAAGCAATCTCTTGCAGTGCTAGGCAGCAGAAGCAGAAAACTCACTGGATGAAGCACATGGCAAGTATTTGCGGCTACAAAATGACCGCCAGCATGCAGCTCTTCAATCCTACTCAATTTACAAAATTTTCTTTTTTTCAGTGCCATTTACTGAATCTAGTCCATATGTCCCCAGTGTTAAAACAGCTACACTGGCTGCCTGTCATATTTCGTACTGAGTATAAAATCTTGACAGTTAAACATCAGGTAGTATATGGAAAGGCACCCTGGTATCTAGTGCAAGTGTTAAGGAAGTATTTACCATCTTGCTCTTTGCGTTCAGAATCAACAACGAAGTTAACACTTGAGCATGTACATGGATGACAGCAATTTCTGTGGCAGGTCCATGGTTATGGAATGCTCTGAATGGTACATTAAGGTTGTGTCAAAACCTGAAGTCTTTTAAGAAACCTTTGAAAACTCATCTGTTTGTTAGAGCATTCCTATAGATTTGGCAGACTTTTCTATTTTCCCTGTCACTTATGATTGCATAATTGTAAAGAATTGTATGTTTGTGATGTGGCGATGTTGTGATAATTGGAATTATATATGTAAATATTGCAAAACACTTAGGTTGTAAACAGAATATTAATTTTTAAATTAAAAAAATAATAATAGTGGGGGGTCTGACCCAGGAATATTCCTTTCAAGCCCATTTTTCTGTTCAAATAAAACTATAGGTGCACTGAATTCCATATGTATTTTTCATACAGTTCTTCACTGTCAGTTTAATTTCCATCCTATAAATTCACATAGAATTTTTCTTTTTTCAACCATCTTTATTTTCTCTTCTTTATTAATTTCCAGGTACTTTAGTTAGATTGTGAGCCTTCGGGACAGTAAGGGAATTTTTTAAGTACCTTCTTACTTCTCATTTATAATCTTAATGTATATTTTCTTCAAACCGCTTAGAACCTAACGGATGTAGCGGTATATAAGAAATAAATTACATTACATTACATTACATTATAAGTATGCCAAATATGAAATGAAACCAGGATTTAGAGCTCTGGCAATGCATTGAACATCTTGGTCTCCATTTCAGCCAGTGTGGCCGATGGTGCTAGCATTTCAAAATAAGATAGAGTAGAATATGGGGGATGTCAACAGAATATGGGGGATGTCATCAGCACGAGGTTTTGGAGTAATGAATCTTGAAAGGATACTAACAAAAGAGGGAATTTACAGCAACTCAATACAGTATAGAGATTGAAATAAGGGAATAAGTAGCCTTTAAATAAGGAGTAGATGAAGTTAATCGTCAACTGCCTGGGAGGGGAGGCTTAAAAGAGAGACATTTTGGAATATCTGTGTGCAAATGCCAAATGTTTAAAAACTAATAAGAGAGAATGTAAAGCACTGAACAAAGAGGTAGACATAACACCTCAGAGACCGAGTTGAAAGAGGATAACCAGTGGGGCACTGTGATACCAGTGGTTCAAAATACAATGGTAGGGTGGATCAGATTAGTAAAGGAGTGATGCTTTATGTTAAAGATAGCGTCGTCCGGTGACGTCATGGGGCTGAGTGGTCGCTGAAAAGCACTGCTCCCGTCCTCGCGAGCCCTGCCGTCTTCCTTCCCTACTTGCAATCGGGATCCGAGTGCTCCGGAGGTACCGGGTGCTTCGTTGCGTCAGGGGACGTCTGTGCAGCACGATTTTACAGCGCTTATGGCCTCGAAACCGTCCCGTCCCGCGCGTGATCGGGGCCGACTTCAGGAGCCCAAGATGGCGTCGGACGCGGCTCCCTCTAGCCCGACAGCATGTCCCGCGCTGACTTCTGACCTCGTGGCTGAGGTTACAGCGGCGGTGGAAGCGGCAATAGATAAAAAAATGCAGCAGTTCCTGGACAAAATCAATGCTCCTCACGAACGGCTGGATAGCTTGGGGCTGGAGCTGGATGAAGTTCAGCATCGGGTGAGTACTTTGGAGGACCGGGTGCAGCCGGTGGAGCTGGGATCTTCCCGGATGGCCAGGGAGCTGGCAGCCCTAACTCAGAAGGTGGATGACCTGGAAAATCGGGCTCGCCGGAGTAATCTGCGTCTCGTCGGTCTCCCGGAGCATATCCTTGATGCGGAATTGCCTGGCTTCTTGGAGAGTTGGATCCCTCAATCACTAGCTTTGGATGCCCGCTTGGGAAAGTTCCGGGTGGAGAGGGCGCATCGCCTGGGGCCTCGGGGACCAGAGGGTTCCAGGCCGCGTGTGGTTATATTCAAGATCTTGAACTTTGCTCACAAGACTGCTATCTTACAAGCCCTTCGAGCTGGCAAGGGTCTGCGCCACGAAAATAAAACTATCCTTTGTTTTCAGGACTATTCTACTGCAGTGGCGGCCCAACGCCGGGAATTTACACCTATTTGCTCGGCTTTGTTTGCAAATAAAGTGAAGTTCTCCCTGCTCTATCCGGCCAAATTGAGGATTCAGAAGGATGGACGCACACAGACATTTGATTCTCCGGCCACTGCCCTGCCTTTTGTCACCACTTTGGGTATTGAGGTGGTCCCTCCGGCTGTGCACAGGAGGCAGCCGGATGTAGCGGTAGTGGCTAATGGGACCCTGTAGGGTTTGTACTAGGGCTTAATGGTCTGTTGGGTTTGTTGGTTGCTCTGTTTGGGGGCTGAGTGATGTGCTTTTGGGGAGGTTATTGTGTGGGTTCTCATGTGTGTCTGGCAGTGGGGTTTGGTGTGTGGGGATTGTTTGGGTCTGTGGGTTTCCCATATTTGGTTTTGTTTAGCAGGGGCGAGGATTAGGACGTCATGAGTGAAGTGGATTTGGGGGGAACATGGGGGAGTTGGGGGATGGACAGGGGGAGTTTCCCTCGGGGGGTGGGGCTGGGCTTGGGTGGGTATTGCACTCCAGTGTCGGGGGTTTTTGATTATGTTGGGCCAAGGGGATCTGTTTCTCTGGTAGTGGATCTGGGGGGTCTTATGTGGGCTGGGCGTTTGACCCCTCTCTTCAGTTTTGGGAGTCTGGTGGTTGTTTTCTTTTGCTCTGACTATGGGTGATTCCGCTCTGAAAGTGTGCTCCTGGAATGTGGCGGGTATAAACTCGCCGGTGAAAAGGTCTAAGATACTGCAAACTCTTAGGCAGAAGGGGATGCATGTGGCCTGTCTCCAGGAGACACACCTGTCTGATACTGAACATGAGAAACTGGGTAGGAGATGGGTTAAGGAGGTTTTTTTATTCTACGGGTACTACCCATAGTGCGGGGGTGGCCATTCTACTTAGTAAACACGTTCCCTATACGGTGCGTAGAGTGGTTAAGGATCCTGAGGGGAGATATTTATTTTTTCATCTGGACATTCAGGGTCAGGAGATGATATTAGCCAATGTCTATGCCCCGAATGTGTTTAACTTGGATTTCTTTCAGCAGCTTGTGGGTCTGTGCGCCATCTTTCCGGATGTCCCCTCTATGCTTATGGGGGATTTTAATGCAGTCCTGGATCCAGATATGGATAGATTGGGAGGAGCCTCTCCTGTGGATTTCAGATCGGCCAGAGGGTTTGCTCAATTTTGTAGGGTTTTGGATCTTGTTGATGTGTGGCGTTTCTATCATCCTTTAGATAAGGATTTCACACATGTGGCACGTGCTCATCCCACCATGTCCAGAATAGATTATATCTTGGTTGTTTCTTCTTTTTTATCACGGGTGACTAGAGTGGAAATTGATGTCCCTACTCTCTCTGATCATGCGTTAATTTGGGTGGAGGTTAGGGGTCTGCAATTCGGAGGTACGCCTGGTCCGTGGCGCTTTCCTCGCTATTTGTATTGGGATAAACATTTTCGGAAACATATAATACAATGTTGGAAGCAATTTTTATTGGACAATGCTTCTTCGGCCTCCAACCTGGTTTTGCTGTGGGAGACTGCGAAAGCGGTTCTTCGTGGTGAAACCATAGCGTATGTGGCCGCACAGCGCAAGGCTCAATCGTGTGATCTTTTATATTTACACCGGAAGGTGGAGGCCTGTAAACGTCAGTGGATTGCTTCCGGCTCTCCGGGGGACCATGATTCTCTTTTGGTGGCTCGGGTGGCCTTGCAGGTTAAGATTCATGAACAAAGTCAACGGTCCCTTCATACGTGCCGTTATCGGTTTTATAAATATGGTAATAGGTCTGGTAGACTGTTGGCTCGCTTGGTCCATCCTTGGCAGGGTCCTCATTTCTGTAAAGGTCTTCTTCATGGGGGTGTGTTTGTCACTGACCGTGATCGCTTGACGGAGATTTTTTATGACCACTTTCGGGACTTTTATGCTAAACGCCAGTCCGTCCCAGAAACTTTACATTCTTATTTTCGGGCTCTCCATCTGCCACGGTTTTCGGAGGACTCCACGCAGTTTTTGCATGAACCCATCACTGCCTTGGAGATCGTCCAGGTGATTAAGAGTTCGCCTTTGTCTAAGGCCCCCGGGGCCTGATGGTCTCTCTTCCGAGTTTTATAAGATTTTGCAGGACCATGTGGTTCCGCATTTAGAGGCTTACTTTGCTCAGGTACTGTTGGATGGGCAGTTTCCGGCCCATGCCAATCGTGCCCATGTGGTGTTGATCCCCAAACCGGCTATGAATCTTGCGTCGGTGGATTCTTATCGTCCTATTTCATTAATTAACTATGAGCTTAAATTGTTTGCAAAAATCTTAGCTATGCATTTGTCTGCCCTCTTGCCTGAGGTTGTGCATCCGGATCAGGTCAGTTTCGTTCAGGGGCGGCAGGCGGTGTGGAACGTGCGTAAAGTTATGGCTGCTTTGGGACATAGTGTGACTTCTTCTATCCCGGCCCTCTTGATTAGTTTAGATGCCCGGAAAGCTTTTGATTGTGTCGATTGGGACTACTTGTTTTTGGCCTTGGGTAACTTTGGGCTGGGGGGTCTATTTCTGGACATGGTGCGGATTCTCTATGTTAATCCTAGTGCAGCGGTGCTGGTCAATGGTGCTGTCTCTGCGGGGTTCCAGGTGGAGCGGGGCACCCATCAGGGGTGTCCGCTCTCTCCTCTACTTTTTATTTTATCACTGGAGCCCTTGTTGAATCGCATTCGGACGGACGGCTCTATTTCGGGCCTTCCGGTGGGACAGGATGAAGTTCGGTGTCTGGCTTTTGCAGATGACATTTTGTTGCTCTTGACTCAGCCCCGCCGTTCTTTTCAAAGGGTTTTACGATTAGTACAGTGCCATGGGGTGGTTTCTGGTTTTGAATTGAACTTGGACAAGTCGGAGGCCTTGCCCTTTAGTGGGTATGCTTTTGTGTATTGGACATCCCCTTTTCCATTACGAAAGGTGGCGCACAGACTTAAATATTTGGGGATCTATATTACTGGTGATCTCAAAAGGGCTTATGGGGAAAATTTCAAGGTATTATTGCAAAAATCCCGGGATTTATTGGCTCTCTGGACCAATTTTCCTTTAACTTTGCGGGGGAGGATAGCATTGTTTAAAATGGTTTTGTTTCCGAAATGGATATATGTGATGCAAACTTTTCCTATGTATATTACGAATAAGGACATTGGTCTGTATCATAAAGTGTTACGTAAATTTCTCTGGAATAATAAGAAGCCCAGATTGACTTTAGCACAACTTTCCTTACCACTGGGGAGCGGCGGTTTGGCATTGCCGGACCTGCGGAAATACAATGTTGCCTGTCTCCTTCGACACCTGGTCGACTGGATTAAGAATACTACCTATTATACTCCTGTGTCCCTGGAACAGCAACTGATGGCGCCTACACATTTGTTGTATTATCTTCATGCGAAACGACCCCATCGGATTTTTCCGACTCGTTCTCATCCTTTGTTGAAATCTATGCGTCAATGTTGGCAATGGTTATGCAAACGGATGCAGGTGCCTTTTACTTCTACAGTGCTTTTACCCTTGTGGGGAAATCGGGACTTGGATCCGGATGGCTCTAAAACTTATTTGAAGACTTGGTCGACCAATGGCCTTTGTTATGTGCGGGATGTGGTGATGACACAGGGCCTTCCGGTTTCCTTCCCTGCTCTTCAGGCTCGGGGTGTAGTGCAGGCTCGGGATTGGCTTTCCTATGGTCAAGTCAGTCACTACCTGCACTCCCTGGACCGTTCTACTTTGCAGGAAGGTAAGGCAGACCTGGTTTGGGAGACTTTGACCCTGTCCCGTTTGACCAGTATGAGTCTCTCCATTCATCAGATCAGCTTGGGCAGTTTTTCGGCACCTTGGAATTATGATGCGGTGGCTGATGTTTGGAATCTGGACCTTGCCTCTACTGAGCAGATCACTGGTGAGGATTTGCGTCTCCTCATGCGACATCTTCCGAGACTGACTTGCTCGGTGGTGCTGCAGGAACAGCACTACAAATTCTTGTTGAGACTTTACATTTCCCCATATAAGGCTTTGGTGGCTGGTATTGCCACTCATGCTGAATGCCCTAAATGCCGTTCTGCCCCTGCTGGTTTGCTTCACATGTTTTGGTCCTGTGACAGAATACAAACCTTCTGGTCTTTTGTTGGCCTTCATCTACAGACGATCTTAAAGAAACGACTTCCCCTTGGAGCGAAGGTTTTCCTTTTTTATCACTTTTCCTCTTTGGGACTTTCTAGGGGTAATTCCCTGTTGCTGAAGAAGGCTTTTTTGTTATCTCGTAAATGTATCCTCTTGTTATGGAGGCAGGCCGAGGTGCCTACCCTCACAATGTGGAAAAATGAACTGTTTACATTGCTGAAGTATGAATATTTGGATACTAAAAAGAGTGGCCCTGGTCAATGGAGGAAATTCCGAGCGGTTTGGGCTCCGGTCTGGGACAATTTGTCTCCGGGTGCCCGAAGTGCCCTTCTGAATTTCTGACACTGGAGTGCTTGGGGGGTGAGGGGTCGGGTTGGGGGTGGGTGTTTGAGGGTGGGTTATTCTTGGCTTTTGCTGAGTATCTTTTGTCTCCGCGCAGAAACCATGCGGTAGACTCTCTAGTCGGGTGTTTTGCTTTGTTCCTGGTTCTTTGTATTCGGATTGTGGTTTACTTCTTTGTATTCTTCTTTTCTTAATAAAAAGAAAATTAAAATAAAAAAAAATAAAAATTTATGGAAGTTTGGGAACCATTAACTAAATATTGTACAGATCTGTTAAGAAATATAGAAGGGTTGATTACAAGTATTTTATGAGGTGTTTATAAATTGAAAAGTGTGTGGGAGAAAAAAGTCTTGTCTTTATTCTATTAAATATATTGTGCGATAATGATATTAATTTATGTAAATGCATCATCTTTTGTGCACAATTGAAGTTTTAAAAAATGAATAAAGAATATTACAAAAAAAAAAAAAAAAAGATAGCGTCAAACAAGATACATTTTCTACAGGATAACAAATACAAAGTGGAAATTTGGGGGGATAGAAATTCTAAGAATGATGGGGAAGAATATAGCAGTGAGGGTATACAGCTAACTGCTTGACCAGATGAAGAAATGCTAACAGAGATGAGAGGAGGTAATAATAGGATTAGCAGACCTCCAGATATCCCCGGACATGTCCTCCCTTTGAGGATATGTCCAGGTGTCTGGACGGCTTTTCAAAAAGCAGCATTCTGTCCGGGTTTTGAAAAGAAATCGCGTCGGGATGGGGCATCCGTGCATGCCCGACGAACAGGTAGGGGGCAGAGCTGAGGGTGGAGCTAGGGCATAATGGGGCAGAGATGGATGGACCTGGGTGCGGAGCCGAGGGGTCCGGATTTTACTGACATAAAATCTGGAAACCCTAGGTAATAATTTTGGCATCACAATTAATGGGAGATTTCAGTTACCACATATATCGACTAGAGAAATGTGACTTCAGGACATGATAGGATGGTAAAGTTTTAAAAGGAATTAAATGACTGCTTCATGGAGCTATTATAGGCTTACCTCTAGATTCTATAAGTGGCAGTCAAATTTGGGCACCCAAAATTGTGTGCGATCCTGAGATCAGCATGCAAAGAAATTAATGAGCCATTAGCAATCAATAATCGGCTGTTATCAATTAATGAAGTTAATTGACTCTAATGTGGATTTCCGCATGGATCTGGTTGTGTGCTAATTATATAAAGATGTGCCCCAATCCTGTCATATGCAATTCAAAAGAGGGCATGGTTATGGGAAGTATATGGGCAGAGGCATTCCATAGAATTACAAACAGAGTTACAGAATTTGGGGGATCTGTGCCCAAGTTACACACCAGAATTTATACCAGATGCCCAAGGTTTGAAACTGGAATATGCATTAAGGCCTTGATTCTATAAAAATACCCAAGGTTAGGCATCTTCCAGAAAGTGGGCATGGTTAGGGGCAGTTCATGGGTGTGTTTAGCATGGTAGGTGCCTAATTGGACTTAAGTGCCAATATTTAGGCCATGAATATCCTGGCAGAAATAGGGAGTGCCTAAGTACAGTTTAGGTACTGCTAAGTGCAATTTTATAAATGATGCCTAACTTAAGATTCACAAAAAGAATAGGCTACAAAGTGATTATGAAAACTACCCAATTCAAAATCTGAAAAACAGAGAAGACAGGGTACATATACTATAATAAATAAGCATAAATAGACATGAGAAAAAGTTTTCTTATTTATAAAGGGGGAGTGTCCACGTACTAGATTTTTGAAAATATCAATGTGGATTCTCTCTTGAGAATAGGAATCTATGTGAATGTCCTAGGGCTATCTAAAATAATAATAATAATTTATTTTTATATACTGCCATACCTGAAAGTTCTAGGCGGTTCACAACAATTAAGCATAGTACAAACAATGCAAATCATTTGAGATTCGACAAGTTATATGCATACAGTATAAGGAGAAATACATACAATACAAAAAAGATACAAGCAATTTTAAAATGGAATAAAAAAATGTTAGAATAATAAAATACATTAAGAACCCAATCTGTTGAATAATTGAGTTTTTATCTGTTTTCTAAAATCAAGATAAGAGGAGGCTTCTAACACTGTATTGGCAAGCCATAAATTCAATTTGGCCGCCTGAAAAGAAAAGGTTCTTTCAAGGAACCTTTTGTAATAACATAATTTTAATGAGGGATATGCAAACAAGTGTATTCTTCGAGAGCTCTTGTTAGTGTAACTCAATTTAAAATGAGGGATAAGATAACTTGGTAGCATGCCAAACACTTCTTCCCAACCTTACTATGCTTCCCTGCAAACTAAACATGGTGAGTATCGCCACATGTGGGAACGATTCCTTTCTGAAAATATTTACATTTGCATAACACTCAACACAAGTAAATGCTTCAAAAATAAGGCCCACGTGTTTTAAAGATAAGTCTGTGAATGCTACTTCTATGAATACTGAGAGTGACAGAGTCCTGCTATGAGTGGCTGTGAAGAAGTGGGTATGAGTGCATGCCTGAACGTGTTTTTTAAAGAGAATTTGAAAGTTGGGTTCAGCAATGGCAGAAATAAATCACTTGTGATGGAGACTATGTTGAGGGTGAATAGTTGACCATGAATCCTCTTCCTCTCCTCCTTTTGTGCTTTCCCCTCTACTGTCTTATCAATGATTGTACACTTCTCCCTCCAAATCCGCGGTTTCAGTATCCACGGATTCGGTTATTCGCAATTTTTTTTTTTTAACAGGAAGCATTGCATTCTGGACCACCCCGCCTCCCTCCAGCCTTCCCCCAGGATGGGCGCCTCTTCGCTCTGTTTTAGCAAAGCATCTTGCTAGTGGTGATGTTCTCCGAACCCAGCCAATGAAAAGCTGCGCTTCCACTGCTCACCCTCTCACCCTCTTTTCTTGCCTGTGAAGCTGCAGTGCGCGTGCACTTCTGCTTTCAACTTGCCCTCTCCCTCTCCTTCTCCCCCCACCCCCTTCTATCTTAGCATATCCAGCGTGGAGGACGTCAAGGCTTGCGCAAACTGTGAATGAAATATCAGGCTGAGAGCTGAGGCCGAGGACTGCTGGTACCTGTTTGGGAGTTCCCAGTGGCTTTTTCACATCCAGGTTTACCACTCTTTCCTTCCTCGTTTTCTTCCTGGTCCACTGCCGATAGTCAGTGCCACTTCTGTTCTTACCGAGTCTGGTGCTGGGACAGGCAGGCCAACGGGCATCTTCTACCAGGTAAGGTCCGGGATGCCGGGGGGAAGGCGGGAGGGAGGCGGGGGTGGGTCAAAGCAGGCCCAAAAGCTATTCATGAATTTTCAACATTTGCGGGCCAGCTCTGCCCCTAACCCCCGCGAATATTGAGGGAGAAGTGTAGTTCCTCCCTCTTTTCCTGTTCTCTGAGTGAAAAAAACAATAGGAGGAAATATTTTTTTCACTCAGAGAATAGTTGAGCTCTGGAATGCATTGCCAGAGGTTGTGGTGAGAGCAGATAGTGTAGCTGGTTTTAAGAAAGGTTTGGACAATTTCCTGGAGGAAAAGTCCATAGGCTGTTATTGAGAGATAAATGGGGGAAGCTACTACTTGCCCTGGATCGGTAGCATGGAATGTTGCTACTCTTTGGGTTTTGACCAGGTACTAGTGACCTGGATTGGCCAACATGAGAATGGGCTACTGGCTTGATGGATCTTTGGTCTGACCTAGTAAGGATATTCCTGCCCTTTCTCCCTATTGTTCCCACATCCCTTAAGTTAATTCAACTTGTACGTCAACTCAACTTGTACTTCACTAATCTTTTGTAAACCGCATAGAACTTAACGGTACTGCGGTATATAAACTGTTATTATTATTATTATTCTTATGTTCTTATGTACTAGTATTGAACACTGTTTCCCCATTTTTATAGATTGTAAATTGCGCAGATGGCATGTACTGCTGAGCAGGATAGTAAATTTGAATAAAACTTGAATAGCTTCTTTAAGCAGTGATGAACATTTATTTTGATTTAATAATTCTTGTAAAACAATTACTTATGAAAATATGAATAGCGCCTGCTATTTGCCATTTTGAGACTAAAATTTTATTGGGTACTTCAACCTCATTGTGTGCAATTTTTGAATCTAATCTCACTACACTTTCGACCTGGTTTACAGCACAGCACAACTACTCTGACCCTACCACAGAACTTAGTCTTCTAATTAGAGAAATAATATCTTCTGCTCTGTTGAATGAACATATCACTAGACAGGAACATAAGTATCTTAATGAAGAACATCCCAGAGTTCCAGTATTTTATGTCCTGCCTAAAGTACATAAGTCACTACAGCAGCCTCCCGGCCGTCCTATAGTATCCAGTAATGGTTCGATTTTAGAGCCCTTATCATGCTTTGTTGACCACTTCCTTCAGTCACTTGTTCCTAGAGGCTTTTCCTATTTAAGAGATTCTGCACATTTTCAGTTGAGACTTGAAGAAATAACCGATTGGCAAGCAGTTACATTCTTGGTCACACTTGATGTTAGATCTTTATACGCCATGATCCCTCAGGCTGAAGCCATTTCTATTATTCATACTTACCTAGATGCCACTGCTATTGAACGGAAGATACCTATTTCTTTTATTGTACAGATTCTAGCCTTGGCAATGCAAAGAAATTATTTTCGATATGGCGATAGGTTTTTTCAACAGGTCTCTGGCGTGGCAATGGGTGCCACTATGGCCCCTTCGGTGGCTAATTTGTTTATGCAGCATTTTGAAAATCAATGGATTTTTTTCTAACTCATATAGCATGCATATTAAACTATGACTCCGGTTCATAGATGATATCTTTATAGCATGGACCGGTTCTTATGAGACTCTTTTTGAGTTTTATAACTGGCTTAATGCCCGCCACGCCAAAATACAGTTTGACATCAATGTACATTCCTCTAGAATTTCTTTCTTGGACATTTTCCTCTGTAAAAAGGGTTCCAAGCTGGAAACTACAGTTTTTTGTAAGAGCACAGATAGGAACATTTCATTAGTAATCATCCGTTGCCACTCAAACAGAGTTTACCCATGTCCCAGTTCCTACGGTTCAAACGCATTTGTTCTGACTCTAGGGAGTATCGTCGGCAGAGCAAGGATCTTTCTCAGCGATTATTGAATCGTGGTTATCCTCCACAAATCTTAAAGAAAGCTTATAAACGAGCTAAATATGTAGATCGGAGGTTTTTGTTTCTGCCTAAAGTACGAACCCCAGATGCGCAAATGATTACTTGTGTATTACAGTTTTCACCATCAATAAAACGTGTGGTTAAATCTTTACGTCAACATTGGGACATTTTGAGTCAGGATCCTGCATTTTTTGATTGCCACCTCCGTATGGCCTATTCTAGGCAAAAGAATCTTAAGGAACTTTTGAGTCCTTCAGATAGTTTTGTTTCAAAACCTCAATACAGCCAACATGAAGGAAGTCATTCTAAATGTCAGAGGTGTCAAATCTGTGCCATAACGATGGTTTTATCTGGTGGTTTTAAATACCCGGCATCGGGTAAAATGCATTTTATTCATTTTCATACCACTTGTCTCACGGACTATGTAGTTTATCTCATTATTTGTCCCTGTCAGATGATTTATGTGGGTCAAACAACACGCCCCTTTAAAACACGTATGACAGAACATAAAAGTTGTCTCCACACAGGTAAATTGCAAGCACCAATCGTTGCTCATTGTCTGGAGTTTAATCATGTTTTTGAAGACCTGTAGTGTTGTGCAATAGATTATATTCCTACAAACCATCATAATCGCCAGCGTCTGCTTTTACAAAGAGAACTTTTTTGGATTTGTGCTTTGGAAACTGAGGAACCTAAAGGGTTAAACTCTACAACTGAATGGCATCATGCATTGTGATTGACAGCAGTGGTAGTGTGTTGTATGTGGGGGATGGGTTAGGACTTTCGGGAGAGGTTTCAACATATAGGATTTTATCCAATCCTGTTCTATCTCTGTCCCATGTGACTACAACCAATGGGATTTAAATAGGCAGGGCATAATCCACTCTCTGTGTTTGGGGAACCACCATGTTTGATCGAGGAGTTGATTTGAGAGTACGTTGAAAAGTGTCCGGTCCATTTCATTGAGAGGTTTGAGCAGCTATCCTTCAAACGTTAAGTATTTGATCTTATATAACTTTGTGTTTTGCAGGATTGACTGTGACTTCACATCCTGAGGCAGCTTATAATTAGCGAAACGCTGGCCACCGTCGATTTGCGGTGTCTTTCTGTTTACTCAATAGAATTTGGCTTTTCAAATCATTTTCATATCATAGGGGTCCTGATACAAGGCAGAGTATATTCCACTTGCATTGCACAAGGCTTTTCTCTATTGAAATATTATTGAGGAGGTTTTTTTTATGCCAGTGACTTTATTTCACCCTGTAAAACTCCACCTGTTTTCAACCTGAGTTTCTTGGTTTGGTGGAGGGGGGGATCTGAGGCTTTTTCCTCCTCTTAATAATTTTCACAGAAGAAGCGTTGCTGATGTGCGAATTGTGGGTTTTTCTGCCTTGTTTTGGAACTCTATGCCTGTGAAATGTTTAGTACTTCTCTTTGTGGACTCTGCTGATCTTTCATGAGTAGTTGTGCTGTGCTGTAAACCAGGTCGAAAGTGTAGTGAGATTATATTGTTTGGTTTTTCGAGGGGCTTGTGTTGTGTTTGCAATTTTTTAATCTGACATCCTTGCGGTGTTAGTTTTCTCAGTTGGCTATTCAACTCTAAATACTCAAACAAAAAAGTAACATCAGATTTCTGCAATTTATTTTCATTTCTATTAGTTTGATTTCCTTTTTCATCCAAAATGTTCACCTTTCAGTAGGGTAATACTTCTTACATTTCATGCAATACTGGCAATATGTACTATTAATATGGTTTTCTATTCCTAGGCTGTTTATTTTTGCTGTTCATCAAATGGCCTTTTAATTAACCATCTGTGAGTGACCTTTCCATTTTTAGTGACAGTTCTTATGTTTAATATCCACAGTTTCTAGTTGGAAATCTAATGCATTTCCTTGTTGCCTCAGATAACAAGTAAAATGACAAGCAAATACTTTTTTTTGGAAAGACTGTAGAAACACTTATGCTATATTCTCCCTCGAGGCATTCAGGTACACACAAAGACCGACATGCTGAAAGAGGTGCATTGTTTCAAAGGAGTACATGCATTATTAAATATGAAACTTGACTGCCTACAAGCAAACCCTTTTTACCTTAATAACTATTGCTATCTATAGGATATGAATGTTTGTGTCAGGCTGTATTACTTAACGATGTGATATTGAAGCCATTTTGCTAATCAACTGTGCAGCTAGGGGAAGAATTACCATAATTATTTTCCAGTTCCCAAAATTCAAAATAAATCATGTGTGTTATCTATGTTGAATTAAATATAGATAACTAAAGTGATTCTATATGAGACAAAATAAAGGACAAAAGAGGAGAATGCTGCATGTTGTTCCAAATGTAGATGTCAGCAAGCTGGTTGACTATAAAGAAAAGATATGCCACGTATGGAGACATTCTACTTAATGCTATATACGAGTATTGTGCTCAAAATTACATGTGCAAATTTGAGTGTCTGCCTAAATTAGGTGTGAAATTTAATTGTGTAATGAGCCAATAAGCGCCGATAACTGGTCTCTAACAATCTATTATTGGCGCTAATTGTAAATGGAATTTACACATGCATATTTATAGCTGTGTATGCAAATATTTCTGTGTGGATCCGAAAAGGGGGCATGGGTGGGTCAGGAGCATTTCTGGAATTTTCGCACACCATTATAGAATTCAGTATAGAGGATGACATGGGGACAAATTTGTCTCTGCCCCCGCAGGAACTCAATTGCCCCATCCCCTCCCTGCAAGTTTTTGTCCCTGTCCCTGCCCCATTCCTGTAAGCTCTGACTTAACCGCACAAGCCTCAAACACTTATGATTTTAAAGTGTTTGAGGCTTGTGCAGATGGGAACAGAGCTTCCAGGAATGGGGCAGGGACAGGAAAAGAACTCCGCGGGATGGGATGGGAAAATGAGTTCTCGCTGGGACAGGAAAAAATTTGTTCCCCTGTCATTCTCTAATTCAGTGGACCTGTGCCTAATTTAGGTATAGGGATTTCTATCAGGATTCAGTCAGTGTAAATCTTTATGCTCAAAACTGGGCACGGATCTCGGTGCTATGCGCTTTTCTATAAATTATCAGTGTGGCATACCCCCTCTTCTATTAAACTGAGCTGTGCTGAATGGCCCGTGCTGCTCCCGATGCTCATAGGAGCTCTATGAGCGTCGGGAGCAGCGCGGATCATTCAGCGTGGCTCTCTGCAGTTTAAAAAAAGAGGGCCATAGTGGTTAGAGCTACAGCCTCAGCATCCTGAGGCTGTGGGTTCAATCCTTCTGCTGCTCCTTGTGACCCTGGGCAAGTCACTTAATCCTCCACTGCCCCAGGTACATTAGATAGACTGTGATCCTCCTAGGACAGATAGGGAAAAGGCTTGAGTACTTGATTTGTAACTGTTCTGAGCTCCTTTAGGAGACCGGGCTAAAAAATTGAATAAATAAATAAACTCAGAGTATTTAGCGCACATTTTTATGGTGCCCAGAACTGAGTCTGGTATGTTCTTCACTCCTAACACTTTCACCCATGACATTCTAATACAAAAAAGGACAGGTGAATTTCATGATGGTCTGTTCGGAATACAATTCTTTCTTTTTTTTTTTTTTTGTCCCCTAATAATTTCCCTTGTGAAAAGAAGCTTTGATCAACTTAATGCAAATAACATACAATATTCTGCAAGGTTTTGGGTGACAAACACAATTAAGATACCAATAACAGTAGTAATCATAGCAATAAATAACGACACTCATTTTGCTTTGTCAGAAATGAATAGAAGTAACGGAGAAATTATTCAGAATGGTTCTGCAGACTAACAGTTTGGAGCACGATGCTGATTTGCACCAGGCAAACAAAAGTGCTTTCCCTGATGTCAGAAAATTACATCGACCTTTTTCTTTTGTTGTACATATTATGTTACCAAAGCAAAAACAATCAAAGCTGAAAATGAACGGAACTATTAGTTTTATGGGTGCATTTGCATATGTGTGCGCACAAGCCATCCACAAAGTAAGTGGTTATGCAATATGAGGTTGATCCAGTAATTGTAACTGTATTGCCTGCACCCTAAACAAAGCAATGGCCCAGCAATTTCTTCTGGAGGAACATATGTATTACTTACTTGACTGTACTTCTCCCATAAAAGTACTGATATTTTCACATTTGTTGATATCAGAAGATGGTTTTTCTACACATTTAAAAAGCAAATGATTTGTACAGGGAATTATTGTTGACTATATAGTGTCTTGCAGAATTCTTCATACTGTTGTCGATTTCACACATTTGTTAAAGTCAACAGTTTAAAATGCATTAAGGTTGAAGTTAGTTTCACTGATGTACACAACACACTTTTAACATGAAAAAAAGTCCCAATTACAGAGATATTCAAATTGTTTACTGTTTATTTTATTCTTGATAAACCACTTAATCCAACGCATGGGCCAAAGCTAAAATGAATTTTAGGAAAAGAACTCCAAATAATAACAGAACAGCAGCACATTCACACTCTATGAAGATAAGCTAAAATTAAAATTCACAATGTTGTCGAAGTTATTGAATTCTGAATCTCCTGGTCTCTTGGTAGGAGCAATATGAGGACTAGAGTATCATCAAGAATTAGGGAGTATGAGGACTAGAGCATCCAGATGTTCCAGTAGAGAAATCCACTTATCAATCCCTATGGTTAAACTCCAAGATTCAAATTGGTGGGTCTGGAATCTTTTGGAAACATTGGATGCAAGCAGGTATACATACATTAGAGGATGTTTTATCAAATGGTAACATGCTGCAACAGTTATTTGGTATTTTGAAGTTACAGTTATAAGTGGTTGCAGTTGAAGCAGGCCATTCAGAGTGGGTTCCCTGACTGGCGTAATTTAAAAAATCATACCTTGCAGGTCCTATGCTTCCAGCAGATTTTTAAGGGCATCAGGCCAGGTGGTATAAATTGTTATCTGAATTCCTGAACCAAAAACCAAAATCCAGTCTTAGAGAAATTTGGAGCATCGAGATAAAACAGTATATTTCTGTGTCTCGATGGCTACGTATTTGGACTTGGATGATGAGATGTACAGCGTCAGCATCTATGAGACAAACCTGGTTTTTCTTGTTACACAGATCTTTTTGGACCCCTGTTAGATTACAGAAGTTGGACGGTTCTAAATGGCACTGTCATCTAGACATCGGGACATTGGATCATCTGTTGTTTTATTATCCTTTGATACTTAACTTTTTTTTTTTTTTTAAAGACAATATGGGGACAGATTAACCTCATATTGGAATCGACAATCCCATTTACTTATGAGGTAATTATATATATATATAATTATAAATGCCGCCTTTTCTGATTATGACTGGGGTAGCCATACAGATGATAACTCGAAATTGGAAAAACTATGATCGTCTTAATTTTTCCTTTTGGTGGGCAAGCTTATGTTTAAGCTACAGGTATGAAAAGATGAATGCCGATATTTTAGGGTATTCTAATATATTTAACTTAGTTTGGAGGTCCATTAACATCTTATGTACAATTATTATAGTTCATTTAGCCTTCTTCTACTGATGTAATTCAGACATCCGGGGTGGGTGAGTGGGGATGTATCTTTAGGGTGATCTTTAAAGTAATTGTGGGGACGACGACACATATGTTGTACTAATACTGATTATATTTAAGTGCTTATTTATTATTACTGATGTGAATATTGTGTTGCACTTTTTGTTAGTAATAAAAATTAATAAAGAAAAAAAAAGAATTTTAAATGTGGTAAAATCTGCGTTGAACTACCAACTTAGAGGGTAGCATTAACTATGTTCAATGTGAAATAAAACCACACACTAAATATTGGCAGGGTTTTTACTTGCTTCGTAGCACTCGATCTTTACTCCAGCTCTGGACTGGAGTACAGACTGCAGCACAGGAGCAAAGGGATAATGGAAGTGAATGCTTCACATCAAACGATCCTTTTTGTCAAATCTTCCTGGTGGGCAAGTGGGTCCTGTACGCTCCCATCACCCTTAGCAACCCTCTCCCTCCCCAACCATTTTGGCTTGGGAGGCAGGAATAAAAACCATTCATTCCTGCCTCTAGCACCACGTTCTTGAAAAATGGTGACACCTGACTCCTACCAGTACCTCAGAATGCACGACTAGGGATCAGCTTCCTAAAAAAAGGAGTTCTTCCTTTGTTTGGCAGCCTGTTCCTTAGGTGTATGTCCCAGGAGCTACCATGACTTTTCAAGATGGTGGAAGAAGAACATGCTACTGAATGCCTCTCTAGGCCCACATAAATATTACTGGTTCATGTATGTGTTGTGCGATAGCACAGCATCACAGGCTTTCTGGTGAAGTCCTTCCAATATGCTGGATGCATTGACCAGGGGTGCACGGAACCAAATAGCTTTGGGGGTAAGCCTTATATTTTCTCCTTCTCTCAATAAATGATTAATCCTCAAACAATACGGAATATGTTGAGTGTTGACCAGACTGACAAGAAAAGCTTTTTCCAAATGCAGAAAACCAGAAAATGTTTCTGCAGTAAACTGTTATTTCTGCCAGCGTATGTTTTTGTAATGCTGTGGTAATTTGTATGCCGTTAGTTTACTGCATCAAGCGTAAACTTTTATTTTTTTTAGCCCAGACTGTCTGACATATTATACTAGCCTCCTCAGTATTGTGATTAAAATTATGTGTATCAAACTGATACATTAAAAATGCTATTAACAAAAATAATTACAACTAATAGGTTGCAAATGGCTTAAATCATGAATCCACTTACAACAGCTCAGTAGAGAAATGACATTTAAGAAATAGTGACTTCATAGCAGATTGCAGACTAAGATTTCTATTGAAGGCCGTCTGCTCATGAAACCCTGCCTTCTGCCCATCCCTTTCTATTCCAAGAAACACCTCACATTTACTCCCTTTGACTGACCCACAGATCAGAATAACTCAAAGTGACTTCCTAGTGGTATTTTTTCTTTAAGGCAAGTCCCGTACTTGCTGGTTGCTTAGCAAGTGGGAGAGATAATTATTTTTAATGGGAAATAAAAGCTGCTGTTTCCTTATTTGTATGTCTACAAATGTTACTTGGTAACCAGCACCCAAGATTTAGTATAATTTGGAAATAATCACACATTTCCTTTTTTTTTTTATACACGTGGAAAATATTTTTTCATGATTAACTCTCATGATTGTTCATTGTTGTTATTACATCATCTGTACACCCTTTTATCTTTTTGATTTTACAAAAATTCAATAAATTTTCAAGTAAAAAAAAAAAAAAATCACACATTTCCAATCGTGTTTTCAATTGTTATATTTACCAATTGCTGAAATGTGCCTCTTGCCTTTATCATGACCATCAGACAGGATGTCCACATATACAGTACATATAAAGACAGCCATTACAACATTATCGTGAAACACCCTCATACCTCCTCTTTTACAAAGGTGCGCTATGCTTTTTAGCGCACGCTAAATATTATCACAAGCTAATATTATCACGCTAAATATTATCACAAGCTATACACGTGCTAAATGCTAACGCATGCATGCTATCCTATGGACGTGTTAGCGGTTAGCACACGTGTTGATTCAGCGCGCACTAAATCCACTCTAAAATGCTTAGTGTGCCTTTGTAAAAGAGGGGGATAGCTTCTTGGCCCATACTGCACTATGTAACACAATTTTTGTTTCTGAGCAGTAAGTGTAATTTCCTAATTGCTCATGCCTAAAAAGTATAGACAATGGGGCTCATAATCGAAAGAGAAAAACGTCCAAAAACCGGCCTAAGTCGGCACTTGGACGAACATTTCTAAAAAAACGTTCAAGTGCCAATAATAAAAACGGGTTTTCGACGCATTTCTAAACTACCTAGGCCTTCATAGTGCCGCTGAACAACCAAAGCTAAATGAGGCGTGTCGAGCGCGGGAGTTGGGCAGGACGTGGGCCTGCTTAGACTTAGTCGTACAGCATTTATAACCGAAAGTTTTACAACCGAGCCTAGACGGAACTTGGATATTGTGACTTAGACCATGTAAAACATGGTCTAAGTCACAAAAACCCACCTAAAGTCAGCAGATAAGCACTGCAAACACATAAAACAGACCCCCACACACTACCCCCCCACCCCTATAAAAATTTTAATCATAACTTTAAAATTCAGCCTCCAGACCATCATCACCTGGCCGCCTGGCATAGGAAAGCCTAGTCGTCCAGCCCAGAGGCAGCTTAAGTCATCTTGGGGGTGGGTTAGGGACTCATGGAGAGGAGGACCCATGCCCATAAGCCCCTGTAATCACTACATTGATCCTTAAATATGTGCACTCCCCTATATACCTCCAAAACCCTTTTGTACTGGCATATAAGTGGCTCCTGCAGCCATAAGGGCTATTGGGGTGGTAGATAAGTGGGTCTAGGGGATTCTGGAGGTGGTTTGGGGAGCTCACCGTGACCTATAAGGGAGCTGTAGAGAGGAGAAGACATGGCACTCTTTTTGTGAAGTTCACAGCAGTGCCCTGTAAGGTACCCCACTATTTAGGTGGCATGTCTGGGTGTGCAGTCCATCACTTTGCAGACCCCTCCCACGTCCAACAGGGCTTGTTCTAGTCGTTTTGGACATGAAAGGAAAGTTGGACGGAAATGTGGTATAAAGATAGATGATTTAGTAGCTTGGACAATCAGATCGGCAGGACGTATAATTAGACGATTTTTGAAAGTAAAAAAAAGTTGGACGTATCTTTCCGCGTGAGCGGACTGCTGGGCGCGATGGACCTCGGGTCTGACCCAGCGGAAGCAATGCTTATGTTCTTAAATGTGTCTTAAGCTGTTTTTTACTTTGGACGACTTGCGAGATGGACGTAAACGGACTTAGATGTCCCTTTCGATTATGCCCCTCCAGGTCTGTTATTTCCATAAAACTTTGCTTTTGTGACCAGGATAGTAAAATTTTGTAATTTACCTGTTTAAAACTTGAAAATGCTGAAGTTTCATCTTTTATTTATTTATTTGTTCATTTTTATAGCCCTTCCTTCCCAGAAGCCCAGAACGGGTTACAATAAAATAAAATAAAATTAGGTACTTGGAAATTTTCATTATTATTAAGTCATAAAAAGCAACATATGAATCACAATTAACATTATATTGAATATAATCAAAGATGACCACAGAAGATTTAGAAGTAAGTAGTTTTTTGAGATTTGTGATTATATTGTAAGTCACTTTTACAAATCAATCCTCAGATATAGTCTCCCATCATGTTCTCATTATATTGTCCTTGGAAGTGGCGTTTGAAGTCCAGTATATTCTGGTTAAAGTGATCACCTTTCTCCTTTTGAGTATGCTCCCCTGTTCTCCTTGAATGTCTCAAGATTGTGGATAATACACTGAAACCTTCCACCCAATATGCAACAGCGGCCAAAAAAGCAAACAAGATGCTAGGAATTATTAGCAAATGGATGGTAAAGAAGACTAGGAATGTTATAATACCTCTTTATTGCTCAATGGTATGACCTCACCTTGAGTAATGAATTCATTTCTGGTCTCCTTATCTAAAAAAAAAAAAAAAGATACAGCGGCACTAGAAAAGGTTCAAAGAAGAGCAATCAAGATGATATAGGGGATGGAACACCTCTTATATGAGGAAAGACTAAAGAGGTTAGGGCTCTTCAGCTTGAAAAAAAGATGGCAGAATGACGGCGGGAGGCTGTTTGTGTCGGCTGCTCGAAGATTTTAAATTTCAGCGGTGGGGAGATGTTACTTCCAGGCAGGAACGTGGGATCCCTGGTGCCGTCTCTATGGATGGGTAGGAATTGGAGGCCAGGCCGCATACCTCCAACTAGTAGCCCACATACCCCCAAGGGAACACTGTCTTAAAGATCCTAAGTACTTGTCCTAAGCTTGTTTGAATTTAGATACAATGGTAGACCGTGCCATAAATTAGCTATCCTTTCTTTTAAGAAGCATTTCTTCAGGTTACTCCCAAGTTTGTTCCTTTTCACCTTCATCTCATGTCCCCTTATTCCAAAGCCTCCTTTGCCGTGGGGATATTTAAATGTCTCTATCATTTCTAAGTTTCCAAGTTTATTCAGGGCTTCTACCCCTCCCATCAAACATGTTGCCTGAGCAGCTTACATTCTAAGGTTGGGAGAGAGAAAAGTGTCAAAGGTATGAGGACAGACTGATCATTGGTTCCTTGTCCTGCTCATCCTTCTGATGTGAATCTTCTCTAAGTTGGTGCTGCTTCATCTGGTCCTGAGAATGCTTCAGGTGCTGTAGAGATGGTCCCACCATTGCATCCTCCTTCTATGTAGTGTCTTCTGTAGAGAATGGAAAGGTATAGAAAGACAGAAGTTTTGTTTGTGTGTATGCTGGCCATTAGAAAAAGGGCAGGATAAAGATAAGCATTTCCACATTGTTAGATTCAAACGTTTTCACTGATACACTATTGATTTACTTGATTCCAAACTTGCACGTGGCACTTTACTATTTATTGATTGTTTTATATATGAAAGACACTTTGATATTTAAAAGGTTCATGGGGAGACTGAAGGTGATGTTTGTGGATATAACCCTTTAGGTTGCTCTTTGCGCTCATGCGCTGAGGATACACCCAGGTGAACTCCTTTGGAGCTTTTTCTCTCAGGAAGTTCCCAGGACTGATTAGTCTCCCTGTGTTAACCATTCTACAGATTTAATTCTTCTCAATTATTTTTGAATAGAGTGAGTGCTGGTGCATAGTTGGAATACAAGGAACTGAAGCAGGTCTGTGTGAGTGTACTACATTTTACACATTGTGACTAGCCAGGCTCCGTGCCTGCCCTGGTCCATGTGATTTTTTGGGCGTCCACCAGGGGGAGCCAGAGAGAGTAGCACAGTTGTGAGCAGGCTCAGGTAGAGCAGGGTGTGGCTCCTCCTCCTGAAAAAGCCAGTAGTTTGCACTTGGAAGAAGAGGTGTGAGGGAAGACCCAAGAAAGGATAATGCTGTAGACCCGGGTATGGCAGATGCTAGATCCATACCACCTTTAGCAGCCCCCACAAGCCTGTGTGGATGTTGAAGCTGAAATAATAGCAAGAGGCTGGACAACCCTTTTCAAGGACTGAACTGAAAGCTGTGAGGTTTTTTTTCTGTTTGCTATTTTTTTGGGCTGAGTGTTTGTTTTTGTCAGCCAGCTACAGTGACTGTTTGAACTGAGAGTTATGGGTTCTGCACTGTTCTGTTCCTCAGCACAGTTGGTTTAAAGCTGGGAGTGTTTAATATGGGGAGAGGTTTACTAAAAACTGGGAGGGGTTTTGAAAGCTGTTTGGTACTTTTGCAAGGCAAACTTGAGGCACTTCCCTGAACCCAGCAGTGCTATAAAATAAGCTGGAGGCTTGTGCAGAGACTGTGAGTATTCAAGGCATTATAGCAGGAGAACTGCATTTTGTGGAAACCTGCTAGGAGCAGGCTTTTGGAAGCCTTATTGTAAGGAGCTCTGTTGAGAGCAGAGTCACAGAGCTCAATACTGACTTTGATGAGGAGAAAATCCTGAAAGCAACCAGGTTTTTCCATTTGGATATTTTTGTTTTGTGTTTTGCAAGTTGCAGTATTTGTTTTGAACTTTGCCATTCTGATAATTAAATTTTCCTTTGAAGAACCAACCGTGGAGCTGTGTGCTTTGGTTCTGGGTTTTTGGTTTTTGTTTAATCTACTTATAATACAGTGTCTGCAGGGTGACTCTTTACTGAGTCACACGCCGGTGCGAGTTTTGCTGTAACCACTAGGGGCAGTAAGGAGTCCTGTGGCTAGGCTCTATTGCTGGTGGTTCCATGTGGTGACATGTGCTATGATTTATGCTTGCAGGTCTAGTGTCTATAGGATTATAGGATTGTATAGTATGTATCCACCCCAGTATATATACATAGAATAGAGCAGAGGTCCTAGTTATTACCCACACAATGTAGGGACACCTATTGCAATGAAAAGGTAGACCACACATACCACTATTTGAGACCCTCAAAATTTGAAAATTCACTCTCCTGACTCTCCAGCTGCTCTCTCCTGCCTCCCCTTTGCAGTCGGAAAATACCGCGAATGACCAGGACCGCGAACTGTGAATTCGCGGGGGAGCACTGTACTTTAATTCACTAAAAAGGTGTCACTGAAAATTTCTTTGTCAACCTTTATTTTTTCTCATCTAAGTGATAAGCACATTGCTAAATTTAAACTGAAGCTTTTGTAAGTCCTGATTATATGCAGAGTCAATTTTCAGGTGGACAGTCCTCTCAATGCACTTACTTGAGGTCTAAAACAGGACTGTCACTCCTATTTTCACAGGCACAGTAATTGTTAGTTCATTAAACATGTTATTTCCTGCAGTGCTCATAGCAAATAATGGGGCTAATGTAAATCCTGTAGGCCCAATATTCAGTGTGATTTAATGAGGTAGGAGAGGCTCCTACCTAGGGCTGGCTCAACCTTCAGACCAGGTGAGGCCCTGGCCCAGGGCGCCGGTGATAAAGGGTGCCAAAATCCAGTCTAGCATTTTTCCCTCTCTCTTTTCTCCCCTCATCAGATTGGGATGGAGAGATGTCAAATTGAGATTCAGGATTCTGGTGCCCTTTATAATCAGTATTAGGGGGGGGGGGCGGGGTGGAGATGAGATGATGGGGAGCTACAAGATCATGGTAGGGAAGCACCAATGCAAAGGTTCACTGAGGGTCCCATAGTCTACTACTTATTTCTAAAGCACTGTGAGACATACACAGCACTGTACATTAAAACATTCAAGAGACAGTCCCTGCCCAGTAGAACATACAATAAATATAGGGTTTGGGAGTTTCTCAGGAATGGTTACAAGTGAGTAGGTGTTAGGAGTTAAAAGCAGCCTTGAAAAGATGGGATTTTAGTCTGGATCTGAATACCTTCAGGGACCGAGTTTGACATCAATATGTTCTAGGTGTATGTATGGTGCAGCAAGGGAGAAGGAATGTAGTTTAGAGTTGGCAGTAATGGAAAAGGGTACAGATAAGTGAAATTATTCTGCACACTTACTCAATTGATGAAAAAGTCTCTTGAGCCAGCCCTGAGTAGTCATATCAGATCAAATAGTGCTGGCCGGGTCATGCTCGGATTTTCAACACCACATAACTACGGCACTATCTGGTTATTGCTGGGGCACTCTGGGGGCAGAGTCTGGGTGGAGCAGTGCCAGCTAATATAGGACAGCATAAAAGCTAGTCTACAAAGGGATTCTGAAAAGTTCTCAGCCCAACCATCTTCTAAATCTGAAGTTATTTTGCCACCGTAGCTGAAAAGTGTTATTTTAGTTTTTCAAAGTGCCAATTTGCAGACTCTAATGAAGTAAACTAAAATAACACTCTTTTCAGCTACAGTGGCAAAATAACGTCAGATTTGGGAAGTTGAATGGGCTGAGAACTTTTCAGCATCCCTTCGTATATTAACCAGGTTGATGTCCAGGTACAGGCAGTCCTGGGTTAAGAACGAGTTACATTTTTAAAGCTGTTCCTAAGTCAGATCTGTATGTAACTCAGAACGTGTAAATTTTAAGATTCTTGCTGCTTACATCTGCTCCCAGCTGATAAAAGGGCAAACTGTAGTGTTCCCTCTAAGGTACAGCATGCACAACCACACACTGTTTGTTCACTGTGGCCTTGCATCATTCATGAATCTGCTACAGGAGAAGTGTAGGAGTCTATGCCACTGGAAATACTGCTCAGTGAAATCAAATGAAGCTGCAACCGCATTCTTAAGTATGAGTTGTATTTAAGTCAGGTGTCTGTAACTCGGGGACTGCCTGTACTATCAAATATTGGTGGTAGCCATGTAACTCCTGGCAGCCATCTTGTGCCCAGATATTCAGGACCAGCACCCAAAAAGGGCCTGGCACTAAAAATCTGGAACCCACCTTTGTGAAGAGAAGTGAAGTTTTTATTTGGATTTCCAAAATTGTTCCATTCGGTATTTGCTAGATTACATCTCCTTATATATATTTGTTTCTAAAATGTTATTTTTCAGCTCTATGAATGGGCTGCTAGCACCATTTTAAATGATAATGTGCATGTCTTAGACTCCTTGACTATAGTTGTTTTCATGTTACCTATGACATGGCTTAGTGTTTGGCCATATTGAAAGCTACTGAACGTGTAGGAGAGGAATTGACAATAGCAGTGATCATCAGTACTCACAGATAGCTGCTTTTGATACAGCAATTCTGAGTATTTTTGCTGTTATTAAAGTGGAAGGTGTTGTCCATCTTTATGAAGTATATTATTTCTGCTGGTATAAAGAATGAAAGGGAGGGGATAGAGGAAGAAATGGATCGGTGAGCAATTTTATATCTTCCAACACGTTATTTACGAGTGCTCTTTTCTAGTTTTTAAAGCATGACAAAAATGATGTTGTCAACACTTATCATTCCTTGTCCAAGTTAATTGATTCTGCTCTTTATAGGCTGTTTAAGAGCTTGAGTTTTTGCCAGTATTTTAGCTGCAGCATCTTTCTTTTACAGGATCATTTCATGTAAGGGATAAAACAACTTTTTCCCCCAAGGATACCATTCCACCTCTCAACCTTCACCCTCTCCCCAATTTACTAGGATGCCTTAAGGTTTGTAAGGGAGTGATCCCCACTCGCTCCTGCCCTGCTGGCATCATTTTCAAATTTGTCATCTCTATGATAAGAGAGAGTGGGAAGCACTCCTGCCCTTTACGGATCTGTGGACACCATGCTAAGCTGGAGGATGGGAGGGTCATAGGGTTGAGGACTTGAGGGTTCAGGGGAGTACAAGGACACATGTTTGCAGACATAAATGGAGTGTAGTAGGGAATAGAAAGGGATAAATGGAAATGGAGAAGCGAAAGAGCAGGAGAGCGGACAAGCAATGAAAAGAATTGTTACTTGGATAGGTTCAGATGAGGATGTTCTAATTTAAGTTCCAAAGGCATCTTTAAAGAGAAAGGTTTAAAGACCCAATTTAAATTTTGGAAGACAGCTTTCTTGCCTAAGGTTGATGGGAAGAGCATTTCACATTGTTGGTGCAAAACCAGCAAAAATTGCTTTCCTTGTTGTGTCATAAACTGTATGTTCCATAGGACTGCAAAAAGATTTTGATGGGTAGATCTAAGATTTCTAGCCTTGGTATATGGTATTAAAAGTCTGTTGATAAATACAGGTGAGTGGTTCATTTGAACCTTGATCTTAAATGTAATTCTGTGTGTCACAGGCAGTCAGTGGGCAACTTTTAGAAGAGGTGTCGCATGGTCAAATTTCTTGGCTTTATAAATTATTTTCACTGCTGTATTTTGAATAATTTGGATTTCTTCAGATCTCTTTTTGGGTTATACCTTGGTAAAGTAAATTGCAATAATTGATATTGGAGATTACCAGTGAATGGATAAGAATATTAATTAAATTGGTGTCCAAGAGGAATAGATAGCCTTAGAGCCCGTCTCAACGGGCGGACCTAACGCAGAGCTTGGAGACCCGTGTGGTAGCCCGTCATAGGCATGGGGCCGGGCTTAGAAGTTGGGAAGTAGGTTGGTGGGTTTTTCCTACCATGGGGAAGACCTGCTATTGTCGGGCCGTGGCCGAGGAGGGTGTCGGGAGAGGGGGGGGGGGAGTTAAAGCTGGGGCTTGGGAAGACTCAGGGCTTACCTGGTCCTCCGAGGCGGCTTTTCCTGCTCGCCCATCCTTTGGGTCATGGATTAGAGGGCTGAGTTGTGGTGACTCGAGGTATGGTATCCCGAGCTACTGGCTGCTGGGCTCATCAAGAGATGAGCGGTAGGCCGGCTGGGAGCAGTGCCTGGTGGGTTAGGTGACCCTGGGGAATGTGGCATGTGGGGGACATGCCACCCCTCAGATCCTTGCTAGCATGGTGGGGTCAGGGGCCATAACTTTGTTTAAGGCATCTCGGGAATTTTGTGTTATGATGTTAATATACTGTTTATATATTGAATGTATAATTTGCAATAAACAGGGCTGCGGCTAATTTTCACCTTAAGCAGAGTTTGTGTTTTGTCTTGGGAAGGAAAGGGGTGGTGGGTTGCAGATTAATGGGCGTATTTAGGGAGCGGGCCTAACCAGGTTCCACTGTTAGGATAGCGACCTAATCATTTTGAGCTTACAGAAGCACTTACAAACAACCGAGCTGATTTGTTTGCTGAAGGAAAGCTTGTCATCAATGATCATGCCTAGAAGTTTCAGGGATGAGTCAAATTTTATTGGGATCAATTTAATACAGACGGGAATCTCTCAATAATTCGTTGTTACTAGTTAGAAATAAGAGAGCGTTAGTCTTCTTGACATTTAGGGAAAGTTTGTTCTCTGTAAGTCAGTCATGAATTAATTGGAGTTTTTGATTGATTTCCTGTATCTCGCTTGAACTCTGAGTATTAATTGGATGGAGGAGCTGGATGTCGTCCGTGTATGCGGTTAAGGTGAAGCCAATAGATTGCGCCTTTGTTAAAAGTGGTGTGAGGAATAAATTTAAACAACAAAGGGAAAGTATAGAACCATGAAGAACACCGAATCTTTGGTTTTAAGGGTCAGAAGATGAATCCTGATAAGTGCGGTCAGAAAAGTAAGATTGGAACCACTGTAAAGCCTTATCTATGATTCCCAGTGAATGAAGTCTATTTAACAGCAGGGAATGATCAATGTTATCAAATGCTGCTGCAAGATCCAGTGATAGGAGAAGAACAGATTTTCTTTGATCCAAGTGATATCTAATAGAATTAACTAGATCTAACAGGAAATGTTCAGTGGAGTGGTTTGGTCTAAAACCGGTTTGATTAGGATGACATAGAGAACATCACTTTACGAGGGGACACTACTGTTAGGGGACTTCAACATGCCCGATGTAGATTGGAACACACTTTCTGCTACAACCAGCGGCAGCAGAAGGCTATTAACATCCATAAAGGGGGTACAACTTAAACAAATGGTATTAGAACCCTCAAGGAATCAGGCGATACTGGACTTAGTACTCACAAACGGAGAGAGCATCTCGGAAGTCTCGGTAGGCGATACGCTAGCCTCTAGCGACCCCAACATGGTATGGTTCAACCTCAGGAAAGGTCAAACTAGATCGTACACGTCAACAAAGGTACTCAACTTCCGGGGCACTGACTTCAAACTCATGGCAGATTTCGTCCACGGGGCACTGCAAAACCAAGCTGAAACCAAGGACATGGAGGCGATGTGGTCAACCCTGAAATATACCCTACATGAAGCAACGAACCGCTACATAAAAACAGTGAGCAAACAACAAAGAAACAACAGACCCCAATGGTTTACTACGGAGATCTCGAACCTCGTCAAAAGTAAGAAAAAAGCATTTATTTCCTACAAACAATCTGGGACAAGGGAAGCTAAAGCAGAGTATATAGCCAGATCTAAAGCGGTAAAAATGACAGTCAGAGAGGCCAAACTTCGAATAGAGGAAAATCTAGCAAAGAACATTAAGAAAGGAGACAAATCTTTCTTCAGGTATGTTAGCGACAGAAAAAGAAACACAGATGGGATAGTACGCCTTAGAAAACCAGAAGGGAACTATGTTGAATCAGATTCAGATAAAGCAAAACTTCTAAATGAATACTTCTGCTCAGTCTTCACCTGCGAGGCACCGGGGTCCGGTCCACAGTTGAGGAAAATGCAAATCTCGGACGACCCATTTCGGAATTTCGAATTTACACCCAATGATGTCTACCATGGATTATCAAAACTCAAGGTGAACAAGGCCATGGGACCCCAGGGTGCTCAAAGAGTTGTGTGCTGTCCTAGCAGAACCGTTATCCGTGCTCTTCAATCTCTCCCTAAGCACGGGAAGAGTGCCCTTAGACTGGAAAACGGCCAACGTCATTCCACTGCACAAAAAGTGTTGCAGGACAGAAGCTGCAAATTACAGACTGGTGAGTCTCACATCAATAGTGTGTAAACTCATGGAGACACTAATTAAACATGAAATAGATATGATTCTGAGCAAAGAGAATCTACGGGATCCCCACCAACACGGATTTACCAAGGGTAGGTCCTGCCAATCCAATCTAATTAGTTTCTTTGATTGGGTCACCAGAAAACTGGATTTGGGAGAGTCCTTAGACATCATGTACTTGGACTTCAGTAAAGCTTTTGATAGTGTTCCATACCGTAGGTTATTAAGCAAGATGAAATCACTAGGATTAGGAGAAACACTAACTCAATGACTGGCTAAGTGGTAGACTTCAGAGGGTGGTGGTAAATGGCACCCTCTCCAAAACATCGGTAGTAGCCAGTGGAATGCCGCAGGGCTCGGTGTTGGGCCCGATCCTTTTCAACATGTTCGTAGGTGACCTGGCTCAGGGGCTTCAAGGTAAAATAACATTATTCGCAGATGACACCAAACTGTGTAACATAGTAGGTAATAGCACTTTGCCCGACGGTATGGCACAAGACTTACTCTTGTTGGAACGCTGGTCCTCGACTTGGCAACTTAACTTTAATGCTAAGAAATGTAAGGTCATGCACCTTGGCAGCAGAAATCCGTGCAGAAATTACACCCTAAATGGTGAGACCTTAGCAAGGACCACAGCAGAGCGCGATTTAGGAGTAATTATTAGTTAAGATCTGAAAGCTGCCAATCAAGTGGAGAAGGCTTCATCCAAGGCTAGACAAATGTTGGACTGTATCCGTAGAAGTTTCGTCAGCCGGAAGCCCGAGGTCATTATGCCATTGTACAGAACCATGGTAAGACCTCATCTGGAATACTGTGTGCAGTTCTGGAGGCCACACTACCGTAAAGATGTACTGAGAGTCGAGTCGGTTCAGCGTATGGCCACCAGGATGGTCTCGGGGCTCAAGGATCTCTCATACGATGAGAGGCTGAATAAATTGCGGCTGTACTCTCTCGAGGAACGTAGGGAGAGGGGAGACATGATTGAGACATTTAAGTATATCACCGGTCGTATCGAGGAGGAAGTATTTTCACAGTATTTTCTTTCTTAAAGGACCCTCGGCCACAAGGGGGCATCCACTAAAATTCAGGGGCGGGAAATTTCAAGGTGACCTCAGGAAGTATTTCTTCACCGAAAGAGTGGTTGATCATTGGAATAGACTTCCTGTGCAGGTTGTCAAGGCCAGCAGCGTGCCAGATTTTAAGAATAAATGGGATGCGCATGTGGGATCTCTAAGTGGGTAATAGTGGGGGGAGAGTCATCGGAATAGGCAGACTCGATGACATATAGGATATCTAGGAGAATAAATTTAGGGAAGGGGATCTTTAGTGTGGGCAGACTAGATGGGCTATGGCCCTTTTCTGCCATCATTTTTCTATGTTTCTATGTTTCTATTTTTTCTAGGAAGTTAGGCAATTGAGTAAAGATTACTTTCTCAGTTAATTTTGCCAGGAATGGAATATTGATGATTGGGAGGGGTGTTTAAGTATAGGTCGAAAAAATGCCTTTTTCCAATTTTTGGGTAGAGTACTAGTGGAAAAGCTGTTAGAAACCATATTATGGATGAATGGGCTGAATGCATCAAAAAATCATTTCAGAATGGTAGGCGGTAAATGTTCAGAGGGACTATCTGTCATATTTAGAGTTTACAGAATGTTTTGAAGTTCTGATAAGGATGGAATAGTGAAAGACGAAAGTGTGCTCAGTGGAATAAAACTAGTCCCTGTCCCTGTCCTATTCCTGTAAATGCTGCCTTAACCACACAAGCCTCAGACACTTATAATTTTAAAGTGTTTGAGGCTTGTGCAGATGAGGACAGAGCTTGCAGGAATGGGTCAGGGTCCTTAGGCACATGGGTCAGGTTGGGCCCATGTGCCTATTCTGATTGGCCCAGGCGCCTCAGGCCCCACCTGTGGGCGGGGTTTCTGCCACCTGGGCCAATCCGGCCCCATTCTGAACCCGGCTGGCCTGCCGGACGGGCGGGCTTGGCACCCGTCCGGCTGGCCAACATTAAAGGTACGGGGAAGGGGGTGGGGGTGGAGGGGTCGTGGGGTCGGCCAGGGGGTTCGCGGGTCGGCGGGGGGGGGGGCTGATCAGGGGTTCTGGGGGAGCGGTCATTGGGGGGAGGGGGGTTGTGTCGAGGGCAGGAGTGCCTGGGATCCCTCCTGTCCATATTGTAGTGGGGGGTGAGGGGTAGGGAGTCGCCAGAACCAGGAGGGCTTGGGCTACCTCCTGGCCCATTTGTGTAGTTGAGGGGGGGGGGGGTCGCCGGGGCCAGGAGAGGTTGGGCTCTCTCCTGGCCCGTTGTATCGGAGGGGGGGGGGGGGGTCGCCGGGGCCAGGAGAGCTTGGGCTCTCTCCTGGCCCATTGTGTTAGTCGGGGAGGTTGCCGGGGCCAGGAGGGCTTGGGCTCCCTCCTGGCCATATCGAGTCGGGGGGGAGGGGCACGATCGCCGGGGCAAGAGGGCTTGGGCTCCCTCTTGCCCCGATGTTGTCGGGGGGAGGGGGGTGATGTATCGCGGCAGGAAAGATTGGGCATCTCTCCTGCCGCGATGGTTGCGGTGGGTAGGTTGCCGGGCCTCTGAACTGATTGCACCAGCGGCCATCAGCTCAGCGGCCTCTTTTACGGCACTTAGTCAAAAAAGTCTAAGTGCCGACTAGGCAACCTGTCAACTGTTTTGGTTATATGTGTTGTACGCCTAGGTGTAGGTCGGACCACCTCCCACCCACTGCTTGTTCTTTCCCCTCCTCTAAACACACCTCTTTTCTCTCTGTGTGTTTAGAGGCAGGGGAAAGGCCTAAGCTGTTTTAAGATACGTCTAAAAACCAGCTTTGGTTATGGGTACTTGGACGATCAGGCTTTTTGATCGTCCAAGTAGCCATTTAGGACACTTTTTAGACGTGGTTTTTTTTATTTTTATTATGAACCCCATAGTTCAACTGTATCTAAACGATAAATCCATTTTTGTTCTTTTTCATTTAAATCTCTCTCCAAATTTCCTCCTGCCCTCCTTTGATATATCTGATCCATTATAGAAACATAGAAACATAGAAAACATAGAAATAGATGGCAGATAAGGGCCCACGGCCCATCTAGTCTGCCCACCTTAATGTCCCTCCCCTACCTTTGCCCTGTGAAGAGATCCCATGTGCCGATCCCATTTGGCCTTAAAATCAGGCACGCTGCCGGCCTCAATCACCTGTAGTGGAAGACTATTCCAGCGATCAACCACTCTTTCAGTGAAAAAGAATTTCCTGGTGTCACCTCGTAGTTTCCCGCCCCTGATTTTCAACGGATGCCCTCTTGTTGTCGTGGGACCCTTGAAAAAGAAGATATCTTCCTCTGCCTCGATGCGGCCCGTAAGATACTTGAACATCTCGATCATGTCCCCCCTCTTTCTGCGCTCCTCGAGCGAGTATAGCTGTAATTTGTCAAGCCGTTTTTCATATGGTAGAGCCTTGAGTCCCGAGACCATCCGGGTGGCCATTCTTTGCACCGACTCCAGTCTCAGCACATCCTTGCGATAATGCGGCCTCCAGAATTGCACACAGTATGTGCCATCTTAAACTGTCTATTGGATGGTTTTTTTCTGGACCCAGTGTTGGACCATCTACAATTCATGATTTATGCTCGCTAAGTCTTAACTTAATAGGTTTACTTGTTTACCCTATGTAAATCGAATCACAGGGACAAATTATTGCATAGATCTCAAACTTGTTATTACAGTCAGTATTACCTCTAGATTTTATCACAAGGTTCTTTCCCTGTACATCCCATTCTGATCCCTCTATAGTTTTAATACACCACTGGCATCTACCACATTTGCCCCGATTACTATCCACCTCCTCCACTGATATACTGAATCCAGCCATATGAGGGTGTGCTGAAAAGTTCTCAGCCCAACCAAGAAGAGAATGATATGGATATGGTTCAATCGATTGTTCTTTTGATGGACACTTTACGTAATTTTCCGATGATTATATGTTAATGTTTGTTTGATTTTATTTGTCTTACTGAATTATGTATGTAATGATATGTAAACCATTTAGGTTTAAACGGTATATAAATTTTTAAAATAAATAAATAAAACAATATCAAAACACAGAATTTCGTTTCTGCAGATTGGCACTTAATGAAATTAGATAACACTCTTTTCAGCTACTGTGGCAAAACTTAGGAAGTTGGTTGGTTGGGCTGAGAACTTTTCAATACCCCCTCGTATGTGTGTACAATGTGTATTTTATATTTTTTTAAAAAATGCACATGTATTTCAGCTCAGTCTTTTCGCCATCCATACTACACCCCCAGTGTATAAATGGCTCTGCAATGTTATAAATGATACTTTCAATGTATAAAACCAGTTTCATACGCAGAAAGACCTTTATAAAACTACACTTAAGCACACAGCATAACCTAAAATCTAAACAACTGAATGCTCCAGCTAGTGGTACAGTTTAGAAGTCTTAGGAAAAAAAATTCATAGAAGTAGGATAGACTACATTTGCCTTCATGTCAAAGATAATGAAGGTGCAATGGAAGAGCAATCCATCACTCAAAGTACTGTGAAAGCTTCGCCATTAATGGAGAGTACCGAGGCATAAAAAAGGTGTATTATGTACATTAGGTACCTCCTGATCCCTAATATTTTGATTTAAAAGAAAGACTAGTTTATGTGCATTGCAGAGATATATGCTGGCTTCGGAAATACGTGCCTGAAACAGAATACCTCAAGCATTTGCCATTTATTTTAGGGACCCTTTAAATTATTCAGCCTTATCAAATAGCTGGTGTAAAAGCCCTAAAAGAGATTTCCAGTTTAAATATTCTGTAACCGATTGATTCTATGAACAACATTTACAATATGCTTTCCTGATCTGAATTAAGACTTTCAAGGGGTCTGACTATGGCCCTGATTCATAAAAGCTGTTCTTTCCAGAGGCAGAGAAAGAAAGAAATGCCTTAGTGAACCAGGACTAGCGTCAGTCAAAATTTCAATGGTGAATATAAATAAAAGTACAAAAATAAAATCAAGAAGGAATGGGAATAAATTATAGTTATGAAAAAGAAGAAAGAAAAGCACATTTTTTGGACCCTTATATTAAGCTGTTTTATGAGGGGCCACTGAAAAGTTCTCAGTCCCGCCAACAAAGCTGGAATAGTCTCCATCCAGGGCTGAACAGTTACTCCGGCAATTTTCCACTTTTTTTCATTCCATATTTTTGCATCAGAACTTTGTTAGTTGGGCTGAAAACTTTTAAGCGGCCCCTCGTAAGTGTCCTGCAGTAAGTTCAAAATGTGCACACACTAACAATTTTCTATTTTTGTGAGGGGTGTGTGTCAGGGGTGGAGAGTGAGCATTTCTGAACTAACCAGTTAGCGCATTTACATAACTGTGCACTATTTTGTTAGCACAGGGATTCTGCATGAACTTTTACTACCTTAATAATGGTTGGTAGTAAAGGCCCATAAAGTAATTTTCTAGAAATAGCCACACATAACGGCAACTTTAGCACATGGCCATTAGTATGAAAATTGAAAAAACAGGCTATTTTATGACTGCATAAAAATGGGCTTGGCAAGTGGGAGAGCTTTAAGGCCACATTTTATTGAAGCTTGGTAAAAGGACCCCCTTGTTTGTTCCTGTTGGATGAAGATAAAATGAGATTAGAGGAGGAGGAGTGTGTGGTGCAGTGGTTGGATCTACAGCCTCAGCACCCTGGGGTTGTGGGTTCAAATCCCGCGCTGCTCCTAGTGACCCTGGGCAAGTCACTCAGTCCTCCAAAGCCCCAGGTACGTTAGATAGATTGTGAGCCCACCGGGACAGAGAGGGAAAATGCTTGAGTACCTGATTGTAAAAAAACGCTTAGATAACCTTGATAGGCGGTATATAAAATCCTAATAAACTTGAAACTTGATTATAGTGTTAGAATATTCATTCCTGGAAGTGTAATTCCAAAGCATTAACTACTAATTATTTTGCAAACACAGAGATTTCGGGGTCCTTTTATTAAGGTGTGCTAACCGATTTAGCGTGCGTTAAAGATTAGCGTACGCTAAATGCTAAGGTGCCCATAGAATATAATGGATGCCTTAGCATTTAGCGCGCGCTAAATCAGTTAGCACGCCTTAATAAAAGGACCCCAAAATGAGATGAGATAAAATATTTATGTAAGCACTTCTGTATAGCAACTCATTTCCAACAAATTATTTTATCGGGACAAAAGACCTCAGAAACCTTGTGGGAAATATTTATACTCACGCTTTCTTACCTCAGTTCCAAATCAAATCTCTTTTTGTGTCATTTGATCTTTAAAACAGGAGGAGTGTGTGGCGCGGTGGTTGAAGCTACAGCCTCAACACCCTGGAGTTGTGGGTTCAAATCCCACGCTGCTCCTTGTGACCCTGGGTAAGTCACTTAATCCTCCATAGCCCCAGGTACGTTAGATAGATTGTGAACCCACCGGGACAGATAGGGAAAATGCTTGAGTACCTGATTGTAAAACCACTTAGAAAACCTTGATAGGCGGTATATAAAATCCTAAAAAACTTAAACTTAAATATGTTAATGTCTTCCAAAATAAAAGACATGCTAGCAGCTGCCATTTATTATTATTTTTATTGTTGTTATTGTTATTATTTAGTAAAAGTCCCAAAGTCCTTTAAATCCCAATGAGCTTTGGGGAAATTACCGCAGCGGCAGCCATTAGTTTGGGGTGGGTGGGGGTGGGAGTGGGAAGAGAGTGATGAATTATAACAAAATAAACGTGAGTGAGTTCTGTTGTATCAAACCACAAAATACTCCCCCCCCAAAAAAAAAAAATAATGGGGGACTCTCACTTACTTATGGCTAATAGTCACCATGCAAATATCTCACAGAGAGTAGGAAAAGCCTCAGAAAAAATGTACCGGTAAGGGAGTCACAGAAGTAACTTAATGACTCTCAGAGCTCCCATTTTTCCAGTCATCAGCATAAAAATCTATCCTCTGCTGTATTTTTAAAATTATATTTCAAACATTGAAAATTTCAACAATTTCAATGGCAGCTAGATTTAAATGGCAAAATGCACTAAAAAGAACAAAGGAAAGTGGTGCACTTATCTTTTATTTAACTGGAATTGCCCTTAAATTCTTTTCAAGTGAAGGCAAAATCCACTCCCACTGACCAGCTCCAGTAGCTCCAATGTTGTCAGCGTTTCGCGATCCTTCAGTATCTGCGTCAGGGAAGTATTCAACAAAGCATTGTCAAACCTTTCATACCGTGCTGTAACATCGGAGAAAAATTCAAATCTTTAATAGCATGCATAGCATTTATACCTCAGTGGTGGTTCATGATGGAAGCGGTGGCAGCAGGGAGAATTGAGCATCCTTCCTGCTGCAGACAGTGCCGGGTGGGGGTTTTGGGGTGGTGGCAGGAGGAATTAGGAATCCCTCCTACTGCGGACAGTATCGGGGGGGGGGGGTGGCGGGTGCTGACTCCACAGATGACCCTTGAATGGAGGAATGCTGGCCTAGTGCCTAAACCTCAGTAAGCTGGTTCCAAGAGAGGTTGTAGAGGCTCGGCATTAAAGATTATTTTCACAGCAACCTATGAACTGCATATATAATTTGCATATATTTGCTTGAGGAGAGAGATGTTGACTAAAAGGCTTCTTTGGATTGGGCGGTGGGCTCTCTTATCAGGTCACTCCCTGGGGGAGCTACATTTTTCTGAGCATATGTGAGATTGAAATTTCATTATTGCAACTCACTGTATTGTGAAATGGTTTAGCACATGGTATAACTTGTGCATTTCCTGAATTTCATGTGACTTATTTGAGTATTTATCCCTGAATTACACAATTTTGAAAAGATCATATTAAAGCCACACAATTGCAAGGCAAGGAAAAGGCACTGTGGATCAATTTGGAAAGAGGGAATGGTAAATATATTTACATTGGTGTGATATACAGGCCTCCTTCTCACACGGAAGACGTGGACAGAGATTTAATAATAGACATTCAGAATACAGTCAAACTTGGTTTACAAATGTTTTGCATGACAAGAAAAACACTCCTGAAAACTTTGACTCACAAACCGAGCATTGTCTCGAAACATGAGCCCCCACCCTACCCCCGATAACTGGCTTCACCCCCGCCCCCACTCCCACCCATGGCCCATCCGCAAACCATTACCTAGAGTGGACACCGGCACACAGCACCAATCCACAGGACATGCTGGTGCTGGTGCTGAAAGAGCCTGCTGCGCCTGCCGCTGATCTATGTTGGACTGCTGCAGGGCCTTGAGCATTTGTGCATGCTCAAGGCCTTCTAGCTCCCACTCTCTCCGAGATTCTCGGGGGGCGGGGGGGTAAAGCCAGTTCTTAAGGGTGGGGTGGGCGACGCAAAGCTAGTTCCTGGGGGTAGAGTGGAAGCATGCCAGTGGCCTCGGGGTTGTGTGTGTGTCTTTTTGGGATGTGGTGTGGTGGAAGCACGCCAATGGCCTTGGGGGGAGGTCTTTTTGGGATGTGGAATGAATCATCCAAGTTTCCCTTACTTTCTATCGGGAATCTCGCTTTGATATAAGAGAATTTTGGTTTACGAGCATACTTCTGGAATGAATTATGCTTGCAAACCAAGGTTCCAATGTATATCTAAAATAGGGGAAGTTTTACTAATAGGTGATTTTAACATGCCGGATGTTGATTGGGGTATCCCTATTGCAGAGTCTTCTAGAAGTAGGGAGATCCTGGATTCTCTACAAGGAGAACTGTTCCAGAAGTTGGTGATGGAACCCATGTGGGATGGGGTCATTCTGGACTTAGCGTTTACAAACAGGGAAAGTGTTTCTGATGTTACAGTGGGTGATCATCTGGCAACCAGTAATCACTGCAAGGTACAGTTTAATATTAAGATGGGTATAGAGAGGACTTATTCAAAAATAAAGGTTCTAGACTTAAAAAAACAACAACAAAAAACTAACTTTGTTTGGATGGATGATTATGTCAAGGAATTGTTTGGATTGGAACATCTGGAAGGAGTAGAAATGCAGTGGGCAAAACTGAAAGGAGTTATTGTAAGGGCAACAAATCTTTTTGTGAAGCAAGTAAGTAAAAGTAAGAGGAAAAGAAGGCCGCTTTGGTTTTCAAAAGTAGTAGCTGAGAAGGTAAGGAATAAGAGGTTAGCATTTATAAACTACAAAAGATTGCAGAAAGAGGAAGACAGGAAAAATATCTGGAAAAGTTAAGAGAGGCTGGTTGAGAAGTCAGAAAAGCAAAGATACACATGGAAGAAAAAATAGCTGACAAGGTAAAACATTAGCCAAAACATTTTTTGGGATATATCAGGGATAGGAAGAAGTACAAAAGTGGCATTGTGCAACTCATAAGTGAAGAGGAGGAATATGTATATGCTGATAAAGAAAAGGCTGAATTGCTTTACAAATATTTGTGCTCTGTGTTCATAGTTGAAGATTCGGGAGTGGGACCACAGAAGACAAATGTGAATAGGGATGGTGAAGTGGTAGACCCCGATTGATTTTCAGAGGATTGTGTTTGTGGAGGAGCTAGCTAAATTAAAGGTAGACAAAGCAATGAGACCAGATGGTGTATATCCGAGGGTGCTGAAGGAACTTAGGGATGTTCTGTGGCTCCGCTGACTGTCCTTTTCAATGCTTCTCTAGAGTTGGGAGTGGAACCAGAGGACTGGAGAAGGGTGGATGTGGTTCCTCTACACAAAAGTGGAAGTAAGAAAGAAGTAGGGAATTACAGGCCAGTAAGTCTGACTTCTGTGGTAAGCAAATTAATGGAAACACTTTTAAAACAGAGAATGGTGAAGTTTCTGGAGTCTGCTGGATTACAGGACCAGAAGCAACATGAATTAACTAGAGGTAGGTCTTGTCAGACAAATCTGATCAATTTCTTTGACTGGGTGACCAGAGAATTCGGTAGAGGGAGTGCGCTAGGTGTGGTGTATTTAGATTTTAGCTAAGCTTTTGACAGTGTACCGCACAGACGTCTAATAAATAAATTGAGTGCTCTTGGGATGGGCTCCAAAGTGACGGGCTGGGTCAGAAACTAGTTAAGTGAAAAACGACAGATGGTAGTGATCAATGGAGATCGCTCTGAGGAAAGGGATGTTACTAGTGGTGTGCCTCAAGGTTCTGTTCAACATTTTTTTAAGTGATATTGCTGAAGGCTGTCATGTAAGATTTGCCTCTTTGTGAATGATACCAAAATCTATAATAAAGTAGACACACTAGATGGTGTGAATGACATGAAGAAAGACCTAGTGAAGTTTGAAGAATGGTCTGAAATTTGACAGCTAAGAAATGCAAGGTCATGCATTTAGGCTGCAAAAAACCCAAAGGAACAGTACACTTTAGGGGGTAAAGAACTTATCTGCACGACAGAAGAGCGGGACTTGGGTATGATTGTATGTGATGATTTTAAAGTGGCTACAACAGGTTGAAAAGTTGATGGCGAATGCTAGAAGGATGCTAGGGTGCATATGGAGAGTTATAGCCAGTAGGAAAAAGGAGGTATTGATGCCCCTGTATAAGACTCTGGTGAGACCTCATTTATAATATTGTGTACAATTCTGGAGACTGCATTTTCAAAAAGATATAAAATGAATGGAGTTGGGCCAGAGGAAGGCTACTAAAATGATACGTGGTCTTCGTCATAAGATATATGGGGACAGCCTTTAAGATTGCAATATGTATACTCTAGAGGAAAGACGGGAGAGGGGAGATCTAATAGAGGTGTTTAAATACTTGCTTGGCATAAATGTGCATGAGTTGAGTCTCTTTCAATTGAAAGAAAGCTCTTTAATAAGAGGATTTAGGATAAAGTTAAGAGGTGATAGGCTCAGGATTAATCTAAGGAAATACTTTTTTACAGAAAGGGTGGTAGTTGCATGGAACAGTCTCCCAGAAGAAGTGGTGGAGAAAGACTGTCTGAATTCAAGAAAGCATGGGATAGGCATTTGGGATCTCTCAAATAGAGAAAGAGATAATGGTTACTGCGTATGGGTAGACTAGATGGGCCATTTGCCCTTTATCTGCCATCATGTTTCTATGTTTCTTTGATTGTGGAAGGGAGATTCCCTTGCCCTGATCAGCTCAGTGGCAATGCAATTCTCTAACTGGCGCCTGTAACATGGTTAGAGAATCAGGGTAGTTAGGTGGAGTTAGGCATCTGCCCCTTAGGAAAGGCATGATTCTGTATAGGACATTGATGTGTGATTCTCAGCCACTTCTTAGGCAGCTGCAGAAACTGGCGTCCTATACAGAATTTCCCCCTTTAACTGTATGACTTGTTCCATCTGTCAAGTGACTTTACAGATTAAGGAGTTCAAAAACCCATCAGATGGAAGAGTATATAGATTAAAACAGATTACTATAATAATGTGTCCATGTTCAAATTATATATAGGAATGACTACCATGAATCTGAGAACTATGAGGGATCTTCATAAAGTTTCTGCACTTTTATGTTTTTAAACACTATTTATTAAATATCTTAAAAGCATATTATATCACTTTTCCACACAAGGTAAACTGGCTTTCCTGAATGACTAGTCACAACATTCTATGACACGCCCTCTTAAAACCTTTCCCGTCCCAACCATTTCCTGTTAAAATATGAAAGTGCGGAATCATTTTGAAGAACCCTTGTAGACTGTCAGAACGTGAAATTAAAAAGGTCAAGGATGAATGAACCTTTGGTTGAACATTGTGTGGAATTATCTCATGTGTTCAATCATTTATGAGGTTTTTTAATTGACAGCAGTCTGGATATGAGGTGGAGATTGCATGAAGAGATTGCAACAGAGAGAGGCATGTTGGATTGACTGATGCAATATATTTAAACTAGAGTTAAACAATCAATTAACTGTATGTTTCGCTCCATAAGACACACCTGACCATAAGACGCACCCTAGATTTAGAGGAGGAAAACAAGAAAAAAACCCATTCTGAACCAAATTCTCCCTGCCAGGCTCTGCACCCAACCCCACACTCCTTACCAAGCTCTGTACCCTGTCCCCCCTCCCTGCCAGACTCTGTATCCTGTCCCTCCTCTGGTGGTCTAGTGGTAGGTCATGTGGATATCCTGAAAAACAGGCCTATTGGCAATCTGGAAAAATGAAGTTCAAACATCTTGAATTACAGTAAATATCTCAAAAATCTTGATTTTTTTTTCAGAAAAAATATTCACCTCTAAATTAAAATCAATAGATGCTTGATTCCTTGCAGCAAAATTATTCAAGTTGAATCAAATATAAAGTCTGATATTCACAACTCTTCAACATTCCTTTCACTGTGATCAACATTGTCGCATTGCTGCTCAGAACAGAGGGACCTTTAATCACTTAGAGCTACCTGTTTGTTCCTCTTGCATTTGATTAATTATTGGATGACACTGTAACTGGAGCACAGCAACTCTTCAGCAGTTCCCAAGTCCTTGTTAATCAGATTTGATTGATTCATATTAGAATGCACCGACTTGCGCCAGCTTTGTATCTCTGCTTTTTATGACTCCAGCAATCATTACTAGGACATAGAGGAGGTGGTAGAAATTTGATGAATATACTTGTTAGTATGCGTCAGTTCTTTAGCATCCATATGCTTCCACTTAAATGATGCACAATACAGAAGATCACTCTATGCTACTTTTGAACTTATTTTACTGATGTTTCATAACTTGTTACTAAGTTTAACGCTCAGAATCATGGAGGCAGGAATTGGGGAAAACCCCCCGATATCATAACCTTACTGCCCAATCATCGCATTATATCAAAATGAACAAATATTACAAATTTATATGCTTTTAACATGCCACTGGGGCTGAACTTATCTTATAGCTTGCAGGTTCCGACATGCCACGTTTCATTCCTGCTTCAGGGAACCAAAGATGATTTGCAACAAATGTCTGATGGCGAGCGTGATTCAAACAATGGACTAAATCTCTCGAAACATAATTCACACAGCTTCCTCCGATGAATTATGTTTCGAAAGATTTAGTCCATCGTTTAAATGGACACAATTTGGTTCAGAATGGTTTTTTTCTGTTTTTCCTACTTTACATCTAGGGTGTGTCTTATGGTCCGGTGCGTCATATGGAGCAAAAAATACGGTATATCTTGTGACAAACCCAAGTCCGTTTCGGGTTTTGTCTATGACAAACCCAAGTTCGATTCGGGGTTTGTCCCAGAGATAGGGAAGAAATACACTATACGCAAGAGAGCTGACCAAGTAGAATCACAGACTACAGAACTAGCTGACTACTGCTGGGACAGAGAGTGGGCAACAGATGAAGTATGGCAGGGAAAAGACAGGCTGGAAAGCTGCACACAATTTAAACCTGTCCCTCACCCTGCCAGGGCTGGAAAGGAACCTGCACTTAGCCAGATAGAACAAGCCAGTGTGTGGGAGGCCCTTCCCCCACCTAGGCTAAGAGGGAGTGTCTCTCCACAGCTTAAAATGAGGCAGTGCAGAACACTAGGGGGGCAAGCAGAGTGGAGACAAGCCAGGGAGAACCTGGCTGAACTGTGGAAAACGGAAGCTGGCAGGAGCCTTAGAGAAAGGGAGATTTTCTCTCCCCATCCTAAGGAGACTACGGAAACTGACTGCCAGATGGTAGATGCAGAGGCTACCAGGCTCTCAGATGGCTTCTGCCTCTGAGAGTTGGGAACAAAACCCAGGGGAAGCCATGGACTGCAGGAGAGTCTGGTAGGACCTGAGGCTTTTCCAAGGGATATAGAAATGCAGTGAGAGATATGTGCTGTGTCTTTGCCTACAATCTCTGAGCCTCCAGGGAAGACAGTGTTTTTCTTTTGAAGGAGATTTGTATTTCTCTCCTTTTATATTGAACTTTAAGTTTGTGCCTGAGAGCTTTAATTTTGAGCCTAATAAATGTTTGGAGGTATTTTCCTGTTAGCAGCTAGACTGAGCAGAGTACGTTCCTCCCCCACAGCTGTGCATAATTGATCACAGTAACTCTCAGCAGGGAAACGTTCTGAGAGCGCTGCACATTCCCAGAGCCAAGACTATCCAAAAGAAAACTTCTCCACAGACTTGGCTGTGCTAAGTTTTCCTTATAAAACCTGTGCTTCTGAATGGTATGCCTACTTACAGAACAACACTTTGTTTGGGGAAACGTTGAGCTGAAGGGAAACCATGTGACCTGCTTGCCTGCTTTTATTGCTCAGTTTTTGTTTGGAGTTTTTTCCTCTGTGCTTTACATGTCCACGAATTGGCAGAGCTGCTGGGGAATAAGCAGCTTAATAAATGTTCTAAACTTTTATTCTTAAAACTACCTGCTCTGGTGAAGAGGACTATGTTTCAGGATACTGAGAAAGTCCAGAAGCAGGGGACTGAATTATGCTGTACTTACAAAACCTGGACACTGGATTTGAGGGTTTTATCTCTGGATGAGAAGCTTATGTTTGCCAAAGGTGAATGATTGTTTTGGAACTGCTAAGCTGAAGCCTTTATTTTTGCTTTGTGAAACCAGTAACCATAATAAAGATTTGATGCATTCTGACTTGGATTCTTCCCTTGCGTGCCCTTATTAGGCTAATAGTAAGCCAGGTAAAGTCCTGAAGGGTCCCTTGGTGGTAAGGGACATGCCGGGCCAGAGAACTTTGACACGATCCCGTGGGCTCACGACGCAGCTCAAGAGCGCGGGTATGACAATCTAAACTTGTTTCTGAAAGGTGCACCCTGTCTGGATGATATAGGCCAGGACAATCTTTTGTAATCAATTTGTGCCCTATGCTGCTCCCCCTTAACGGGCACAAAAACTTGCGCATCCACTTGTTCAGCTTTTGTCCTGTCTTTTCTACAGTTCGATGGGATTTTCATCCCTCCACACCTGACGAGGGATGATGTGGGACCACCCCAGCTTAGTACCTCTGCACCTGTCGAGATGTCACATCATTGCCACCAAGATGTACAATGAGCGCCCCTGGCTGGGGGCGGGCCGACATCAGCTGGAGCTGGTTTCACCTCATGCCTTATACCGACGGGTCTAGTCCCGCTATCGCCTTACAAGATCGAGCCCTCCTGCAAGCCCAGTGCACTTAGGAATGGCCACAGATCCAATACCACTTTCCTACCTGAAAGACAAGACAACGCTGAAACTTCTGCATTACAAAGGAGGGGGGTCTAACATAAAGCTGGTATCTGTTAGAGCTCCATCTACCGATCCCTTGTATTGTGCTGTTTAGCACACTTGCCAGACTGGCCAAGGTGGCTGCTCCAATCCTGAATGATTGTGAGTTATACTGTTTACTATTCAACCCTATTTGTTCTAAATCTCTGTGAAGCACCTTGGAAAATTGATATCTTTTCAATGGGAGTGCATTTATGTGGCATAGTAAATGTGATGTCCCCTCTAACACTCACAGGGCCAAAGCTGTTACCTGGAATTGCTACCAAGGTAACTCCCTGACCTTTAGCCATCTGGTCAGTCTCAGACCTATGCCAATAAATGTACAGACTATCCGCCTTCAAATCTACATCACCCAGCAATAGCCTTGTGTTGGGTGGGCCTTACTCCACACACAACTATGTCCCAAATGGAAACACAGTCTGAAAGCCCTGAAGTAGGCCAGGGTGCCGCAGCCTTGAATACTGCATGCAGGGTGCGCATTAGCGATTCCAAAGTGACGAATGTGATGGGCAATCTGGTATTCTATACTGATGCTCTTTGTTCCCTCAGATGGAGAAGATACTGCAGCAGCACATCAACAAAATCTAGTTGCCAGGAGACCCCCCCCCCCACACTCCAACAAATGTCGCCAGTACCCATGGGCTTCACCAGATGGTAAGCTTCAAACCGTATGCCTGCAACTGTAGTGGATGGAAATCTGCCGTTTTTACTGCCAGGCCTATACCAGGAGCTGAATGTGTAGGTGACCACCAGCTTTGCCATACAAAGTCAACATAAAGCTGGAGCTGATTGTGTAGGCGACCACCAGCTTTCCCATGCAAAGTCGACATAAAGCTGTGCAAAAGGAAGGTTAGATCAAGTTTTAAGTTTTATTTATATTTGATTAATCGCTTAATTAAATTGTTTCTAAGCGAATTACAATATATAAAAGTAACATGTAAATTAAACATAATACTAAAATAGGAAATGACATATACGATATTAAAAACTAACAATTTATACAATAAATACAATTTAAAAAACGTACAGGCTATCGGATAAACGGGCAATCAGATAATTAGATCAAAGGTCGACCTATCTTTTTATATGGCATGAGATCAAGAACATAATAAGTGATGTAACACTTATGAAGATAAAGAAAGCCATGAAGTTGCCAAAGGTCTCCAGGGATATGGAATGAGGAAAGCATAAACATTGCACAAAGATGATGAGGGCAAATCTATATCCATAGGTCCCAGCCAATCTCAGATTACCAAATAGTGGCCCCCATTCGATATCCTACGCCTAAACTCAGGATACCCCCTAAATTTAATTGATTCCTGAACTGCTGCCCCTCAGGCCGCTTGACAGGGGCTGTCCCCAAACGAAAAAACTGGTTGTAAGAGGTTATCACAGACAGACCGTGAGCCCACCGGGACAGGGAAGATGCTTGAGTACCTGATTGTAAATCCTTACGATAACCTGGCGGTATATGACTATCTAAAGTAAATAAATAAACCAATAACTCGGCCAGATATGTTAATAGAAGAAGTCATAGCAGCGTTCCGCGCTCTGTCGAGAAACAGTCATCTGGTGTCGATGGTATTCCATTTACATGCATCAAAATCAAGAGGTGAAGGAAAGCCTGGTCAGCCGCCTAGTGGAAATCACCATCCATAGTTTTACCAAAGAGATGGTAACCCAAGATTGTAACTACCGGACAATAAAATTTCACGAGCCAGCACCTACTGTTAAATTAATATGATGAAAGGTTACAACCATATGTTGAACAATAATATGAAAGGGCAGGGAACAGGAAACATTTTTGCCAATGGTCAGGGATTATACCGCAATGATTCTAATTGTGCAGCATCTCCCCTTCTGACCTATACAGGGCCTCTATGAAAACAAAAACATCATCAGGCAAGGATGCACCCTGTCACCCTGCATGTGCATCTTTATAGTAAAGCCATCCTCAGAGCCAATTGAGAAGATGAGAGCTTGTGTTTAATTGGTGGCTGAAATAGTGACCAGTTCTATTTATAATGCTACAACGCTGTTCACTGGCATCACAGAAGATGTGATGTATCTGTTGAGAAAACAACCCAAAATCATACCAAAGGAGAAATATTTCTGCACTCAACATACACTTAATATATTATTCTGAGGCCCCCCAAGTACCTACAAATCTGAAATGTGGCCCACTGGTCTACACGGTTCTCTTCCTGCGAAGCAACAGTTCAACCCAAAAAATTGCAACATAATCACCTAGGAGAGTCCGATACCGGTCACCGGGCTCCACCAACAGAAAAACTCTTGACATCACCCACCAAAGATGTACTCTGCCATCTGACAGCACATCTCCAAACAGAACAAATGACTGGGACAATAGGAGAAAAACCAAAATTTCTATGGGACCCGGCTACCACTCTATAAACCAAAACCAAATTACAGTCGCCTGAAGGCAAGCCAGGCCATCCCTGCATGGGGCAGAACAAAGAAAGCACCACCCAATACTATAGAGAAAGAAGGCCCCACGCAGACGCCAAAACCACCATGCCCAGAGCTGACCTGCGATGCCCGAGGCCCAAGAACATGCTGACCCGAACCTCCATAGCAGCCTCCATAGTGGAAACGCTGATGCGGCATTCCCCCTGCACTCTGCACAGCCATGAGCAGCTGGCCGAAATCGGGGAGTGTGAGAGAGGATCGAAACCTCACGCTGCTGTTCAGCTACCACAGCCCCAGCCACCCAAATGCACTGGCCAATAAAACCCTTGTGCGCACACCGCGGCAGGCAGCGATTGCAAAGATGCTGCTGCTGCTCCCTGCAGAAGACCAAAACCTCCTCAATGCCTACCGTGCCCTGCCTCGTGCTACTTGGCGGTGGGGTGTCACAACTGATACCAGGAACTGCTCACAGCTCGTTGGCCGAGATGCCGCTGCACGTTGGGAGCAGGCTGACTCTGCTCCAGCGTTCGCTCCCCACTTATCGCTGCTCTCACAGCACACAATCGAACCACCACACCCTTCAGCCACAAGCTGCCAGCTACCTCGAGCCTTTCTCTTCTTCCAACTGCTGCTGCCCTGTGCCGTGATGCCAACGGACCTATGCTACAGTGGGAGATGGTGCTTGATGCACTCTATCGCCGATGACCATTACATGAAGAAAACTGGCAGAGAGACCCGATGACTGCAGGTAACTGCCCTGCTAAAACTGGGAAGGGGGTTCCCTATTTTGGTCTCCCTGGCATGCCGATTGAAAATGGCTGCGCCGGGAGAGGCCCCTTACTTTAAAATTCCCGCAGCTCCTCCCCTCTACCCATTACTTGCCCCCCTTTTCTCCCTACCTGCCTTTTGGTCCCTGGAGCCCCCCCCCCTCTCTTGTGGTGGCCCTTTGTTAATAGCCCCGGGCTTTTCTTTACATAGGTATTTAAACATCTCTACCATATCTCCCATCTCCTGCCTTTCCTCCAAAGTATACAGATTGATATCATTAAGTCTGTCCCCATACGCCTTATGATGAAGACCACACATATTTTAGTAGTCCTCCTCTGGACCAACTCTATCATTTTTATATCCTTTTGAAAGTGTGGCCTCCAGAATTGTATACAATATTCTAAATGAGGTTTCACCAAAGTCTTATACAGGGGCATCAATACCTCCTTTTTCCTACTGGCTATATCTCTCCCTATGTACTCTAGCATCCTTCTAGCTTTCACCGTCACCTTTTCAACCTATTTGGCCACCTTAAGATCATCACATAGAATCATACCTAACTCCTGCTCTTCTGTCGTGCACATAAGTTCTTCATCCCCTAAACTATACCTTTCCCTCTGGTTCTTGCAGCCCAAATGCATGACCTTGTATTTCTTAGCATTAAATTTTAACTGCCAAATTTAAGACCATTCTTCAAGCTTCACCAGGTCTTTCTTCATGTTATTCACACCATCCGGTGTGTCTATTCTATTGCAGATTTTGGTATCATTCGCAAAGAGGCAATCATACCTGACTACCCTTCAGCAATATCATTTATAAAAATGTTTAAAAGAACAGGCCCAAGAACAGAACCTTGAGGCACACCACTGGTAACATCCCTTCCCTCAGGTCGATCTCCATTGATTACTACCCTCTGTCACCTTCCACTTAACCAGTTCTTGACCCTGCCCATCACTTTGGGACCCATCCAAGGGCACTTAGTTTATTTATTAGACATCTGTGTGGAACACTGACAAAGGCTTTGCTAAAATCTAAATACACTACATCTAGCGCACATCCTCTATCCAATTATCTGGTCACTCAGTCAAAGAAATTGATCAAAGGAGATGTGTTCTGGGTTTGGCTTGGGAGGACTTTCAAGGTATACCATTATTATCTCTAGAACAGGGTTCACATAACTCATAATAATAACAGATGGCACAATTATGATGAATCATGATGAAGAAGACATAGAGTGCAATCATATTCCACTAACTCCATCAAAGAAATGACAATAAAAAATAAAACGGCAAACAACTCAAAATTACTTTACAAATCTCTCTCTCTAAAAAAGCTCTGTCTTAAGCCTCATGAAACAATTTATGAAAGGAAATCAAAGAAACTGTTAAGTGGCATATCGTTCCACATGTAAACTGCCATGTAGGCAAACAAAGATTCAAAAAGAGCTTTATGTCTTATTCCTTTACAGGAAGGGAACATTAAGGTCAAAGTAGATTGCAATCTTGATGTTATTCTTCATCCAAATGAGTTTCGAATGAGATCTGTTACAATATCTGATGTGCTTCCATGCAATATCTTGAATATCAAACAAAGGGCTCCTTTTATCAAGCATTGGTAGAGCTTTTGACCCCGGGCCAGCAAGGTAGATGCTTTGACACTCATAGGAATTGAATGAGCATCAAAGCATTTACCTCACTGGCCTTTTGAAAAAAGCTCTACCGCTGCTTGATAAAAGGAACCCTAATTTAAACATAACCCAAGCTTGTATGAGAAGCCAGTGTCACACGTTCCAAGCACAATTTCTTAACAACTAACCTTACTGCTGTGTTTTGAATAAACTACAGTTTTTTTTTTTTTTTAAAGCAGCTTGGTTGAAATTCCAGAGTAGAGAGAATTTGCATAATCCAAATGTGATAAAATCAAGGCTTGAACCAGTATTGTAAAATGAGAATCAATGAAATAATGACAGATAGTCCAAAGTTGTTTCATCCTGAAAAACACTTTTTATACACATGATTTTCTTGCATTTCGAAAAACAAGCCAGAATCTACTATGACAACAAGAATCCTTGATAAGGTCACTATATCTAGCATAGTTTTTCCCTTTAAGTCACACAGATTTCTTTTCTTTCTGTTTCTGAAAACCCCCCTTCCTTTAGGGCAGGCTTGTCCAACCTTTTTCTATTGAAGGCTACATTTTATATTTTGCAACATTCAAAAGGCCAAATCACACACCATTGTCTTTTGCCACATACTTATTTCAAATAGTGGCAAAATACGATGGTGCATTGACTCCTTCCCAGCCTTTTACACTCATATCTCTCTCATGTACACCCCCACTCAACTTCACCCAGTCTCTTTATTTTCATCTTGCTCCTTGTGCAAAAGAAACAGCGGGATTCCTGCTTCCCCACCATGACACATCTCTCTGCAAATTTGAGCTGCATGGTGCTGGAAGTAAGAGTTGGTCTTGTCTTTCAAGTCTCACGAGACCTGACAACCCCATGACCAGTCTGAACTTCCAGCACTGCATGGCTCAAGCTTACAAAGAGCTGAATTTTGGTGTCGAGCAGGAATCCCACTGTAAGCACCAGAAGAATTGTCAAGCTTCCAAGGGCCAGAAAAAAGCACTTGGTGGACCATAGGATGAAGACCACACACATTTTAGTAGCCTTCCTCTGGACCGACTCTATCCTTTTTACATCTTTATGAAGGTGCGGCCTTCAGAATTGTACAAAATATTCTAAATGGGGGTCTCGCCAAAGTCTTACACAGGGGCATCAATACCTCCTTTTTCCTACTGGCCATACCTCTCCCTATGCACCCTAGCATCCTTCTAGCTTTCGCTGTCACCTTTTCAACCTGTTTGGCCACCTTAAGATAATCACATACAATCTATGTGTGTCGCTTACAAAATGCTTTTACAGTATACACAGTATACACTGATTTCTTCCAGCACATACACACACAGACTTATTCATGTCTCAAAGCAGATGTAACATTGTGCAAGAGCATTTAGGCTAGCTATTTTGTAAAGGCACATCTTAAATTAAATCAACCCCTACATGCCTATTTATCACTATCTAGGCTCTCAAGGAACCCCTTTTTGCCCTGAGGATACTACATAAGATAGTTAAAATAGTCTCCCAAGTAACTGTTTAGTGCAGCTTCTTTTCTCGCCTCAGGGAAGATAATAGAGCATCAATTTCCTAGTCATATTCATTTGGAACCAAATTTAAAGGCTTTCAAAACGCTGTTGAAACACATTTTTTTCAATTTGGCTTTCAGCCATGATATCCGTCAAAATGATCATATCTACTGATCTTCCTTGGTGATATTGGGATTTAACCCACTAACACAACAAGATGGAATTGTATTTTTCTGTTTAGTTAGGTCCGCCCTATATTTATGGAGTTCTTTTAATATTGTTTTATTTGATATTGGGGTTTTTTTTTTTTTTAAATTGTAAATCTCTGAGAACTGTTGTATGCTGCAGCAGTATAGCAAATTTTAATAAACAGAAACACAGTCGTATATGGGTTTTACCTATTTTTTCAGCATATGCATTTACGGAACTCTATCCCCCCTCCTTTACAAAGTAACTAGCATTTTTAGTGCCGGCTGCCGCGGTAACAGCTCACACGCTCATGATTGAACCAAGGTTTTCAGAGTTCTGTGATCTAAGTGCTTTGCTTAAGTGCAAAGAAAGATTTTCTAACTAATAAGAAAATAATAAAATGAAAGCAGTAATGGGGTTTGGGGGGTGGGACTGCCCCGGGTGCTGTCTTGCTGAGGGCGCTGTCTCCCCATGCCACACTCACACCATCCCTTCCCCATCCTCCACACCTCTTTAAAATCTTTGTCAGCATGAGCACCTACTCTAGCCTGCTGCATGCACTGGCCTGTATCCCTCTGAAATCACTTCTGGGTTGCGGGACCAGGAAGTGATGGAGAAAGCCTGCGCAAGCAGCAGGCTGGAGAAACTGGTGGTGGTTGAGAAGGGAGGGTGCGAGTGTGATGTATAAGGAGCGGGGGTCAGACAGGAGGTCGCAGGGGGTGCCACCACCCTGGGTGTCTCCTGCCCTCACTAGATCACTGAGCCTAAAAACAGGATCGAGTCTTTGACAGGGATCTCATGTGTGTAGAATTTGTCTTTCCTAGTTTTGATGCTTGTTCAAGTGAACATTCATAGTGTCAAGGATTAAGAAGTACACTATTTCTAAAAGTTTTTTTTTTTTTTACCAAGTTGATGGCTTCATTAAGGTAAACAAATAACCCATACTAATACGTCTAGGGCCGGAACCTCTAGAAACATATGGACCCTACACGGTCCGTATTTCGACACAATTGTCTTCTTCAGGGGTCTCTACTGGTCCTAAAAATGAACTTGTGGATTAAAACAAAAGATCTCTGCATAAAACCAACGCGCTCAAACTGACAGCGTCGTGCTTCAAGCTCCCAGGCAAGTTCATTTTTAGGACGAGTAGGGATCCCTGAAGAAGTCAATTGTGTTGAAACATAGACTGTGTAGGGTCCATATGTTTCTAGAAGTTCCGGATCTAGACATATTTGTGTGGATTATTTGTTTGCCTTAATAAAAACATCAACTTGGACATCGATTCTCCACAAGTTCTTTGGTTTCTTTGTGTGTGTTTTTTGTGGAGAGAATAGGGTCAATTTCTTTTGTTATTTTTTTTTTTAACCTACATTAACCTAAAACACTTTTGTTAATAAAAACAGTTAATAAAACTGTTTTTACCTTAAATAGATAACTTGATGATGGCTTTAGCACCTTTAATCAAAAACAGAAGCATTCTTAAAGAAAAAAAGCTTCCAAGCAGGAGGCAGGAAAAGAGAAGAGGAGAAAAGCAGAGAAGAGAACAGGAGAGGGGAAGAAGGAGAAAGAGAAGAGAAGGCAGGAGAGAACAAGGGCATTGGCAAGAGGTAGCTCCGCCCACCCTCTATCATCCACCGGAGCTCCGCCTTAAAAGGGGAGGGGCCAACAGTGAAGGGCCTTAAGAAGGGATGAGCAAAGAAGAAAACTACAGAAGGACACCTACACAGGCAAATATCACAAGGGCAACAGGACAGACAAGCAGTAGATAAACACAGTAGTAGCAGAGGGTAATCACAGCAGACACAGAGGACACACACAAGCAACAGGGGTAGCAGATTTAAAATCAAGAAAAGGACTTCACAGTAACATCAAGGACGGTCAGGGCCGGATTTTCCTATAGGCTAACTAGGCTTCAGCCTAGGGCCTCAAGATTAAGAGGAGCCTACATTCAAATTGTTAGCAAAATTAGAATTACACTATTCTAAAAACAGTGAACACTAAAACACTGAACCAAAAATAAGGAGAAATTCTACGCTTCGGGATCGGAACCGGCTCCGGCCGCAACGGGGCGCCGACATGGCTTCTCCCTTTCTTTTTCTCGCCCTTGGAGGAGTATCAGGGAGGGAAAGACGTCAGTCCAGAAACAGCTGGGCCAAGCCCAGCCCCGCGGGGAGAAAGGCAAAACGTGGATCCGTCAGGACAGGGCGGCCCAGACTGGCATGGGGGGGGTTCAGTGGAAGGGGGATGGGAGGCAGGCAGGCTGGCATTGTAGGGGGGTGGGGGGGTTTAATGGAAGGCAGGCAGGATGGCATGGGGGGTGTTCCTTGGAAGGGGGATGGGAGGCAGGCGGGCATCGGAGGGGGGTGAGGTGAGGAAGGACGCACTGGGGGCACTATGGACTTAGGAAGGGGCAATGTTGTGTGTTATGTTTGATTAGTTATTGTTACAAGTACTATATATGGTGCTGAGAATAAATGTCCAAATAAGTGTTCTCGACTTTTTTTTATTTATTATCCGTGTCACATTTTTTATAAAGGTTAGTACTAATAACAACATGTTTCATTTAACATATTGATATATATCACAGTAATGATGTATTTTATTATCTCTCATGTAATTTATAAACTTAAAAATGGGAGGTGAAAGGGCCTCATAAGTGGAATAGCCTAGGGCCTCTTTTCATCTAAATCCGACCCTGAGGACGGTACACAGATTCCTACACAAGGAGAAGCCATTTCAGATGACAGAACGGCAAGCCAACAGCAATGGATGCAGCAGACAGAAGCAGGATGTTGAGCTACCCAGTTTTCTGCCCCATTTGCCATTTGTATGACTACCTCCCCTCTGGGAGGTGGTCTTATATATGCATTCGATGCTAAGAACTGGAGGGCCTGAAGAAACAAGTCAGACTCCTGGAGGGCAGAATTCTGGAACTAGAAGTACTTCGAGCAGTGGAAGAGGAGGACAGAGGCAGAAAACTTCATGACAGAGGAAACCATTGAGAAAGAAGTCAGGGAGTTAGAGAAGTTCATCGAGCAGGCATACAGGGAGGCCATGGAAAATCACCAACAACAGTGGAGCTACCAAGATATACCTACAGTGAGCGAGAACCAAGATACACCTACAGTGAGTGAGGACCACCTGGAGGACAACCACAAGGAAGACGAGTCCGGTGCAAGCCAACGCCAGGATGAGGGAAGATGGAAGTGCACAGAGGACACGGACCTACGGCTGGAGAGATGGTCATACACAAGGGACACGGACAAGAGGCAAGAGAAGTTAGAGAGGGCAGCAATCGTTATGGGGGACTCCATCATCAGACAAGTTGACAGCCACATAGTGGGAGGAAGAAAGGTGACCTGCCTACCAAGAGCCAAAGTAGAAGATATAGTGAGCCAAATCGACAGGATCATCGACAGTGTGGAAGAGAAAGAAACGGTGGTGGTGATCCATGTGGGGACAAACAACATGAGCAACAGGAACTACAGCAGGGAAGGACTGAAGGACCAGTTCTGAATGCTAGGAGGGAAGCTGAAGACCAGAACGCCGAGGGTAGTGTTCTCAGAGATCCTGCCGGTACCCAGGGCCGATGAGAAGAGGCAGACGGAGCTGCAAGCAGACAACACAAGGATGAGGCGCTGGTGTGAGGAAGAAGGATTCCACTTTGTGTGCAGCTGGACGATTTTCTGGGGGAAGAGCAAGCTATTCAGGAAGGATGGACTCCACCTCAGCACAGATGGAACGAGGCTACTTGCAAGCAACATCAAGTGAGAAATTGAGAAGTTTTTAAACTAGGAAGAAGGGGAAAGCCGACAGTCGACCAAGAGTCGATGGCTCGAGAACCGGTATACCCAGAGGATACCATGCAGGAAGATGGTAGGGAAGACTCACCGGATCATAGGCAAGACAGAAATCCTGACAGATCGAAAGGGACACAAGAGGGAAGGAAATGCAAGAAAGTAACAGGCCACAAACTCAAGTGTATGTACACGAATGCAAGGAGCCTAAGGAATAAGATGGGGGAATTGGAAGCTATGGCACAAAAAGATAACCCTGAAATCATTGGCATCACAGAAACATAGTGGAATGAAGAAAACGTCTGGGACACTGTGCTACCGGGATACAAGCTATACCGCAGAGACAGAGTAGGTCAAAAAGGTGGGGGTATTGTCCTATACATCAGAGAGAAAACGCTGTAAACGAAAAATAAGGTAGAGTCTCTATGGGCCAAAATTCCGGGAACAAATGGAACGGAAACAAAGATGGGCATCTACTACCGACTCCCAGGGCAGTCCAAAGAAATTGATGGAGAAATGATGGAAGAGATTAAACGCAACTGCAAGGGAGGCAACGCAGTTATCATAGGCGACTTCAATTATCTGGGGATAGACTGGAACCTAGGCACCTCCGGCTACAGTAGGGAGGCCAGGTTCCTGAATGCTGTAGGCGATTGCTTCCTGGAACAACCTGTCAAGTAAAATATGAGAGGAAATGCAATTCTGGACTTAATTCTAAATGGACTACAAGGACCAGCGCAAGGTGTAGAAGTAGAAGGAACGCTGGGAAGCAGTGATCACAATATGATCCACTTCAACCTGGACACAGGGACAAAACATCGATCCAGACCGATGACCAAGGCACTGAACTTCCGAAAAGGGAATTATGAAGGGATGAAACTCATGGTGGGAAAGAAGACTGAGAAGAGGATAAGCACTGTATAAACGTTAGAACAAGCATGGTCCCTTTTTAAGGACACAGTCACAGAGACGCAAAATCTATATATACCGCATATCAACAAGGGATCCAAGAGGAAAAAGAACAAGGAATCGGCGTGGCTCACTGTAGCAGTGAAGGAAGTGATCAGAGACAAGGAGACTTTGATTAAGGAATGGAAAAGGTCAAAAATGGATGAAAACTGGAAAAAGCACAAACATCAAAGCAGGTGCCATAAGGCGATAAGAGGGGCCAAAAGAAACTACGAGGAAAATATAGCCAAGGAAGCAAAAAATGTTAAGGGGAAACGTCGGTTTCTACCTGACAAAGACGCAGCGAGACCCAGAAACCTGCAACAAACTGGGTGCATGATGGAAGGACGTTGCAGATGGTAGGAATCTGATTAGCAGGCATCAAAGGCAAACAAGCCACAAATGATGTCATTTAACAGTAGCTCATTTAAATCCAAATGCGGCTTCTGCAGTTTTTTTCTTCATTTATATTTTATTGTCATTTAGCCATAATTCACAAGAATATTCTTGTTATAGAAATATAGAAAGTAATTATAATACTTGAACAGTATAAGAAAATAAATAAATAAATAAATCTTCATTAGACCACCATAGCTAGGGAGGGCCCAGACAAAAGAAATGAAGAGGTAAGGTAAGGTAATTTATTTCTTATATACCGCTAAATCCGTTAGGTTCGAAGCGGTTTACAGAGAAATATATATTAAAGAATACAATAAAATAAGATAAATAAAGAATAGGTACTTGGAATTCCCTTACTGTCCCGAAGGCTCACAATCTAACTAAAGTACCTAGAAGATAGTTATTGAGCAGTAGGAATAAAATAAAGATAGAGATATTGAACAAGATATTAAATATTCTAACAAGAGTACACTGATCTCTCTAAGGCCATAGTACTTTTTATAGTAAAGTATACATCTCAGTAATAATTAAATAGATAAACTAAAGAAATTAAATTAGATTTGTTTGGATTAAAACTAAATATGGAAATTTTTTTAAAAAGAACATATATGGACATAATAAATGTGAAAAAGAATGATGACAAAGGAATGTGAGTGGAAAAACGTTAAGCAATGGAATTCTGAGGAATAATTTAAAAATAAAGATATAAAACAAATAAATAAAAAAGAGTAAAATTAGGATATAATAAACATGATGATATAAGAGTCAAAAGGGACCAGCATCACTTCAGTCAGAACAACAAATCTCTGTCCCAAGCACTTCAGCCGTTAATCTGATCAGCCGCTGTTATCATCCGATGTACACCAGCCACAGGATATCTCCTCCGATGTTTCCAGGTCGACACCCAGTGCGCTGGACAGTACAGCCTCCACTCAGATCTTGCCGACCTCATCTCTCCGCTCCCAGGTCCGGTAGTGATCCTTTCCGCTAGCCCCCGCAGCTGCCGACACCGCCTCATACCACACCACACCTACGGCTGGCAAGAATCAGACATGGTGAAATATCAAATAGACGAGACGGCTCAGCGGACCTCCCATCCTGATGAAAAACTTATTGCGGAAATAAATATACAACTAAAGCTTAACAGCTAACCCCACTGTCACAATAACTGTTCATAATAACTAAACATTGCCAGTTACCAATTTCTTCAAATCTATAAATGCTCTTGGGCAAAAAAATACATACTTTACCCCTAAATATTTGATCATACATTTGCATGGATAAATTGCATTATTCCCTAATTTAGAAGCATTTCCACTGATTCACTGCCACAGAGGTAAGACTGACAGGCCTGTAATTCCAACCTCCTGCTTATATCCACTTTTGTGGAAAGGAACTACTTCTGCATGTTTCCAGTCCTCTTGGAACACTCCTAACTCCAAAGAAGCTTTGTAAAGGTCAAAGATTGGAGTCAACAGAACTTCCCTAAGTTCTTTCAGTATCCACAGATGTATCCCCCCTGGCCCCATCACTTTTTCTTTCTTTAGATATGGTTTCAGTGACTGAAGTTCCCTGCCAAATATATAACATTTTAGACCTCCCCTGCCAACACCTAGTCACGCCACTTTTTAAAATGTATAACTGACCATGTTATGATTAAAAATGTCAAAATTATGTGGATATCTGCTGCATTTTTTGAAAAGCACTTCTGTGATAAGAAACATTTTGAATTTCACAAGTACTTTTAAGTTGCATATTTTGTGGATATTTAATCTTGGATTGAGACTTCTTTCCTTTGAAAATATAATCCTCTATATTAGGATAGAAATTAATTCAGTATACAGAATGAAATATTTTTCATAGTTGCATCTCTTTTCTAGGAAAGATGTAAAATCTGTGCCTTTAGATTCTAGCTTTGAGGAAATGGTTCAATATTCACTTGAAAATTGTGTTTTAATTCTTTATTGCATGATAATGTGGTCTTGATATCATGATTGTACAGTTCAGAGTGATTCAATAATAGGTTCTTTATACAATATGCTTGAAGAAATTTTAGGTATAAATATAGTATCATAGACAATTAAATATATGCACAGTTAAATTTAAATATACTGGTATTTCATGAAGTGTTTAGATTTTGTATGAGTTAGAGATTCTAAAATAGTTGATAAAGAGCTTAAGTAAGCACTGTGATAACAGCAAGACTGTGGAGATTTTAACACTTCTGTGTTTACCAGCTGTAACTATGTCACCCTCTCAGCAACTCTAGATAGCACAAAACTGCATGCATATTCTTCTGATAAGAGAGCTTAGAGGATGAGAAATTCTAGATGATGTAATACTGGGGAAAGCATGATTTAAAGGACATTTCTAACTTATTCCACTCTGTTCTGGTGTTGTGTCTATAAAGAAAGATGTTGCTGAGTACTTACAGAGTCCCTGCAGTAGTTGAAGTTCTCCCATTTGGAGAGAGAGCATCTTATTCTCCCAAAAGGATCAGTGATATGGAGGGGCATTTTTTAATATGATGTCTAAAGCCAAGGTTAGACGTTGCCTGGAAAATATCCAAAATGTAACAGCAATAATAAAAAATAAACTAAAATATATGGCATGTTTTGAAAGTCTAAGTACAGCAACCCTAGATGAGCTAGCGACAAAACAAACAAAAACCAGAATCTGCAGACGATCAAAGTGGTTTGACAATGAACTACTCCTACTCAAAAGACAATGCAGACAACTAGAAAGAAAATGGAGAAAAAGTAATCAAGAGCCCACTAAAACAGCATGGAGAAAACTAAACCAACAATACAAACAAAAACTGAAAGAAAAAAGAAAGACATGCTACTCAAACCAAATAGAAAGAGAATCTCAAGACACAAAAAACCTATTTCAACTACTAAAAGAACTCACAGACATCAAACCCTACCTGACTAATAACGACACACCCCTCCCTCAGCCACCCTTTTAGCAGAATTCTTCAAAAACAAAATCGCAACTACCAGGGCTACATTCACTGGAACCCCTACCCACCTAGAAGAGATCTCAATACCCCCCACAGAAAAAGAATCAGTTGCAGCAGACAGAACCTGGTCGGACTTAAACAAACTCTACAATAAATACAGCCACGCAGCCTGTGACCTCAACCACTGCTCCCCATACCTGTCAAAAACCACCAGTACGTTTTTCCGCACCCTCCTTTTACAATGGATACAAACCTTTCTCACAGATGGACTTTTTCCGCAAGACCTCAGTGAAATTATCATCACTCCGATCCTAAAAGACCCCAAAGGAGCAATAGATCAACCCTCCAACTACAGACCCATAGCCTCAATACCACTTTACATCAAGCTAATGGAAAGCCTCATAGCTAAACTACTAACTGTATACCTAGAAAACAACAACCTACTCCACCCTACACAGTATGGTTTCAGAACCAATTACAGCACTGAGACACTACTAGGATCCCACATGGACACTGCTAGACAACACCTTAGCACAGGCAAAAAAATGCTAATTATTCAACTTGATCTAACCGCAGCTTTTGATATGGTAGACCATGCCATCCTACTTCAAATATTAGACTCAGGAATCACAGGCAAGGTACTATCATGGTTTAAAGGATTGTTACAATCCAGAACTTACAGAGTAAAGACAAAGAAAGAAAAATCAGAACCATGGTCCAATCCCTGTGGCGTACCCCAAGGATCACCTTTATCCTCCACATTTTTCAACCTATACATTGCGTCCCTTGGTACCTGCCTTGACAAACTAGGCCTGACCTCCTACAGCTACGCAGATGACATCACCATCCTCCTTCCTTTTGACCAACCAGCGCCCTCCATTTTAGACATGCTGCACCGAACACTAGAAACAGTAGCAACTTGGATGAAAGAGCACAAACTGAAACTAAATCCTGACAACACAAAATTCATCCTCCTCGAAAATAGCAAAACCCCAACCTTAACAAACCTTGTAATAAACTCTATCACATATCCCATTCAACCCACTCTAAAACTTCTGGGAATACTGATAGACAGGCTGTACCATGCAGCCACAAATCAACAAAACAATACAAAAATCATTTGCAGCCATGAGAAACCTAAGACAAGTTCGAAAATTCTTCGACAGAAAACAATTCCAGCTAGTGGTCCAATCCCTAGTCCTAGGTCTACTAGACTACTGCAACATCCTCTATCTCCCATGCCCCGCAATCATGATAAAAAAAAAAACTACAAACAGTACAAAACACAGCTCTAAGACTTATCTACTCACTGAGGAAATACGACCACATCACAGCGGCATACCTCAACTCACACTGGCTCCCAATACAAGCATGAATACTCTTCAAATTCTACTGCTTACTATTGAAAGCCATAAATGGAGGCAACTCAGCCTACTAGATCAAACCAACTAATTCAAACTACAACCAGACATACAAGAACCCACACACTATTCACGTACCCTCCAATCAAAAACCCCACCTGTGGGCGGGGTTTGAGTCACCTGGGCCAATCAGGCCCTAAGGCCCCCCATTTGCGGGATGGCGGGCCTGCCGGATGGACGGGCTTGGGACCCATCCGTCCAATCAATTTTACACGTACGGGGAGGGGGGATTGGGGGATCAAGGGGTCAATGGGTGGGGGCCAATCAGGGGTTCGGGGGGCCATCGTGGGAGGGGGTGCATCGAGGGCCTGGGATCCCTCCTGCCCGTATCTTAGTGGGGGTGGGGGGGTTGGGGGGGTCACCTGGGCAGGAGGGGTTGGGCTCCCTCCTACCCAGATTATTTTGGCAGGGTGGGCTGTTGCCGGGCCAGGAGGGCTTGGGCTCCCTCCTGGCTTGATCAGATTGGTGGAGTGGGCAGTCGCTGGGCCAGGAGGGCTTGGGCTCCCTCCTGGCCCAATTGTAGTTGACGGGGTGGGGGGTCACCTGGGCAGGAAAGCTTGGGCTCCCTCTTGCCCGGATCGTTGTTGGGGGGGGGGGTGGATCGCTGCAGGAGAAATGTCTCATCTCTCCTGCCGCTTTAGCGATCCCAAGTGCCGCGTTAGGCGGCACTTGGTGGTATCGCTATTGCGGCAGAGGAGATGAGGCATTTCTCCTGCCACGATGGTTACAGTGAGGGTGGGTAGGTTGCCAGGCCGCTGAGCTGATCGCGCCAGCCGCCATCAGCTCAGCGGCCCCTTTTTCGGCACTTATACCTGTTTTGACTTGGTCTAAGTCAAAACGTATAAGTGCCGACTAGGTAATCTGTCAAAAGGTTTGGTTATACCTGCTGCGCACCTTTCCCCTCCTTTAAAAATGCCTCTTTTCGCTCTATGCATTTAGAGGCAGGGGAAAGGCCTAAGCTGGTTTTAGATACGTCTAAAACCAGCTTTGATTATGGGTACTTAGGCGATCAGGCTTTTTGATCGTCCAAGTACCTATTTAGGCCACTTTTTTTTTTTATTATGAGCCCCATAATCTCTATATTTATAAATGAGAAAGGAATTCTATTTTTATATAGGAGAAATAAACTTTTAAAATACTAGAAATATTAAAAATTGGTTATAAGAAGAAAATAAAATAAGTTAACAGATAATCAGAGGATCGGTGAAGATCTGATGCACATTGCTCTACATGCGCTGCAGAAGTGGCAGGTGCAGAGGAGGTGCATTATACTGAGTTCCAAGAGTAAATTAAGTATGGTGTATGTATGATTTTACTATTGAAGAAAATAATTAAAATAATTAAAAACTGGAGGTGGAATTTGGATTTTTACAACAGCACTTTACACAAATGGAGTTGTTGTTTTTAAGTACCAACAATGGTCTTGATTTATTCTTTGAGTTCACCAAGGTTCCTTTTCTCCATTCATAGTGAATGGTCTTTATGTGACTTTGCAGTTTTGGGGAAACGATTCTTTAGAGATTTGGTCTATTATTTTGCTAGCCAGGGCAATTGAGTATCTTCCCTACCACATACCCTGCGGGTCAACTAGTGTAAATCAGTTCTCAGCAAAGGGGTAGGAGTCCAGAACCTTTCCTCTAAAGTACAGACCAGCTTTTCCTTTTCACCATGAGTTTTCATGTTTTTGCCTTTGCCCTTCCCCCTCCCCCACCCCAAAGATACCAAGCTGGGTTCTCTCTCTTTCTCCCAGGCTTTAAACTTGGCATTAATAAAGTACAGAATGGGCAACAGGGACACTGGGAGAGTATCCTCAGTGGTGTAGTATGAGGCGCGAGGGGCAAAGTGTCCTAGGTGGTGACTTGGGCAGGGACAACATCATCTCTTCTCTCCCCATTGCATCAAAAACTACAAAGACTAGGGGACACTCAAAGAAGTTACAGGGAAATACTTTTAAAACCAATAGGAGGAAATATTTTTTCACTCAGAGAATATATAAGCTCTGGAACGCATTGCAGAGATTGTGGTAAGAACAGTATTGGGATTTATTAATTCAAATTAACTGAGGGAAAAGAAGACCCTGTGTTTGTTTTGTTTATTGAGAGCTCTTTGGTGAACTTTGAACATAAGAATTGCCGCTGCTGGGTCAGACCAGTGGTCTATTATACCCAGCAGTCCGCTCACGCGGCAGCCCTCTGGTCAAAGACCAGCACCCTGACTGAGACTAGCCCTATCAGCGTACATCCTTGTTCAACAGGAACTTGTGTAACTTTGTCTTGAATCCCTGGAGGGTGTTTTCCCCTATGACAGACTCCGGAAGGGCGTTCCAGTTTTCTACCACTCTCTGGGTGAAGAAGAACTTCCTTACGTTTGTCCGGAATCTATCCCCTTTCAATTTTAGAGAGTGCCCTCTCGTTCTCCCTACCTTGGAGAGGGTGAACAACCTGTCCTTATCTACTAAGTCTATCCCCTTCAGTACCTTGAATGTTTCAATCATGTCCCCTCCCAATCTCCTAGAACATAAGAACATAAGTATTGCCTCTGCCAGGTCAGACCAGGGGTCCATCGTGCCCAACAGCCCGCTCCCGCGGCGGCCCTCCAGGTCCTTGACCTGTAAGTTCCCACCACCTGAGAATTTTAGGCCCTAATACTGAAGTACCCTATATAGTACCCCTCTATCTATACCCTGTAATCCCTTTCTCCTTCAAGAAGTCATCCAGGCCCTTTTTGAAACCCATTATTGTACTCTGTCCTATCACCTCTCCTGTTCGAGGGAGAAGAGGCCCAGTTTCTCTAATCTTTCGTTGTATGCCAACTCCTCCAATCCCTTAACCATCTTAGTCGCTCTTCTCTGCACCCTTTAGAGTACTGTACCGTGTCATGAAGAACAAGAAAAGACTGAATAAAATACTTTTGTTTATCAAAATTTTTCCCAGAACTCTTTCAGTGTATACAGTTCTGCTAACTCCATTTAATTTGCAAGGTCAGGGTTTGTGGCCTTAACAAGGGTTCATTGGCAATATTTTGTATAAGATGCCCAGTCTCAGCATCCGCCTAAGCGGCTATTGAGAATTGCACACAGGCAGCCTATATAGAATCACATCTATCCTGATGGACAGATGCCTAACCCCATTATAACCACCCTGATTTTCTAACCTGTGTCCCTGTCACAGGTACAAGTTAGAGAATTGCACTGCCGTTAAGCTACTGCTCTGGGGAACCTTCCCAACACAGTCCAAGGCAGGAGGGATGCCCAATCCCTCCTGCAATGGCCCCATTATCCCCTGAACCCCACCAAACACTCCCCGACTCCACCCTGAGAATCCATGACTCCACTCCGAACATCTGAACATCCTTCTGACACTCCCTGACTCCACCCCGACACCCCCGAGATCCCCTGCTACCCCTGAACATCCACATACCTTTATTCAATGGATGGCAAGAGGGATGCCCATTCCCTCCTGCCGCCAGGCCCTCCACTGCAAAATGGTGGGCCTTTTCCTTCCCAGTGCATTCTGAGATGCACCAGGGAGGGGCCTTAGGCCCTGATTGGCTCAGATGTCTAAGGCCCTCCCCATAGGCGGGGCCTTAGGCACCTAAGCCAACCAGAGTCTAAGGCCTCCTTCCCAATGTTCCCTGCTGCGGCCACTAAACTGATAGCAGCAGAAAGATTCCCTTGCCATGATCGGCTCAGCGGTCACGTCTATTTGAAATGTAGACCAGCATTTTGCTGGCCTACATTTCAGGTGCCAATCGCGGACCTAGGGAGACACCTAGGGCCACCTAAGGTCGCCTGAGGCCACTTCCAGGTGAAACCATGCCCACGCCTAGTTTTGGGCAAGCTTAAGCATCTCTCTCGACAGTGACAGACACCTATGGTGTAGGTGGCCTTCCTCATGGTGTTTTTCTTTTTTAAACGTGTGTCCAGATTAGCTGGTTAGACAGCGGTAGGAAACCTACCACCCCCTACAATCGGGACACCATTTAAAGAATTTGGTCCTAACAGTGTGCCCATGCCTGGTCACAGTACTTGTGCAGAATTTCACCATGAGTATACTTTATGGAAAATAAAATAATTGCATTTCAGTCTTCACCTGCATCAGGGGTACACTAAAACCTATAGGAAGATCAAAAAAAGCAAACATTAACAAAATACCATATAAATAATTAGGGGGGTTCCTTTTACTAAGGCGTGCTAGTCATTTTAGCACGTGCTAAGTACTAACGCGTCCATATACTATAATGGACGTGTTAGCGTTTAGCGTGTGCTAAAACGGCTAGTGCGCCTTAGTAAAAGTACCCCGCCTAGATGAATGAAAGAATAAATATATAAATACATATTAGGCAAAACATATGCATGCATACGTAAAGGAGTAGTCTAATGGTTAGTGCAGTGCCCTGAAAACTTGGGCAACTGGATTAAATTCCTACTGCAGCTCCTTGTGACTCTGGGCAAGTCTCTTAACCCTCCATTGCCCCCAAGTACAAAGTAAGCACCTGTGTACAATATATAAACTGCTTTGAGATTATGCACAGAAAGGCACTGTATCAAATCCCATTCTCTTTCCCTTACTGCTATCATGATGATAAATTCTAAATAGAGTTATAAAAGCTGTATCACTCTATCTGAAATAATCACTCACACATCTATATATATAAAATCGGAGGTATGTATGTGTGTATGTATGTGTGTGTGTATATGCCGCGATCACGCAAAAACGGCTTGACCGATTTGAACGAAACTTGGTATGCAGATCCCTCACTACCTGGGTTGTTATGTTCTGGGGGTCTCGCGGCCCACCTGCACACGTGGGAAGGGTGGGTTCACCCAATAATGTATATGTTCTTGCTCCTGGAGGTGAAACTAAAAATGTTGTTTATAATCAAGTTTTGTGTTTGTTGTATTGTATTCATTTTGTCAAATATTTCGCATTATAATTTGATTATTGTACTTTTTATAAAGCTGTAAAAATATAATTTCGTTCACCACTATAAAGTATCTTTATTTCAATCCATTTACTGTGTTATTGCTATAATTAAATACCCGTGCAACGCCGGGTCATCAGCTAGTAAGTAATACAGGTGATAGAATTTCACTGCTCAGGTAAATTCACTATGAATTATAATGAAATGGGTATCCCCTACCTTGATATTTTGGTTTCAAAAAAAAAAAAAAAAAAAGGAGAGTTTAAATATTAGATTCTCAAACTTTCATAGCAGAAATTTAAAAATGAATTTACGGTATGGTTAGTTCCTACTGCTCGGGTATTTATCTTCATCTAGAGAGGATTTTGACGATAAGGCTGTATATGCACAAGGGATTCGTTGCTAAAAAAAATACTCTCAGCAATATATACAGTAGAAGAGTATTTTAAAGCAAGAGGCTCTAACAGAGAAATGCTGCTATAATCACATGAAAAAGATCATGCAGGTTGTATGTTCATTAAAATTCAGTAACATTCTAAAGCATGAAGAAAATACTGGTGAAAAATTGGTTTATTTTACAGACTTTGAAATGTTTTTCAGATAAAAACATTACATCTGCATATTGTAGAGGCAGAAATCTTAGAGCTGATTGCACCTTTAGCTTTTGTGAAAGAAACAAAGAAAGGACAATAGACCTAATAGACATTTAAAATTGAGTGAGCACTTACTGCCACCCATTAGCAAATGAACATCATTCTCCCTACTGACATGTCCTCCCCCCCAACAAAAAACAAAACAAAACCCCCAGAAACATTTTTAGCTCGCAGTTAGTGTGAGCACATTTTGAAGTTATCACAGAATGCCTGAGCATGTCTTACGGTACTCCATTTTTAGCTATGTCAGGTGCACATTAGTGCCTAAAGGAGTTTAATACAAGGATCCCTAGGACATTTAAATACTGCGGTGTAATGTATATATATGAGGGCATTTCAAAAAATAACAGTAAATTGAATATTTCGAGTTATATAATTCAATTAGAAATAAAATTATATATCATTTTTTGTACATAAATTCCCCTCCTTTTCAACACACTTCTCACACCGTTGCACCAACTTCTTTATTCCATTGGAAAAAATGTTTTTGGTTGTGTCTACAGCCAGGAATGCACCGCTTCTTTGATCTAGCTACCAAATCTTCATCCTCTTAAAGTGTCCTTCAAGGGTCCAAACATACGAGCAGAGGGTTGAGACTTGAATTTCTTCATGACTAGAGGTGATATGTGTAGTGGCATAGCAAGGGTGGGAGGCGCCCAGGGCGGTAACACCCCCCACTCCTTCCACACCCCTTTGTTCCTTCCCTGCCCCTTCCCCAACCCCCTCATGCCACACTCATGCCCTCCCTTCACCCTCTACATCCATAAATCTTCATCAGCATGAACAGCTTCTCCAGCCTGCTGCTTGCGCCAGCATTGGTGTTCCCTCTGATGTCACTTCCTGGCCCTGCAACCAGGAAGTGATTTCATAGAGAAGCCAGGTCAGCATGAGCATCATGCCGGAGAAGTTACTGTCATTGGCATAAATTTAGAGAGGCATGGTATGGGGGGGAGGGGGAGAGGTGCCGGCACACCCAATAAAATGGCACCTGGGATGGTTTGCCTCCCATACCCCCTTACTAAGCCACTGGAAGTGTGACACTATTGTGAGAACTGCCTCTTACTTTCAGGCTCATAGTGATGTACCCAGGTTTCATCCCCGTAACAATATGTGCCAAGAAGCCTTCTCCTTCATCATTATACTGCGCCAAAAAAGATGTAGAAGTCTGCGTATGAATCATCTTGTGATCATCAGTCAGCATCCTAGACACCTATCATGCACATAGCTTGTGATACTTGACAACCTCTGTGACAATGGTATGTGTGGATCCTATACTGACCTCCAGTTCCCTGGCCAGAACTTCTAAAGAAAAGCACCTGTTTTCAAGAACAATGGCATATGCACGACCCACCTTCTCACCAGTGACAGCCATGCTGGGATGACCAAGATGATAAAGGGGATGGAACTCCTCTCCTATGAGGAAAGACTACAAAGACTATTCATATGTTCTTATGACCAGAGCATTCCTCATCAGGGATTGATGTTTGCACATTTTTAAATGCATCTACCCACTCGTACACTCTTCTCTCACCAATGCAGGCATCTCCATACTGTTGCAGCATTCTTCTATGAATTTCATGAGGTTTCACTCCCTCTGACCACAAAATTCTGAAGGCTGCAAACAGCTAAGGGCACCATCATTTTGTGCCCTTCCGATAAAGCACCCCATGCCATCTATTGGGCAGTGTCAATACTTCCTCTAAGTATATATCTTCCCTGTGTGGGAGTTTTGAAATGTCAGGGGTGTTCATTTCATAATTGTTTAGATTGTAAGCTCTTTCAAGTAGGGACTGTTTTCTTCTTTGTGACTCTGTACAGCTCTGTGTACGTCTGGTAGCACTATAGAAATAATAAATAGTAATAATAGCAGTAGATATACCTGTACTGTCAAATTGCAATTACTTTTTGAAACACCATCATATATGTAAAATATGGAATCTGAGTTTCTACTGTCCAACATTTATATAAGTAAAAAAAAGTTATCAATTAAAGTGTTGGAAGATAATATTGAATAATCCATAAAAGACCCTTCATTTATATAATGTCAACTTGTGAAAAATCATTCATATACAATATGGTTTCATGTTGATGCAAATTTTAATTTGTCTCATTTGCATCTATGGCAATGCTGATGCAAGGTTTTTTTTTTTATTGTGCTTTATAAATTAGTCATGCTATTTGCTAGTGACCATTAGGACAACAGCAACCCTTATTTTTTTAAGACAAAGATTAAGTGTCACACTTTTGCACTGCTTTAATTGAATCATATTTCTTTTTCTGTGCTTATGGACCAATAACTATTAGCCTTCATATTTTGTCAGATAAAGATATCTCATGTATTTTATGAATTGCTCCCCACTATGCACATAATACTTTAAGGGCTCCTTTTACTAAGCTGCGCTAGCGGTTTTAGCGCACACTGGACGCTAATGCCTCCATTGAGCTGGCGTCAGTTTTTCTGCGTAGCGCAGCGGTTAGCATGCGCTAAAAATGCTACTGCAGCTTAGTAAAAGGAGCCATAAGTTTTGGGGGGATGATTCCATAAAGATGCATTAATGGGCCTGTGGCAGAGTCCAGTCTGAGTTTTCCTGGAACCTGTGCGCACACACTTGAACACTCGTGGAACGTATAAGGAAGAACTTTTATTTATTTATTCTTCTGAGTCTGTTTCCTCACAGTCTCAGGAGCAGCAGTTTCTCCATTCACCGTATATACTCAAATATAGGATGAGATTTTTGGGCCAAAAAAATGGCCCAAAAATGGGGGTCTTGTCCTATATTCGGGTCATCAACCCGACCCCCTCGCTGACAATATGGCAGGCCGGGACAGGAGGGATGCTTCCTGTCTCCCATCCCGGCCGACTAACTTTTTTAAAAAACACTCCCCCTCTGTGCGTGCTTACCTTTTGCACCATTTTTAATCTCTGGTGGTCCAGCGGTATACGAGGCAAGAGAGTTCTTTCTTTGCTTTGCCCCGTGCTGAGCCTCTCAGTCCCCGGTTCCCTTTTCATGGCCAGCGGCGCACCCAATAGGGCCAAGCTTTTCATGCTTCCTGCTCGGCCCTGCGTTGCTCTCTGAAATGGACGCTGCCAGTTGTCTGGAAGCCTTCTCTCTGATGTCACAACGTGCTTCCAGATGAGGCGCGGGATGTGCGAGGAGCCACTGCCCGCATCTTTGTGCACTGCAGCACCGAGGAAGAGGGAGCCGACCCAAAGATTAACACCAAGAGTGGCCAGGTGGGAGCAGGCCAGGAGTTAAGGCACAACAAGGAGGGAGGAGAGGGAAGGGTTTTAATTTTGAATTTACTGATTGAATTGTGTCAATATTGGAAATTTACATCTACTGTCTGTATTTTGCACTGTTCAGGAAGAAATGCATTTGTTTCTATTTCTCTGGGGTTGTACTGCATGCAGAGTCTTGAATCTTAGGGTTTCGTTTGTATATATTAGTACTTTTAGTTTTTGGTCCCGTATTTGCATAGGGTTATCTGTGTTCTGGTTGAAATGAATGTTGAGAAACAAACAGTGCTTTGTGTAATTTAATTTTGTGGTTAACCATTATGTGTTGTTAATAAGATTATATTGTGTGTATATATGAAAAATGAATGGAAAAAATGGTGTTACAATTAGTGCTATTATGGGGGTGGGGTCTGGGGCGGAGATTGGATGGAGATGGGTGGGGTCTAGCTCACAACTTTGCCCAGTATTCTTCAATTGCTGCTCCACAAAATAATTCTTTTATTTCCGCTGGTGTAAAAAGGTTGAACACTGCTTTGGAGGAAAGGCGGGAGAGGGGAGATATGACAGAGATGTTTAAATACCTACTTGGTGTAAGTGTACATGAGTCGAGCCTCTTTCAATTGAAAGGAAGCTCTGGAATGAGAGGGCATAGGATGAAGTTAAAAGAGGTGATATGCTCAGGAATAATCTAAGGAAATACTTTTTTACAGAAAGGGTGGTAGATGCTCAGAACAGTCTCCCGGAAGAAGTGGTGGAGACAGAGACTGTGTCTGAATTCAAGAAGGCGTTGGATAGGCATGTGGGATCTCTCAGTGAGAGAAAGAGGTAATAGTTACTGCGGATGGGCAGACTAGATGGGCCATTTGACCTTTATCTGCCATCATGTTTCTGAGATATTCACTTTCTGGAACAGCCTCTCTCTATATTTAGCTTAGTTTATATAATTTTGATATACCACTTTGCCAGAGTGTACAATAAAATAAAGATAGGAACTGTTCAGACTTGGAACACTCTTCCATTAGAAACAGGAATCTTAGATTCACATACAATTTTTCGTAAAGTCTTACCTTTTTGAAAAATGTTACTCTTGATTTTAACTTTTTGTGTAATAACTTTTTATGTATATGTGTTCCCCTTAATGTAGGGTTTCTCTTGCTGTCTGAATCTGAATTGAAAAGCAGCGGAATATAAGATTGCTGATTAAATCAGATTGGATTAACTCCATAAAATGAAAGGACAGAATAATCATACATTCAGGCTCGAAAAATCTTTTGAGAAATTGAAGTCTCAGTTACAAGATTATTATTTATCACTTGCCTTTCCTAGTACATCAATTGACTAATTCCACCAGGAGTACTTCTAGGGAACATTCATCCCTATCATGTTGATTCTCAGATCTCCTGCAGTAAAACCAACAGCACACACCACATACTACTGGAAAAGTGCAGAAAACTAGCTTTCCAATGCTCAAAAGAAATGATATTCAAATTACAGTAAAACCTTGGATTGAATATAACTTGGTTTGCAAGTGTTTTGCAAGACAAGCAAAACATTTTATTAAATTTTAACTTGATATACAAGCAAGGTCTTGCAATACAAGTACATACAGTATACACGAATCACATCATCACAACTGATCCAATGGTTCTTCTCTGTCTGACGCTGCAGGAGTGAAATGACTGTTTTAAATGAATGAGGTCTTGCAATACAAGTATGTATAGTATTTTGAATTAAAGTTTTGGGGTTGTGGAACCAATCGTCTGAGTTTCCATTATTTCTTATGGGGAAATTTGTTTTGCTATACGAGTGCTTTGGATTACAAGCATGCTTCTGGAACAAATTATGCTCGCAAACCAAGGTTTGACTGTATATGTGTGCTGCAAAAGTGAAAAAGGGGGAGGAACGTGCTTGCACAGAAGAGTTTTAAGGTAAGTTCAGCTCTTGTGCACATGTGTCAGGCAAACCCAGCCTTGAAGTACACAACGGCACTGCTCTTCTGTGCCTTTAAATATAAGTTTTTATATTTGTTTTTTACTTGTAAGGCTTACATTTAAGCACAGAAAATAGGCACCAAGGTATGCTTTCATTGTCAGGTTTGCTCGGACTTATGTACATTTCTTTTTCAGTGCCAGTGCTGACATGCTTTCTTCTGCTTCCAAAAGAAATCAAAACAGGCAGCTTTTAAACTTGAAGACAAAAGAAATCTTCTCTTCATCCCCCCCTCTCCCTGTCTCTCTGAGCTGGCATTATTTTTCCAGTGATATGAGCAAGGCTTATTTTTGCATCGGGAAGGCACCGCAAGCAACGTCATTAATATACATTTGATGATATTTAAATACAATTTGCGGCCATGGCTGGTGCATATGTTGTTCTCTGTTGTAAAGAATAAAAAGGTGTGTTATTCCCATGAAAATTGGCCTTATTGCCGATGGTAGGTTTTGAGAATTAGCGTCAGCCTGTATGTGAGAGACTTCTGAACAACAAAGCTACATTAGTCTTCCCATTAAACCAGGGGTAGGGAACTCTGGTCCTCGAGAGCCGTATTCCAGTTGGGCTTTCAGGATTTCCCCAATGAGTATGCATTGAAAGCAGTGCAAGCAAATAGATCTCATGCATATTCATTAGGGAAATCCTGAAAACCCGACTGGAATATGGCTCTCGAGGACCGGAGTTCCCTACCCCTGCACTAAACCTTTAACACATCCCCCCCCCCCTTTTTTACACTGCTCTGACGCTCATAGAATTCCTATGAGTGTTAGAGCAGTGTCAGAGCATTTAGCGCCCTGGGCCGCAATAGAAACCTTTGCCGCAGCTTAGTAAAAGAGAATCATAGTTAGTGTGCAAGAACAGACTATCACAAATTGCATTAAAGTGTTTTGAAGTTTTTTTCCTATAACCCACCTGTTTGCGATTAAAAAAAATATATATTTTGGGGAAAGGGGCATGTCATCTGACTAGTGCATTCTAAGCTTCATGTACAAACTGGATAATGCAGTTAATTCAGGAGCAATTAACGTCTTCTGCTTTCATTTTTTGCAAGTTCTGCATGCTAATGGGTACTTTAGTCACATGACCTGCAAATAAAGAAAAAAAAACTCCTAGAACATTAGATTTGGGCTTAGTGTGGGAGAAAATCCCACATTAAAATTAATTGAGCCTAGATTTTAACGCACATTAATAAAAAGGTCCATAAAGGGTTTTAGTTTTTTCCCCATTCATTGTTGTCAAGAGAAACTCAACAGCTGAGTGTTAAAACTTCAAAACCCTTTTACTATCGAGTGCTTACCACAGCAAAAAAAAAAAAAAAAAAAAAAGGTTTATCATGGGGTGCTCAGAGTATGTCTAGAGATGGCAGTCAGAGCTCATGGGCTAATGGGAAAATTAGTGTGTGCCTATTAATAGGGGAACTAGAAAAATCAACCATTTAAAAAATAACCTTAGCACGTGGGAATGACCCAGGTAAGGACACGCTAAGGACACTATTTTCCGCAGTTTGGTAAAAGGGCTCCTTCATTTTTTCTGCTGCTTCTGTTCTTTATATTTTTCTTATTTTTTTCCCCCCTCAGGTTTAGCTGAATTTACAAATTTTCCCCCTCCTTTACAAAGTCACGCTAGCTATGGCTGGTGTTAAAAACGCTAGCATGTCTTTGTAAAAGAGGGTCTATATTTCTTCTTCACCATTCTCTAATCTGATGGCAAAGTATATCCTTTCTATTTTCCAATACTGACATACCTGATAAGACCATTCAGTTATTCTTTTCATCTCAGCATGTATATTCTTGATTAAGAAATGTAGTTCTTCATCTGACTGTGTCTCATCAGTTGCCAAGAAACAAGTCAATACTTCATGAGGTGCTCAAACTGCAATCAGTGGATGTCCATCACCAAGCAACACAGAATGCTACAAAGTGCGTGTCAGGTTGTGAGATCTACTTGAAGATGCAACTGTTGTGAAAGTAAGTCCAACAAGAAGTTAACCTTGAATTTCTAAAGCAAATCCAGGGAGATCAACATGTTTACACTGATGCTTAATACTCACCAAAAATATCTCTAGTTTCTTCTGTAACTTGCTCTAATCATAGGTTCTAGAATCAAGTCAAGCTTTGATCCCCCTATTTGAGTCTAGAGAGGGGCTTAAAACACCCAAGCTGAAAACTGAAGCTGGGAAGCACCAGGGATTGAATACAAACATTAACACTTCACCAAAGCTTCTCAAAACAAAGCTCCAAGAACTTGAATACCGTATATTAGAACTTACCCAGGCTCAGAAGGGGCTGTGCCTAGAGGTTTCTTTACTCTTTTATTTGAGCAGTGTAGTCTCTCAAGCATCAATCAAAGGGCTTCATGAAACACCTCAAAACAGCTTTTGAAAGCATTTAGTTGAGTACAAGGCCTGACCTGCTGTTGTCTGTTGCTTTGTTCCAGATGGTGATATGATGCTCATTCATAGAAGTGAGTAATGTACCAGACATTTTGAGGAACAGGCATAGGATACATAAATTTTTCTGATTTCAAATGAATTTTTGACAGCTTTGTATATAAATAAAATATCCCGATTCAGTGTTAAATGATGCACTATGTATAGATTCCCTTCAGAGTTGAGGAAGCCAAATAATCTTTTTGTTCATAGCCAGCTCCTTAAAATTGTGCCTGGAGGGTCTCTTGTGCATTTTAAATTTATTTCTCTAGAATCTCCAAAGCATTTTTTTTTTATTTCAGTCAAGACACATTAGCCATACCAAGTTAAAACTTTAATAAGAGAATTCACAAGATTTTTTTGTTATATTCAGGTGATAAAATTCTAACAGACGGAAATTGTATATAGATACCAAAGAGAAGAAAAACACCAATTAGCAATTGTCTTTCCTACAACTCTGGGTGTTAATCTCACTGAAGGACAGTGTGATAATTAATTCACTAATTTACCATCAAGCTATGACATCACAGCTCTCAGCACACATTTGCTTCTGGTTTCAATGTGGAAATAAATGATTTTGACCATGTACAATTTTGGACTAGAACAATACTTGAGAACTGTTATGTACAAATCTAAGAGGAACATTGTAAGAATAATAGGAGGGTGTGGTATTGTAGTCATTTTGCAAAATGTTGCTAGGTGTTGGAAAAAAAATTTGTGGATATCTTCAGTTCTTTGTGTAATTGGATTGGGTTGAGCCAGTTGACTACTCAAATCAACAGAATGTATGCACTGATGCAAACAGAATGTGATTATCCTATAATCCCTAGCTTAGGCACCCATAATAAGATGTTAAGGAAGGGTAAGTCTTCTCAAAACCCAGGCTAACAGACAAGAGCAGGGGCTGGATCATACAGACATTTTTAGACTGAAAATAGGGTGGGTGCTAATTCCCCATCTCCTGTCTTTGATTGCTACTGACCAACAGAATGATAAAATCATCAGTCAGAGGTGGTAAATCACTGTCTCCTACTCCTGCAGTGAGAAAGTACAGGTGAGAGAGAGGAGTATACAAGAGACTTTTGAGTAGAAGTGGGCAGTAAGAGGAGAGAGCAAGAGGTGGTGGGGGCATGGACTGGAGAAAGCAGGAGACAGTGTGAATCTGAGAATTTCCTGGGAAGGTGGGAGAGAGGGGGGTAATCAAGGAAGAAAGGTCTTTGCAACCCGGAGCCACACCTTCTTCTTCTTCAGTCTACCCAGTCACAGCTACCTGCTTTTCCTAGATTTTGAGTCTTAGTTAGCTTACCTTCCCATTTACAAAACCGTAACATGGTTTTTGGTGACGGCCGCAGTGGTAACAGCTTTGATGCTCATAGAATTTCTAAGAGCGTTGGAGTTGTTACTACCATGGCTGATGCTATAAACCGCACTATGGGTTTGAAAAAGGGAGGGGAGGGGGGGGGGTTAATTTTTGATAGTTGAAACCTTATTTATTTACTTTAAAAACTTGTTACTCACCTAACACCTAAGCAGTTTACAATAAAAAAAACATAACTGATTTTTAACAGACAGCATACAAACGCAAAAAAATAAAAACAGCTATATATTTAACTCCATATTTCATCCCTCTTTCTTAATGTCAATATTCATCCATAATACTCTGTCACAAATGAGTTTTAAGTATGTGCCTAAAAATGTATAGTATTTCTGTATAATCTTAAACTACCTGGCAATGCATTCCATGATCCTGAACTTCCAGCTGAGAATATAACTTGACTTGTAGATACATAGGCCTGGATTCTCTAATTGGCACTGGAAGGCACCCAAGCTCAGTAAAAAAATCAGTTATGGCACCCACGTTGTGGAACTCACTACCAAATTACATAAGAATAGAAAAAGACTTACAAACATTTAAAAGATTTTTAAAAACTTTTCTATTTCAAGATGCATTTGAACACACGATATAACGCACATAACTTTTATACATTTTATTACAAACATTGAACCTTTTTTTTTTTTTTTTTTCTTCTTTCCCTCACCCCATATTGTGTTTTCCTATTCATGTAAATTTCAATAGATAAAAACGATGTAACTTTTGCCTCCTTTCCTACCCAGCCATGTTATTTTTTGACCTTAAATGTATTGTATTGACTGTTTTTTTTTAAATTTTGATTATGTTTTGTATTGTCTGTAATAAGTCTAATTTGTCAAAATTATATGTGAAACCACCATCTGTGGCTTTTAGAATGTACATCGCCTAGATATTACGATAGGCGATTCATAAAATGCTAATAAACTTGAAACTTGAAACTTGAAACATTTAAATGACATTTTTAACCGATTTTCAAAATTGGTGCCACCTAACGCCACAGTGGCATGGCTAATGCTGGAAGTAGCATTAGGCAGCCTAAAACGCATACGTAGGTGCGATTCACAGCAAAATAGCTAAATTCACTATAGTCCACAAATCTATCCTATTCGTGTCCTGTCAGTTTCCGAGTCATTCTGGCCGATTGATTCAATAAAAGCTTGTCCATGCAAATAATCAAATCGTAAACACGTCCCCCACGTCTTACTGTAACATCGATCGACGCGCGTGCGCACTGTCTCCTTGTTGGTTTTGAAGCACATAACGCACGCGTTAGCTCTTTAGGACTTCACTACGTAAAAATGGTGTGGCGCTTAATCACGGATGTCTTTGGCGGGCTCCGAATGCGCCTACCGCAAAGCATTGTTGTCGTAAAAAATGCAATATAAGAACTGTAGTTTTTACCAACCTTTCTTTTTTTCTTAAATGCTGTTGCAAGCTCTATATGCTGTGACCGTAGCTTTTTGAAAAATTTGTTGGAGAGGTTTAAGGAGAAATAGTATCGGAGGTTTGTGAGCAAGCTGTGGAATTCTTCAAGTTCGTCCTTATTTTACGGATCAATCTCGAAGTTTATTGCGCGCTTCCAAACAACTTAACATTTCTCTCAGGAAAAGAACTGTTAAGTTGCTTTAAGGCACAACAATTAACAGCAATTGAATGCGCTGGGATCACGCGCTGTTATATTTAGCCTACGAATCCCAGGAGGCTGTGTGGCTCTTTCTGCCGTGAAGCACGAAGCAACCAAAGGCGACCCCGTGACGTCGGATGCATGCGATAATCTAGCTGGAAGGAAGGGGGGCAGGGGTTAGCTGGCCCTTATAAGTTATTTTTGATTTTTAAAAAAATTTAGCATTGATATATGAAATGTACAATGCGCATGGAGAGCACGAGGTTAATCCGCGATTTTCTCACCATGCGCATTACAAATCCGAGATTCAGTCCCACACTCGCTATGCGCATTTCAAAAAAATGAAAAAAAATATTTCTAATGAAAGTTTACATATATTTTGGGTATTTTGTGGGGTAGATATATATATTTTAATAGGGTTCTTAACATGCACGTGGCAGTTGCTAGGCAGGAATAGTCGGCGAGGATGTAAAGTGACAGGTCTCCAGCAGTCAAAACTTTTTGGAACGGAAAGGCCAGTCGGATTGGACGAAATGGTTTTATGAATCTATGCCTTATGAAATTTACATGCCTTTTTACTCATTTGCATGCGCAGATCGGATAGGGTGTGGATGGGGTCTGGAGGAAGGTTAGTGAATCGAGCCTTAGTAGGAAAGTGAGCGCGAACTGAGCAGTACACGATCAATTTACTTAGTGAGTCTAGCCCAAAGATAGGTGCTGGAAATTTAGGCCTGGAAAATCCTGGCTCACATTTCCGGCGCCTCTCTTTCCCAGAGGCACAATTCTCTATAATGACACCGTCACATGATTGACATGTGATCGGCGGCCTCTGATATTGGCACCATATAGAGAATCCAGGCCATACTGTGCAGATTCAATCATCAATTTTATAGCAGATTATGATCTCAACAATCGATTTGGTACAATCAATTTGGTGCACACAAAGATAATGTGCCAAAATAACAATAAATACTACAAAACAGGAATTTAGCAGAAAACTTCAAATCCCCTTTCAAAACCGACACGGCACTCAATCAAAAAATCAGTATTTAAACTTTAAAAAAAGGATAAATCAGTACGGGCCCAAAAGGTGACTAGCAACAGGTAAATAATCTAAATAAGTCCTGCCCCGTACAGTATCTACTCCTGTGCAAAAATGCATATAAACTGCCAGTGAAAAATGTCAATCAATATTGAAAGGGTATATTTAAACCAACGCTATCTCTTATTCACAGCTTCTATCCTATGAAAGAAAGCAGCTTTTAGAAAAGAAAACACCATGAACCATATTTACTGATTTTTCTAATGTGATCTCAATTAACTGAGAGCATGGAAAAGGAATTTGTTTCTTAATACTCTCCACTTGGTGGTTAGAGATATAACAAACAGCTAAAGAGGAGACAGAAGTCCCTGAGACAAATGCATTAATTAATAATTATATTAGCATAGTATATGGGCTTGTCGTGCCCCTGGGGCTTGCATGCATCTGAGAAGCTGAAAGCTACACCGTCAGTAGTTTCACTACCAGCAGGGCCTCCCAAGGTAGACAGGTTTCAATGGAGATGTCAGCCTAACGATGTACCACCCATTTGGGCAGCAGCAGATGGGCAGTGTTGGAGGTGGTGGATTGCTTTTGATGCGACAATGTGATAACATCAAATTTATACTATGCAGAAGAAAAGTCTGGCAATCTACTTCTGTATTCTGCATGAAAACTTGATGATGAAAGATAATCACGTCGGTAGGACTCAAAACATGAGTCGATGGCCCCGGACAAATATTATTGTTACTTAATACTCTGTTGTATAGCCTTGCTAGACCTGTACAGATTATAGCACCACTGTATTGAAACTACATTATTTATCCTTTCTACATTGTTTAACCTACAGGATATTATACAGGAATCTACTAAACCGCTCTTCGACCCGCGAATCTAGTACCCCCCAATTACCGTCCCCCCTGCACTAATCCTGACCTCCCTAGCAAAAACACAATAAAAAAATAAAAAAAAATAATTAAAAAAAAAAAACATCCTGAGTCATCTTGCCCCCTTTTTTTCCCCCCTATAATCACCCGCAGGAAACTCCCCAACTTCTCCAACCGCAGTTGGACGAGCCCTTCACAATGGCCAGGCCAAACACACACCAATGCGCAGTTCTACTTCTACTCCTCTTGCTCTCTTCCAGGCTCTGCAACGCAGACCACTCCAATGCATCCCCCATTCCCATCCACTTTACGCTGCACCGATCGGTAAAACCCAGAACCCCTACATACACTCTCCACTCCACACAAGACCACCCTCACACCTATTCGCCCAACAGCCCCCCTCACCACTACAAACCGACCAAGCCCCACCCAAAAAAACCAAGAACACTAAAAAAACTGGCGTACTCCCACTACTCCCCACCCAATCACACCAACCACCAGTCCCTACAGGGCTTTTACCTGAACATCAGATCAATGAGGAATAAAGCCACACTAATCAAAGACTGGCTGACCGAAAATAACCCCGACTTTGTCCTTCTCACAGAAACCTGGTTGCTTTCAGACAAAGACATCATCATTAAAGATTGTCTACCACCACGATTTAAGATACTCTCCCTAGCCAGAACATGGGGAAGAGGAGGAGGACTAGCAATAATCTTCTGAGACCACCTCAATGCTTCCATTCTCAACACAACCTCTTCGCCCAATTCTGAAATTCTAACCATCGCCCTAGCATCAACATCTCTGCCCTCCTCACTAACCATCACTTTATTTTACATACCCCCCAAAAAATGGACTACGACCAAAGACGACTTCGCTGAATCACTACTTACCAATTCTCTAACAAGCCAATACAACCTACTGTGTGGGGACATCAACATACACCTCGAGCAAACTGACCAACCTGAAATCTCAGATTTCTGGTCATTGCTCTCCCAACTAGGCTTTGACAAACACCCCCCGATCAAAACCCACCAAAGAAGACATCAGTTAGACCTGGTAACTCTATCCTCCAAGGAACAGGCCAATCCCACTTTTTATTGGAAACAAGGCAGCTGGTCAGACTCCCTTTGGTCCGACCACCGCCTATGTAGCTTCACCATTGGATGCCAACTCAAACCTCCTAAAAGCGGCAAAACAAGAATCATCAAAACCCACACTACCAGAGGAAAGATTGACCCAATCGAATTCTGGTCCCATTTCGAAATCAACACCAATCCAATAGAAGACACGGAACAAATCATGACCTCCTGGAAACAAGATAGTACCAACATACTAAACGAGATTGCCCCCACAAAAACCCGCAGAATAAGAACCCCTAACCAAGAGGGCTGGTTCGATCCTGAACTGCTGCTATGCAAGAAGGATCTCAGAAAAGCCGAAAGATTATGGCAAAAATCCGGAACTTTAGAACACAGATTGGCCTGGAGGCAAAAATTAAAACAGTACAAAACCCTCACTAGTGAAAAAAGAAAAAATTTCTACTCCCACAAAATCGGTAATCCTAAAACCAATAGCAGTAACCTCTTCAAACTGGTCAACGATCTATACAACATAGAAACCTGCACAAACCTACACGAAGAATCCACCTTAACCGCCAACACCCTTGCCGACTTCTTCAATACCAAGATCCAAAAATTAAGAACAACACTACCCGCCAGCACCAACCCCCTCGAGCTCTTCCCCATCCTCACAGATATGAATCTATCAAACCCAGATCCTGGAGCCAGAGTCGACCTTAGTTGGAAACAATTCGCATCAACCGATTGGCAAACCTTCAATACTTACTACAACAAAATATTACCTCGCAGCGCACAAGTTTCTCGTCACAGCGCACACAGTGTAGAGCACAGTTCTTCAACCGCCGGTCCGCAAACAAAATCTTGCCGGTCCGCGAAGGATTCGGTCCCCGCCGCAACGAAAGGCCGGCGTCAGCTGACTTGCAACTTCCTGTTGCAGTCGCTGTGCCGGGACTCCTGCCTTCCGGCCCACATCGCATCATCGAAGCGGGCCGGCTATCAAAGGCCCCGAGGCTGCCTCATGAAACCGCGCTAAACTATTGATTAGGGGCAGCTCTGTGCCGAAGTTAAAAGCATACAGAGCTGCCGCTGCTGGTCTGAACTCTTGGGCCGCTGAAGGAGGGCAAAAAGCAGCTGTCCTGGAGGTTTCCCTTCCTCTCGCCTTTACAGGTTCCTTTTTTCCACCTTTTTTTTTTTCCTTCAAACGGCAACGGGCCCCAGCATCGACATCAATCAAGTAAGTTCCACTGTCAATCAAGCGGTTCTGCTCGGCCAAAGCTTCCCCTGTGACATGAGCCACCCTCAGGGGAAAGAAAGTGACCCACAAAGGTGAGGGGAAGGGGGGCAGATGATGGAAGTTGGGGGGGGGGGGGGAGAGAGAGAGAGAGAGAGAAGGGGCAGATGATGGAATGGAGGAGATGAGAGAGAGAGAGAAGGGGACAGATGATGGAAGTGAGAAGAAGGGAGAGAGAGCAGAAGGCAGATGGATGTCAGTTGAGAAGGGAGAGCAGATGCTGAATGGAAGTGGGGAAAGAACACATACTGGATGGAAGGAGGAGATAAATAAAGGGGGAAGAAAATAGTAAGATAATGGAGGGGTGAGGGAAAGGGGTGACAAGCTGTGTGTAGACACAGTGAAAAGAGGGAAACGGGACTAAATAGTAAGAAAGAATTTAATTTAGATGGAGGCAGAAAATAGAGAAGGAAGACCAGAGAAGAAAAGGGAAGAGAGAGCAGAGAATGATCAGATCTGAGTGGAGGAAATGAGAAGAGAGATATGCTAAAAACCACAGGGGGGAGGGAAGGATAGAGATGCCAGACCATGAGGGGAACAGAAGGAAGATGATGGATGCTAGACCAAATTGGGGGGTGGGGGGGGGGCAGGAGGAGAGATGGCAGGGAAAGACAGACAGTGAATGGAAGGGGCAGATGCTGGACTGAAGAGACAGAGAAGGTTATCATGCTGCTGTACCGGGCCATGGTACGCCCTCACCTGGAGTACTGCGTCCAGCACTGGTACTTTAAGAAGGACACGGTACTACTCGAAAGGATCCAGAGAAGAGCAACTAAAATGGTTAAGGGGCTGGAGGAGTTGCCGTACAGCGAAAGATTAGAGAAACTGGGCCTCTTCTCCCTTGAGCAGAGGAGATTGAGAGGGGACATGATAGAAACATTCAAGGTACTGAAGGGAATAGACTTAGTAGCTAAGGCAGGGAGAACGAGAGGGCACTCTCTAAAGTTGAAAGGGGATAGATTCCATACAAACGTAAGGAAGTTCTGTGGTAGAAAGCAACATATTTATTTGGCTCATAACTTGCTGGCGCCCGATATTTTTAGCTCACAGTGAAAAAAGTTTGCTCACAACACCCGCCCGCTTAGAGGGAACACTGCTCACTCCTACTGCCATCTGGACACATGCCCACCAAATATCATGAAAACTGCCCCCCCCCCCCCATTTTAAAGCAAAAATGTTGACATGGGTTAATCACCTACTATCCAAAGGAAACTTCCCGTCGGAGCAAGGTCATATAATGATTACCCCAATTTTAAAAAACGAGAAAGAACCACCTAACTCCCCATCTAATTATAGGCCGATCGCCAGCATCCCCCTATTTACCAAAATAGCGGAAGGGTTGGTAAAAGCGGAACTTTCCGCATACCTTGAAAAATTCAACATTCTATGTGACAACCAATCAGGATTTCGCGCGGACCATAGCACTGAAACCATCATAGCCTCCCTTCTCGACCACCTCCACACGCTCTTCAGTCAGGGCTCAAGTGCCCTGATCATACAATTCGACCTGAGCAGTGCTTTTGACCTGGTCGACCACACCATTCTCCTTGAATGCCTAGCTCACATTGGCATCTCAGACCAGGTCCTCAATTGGTTTCAGGGGTTCCTACAAAATAGATCATACAAGGTACTCAAGAATAACTCTTTCTCTTACTGCTGGGACAACACCTGTGGGGTCCCGCAGGGCTCCCCCTTATCCCCCATCCTTTTCAACATATACCTAGCCTCCCTAGGTAAACTCTTACACAACCTAAATCTCAAATTCTTCATTTATGCAGATGATATCACAATAGCCATCCCACTAACCAACTTCTCACAAGAACTACTCGATCACATCACAAACATTCTCAACCAGATAGAACTCTGGATGCTATCATTCAGACTGAAATTAAACCCCAACAAATCAAAATTTTTCCTAGCCTCCCCCAAAGATAAAATCAAGGAAACCACAATTCAACTAAAAGGAGCGACCTCCCCCCTCGATCCGACCATAAAAATTCTGGGAGTCACGCTGGACAAAAACCTATCCCTAAATAATCATACTGACCTCATTGTTAGGAAAAGCTTCTCGGTACTTTGGAAACTTCGCACCATAAAAAAATACTTCAATGACACTGCATTCCGTCTACTTGTACAATCCTCCATCCTCAGCATTCTCGACTACTGCAATATCATCTTCCTCAACGCCACAAAGAAAACTACCAGGAGACTAAAAATAATCCAAAATACCGCAGTGCGCCTCATCTTTGGCCTAAAGAAATGGGAACATGTCACCCCTTTCTATCACCAACTACACTGGCTACCATTTGAATCTCGAGTTCTTTTTAAATTCGCATGCTTCTGCTACAAATCGATTAACGGCTCTTCTCCAAGTTACATAAATACCCACTTTAACCTTTACTGCAATAACAGGACATCACGCAGAATTCAACTGTTCACCTTCCCTTCGCCAAAACACTGTCCTCTCAAAAGATTCCTCGATAGAACTTTCGCCTTCCAAGCAGCCAAGTCGAACCCATGGCTAGCCCAGATGATACTCGAGGCCCCCACTTACCTTGCCTTCAGAAAACTACTAAAAACTTACCTATTCAGCAAACACAACCCTTAATATTCTGTTCACCCCACATAACACTTACCCCACCCCTGCCCCCTTCCTCCTTCACCAGACCCTCCCTTCCACACTCTCTACTTCCCTTATCTAGTTCGACCAAACCTGCAATTTCTGTTATACTGATGTAAATCTTCCCCTCATTGCAGACAGTTGTAAATCGCTGTAATTTCACTGCTGACTACTGTAAATCGTTGTAATTTATCGTAAATCTGCTTGTAATTTGTTGTAAATCTGCTTCTAACTTTGTTGTTAATCTGCTTGTCAATGCAGATCATTTGCTAATTGATGTAAACCGCCTAGAACTCACTGGGTATGGCGGTATATAAGAATAAAGAATAATAATAATAATAATAACAACAACATTAGCATTTATGCACCCCAACTCTTGACTGGTACAGAGGTGGGCACGTAAATGTTAGGAGTGCTAATACCAGGATACACTAGTATTCTATAATGGAACTTGGATGCTCAGGTGCCATTGTACAATAGGCTTTTATCGTATGTCCTTGGGGAACCTAAATGAAGATGCTCAATCATAGACTTGCCCTTTAAAGGGCAATTTTACTGCGTAACCTAGGTACCCACATTTATGTGCATTGCATGGGTAAATGTTTAGAATACTAGCACTTACAGTCCATTCTTGCTATTCACATTAGTATGGTTCCTGAAAGTCTTTGCATACCATGAATCTAATATAATAAAACCCTTACTCACGCATGCGCAGTTGAAACATGATTCGTGCCTCTGTGGCCATGTTCCATTTGCGGCGCGTGCGCACCGATGGAGCCTGTGGCAGTTTGGTTTGCGGAACATAAAAGGAGCCTGCGGTGCCGATTTTCCCCATTGCCGATGTTGCTTCCAGCCTAGGCCACGGAGGGAGGTTTCAACTTGCTGCTCCTGCTTGCTTCGGGCCTTCTTCGCTGCTGGATCCTGCTCCTGCCTTCGCGCAAAAAGAAAGTAGGTGGGAACCAGCAGCGATGAAGGACCAAAGCAGGCAGGAGCAGCGAGTTGTGAATGCTGCACTGCTGATGGCTTTGTGAGACCTGGGAGGAGAGAGGAGGGGGGGATGAGAAATGCCACTGATGGCTGTGTGAGACCATGGGGGGAATGCTGCAGCAGCAACCTTTTGTGGAGACAGAGGGAAAGAGGGAGAACGAAAACCAGGGAAGAGGGGGGGGAGGAAGGGCTACTGCAGGAATGGAGGAGCAGGCAAGGGGTGCTGGTGAACAGGGGGGAGGTAAAAGGAAGGGAGAAGGGCTACTGCTTGACATGGGGAGCAGGGAAGAGGTGCTGCTGGATGGGGGGAGGGGGTAAGTAAAAGGAAGGGAGAAGGGCTACTGCAGGACAGGGAAAACGGAATGGGTGGTACTGGATGGGGGAGGTAAAAGGAAGATAGAAGGGCTACTGCAGGACAGGGGGAACAGGAAAGGGGTGCTGCTGCACAGGGAAAGATGGGAGGGAAATGCTACTGCTGCTGCTGCAGCACAGGGAAGTGGGGGGGGGAGGGAAAGGGGGCCAGGGAGCAAACTTGCTATGCTTTGGGGGGAGGCAGCAATCTTTGGTTTGCTCAGGGGGGGGAGACAGAAGGGAGTCATGGAGAGAGACAAAAAGACAGGCAGGCAGCGCATAAGAACGAAAGACAGATGCATACAGAAAGACAGCGGGCAGGGAGAGATACAGAAAGCAAGCAAGACAGACAGACAGGGGGCCAGGGAGAGAGACAAATGGAAAGAATGACAGACAGACAGGGGGCCAGGGAGAAAGACAAATGGAAAGAATGACAGACAGACAGGGGGCCAGAGAGACAGCGGCCAAGGAGAGAGAGAAAGAAAAAAAGATAGACAGACAGCTCACACAGTAAGTTTACATTAAATTTTGTGATCTGTTAAGTCTACACATCTATTCTAGCACCCGTTAATCTAACGGGCTTAAACACTAGCTCATGAATAATAAAACAAAGTGTCTATGCGAAAAGAGATGTTGGGTTCCAGTCATACATGTGGTTCCTCAAAACCACTGAAAGTGAAGAATAGATCTAAAAGGAAAAATAGGGTTATATTCCTGCACACGACAGCACTTGACAAAAACCATATAGAACATGCAGTGTTGCAAACCTGTCTAACATACACATTTTGTCACTAAGATACATCAAAAGTTTCTTTCTTTTTTGAGGTTTTGCTTGCAACTCACTTCCTGGACGTTTGGTGGCCATTTTAAGAAGTGAAAGTGAAAGCAATGAAGGCTGATTTATGCATAGGCCTGTGAATACATGAACACAGTGTTGCAAATGGCAAATAGTAGTCAATTTGCATACCTGTGGATCTGTGAAATCATGAATACTGGACATACGAATAGTGAGAATGGACTGAAAACTCAAACGTGTGCACACACCTGCATAAGTGCTAGCAGGGTGTCTAACGGATATTATGCAAATACCTCTGTAATTTATACAGTGCATATTTGAAAGGAGGCATACACAGGGGAGGAGCTTGGGCATCACATAGACATGCCTTCCATTTGTGTAGCTGACTTGCAACATAGGCATTGGAACAGGAGGGGGCACAGGGGGCGTGGCATCCCCCAAAATTGGCAGTGGCTCTGCTCCCCCACCTACTTTCTCTTTTAATGCTCTAATTTTGAATTTTCAGCCTGTTATTCTATCCTTCCTTCCCCCCCCAAGCAGGACCCTGCACCTGTTATTCTATCCTTCCTTACCCCACCAAGCAGGACCCTGTGGCACAACATCTCTCTTCACCTCCTGACTCCCCCACACTTCCTCCCCGATTGCAGTTATTTGAAATCTTCGGGTAGTTGCAGCATCAACGAGTTCAGTCTTTTGCCTTTTGCCTGCCCCGGAACCCTTCATTCAGCAGCAGCCTGCCTAGGCAGGAACAGGAAGTTGCTGCTGAATAAAGACTTTTGCAGCAGGCAGAATGATCTCATTGACGCTGTGGCTGCCTAAAGATTTTCACACCTCCTCCCCGGTCGCTGTTATTTTAAATCTTAGGGTAGCCCCATCTAAGAAGTGCACATAAGTGTGCTAAGGACACTTTCTACTGCAGTTTAGTAAAAGATTCTATATTGATTTAGTCAAATAACAAAAATTATAATATTTTATTTAAATTGCTAACATATTTCTACATATTTAAATGAAATAACATTGCAATCCCAATACTCATACTTTTTAAAAAATTTTATTTATACAATTTTATAATATTTACCAAGCATAGAAATCTTGTACAGAAAAGTGTGATCAGAAACCAAATTAACTTAATTTCCAAAATTGAAAAACACATCAAACTTAGAAATATAAAAATACATAAATTTGGATAAAGAGCTTAAAGAACAGAGAGGAGAAATAAAATCGATTAAACAAGATATATCTCAGCTAAAAGTAGAGGTACAAAATACAGGTAAAGAGCTAACAGTAGTAAAAATAATCAAGACTCACTGGTTAAAGATAATATAATTTTGAGGAGGAAATTGGAAGCTCTGGAGAACAATTGTCGAGCTAACAATTTGAGGATTATAAATTTCCCTAAGATCTTATCAATTTCTCCTCGAGAAATGGTGAAGCGGTACTTTATGGAAATATTGGAAATTCCTGAAAGTTCTCTACCTCCTCTTACAAGAGATATTATCTTCCTGTTAAATTCCAAGTCAAAGAAAAATAAAAAGTTGAGGAATCTCGGGAAAAACCATTGGACATTTCCGCAATACTAGAACAATCGGATAGAGAATTGTCTGTTCCAGCCACTCTCTTGTTGTCTGTGGCTTTGGCTCCAGACAAGGATTGGATATTAAAACTTTTCTTTAAAAATAGATCCAAGGACTTCCTGGGACATCATATTCAGATATTTCCTGATGTCTCTAGAGAGACTCAAAAAAGAAGAAAAGAATTCTTAATTTTAAAACCTGGAGTGATTCAAATAGAGGGTATTTTCTTTCTGAGATATCCATGCAAATGTGTAGTCAGATACTGTTCTTTGAAGTATATCTTTACAGATTCATCCCACTTGATAAGTTTCCTCTCAATGAAGCATCTTGAGAAAGGAATAGCTGCGCCTAATGAAGCTGTACTGCAGTAGACATACGCTTTTCCTTAAAAAATTTTCTTGATTAATTTTGCTCTACTCTTTAAATCTTGGTTTCAGTTATTGAGGACTAGTGTGTGATCAAATGAGTCTATTTTATGTATTTTTATATTCCCAATACTCATACTAATAGATAAAATTAACCAAGACTCTTACAATGTGTAATAAAGAGGAACTATATCTCTTATCTAATCTAATCCTAAATCATCTCCTAGAGTTAAGAGCTCGATTTGGTTTATATAATTAGATTACAGAAAAGATCTATTGACACTCATTAGTACTATTACCTAAAAATCACTGAATGAAGCAAGTTCAAGGCTTTCTGAAAAATCTGAAAAGACAAACAAGTTTTTATGTGAAATGGTAATTCATTCCAAATTGCAATAAATAAATATGATGAAACATTGTTTATGGCAAATCAGGGACTTTCTTAGACTCTTCCCTCAGGAAGTCCCTGATTGGCTGAGGTACCCCAGGCCCCTCCCAAGGGAGGAGCCCGAGGTACCTCAGCCAATCAGGGCCTTACGCCCCTCTCCATGCATCACATGATGCACCAGGGCGTGTCTTAAGGCCCGTACTGCGTAGTAGCATGGAGAGCAGCAGGAGGACTTTGTGCTTCCTCCTGCTCCCGAAGAATCACAGAGGGAGGCCTAAGGAGCAGGAGAGACGGAGCACTCCTTCTGCTCCCAACATTTTTAAATGTACGGGGAGGGAGGTTGGTCTGGCCGGCCCGACCACGGGTGGGCTGGTGGGGAGAATCGGGCCTATGGAGCAGGAGGGACTGAGCACCCCTCCTTCTCCCAACTTTTACATACGTGGAATGTTGGGCCAGGGTGGGGGCAATTTTTTATTCTCCTGCTCTCTGCCGCCCTTTCCCGTAGTGCAGCCCCGCTTTAAAACCATGGGCTTGCACTGCGGGGAAGGGCGGCACAGAGCAGGAGAGCCGTGGGAGGCAGAGAGAGCCTGGGCAGGCAGAGAGCAGTTCTAGGCAGAGAGGAGTGGAGTTTTTTTACACAAGTGACTGGTCCTCACCAGTCACTTGTTCTTGATCAGCCCGTCAGTCGGTGTGTCAGGAGAAAAGTTTAGTGAATCGCGTCCCTGCCGACTTTGCATGCGATTCCCCTCATTTGCATGCATGGATTTGAAGCGAATTGCAGCACAGGTTTGTGAATCGGGCCAGAGGGAAATCTGCTCGCTAAGGGCTCGTAAACCGATCGGTACATGATCAGTTTGCTTAGTGAATTTGGGCCTTTATACATATGAGATGTTCTTGAACCTGAAGATCTCAGGGTGTTTGAGATTAAAGGCACAAAAAGCCCTTGTAAGATTTTAAGAATCATACAAGCATATTTAAATTGAGCTCTTAATTGAAATGGAAGCCAATGAAGTTTCCTCAACAAAGGAAACATGTGATCAAATTTCTGTTTTCCCAAAATAAATTTGGCCACAGTATTCTGAATCAACTGAAGCAGTTTTTCATTTCCTTTACTCAATCCCGCATCGAGTTGCAATAATACAACTGTGCCAGAATGATAACTTCAGTATCCATACTTTGCTATTTTCCACTTTATAGCCTGTTGTCTATCTGTTAACCAGTTTTTAATCTAGTTCACTACTTTGTGTCCTAACTTTAGCCTGTTAAATTTATTCAAGAGCCTCCTATGAGGAATTGTGTCAAAGGCTTTGCTGAAATCTATGTAAATTACATCTAGCGCATGTTCTCAATCCAATTCTCTGATTGCCCTGTCAAAGAATTAAATCAGATTAATTTGATAGCATTTACCTTTAGTAAAACCATTTTGCCTTGGATCTTGTAACCCATTAGATTATAGGAAATTCACTATCCTTTTCTTCAGCAATGCTTCCATTATTTTTACAATAACTAAAGTGAGGCTTATCGGCCTGTAGTTTCCCCACTTCATCTCTGTGACCACTTTTGTGAAGAGGAACCACATCCACTCTTCTCCAATTTCACTGAACTTCTCCTGTCTTCAAGTATTTATTGAACAATCTTTAAGAGGACCTGCCAGAACCTCTCTGAGCACCCTCAATATCCTGGGATGGATCCTGTCCAGGTCCCTGACTTTGTCCACCTTCAATTTTTCAAGTTGATCTTAACGTACTTTCTTCTGTGAACAGTGTGGTATCCACGCCATTCTCATGTGTAACTTTACCAACCAATAGCAGTCCTTCTCCAGGATGTTTTTCTGGGAACACAGAACAGAAGTATTTGTTTAGCACATTTGCTTTTTCCTCACCATTCTCCACATAGTGGTTCATAGTTTCTTTCAGTCTCGCAATTCAATTTTTTGTGTTCCTCCATTCACTAATTTACCTGAAAAAAAATTGTGTTTCCCTTTTTTGCATTTCTAGCCATTTATTCTTCTCTCTCTCCCCCTCACTCCCAGATTCCTCTGCTAGGCTCATGAAGGTTCTGGACCATATCCCTTGTTTTAGCTCTAAATCTGATGTCTAATCTGCCTGACTCCCTCACCAAGCCTGATCTTGCAGTTGCCCCACTCCTAAAGATCACTGTCCCTTTCTTAGGAGCTTATCCTGGATATGGCTGCTGCTTCTTCAAGTAGGCATATTTTTATGGCTTATCTATATCTGTTGACTCTTAGATACAGTTTCAAGGGGTCATGAGGGGAATAACCTGCCTTTATCCTGTTTAGTCACCTATAAGCATGGGATATACATGCCTTGCAATCCATTTTTTAAATTGTAAAGTGCTTTGACTTTCCTATTCAGTAAAATCGGTATATAATGTTTCAATAAATGTAAAAATTCATCTCTATGGAATCCTATCCAAACTTTTTAATTTCCAGGGATTTAATCCAATCTTGAGATTCCTTTAAGACCTCTCAGTGGTGAGGGAACCATAAAGGTGACAGGCCATAATAGCTAATCAAGCACAGATAGTACTGCTATTTAAGTGGTCCTCTTTACCCAACTAGCTATGCACTGGCACTGAATTTTGCTGGTATCCACATAAGTCCAGGCACCGCTCAAACTCCATCCTTGGACCACCTCAGCACTGCAAAGACAATGCTGTGGCAGTTAGCGAGGATCTTCAATTGTACTGCTTGGTAACGTTCCAGCGAAATTCCCCTCCTGATCTGCTCACCCCAATTTTACCAAACAGGAACCTCTTTTGCCTAGTTAAATTGGGTTGTTGTTTTTTTTTCACACTGGTAATTCAGCTCCTGGTCTGAAGGGGAATAAAATTCTAGCTGTAGTGGAACTTGTTGTGCTAGCTTCATGAGTCAGCATGCATGACTGACTTACAATGCTTTAGCATAATTCCATCTAATAAAATATATTCCTGATACTTTGCAGAGGGGAGTTACAAGCAGTCTAAATCTCTCTAATTCAGGTGTCCTCAACCCAGCCCTTGGGACATACCTAGCCAGTCACGTTTTCAGGATATCCCCAATGAATATGCATAACTCAAATTCTTAAAACCAGCTATTACATATTTAATACAAACAAGTATTATCTGAATCCATTCTATTTTAATCTTATCTCCCACAGTTCATTTCATTACAGTACTTTTACAACTTCCCAATACTTAATTTATTAATAAATATCAGAATAATTTAGTCAGTGAACCTAATCCCCATCACTCACACTCACACTCACTTTCCAACTTTCACACACATACTACAGTCATTGTGATTACTTTTATCCAAAACTGGATCTTGATTAGTTCATGAGTTCATTATTCCATAATCATCTAGTCAGAGAGGCTTCAAACTGAGAGTTGTACAACAGTCTAGCACATGAGAATCACAGTTTCTTAAACACAACCGGCAGGCCTCTCTGTCATAAGAACATAAGAAGCGCCATCTCCGGAACAGACCCTAGGTCCATCAAGTCCGGCGATCCGCACACGCGGAGGCTCCGCCAGGTGTACCCTGGCATAGTTTTGGTCCCCATATCGCTCCAAGCTTCTCGTAAAGAGAAGTGCATCTAGCCTACCCCTACCCATGTCACTTCATGCCACTCATAAGGAGATGTACATCTAACTTACCCTTAAATCCTAGAATGGTGGATTCCGCAATTACCTCTTCTGGGAGAGCATTCCAGGTGTCCACCACTCGTTGTGTGAAGCAGAACTTCCTGATATTTGTCTTGAACTTGTCCCCCCTTAGCTTCAGCCCATGTCCTCTTGTCCGTGCCACATTGGACATTGTAAATAATGTTTTTTTTCTGCTCTATCTTGTCGATTCCTTTCAGTATTTTGAATGTCTCGATCATATCCCCTCGTAGTCTCCTTTTCTCAAGGGAGAACAACCCCAGTCTCTTAAGTCTTTCCTCGTAATCCAGGTTCTCCATACCTTTCACCAGCTTTGTTGCTCGTCTCTGCACCCTCTCTAGCAGTATGATATCCTTCTTTAGGTATGCAGACCAATGCTGGAAGCAGTATTCCAAGTGTGGTCTGACCATCGCTCTATAAAGCGGCATTATGACTTTCTCCAATCTACTCGTGATTCCCTTCTTTATCATGCCTAGCATTCTATTCGCGTTCTTCGCTGCCACCGCACATTGCACTGACGGCTTCAGTGTCCTATCGATTAATACTCCCAGGTCCTTTTCCTGTTCAGATTTTCCCAGAGTTGCACCTGACATACTATACTTGTGTTCTTTATTTTTTCTGCCTAAGTGCATCACTTTGCATTTTTCTACATTAAACTTCATCTGCCATTTATCTGCCCAATTCTCCAATCGGCTCAAGTCACTCTGGAGTTCTTCACTGTCCTTCTGCGATTTGATGGCCCGGCATAGCTTTGTGTCATCTGCAAACTTGATGATCTCACTGGATGTTCCATCCTCTAGGTCATTGATGAAGATATTAAATAAGATGGGCCCAAGTACCGAGCCCTGGGGCACACCGCTAGTCACATTTTCCCAGTCCGAGAACTTCCCATTTATGCCCACTCTCTGCCTTCTGTTCTCCAGCCATTTGTCTATCCATCTTAGTATATCTCCTTCTATTCCATGGCCCTGCAGTTTCCTGAGGAGTCTTACATGTGGAACTTTGTCGAACGCTTTCTGAAAATCCAAGTATATAATATCCACCGGTTCTCCATTATCAATTTGTCTGTTCACTGTCTCAAAAAATTGAAGTAGGTTCGTCAAGCATGACTTCCCTTTCCTGAATCCATGTTGGCTGGCTTTCATCAGGTCGTGTGTGTCTAGGTGCCGGGTTATGCTATCCTTGATCAGCGCCTCAACCATCTTCCCAGGGACCGACGTGAGACTCACAGGTCTATAGTTACCTGGTACTCCTCTTGATCCTTTTTTGAATATCGGCGTGACGTTTGCTATCTTCCAGTCGTCTGGTATCTGCCCTGTTTTGATTGACAGATTGGCAAGTTTTTGGAATAGTTCTCCGATTTTCACTTTTAGCTCTTTCAAGACTCTCGGATGAATTCCATCCGGTCCAGGGGATTTTTCGCTTTTGAGTTTGTCGATCTGGCGGTATATCTGGTCCAAGTCCACGTCTACTGTGGTAAGGCTGTCCTCTGTTACTCCTTTGAACACTTTCACTGCTTCTGGAATTGTTGCAGTGTCTTCCTTTGTAAAGACAGACGCAAAGAATGAATTTAGTCTGTCTGCGATTTGTTTGTCTTCCTTGATGTACCCTTTCCTTCCCTGGTCGTCCAGCGGTCCCACCGCCTCATTTGCGGGTTTTCTCCCTTTCACGTACTTGAAGAAGGGCTTGAAGTTTTTGGCCTCCTGCGCTATTTTCTCCTCATAGTCCTTTTTGGCATCCCTCACCGCCCTGTGACACTTCTTCTGATCACCCTTGTGTTTGTTCCAAGTTTCGATTGTTTTTGTGCGTTTCCATGCTTTGAAGGAGTCCTTCTTTTCTTTTATGGCTTCCTTCACCTCTTTAGTAAGCCACGCCGGCTCTCTTTTGCCTTTGGTTTTCTTTGCTTTGAATATCCTCGGAATGTAGAGGCTTTGTGCTTCCGTGATAGTATTTTTCAGAAGGGACCATGCCTGTTCTACCGTTTTGACTTTGCCCATTTTTTTCTTGATCCGTTGTTTCACCATGGCTCTCATGCTATCATATCTTCCCCTTTTGAAGTTTAAAGTTGTGGTTGAGGTTTTGGTACTTTTCCCCTTCCCGACATCGAGTCTGAAGTTGATCATGTTGTGATCGCTTGTCCCCAGCGGGAACGTGACTTCTACTTCCTTTGCTGGCCCCGTAATGCCGTTTAGGACCAAGTCCAAGGTGACATTTCCTCTTGTCGGCTCTCCCTCCAATTGTTCCAGAAAGCAGTCCTCTAGCACTTCCAGGAACATTGCCTCCTTGCCACAATTTGAAATTCCCAGGTTCCAGTCTATTCCAGGAAAATTGAAATCCCCCAAGATTATGACATTACCTGTCTTACATTCGTGTTTAATTTCCTCTATCATTTCCACATCTGTTTCTTCCATTTGTCCTGGTGGTCGATAGTAAAGGTCAATCTTTGTGTCAGCTCCGTTGTGTCTGGGAATCTTTATCCAGAGGGATTCCAGCTTCTCTTTCTCTTCTGTCATAGTCTCTCTCACAGATTCTATTTCTTCACGAACATATAGTGCAACACCTCCACCTTTCTGCCCCACTCTATCTCTTCTGTACAGTTTGTATCCCTGAAGTACTGTATCCCATTTGTTTTTGTCATTCCACCAGGTTTCTGTTATGCCAATGATTTCCAGTTCTTCGTTCTTTGCTATTACTTCTAATTCTCCCATTTTGTTTCTCAAACTTCTAGCGTTCGTATACATACATTTGAGTTCCCTTTGTGTTGCCTTCTTAGACTCCTTAAGCTTAGCAGTCTCCCCTGGTTCCTTCACGGTATCCTTCCTTGCTCCTGTATTGTCTCTCTTAAATGCTTTGTGGTCGTCCCCTCCTGTGTCTGAGTAGTTGTCCATAGTTCCTTCTATGGGACATCCTGTCGCCCGGACCATCGACTGGTGGTCGACTGTCGGCTTTCCCCTGACCTTTAGTTTAAAGCCTTCTCGATGGCCTTCTTGAAGTTGCCTGCCAATACTCTTGCTCCTTCCTCGTTGAGGTGCAGTCCGTCCTTCCTGTAGTACTTGCTTCTTTTCCAGAACGTTGTCCAGTTGCGCACGAAGTCAAAGCCTTCCTCTTCGCACCATCGTCTCATTCATGTGTTGATCGCTTGCAGTTCCCCTTGCCTCCTTCCATCCGCTCTTGGTACCGGGAGGATCTCGGAGAAGGCCACCTTCACCTCCCTGATCTTCAGTATTCTTCCGAGTGAGCGGAGCTGACCCTTCATTTCTTCCCTGTCATACTTTTTCCATCTGCTCACATCGTTGGTTCCCACGTGGATAAGCACAGCAGTGTCCTCTCCACCTGTGCTGTCTATGATCCTGGAGATCCTGTTGGCCACATCCTTCACTCTTGCTCCTGGCAGGCAGGTGACGATTCTATCCTCTCTCCCTCCTGCGGTGTAGCTGTCCACATGCCGTACGATGGAGTCTCCCACGATGATCCCCATCTTCTTTATTCGGTGGTTCATTGGGGGTCGTAAGTCTACATCCATGGTATAGGGCCGATCTTCTTCTTCCTGCGATACTCCTGAAGTCGTTTTCTGCTCTTCGGGTGGAGGGGTGTCCTCCTGCTGTCTCCCTCTTACTCCTGGTGTGTGATCGCCCCTTGTCTCCGCTTCCTTTTCTCCAGAATTTGCAGGAATGTCTTCTCTTCTCTCATCCAGGCCTTCTTCCAGAGTTGTTCGGGTACTGTTCTCCACATGCTGCTGGTGTGCTTCCTCGATGTATCTTTCTAGTTCCTTGACCTCTTCGTTTGGACTGAACTGGACTAGAAGCTCCTCCTGTTCACGTATTTCCTCTTCAAAGGTGAGGAGTTCTTTTAGATTCAGCACTGTCTCCTCTAGTAGCCGGACTTGCCGTTTCAAGCTATCCAGCTCCATGCAGCGACTGCAAATGTATGCCCTAGTCCCCGAAGGGAGGTAGTCATACATATTGCAGCCGGTGCAGAAGACTGGAAAGCACACCTTCTGGCTTCCCTGGGCATCCATCTCTTGTCCCCCTTCTGAGTTGTTTGGGCAAATTGGTTATGGACCTTCTGTCTCTGTCGTCTGGATGTTTTCTGGCTTCCTGGTTTCTACCCTCCTTTTTGTGAGTCTGCTAGTGTTACTATTTGATCTCAGTCCGCTAGTGTTACTGTGTTAGCGTCTGTGAGTGCCTTTTCCCCCTCTGGGTGTGTGGTATGTGAGGGAGTGTGTGCCCTGCTGTGTGACTAGATAAAGATTGTGTTTTGTGGCTACCTTCCTGCTTGTAGTGAGTCTCCTGGCTTATGTCGGTTCTGATTTTGCTTATGTTATGGTGTTGGAGTCAGTGGTGGAGTCAGTGAGTACTCTGTTCTTCCTCTGTTTCCCCTCTAGGTGTGTGGTATGTGAGGGAGTGTGCCCTACTGTGTAGCTAGCTAAAGTCTAGGATTTGTATCTACCTTCCTGCTTGGTGTGAGTTTGTTGGTGTTACTCCGCTGGTGTCCGAGTTTCCTGGCTCCTTCAACGGCTCCTTTGCAAAGGCTAGCTTGCTAAGGCGAGCGCCTTAGTCGCTCGCCTTCATCGCGCGCCGAACGGCTGCGTGCCATTGGCTCCGCCCCTTTTAAGGCGGAGCTCCGAGGTCTGACGTCGGAGGGGTGGGCGGAGCTACCTCTCGCCGCTACACCTCGCTCTGCACTCTCTCTGTGCCCTCCTGGCTCTCCTCCTCTCCTAACCCGTGCCTTCCGAGTCTCTCTCTTGCCTCTCTCCCTCTGTGGCTGCTTGCAGGCAAGCTGGACTGATCGGCGTTGGCTCCGCCCCTTTTAAGGCGGAGCTCCGAGGTCCGACGTCGGAGGGGTGGGCGGAGCTACCTCTCTCCGCTGCGCCTCGCTCTGCACTCTCTCTGCGCCCTCCTGGCTCTCCTCCTCTCCTAACCCGTGCCTTCCGAGTCTCTTTCTTGCCTCTCTCCCTCTGTGGCTGTCCTCATGATGGTCCTGTTCTTCAATTCATAAAGCATTCAGCTCAACACAAGACTGTGTTTCGCCACCTGGTGTCTTCAGGAGCTGTGTTTGCAAGGCTCACCAACATCACAACTTCACCAGTAAACTAAGCATGACTCGAGCAGAGACCCAGGGTTCGGCACAAGCTAGGATCAGCTGACAAGCAGGAAACACACCATCTACCAGGAAATTAAACTGCATGAGATAAATCAGCATACATTTCTTCCATTGTAATTACCTGTTTTAATGAGATGGATGAGAGTCTAATTATGAAAACTTATTTCCAGAATAAGCAAGTAAAATTTTGTGGCGATGTAGTACAAGTATTTCCTGATGTGGCCAGATCTACTCAGATGAAAAAAAAAATTATTTCTTTCTTTAAAGCCCAGAGTTTTGGCTATTGGTGCAACAATTTATTAAAAATTTCCTTGCAAATGCATAGTGCAATTGCAAGGAAAATAATATATTTTCTGGGATTCAATTCAGTTGGAAAGTTTCTTAAATATGAAAGAACAACATATGATCTAAATATTTGATTTATTTTGAGGAGAAATAAGGAAACACCTAAATGTTTAGAAGAGTTTTTTTCTCTCCCTTTTTAGATTTATCTTGGGTAATTATAAAGTCTATATTTTTTCCTAGGTCAGGGGAATTACTGTTCTTTTTTACCTGTATTTTTTTAAAAAATTGTTTTTAAAGTAGTTAGCCCTCCCTTAATGTGGGCTTGATGGAAGTAGTTTATGATGTAAAGATTTTTTCATTATTTACCTTATTGTATTGTAAAATTCCATTCCTAAACTGTTCTGGATGTAGAACTGCTGTAAAAAAATTACAAATAATTTTTTTTTAAAAACCCCACTTCTTCCATTGTATACAGATCTATCTCATTGTGGACATCTCTTTGTGGCTAGGTATGTCCCAAGGACTGGGCTGAGGGCCCCTGCTCTAATTCTATAACCTCATTGCTTAAATGTAAGTGCCATTTGTGTGCTAAGATTATAGAATACTAGCACTTACATGTGCGAATGTAATGCATGTAAAGGCCAGTGGTTTTCTATAACGTGAGCATGCAAGTTGCAGAGCATGTAAATACAAAGGGGTGTTCACAAGATGCTTAGGTCACAGAATATTTTCATTATGCTAAAGTGCTATATTTAGATGCATGTATTATGTAGCCATTTGTTTAATTTTATTTTTATAGAAATATGATCATGTTCCACCATAATTTTATTACTGTAAACCGCTTAGAAATTTGATAAGCGGGATAACAAATTTTAATAAAACTTGGTAACTTGGATTTTATTGGACGCTTCACTGGCTTCCAGTTGAGGCCTGGGTACATTTTGAATTTGGTTATCTTTTGCTTAAAGTATTGTATGGTCAGGTACATGGCCATTTTCATGCTCAGTTTAATTATTTGTTTTCTCAGTATTCGACTCGATCGGTTAACCTTTTTGCCTATCTGACCATCGAGGGTAGGAAACAAATGGCTGTCACATAGCTTTTGTTAGCGCTGTATGCTGCCCTTGTGGGGTCTGATCTTATTCCTTTGGATTGTGGATTCCTCATCCTAGATGCATTTTCATAGCAAGTTAAAAACATATTTGCTAAGAAAATTTTTGATTTTATGTTTATTATTTGTATGTATTTTAATTTGCCAGGTGTGCTCAGTTTTTTTTTGTTATGTGAACTGTTAGGTTATGCTATATATGCCTGTTATTAACATGGCATCATTAGGTCTGCTTAAATATAGGCACATAAATGCTGACTTATGATAGTTATAGAATTCACGCTCGGCCTGATACATTTCAGTGTCTTAATAGATTTGTTAAATATTTGCTTGTGTCCATCTTATCAAATATGGAAATTTATAAACAGTCCTTAATGAAACATTACATTTAGATTTAGGAGGAAAAGATTATACCTTTTTGCAGGGATAAATATTAACTGCCCCTAGAGTCAACACTTAATATTCAACAATGACTGGCTCCTTTTCAATGAAGGAACCCATCCTCCACCAGTTTCGGGATTGAATAATAATTGGTCAAAGATTCATTGCATTTGTTTCCTGGGTTTAGTTGCAGTATCAGATTTAACGGTTTGCCTTATTCTGAAGGATTATCTGCTTCTTCAGGTTTGCATCTGTCTTGTTCTCTTTCCTCTCCCTCTTTCTTTTGCTTTTCACATCTGTGTTCCTGGAGTTTTTACAGATGAAGGATTACCTGTCAATTCCTCCAGTTTGCTCCTACAGCTGAGCCTTTTCAGCCTGTAATTCCATGGGAAGATGCTAGAGGTGGTGCTCCATGTAAATCTTAAATCTATTCTATCCAATGACTCTACTGTCAGAATTGCTTCAGCCTTTCAAGAGAAGTTTTAAATCACTATGGTAAAAGAAGCACCTTTGACAGGTCTGGAAAAGACAGCTCTGTAATTTCAGCATTATTTCAATACAATGTAGAAGCATCTAATATCTTTAAGCAGCTTCATTTTCACACTGTCTTTGAGGTTCATTGATTTGTGCTTGTCTTTACAGGCGTTTGGTGGTTTTGTACTCTTCCCCCCCCCCCTCCTAGCAGAGTTTTGATCTTTCTGTAGACTTCTTAACTTTTTAAAACTTTATTTATTGCACAGGAGTTGCAGTGCTTTCATGAGTGAAGACTGGCAGTATAAACAGGGCAGTCATCAGTTTGCCACAATGAAAACCACATGAAGGCAGTTTGTAAGAAACAATCTTACGAGTGATTTGTACTTGTCCATAGCATAGTCATTCATATTTTGGATGTTTCTCTTTGGAAAATGGCTATTTATTTTGGATGTTTTCAGTGCAAGAACACATGGAATGTTCCTACTAGTTGGGTTTTTGCCAGGTACTTTGACCTGGATTGGCTGCTATTAGAAACAGAAGACTGGGCTAGATGGACCATTGTTTTGACCCAGTATGGCTGTTCATATGTTCTTATTTTTGAACAGGAAATCCCAAATTTTTTCCGGTTCAAAATTGGTTGTGAAATGGATATACAATATATATATATATATATATATATATATATATATATATATATATATATATATATATATATACTAGTCTTTAAGCCCGTTACATTAACGGGTGCTAGAAAGCAGCCCCCTTTCCCTCTCCCCCTCCAGTTCCTCCCTAACTGTCTCTCCATGACCCCCCTTCTGTCTTCCCCCCCTAAAAGCAAAATGATCTGCCTCCCAACTCACCCCTCCCCCCAAAGCAGCCCCCTTTCCCTCTACCCCTCCAATTCCTCCCTGACAGTGTCTTCATGGCCCCCCTTCTGTCTTCCCTCCCAAGCAAAGCTGTCTGCCTCCCAGCACACCCCTCCCCCCAAAGCAGACCCCTTTCCCTGTACCCCTCCAATTCCTCCCTGACTGTCTCTCCGTGGCCCCCCTTCTGTCTCCCCCCCAAGCAAAGCTGTCTGCCTCCAAGCACACCCCTCCCCCAAAGCAGGCCCCTTTCCCTCTCCCGCTCCAGTTCCTCCCTGTCTCTCTGTGGCCCTCCTTCTGTCTCCCCCCAAGCAAAACAGTCTGCCTCCAAGCACAGCCTTTCCCCAAAGCAGGCCCCTTTCCCTCTCCAGCTCCAGTTCCTCCCTGTCTCTCCGTGGCCCCCCTTCTGTCTCCCCCCCCAAGCAAAGCTGTGTGCCTCCAAACATACCCCTCCCCCAAAGCAGGCCCCTTTCCTTCTCCCGCTCCAGTTCCTCCCTGTCTCTTCGTGGCCCACCTGATTTTCTCTTCTCGCGGTCTGGCCAGCTCCCCTAGTCCTTTGCCGCCGCCGCCACCCCCTTCCCGCGGTCGACAAACCTCTTGGCTCCAGCAGCAGCCGCAGCAGCAGCACTGTAAACACGCTGCTTCGCCGCCTCAACTGCTCCGATTTGCTCTTCCGTGTCCCTGATGATGTCATCAGAGAAACGGAAGAGCAAATCAAGGCAGTAGAGGCGGCGAAGCAGCGTGTTTACAGTGCTGCTGCAGCCGCTGCTGGAGCCAAGAAGTTTGTTGACCGCGGGAAGGGAAGGGAAGAGGGTGGCGGCGGCGGCGGCAAGGGACTAAGGTAGCCGGCCAGATGCGAGAAGAGAAAATCGGGTGGGAGGCTCAACGGGGATTGGGGGGAGGGGCGAAGACGAAGACGAACTGAGCCCTTGCTTTCTCCCTAGCTCCCAGTGCCCTACCGGTCTGTACACCGCGATCAGGAGTGCAACGGTTGCGGCTGGCAAGCAATGCGGCTGGGAAGCAGTAAGGCTGGGGACTCGCGCATGCGCACTCCTGCAAAGCCACGGACATACATCTCAGGGATTTCAGATCACGCAGGTCTGAGTGCGCATGTGCGTCTAGCGTTTTATTATATTAGATGTATATTATTATAGTTATTAATATACTACCTGTTGTCTAAGTGGTTTATATTCAGGTACTCAGGCATCTGTCCCTATCTATTCCAGTGGGCTCACAATCTATGGCAATGAAAGACTGAGTGACTTGCCCGGGGTCACAAGGATCAGCGTGAGGCTTGAACCCACAACCTCAGGGTGCTGAGGCTGTAGCTCTTACCACTAGAACACTCCATCCTAATTTTGACTTGGGTGTTGTTGTTTTTTCCAAAATGTCCCTTCATGTGAATGCCAAAAAAACAGGCAGAATACCGTGCGTTAAACCGCCTGCCGCGCTAGTTGCTAACACCTCCATTGACCAGGCGTTAGTTTTTTTGCTTGCCGCGGGGGTTAGCGCATGATGAAATGTCCGACGCGCTAACCCCACTAACGCGGCTTGATAAGAGGAGCCCTTAATGTCAGCAAATTCAAAGTGACGCATGTAAGAAAGAGGAACCCAAATTATAGTTATGTGATATATTGGAAGGCACTGCCCAGAGAAAAAGATCTAGATGTCATCATTGGTGATATGTTGAAACACTCTGCTCAGTATGCAGCAGTGGCTAAGAAATCAAATACACCCCCCTGCATTTTAGTGCGCGCTAAATATATGGACATTTTTAATGGAGATGGAGGATAATTTTTCTGCCCTTTTGTATCAAGTGGAAGAGAATGTGTTGGATCTGATTTGGTGTTTTTATTTGCCAGGTTGGTAGAAATGTTGAATATGTTCAATCCAGAGTAATATTGAGGATCTGATAATGTAATTGTCAGGATAGAAACAGAAACATGATGGCAGATAAAGGCCAGATGGCCCATTCAGTCTGCCCATCCGCAGTAACCATTATCTCTTTCTCTCTCCGAGAGATCCCACATGCCTATCCCAGGTCCTTTTGAATTCAGACACAGTCTCTGTCTCCACCACCTCTTCTGGGAGACTGTTTCATGCATCTACCACCCTTTCTGTAAAAAAGTATTTCCTTAGATTACTCTAGAGCTTATCACCTCTTAACTTCATCCTATGCTCTCTCATTGCAGTTTCCTTTCAAATTAAAGAGACTCGACTCACGCGCATTTACATTACGTAGGTATTTAAACGTCTCTCAAGAATAAATAAATAATAACAAAATTTAACCACAAAATATGAAAAAATGTAATTAGCCAAGTGATGGTGACACCCATTGAAAGAACATTTATTTAAAGTGGAGAAAAAGTCTCAGTCATTTAAGGCTCCTTTTATTAAGCTGTGCTAGCGCTTTTAGCACGCGCAGAATTGCCGCATGCATAGATGCTAATGTCAGCATTGAGCTGGCTTTAGTTCTTGGTGTGTAGCACAGGGTGCAACGCGCGCTAAAAACACTAGTGCAGCTTAGTAAAAGGAGCCCTTAATATTTAGATGGCAACCCACTGGATTTCCAGCCATTCATTTTTTGCCTATGATACTTATGTTGAATGGCTGGAAATCCAGTGAGTTGCCATCTAAATATTAAATGATGGAGGCTTTTTCTCCACTTTAAATAAATGTTCTTTCAGTGGGTGACACCATCACTTGGCTAATAACATTTTTTTCATATTTTGTGATTTAAACATCTCTTATCATAACTGTTCAACCTGGTTACTAATTTATTTGACACCACATGTTACACTCAGCTCATGCGTAATATTAAACCACCTTCAGCAAATGATTTAGCACAGCATTTCGATTCAAAAATTAAAAACCTAAGAAATAACTGTTCGACAATTGACATATACGAATATCAACTAACTACCATACAAGGAAATGAAATACCAGCGGACATAATTTGGAGTTCCTTTCAAGTCTTAGAATGGAATAATTATATCAAATTATATAACAACTGCTCCTTTTACAAAGCCGCACTAGCGGAGTTAATGTGCGTGACTTTTCATCACGCGTTAACCCCCGCGCTGGCCAAAAACTACCACCTGCTCAAGAGGAGGCAGTAGTGGCTAGTGTGTCTGGCGGTTTAGCGCACGCTATTACGTGTGTTAAACCGCTAGCACGCCTTTGTAACTGGAGCCCTAAATCATACTGTGTTCTGGACTCATGTCCCCCAGAAATTATGAAAGCAGCTCCATTAAAATTCAAACTATCTTTGCTAAATTATTTAACCGATAACTTAAAAAATGGAAAATTCCTCACTAATAATGATCATATTATAATAACCCCAATTCCAAAAAATCGTAAAGAATCACCAGCATCAGTAAACAACTATAGACTCATAGCATTCATTCCATTTATTGTAAAAATCATGGAAGGATTGGTACATACCCAATTGATGGAATATCTTGACCAGTTCTCTCTTCTGCATGAAATTCAATCTGGTTTTAGGCCTTTGTTTAGCACTGAGACAGTAATGGTGGCTATCTTGGATAATTTGCGTTTCTTGTTTAGTAAAGGCCTTAATGTCCTGATCATGCAATTTGACATGAGTTCTGCCTTCGACTTGGTGGACCATGGGAAACTGTTACAATGCTTAGATGCAATTGGAATCAAAGGAGAGGTGTTAAACTGGTTTCGAGGTTTCCTTATATCCCGCACCTATCAAGTATGTTTTAATCACGATCTCTTTGATACATGGAGCAATCCATCTGGCATGCCGCAGGGGTCGCCACTATCCCCATTGCTTTTCAATGTGTACATGTCTTCATTAGGTGCGCAATTGTCCCAACTGGGGATAAAATTATTTAGCTACGCATATGACTTTACGATCATTATCCCGTTCACTACCTCTCTCTCAGAAGCTACCCCTAAAGCAACAGAAGTACTAAATTTGATAGAGCAATGGATGATTGAATTCAGACTAAAGCTTAATCCAGAAAAAGCAAAATTTTTTGTAGCTTCGCCATACTCGCTTGACACTAAAACATCAATGTGCATCAATAATCTTAGCTATCCTATTCAATCTACTATGAAGGTATTGGGAATAACATTGGCCAGAGCCTGACCATGAAAGACCAGGTGGATTCCTTAGCTAAAAAGAGTTTTCTCACCCTCTGGAAGTTTCGGTCTATTAGAGCACTGTTCTTCAACCGCCAGTCCGCAGACCGGTGCCGGTCCGCAGAAAATTTCTGCCGGTCCGCGCAGGGTCAGCGAGATCAATGCGGTTAAATTTCCTGCCCCGGTGGTGTTGGCAGAAATCAAGACAAACTGCTGACATCGGGGCATTCCCTCTGTGAGTCTCGCCTATGCGGAAACAGGAAGTTGAAACAAAATAGGCGGGACTCAGAGAGGGAAGGTCCCGACATCGGCAGCCTGTCTTGATCGCTGCCCCTGCCGAGTCACCAAAGAGGGCCACGGGGAAGGTGCAGGTGGAAGGGAGAGAGCTGCAGATACAAGGGAGATGGTCAGCGTACGCGGGGCCAGCATGTGGATTGGGGCCATTGGCGGCGTCTGGGCTGAGAGTGCAGCGGGTTGAGCCCATGCAGCTGCAGGGTCATGCCGTGTTCTCTGGCTGCCACCGGGTTATTGACAGCGTCCACAGGCGAGTGAGTGGTGCGGCGCTGGCCCTGAGCTTTCCTGTATGTGGGCCGCTCACTCTTGGAGACTCGAGGGCAAGGTGGTGGGTAGGAGCCTCAGACTCGTCTTGGGCGGCAGGGCCTGCAGTGCAATGCTATTTGTGCCGGCTTGGGGGGGGGGGGCGTGAATGTGCAGGGCGCGCAGGTGCAAGATCATGGGGAGCCTTCGACAGTGGCTGTCACCCCTCCCAGCAGCTCTCGTACTTGCCAGGGCAGTGATTCACTTCGGCAACTTCCCCTTTCCTCAGAGGCGGCAACGGACCCAAGGCTGCCTAAGGAAATCACTGTTGCAGGCAAGTACTGAGAGCTGCTGGAAGGAGAGGAAGCTACTATTGGAGACTGGAAAGCTGCTGGATAAAGGGAAAGCTGCTACTGGGCCTGGAGGGAGGTAAAAGGAGAGATGCTACTGGGAGGGGAGGAGGGAAAGGGGTGGGAAGAGAGTTAATGTTGGATGGGGGGAGGAGGGAAGGGAGAAGGTAAAAAGGAAGGAAACAGCTGGCAGGGTGATTACAGGAGGGGAAGGGGGTCAGGGTGGAATGGAGAGATCAGATGAGGGAAAGGGAAGAGACAGAGGAATGAGACAGTAGAGAGAGATTGATGCTGGTAAGGGGGTCAGCAAAGAAATAAGAGAGGGATAAAGATGCTAGATCTGGTGTAGGAGAGATAAAAATGAAGAAAGCAGTGAAGCTGGAATGAATGATGTAAAAAGGGGAGAGGGCCATAGAAAGAAGTCAGATACATATGGAAGGGGGAGAGGGCAGACAATGGATGGAATGGGCAGATGCTGGATTGAAGAGATAGGGCAGACGCTGGAAGGAAAGAGTGAAAAGAAGATGAAAGTAGAAACCAGAGACAACAAAAGGTAGGAAAAAAATTTTTTTTTTCTATTTTGTCAGAATATATCAGATTTGAAATATATATCCTGCTAGAGACATAACTGGGGACTGCAAAGCCCAGGCAGTGATTCTTTAGCTTCCAGCTGGCTTAGGGCTCTCTGACCAGGGGGGACTCCCCTAACACTATTCCTGTCATGTGTGACTTCAGTATTCTGTTAGCATATGACTGTGTAGCATTCTGTAATAACTTGGCTTGTTCAGTTTTCTTGATAGTAGAAGGGATATATGTGAAGGGAAGGGGAGTCAGGAGTTTTGTTGGTTCTTGCTCTTTATATTTGTATTTATAAAATGACAATTGTACAGAATATTGTTTCTTTTTATACTTTAATAAAATACGTTCAATATAAAATCATAACTGAGGCTTGTGCGGATGGGATCAGATGTTTTGCGGGAATTGAGCTCGTCGAGATGGGGCAGAAATGGTTTTTTAACATATCAGTCTTAGTAGTTTGCCGGTCCACAAAATAATTCTTTTATTTCTGCTGGTCCACGAGTGTAAAAAGGTTGAAGAACACTGCATTAGAGCATACTTTGATGTTTCATCATTCAGAATTCTGGTATAATCCCTTATACTGAGCCAACTTGATTACTGTAACATCGCCTATTTGGCAATTCACCAGAAAAATATGCGGTGATTGCAACTGGTACAAAATACGGCAGTCAGGCTACTTTGTGGGTTGAAGAAGTTCGATCATGTAATACCTTCCTAACCGACTTCTACACTGGCTGCCGATGGAGGTGCGTGTGAAGTTCAAGTTTGGATGTTTTTGCTTTAAGGTACTATACGGTTTGGCCCCTAAATATATAACTGACCTTTTTTCTTTCACAACAAAAACATAAGAGAAGCTCACATCTGAATTTTGTTTCCCCACCGGTTAGAGGATGTAAATTTAAAAGTTATCATCAACATCTTTTCTCACATCAAGCAGCATAATGGGGTAAAGATCTGGAACAACTGTTTATGCATACTACTTATGGGGAATTTAGGAAACACTAAAAATATATCTGTTCTTGAAGTATTTAGGTAACTGACCTATACAATCTTAGTCCACAACTACTGATCCCCAGAACTGTTAATCACTAACCCTTAACTTTGTTAAATCTACTCAATCTGTAACATCTTTTAATAATTGTAAACTGCATAGAACTTCATGGTCCTGCAGTATATAAACTGTTATTATTATTATTATTATTATTATTATCTCCCCTCTCCCACCTTTCCTCCAAAGTATACAGATTGAGATCTTTAAGTCTGTCCCCATATGCCTTATGATGAAGACCACATACTATTTTAGTAGCCTTCCTCTGGATCAACTCCAACCTTTTTATATTTTTTTGAAGGTGTGGTCTCCAGAATTGTACACAATATTCTAAATGAGGTCTCACCAAAGTCTTATACAGGGGCTTGAATACCTACTTTTTCCTACGAGCATACCTCTCCCTATGCAACCTAGCATCCTTCTAGCTTTTGCCGTTACCTTTTCAACCTGCTTGGCCATCTTAAGATCATCACATACAATCACACCCAAGTCCCGTTCTTCCATCGTGCACAAAAGCTCTTCACTCCTTAATCTGTACCATTCACTCGGGTTTTTGCAGCCCAAATGCATGACCTTGCATTTCTTAGCATTAAATTTTAGCTGCCAAATTTCGGACCATTCTTCAAGCTTCTCCAGGTCTTACTTCATGTTATTCACATCATCTGGCATGTCTACTCTATTGCATATTTTCGTATCATCTGCAAAGAGGCAAATCTTACCTGACAACCCTTCTGCAATATTGTTTATAAAAAGAACAGGCCCAAGAATAGAACCTTGAGGCACATCACTGGTAACATCCCTTTGCTCAGAGCCATCTCTTTAGCGCTCACCAGCACCCTCAAAGACAATAGTCCTTACTCAGAGTTTTGCATTTTGAATTCCTTTGGTTTTTGAATTTATAAATACATAATTTATTAATTTTATTTTTGTGTTTTATGTTACTGATATTGCTATTGTGCATTTTGGCCCGGATTCTGTATAGGATGCCGCCTATATTGAAGATGCCTCCGGGAGCCTAGGGAGGCCCGCAAGCCCGCCTAAGCTCGCCTGACATCAGAGGAGGGGCGGTACCGCTGCGGAGGAAACAGCTCCGAAGCAGTTTGGAAAGACGCTATAACCGTGATCTTGTTTGCAGGCTGGTCTTCAAAGGTAAATGGTGCAGGGAGGCCAGGGGGGGAATCCGGACGTCAGGGAAGAGAAACCAGACACCAGGGGGGAGGAAGCCGGACAGCAGCACTTCCCGACTGACCCTCCCCCCTCCCCCTCTAAAGCAGGTGCGGCAGTGGCTGGCCAGCAAGAGCAGCGCTGCCGCTCCTGCTTTAGAGGGCGAGGGGGGAGGGTCAGCTGAATCGAGAAGCCGATATTTTTGGGTTTTGAATGGATTCGAATCGATTCACCTGAAGTGAATCGGTGAATCGATTTGAATCGTGAATCGGGCAGCACTAGTTGGGACTGTGAGACTCATGTTGTATTGCTCCTATTTTTTTAAAATATAATACGCAGGTAGGGCTAGTCTCAGGACGCTGGTCTTTAACCAGAGGGCCGCTGTGTGAGCGGACTGCTGGGCACGATGGACCACTGGTCTGACCCAGCAGCAGCAATTCTTATATTCTTATGTTAATATGATAGTCTTTTAGACTATTGCAACATTCTCTACCTCCCCTGCCCAGCAACAATGATAAAACAACTACAAACAATCCAAAACACAGCACTGAGACTTATCTATTCATTGAGGAAACATGACCACATCTCAGAGGCATACCTCAACTCACACTGGCTTCCAATTCCGGCAAGAATACTATTCAAATTCTACTGTCTGCTATTTAAAACCATAAACGGCGACAGCTCAACCTACCTGAACAGCCATCTCATCCAAACTACATCAACTAGACATAGGAAAACCCACATTCTTTTCACATACCCTCCAATCAAAGAAGTCAAACGGAAAAACTATATGATGGCCTTCTAGCCACACAAGCAGCAAAACTCGACAACTAAATCTCCAATCTACTATTTATGACACCAAACTACAAAACATTCAGAAAAGAAATAAAGGCTCTACTCTTCAAGAAATTCCTGCAAATGACTTAATACAGCTAGCTCCTTCCCACTTCCCAATCCCACTCACTAATACTTTCCCGATTCCTCAAAGCAACCTTATCTACTCTGTATCTCCTTTAGACATTACCAGATATCTTCTTCATGTAATACCTTTAGTGTAATTCTTTTGTAATCCGCCTTGAACCACAAGGCAATGGTGGAATAGAAATCTTTAATGTAATGTAATGTAATAGTAACAACGGATGGTTTGTTGCAACTGTTGGAGTGGTTTTCTATGCTACTTTTTTTCCACCTTAAAGAGAAATAGCATTTTTTGTTTTGTTTTGCCACACTGATATTTATTTATTTTTTTTAATATTCTTTATTCATTTTCAAAATTACATTAAGTGTAAAATATATTCATTCACAGTAACAATAAATATATCACTTATAAACAATCATTGGTACATTATATAAATTTTTATCCCTTCCCCTTTCCCATCTCTCCCATCATATCTTCCATTATTATATAATATATGTAATAATAAAAATACCCACCTCCCTATATCCTGAACTGATAATTAAAAGGGAAATAATTTTACTTAATCCTTACAATATTAGAGAGATTGTGATTTGAATGAGCACTTTTCCTGAAGAAAGTTTATATCTCTGCTTTTTGACAGTGTGTTTAATATACTGTGGAGATTTTTTGGCCTGTGATTGATTTGTGCATGCTTGACTATTTCGGCTTTGCTTGAATTAAGCATTGCACTTATATACTGAGCTCTTTTTCTCCACTTTTTGTTTATGCATAAGGTAGAGGTTTGAACTTCAGAAGAGAGTATAGGTTTAAGTTTGATGATCGATTGTGTTCTTACTCTTGCCCTTGGGTAAAGTTTTCTGTGGAAGGTAGCAGTCCCCACCTCTAATTTGATCCTCCCAAATTAAGCAATCACCTGTGCTTTACCAGTGACTGTTTAAAAAACAAATACAGCCTATATTTTCCACTGTAATTTCTTTGTTTTAGGATTGGATTGCATTGGATTTAATAAAATTTGATATACCGCTACATACATCAGTGTCAAGTGGTGTACAATATTAAAAATTCCTGTTATATAAACAATATACTGTATTAACAATTTACAGTATACTAATTCCATCACAATTTCCTCATAAATTATGTTTCATAATGTTGCAACAATATTGTGGTTTTCACACGCATTCTTATTAAGATAAAAAGTTTAGTAAAACACTGAGGGGGTAATAATCCCCCCCAAAAAATGTCTAAAAAGTGTCCTAAATGGCTACTTTCAAAAAGCCTGATCAAAAAGCCTGTTCGTCCAAGTACCCATAACCAAAACTGGTTTTTAGACGTATCTAAAACCAGCTTAGGCCTTTCCCCTGCCTCTAAACGCACAGAGAGAAAAGAGGCGTGTTTAGAGGAGGGGAAAGGGCGGGCAGTGTGCGGGAGGTGGGCCGACCTACACCTAGGCGTACAACAGGTATAACCAAAACATTTACAGGTTGCCTAGTTAGCACTTAGACCTTTTTGACTTAGACGTAGTCAAACCAGGTCTAAGTGCCGAAAAAGGGGCCGCTGAGCTGATGGCCGCTGGCAACCTACCCACCGCAACCATCGCGGCAGGAGAGATGCCTCATCTCCCCTACCGCGATGCCATCACTCCTCTACCCGAACTGTTGTCGGGAGGGGGGGGGGGGGGTCGCGGTTCGACATGGCAGAAGGGCTTGGGCACCCTCCTGCCTGGATGGTTGTGTGGCTGCTCCTTCACCTAAAAGCCCTTCTGTTGGACGTTTGGGGCTTAGGCGTTTTTTTGTTTCTTTATGGCTAAAAAGTGTAGACGTCGTGTAGGTGTACTTGTGGAGATTGGGTGTTTAGGCAGAGGAAGGCCATAATCAAAACAAGGACGTTTGTTTTGGTTATGGACACTTTCCCTGCTTCTGCGTTGAGTGTTTAAGGACTTAGGCCAAAAGGGGACTTAGACGCTTTTTTTGATTATGCCCATCTGAATATATAGTTGTGAATGTTTTGAGAAGTGTTATGTATTAATATTAATATATTTTATGTATGTATGTTGTAAACCGCTTAGATTTATAGATTTGCAGTATATACGAAACTTATAAAAATTAAAATTAAATTAAAGATTCAGAAGGGGAGAAGATAGTCAAACACAGCACATGGGCCTACCACATATACATTAATACAGAGAAGGACATTCAGTACAAGGAACAATGTTTGACATGCAGCATAAGTAAAACAAAAAAATGACTCCAAGGGCCAGGGCACTACATAAGCACACTGTCTTCCAGTGCCTCATGTGTTTCTACATGTGATAAATTCTTTTGGTTCTTGGAAGTGCAAGCATTCTTGAGGTTAAACAGGTTAAAAGGATACGTCAAAAAGCTGTGACGTATTGTCCAAAAAGTCCATAACAAAAAAAGGAAGAACAAAAGAGTGATACATTTCTAGAAGTACAATCTAGAAAAGTCAAAGGATGAAGATATTTCCTTCCAAATGCTACTTGTCTTTGATTTAACTGTGATAATTGCTGTTAGATATCTTCATGTAGGTCAGCTTGCTTCTGCTATGAATGAACAACTAGGTGAATCGATTTAAAAAGAAAAGAAAGAAACTGTATTCATTAGGTTATTTTGCTCCAGCTTGGTTCCGATTTCCTTTTTCACACCAGACCTTTTTGGAAAACTGATATATTGATATGAATTCTAGCAGTTAAGGGATATGATACAGGGGAGTGCTGAAAAGTTCTCAGCCCAACCAATGAAATGACATGGATATAGTTCAATTGATGATCTGAAACAATATCAAAACATAGAATTTTGTTTCTGTAAATTGGCACTTAACAAAATAAGATAACACTCTTTTCAGCTTCATTGGCAATGTCATGCTCAGAATTTAGGAAGTTGATTGGTTGGGCTGAGAACTTTCAGCATCCCTTCAAAATATGCAAAAATAAAGAAATAAATAAGGGCCACTTTTATCAAGCCGCTCTAGAGGTTTTTAGTGCATGCCGGCGTGGTAAATGCTGCAACGCTCATGGAATTCCCATGAGAGCTGGAGCACTTACCTCACCGGCCCATGCTAAAAACCTCTAGTGTAGCTTCATAAAAGGGGGGTAAATGAGCAGCATGTTATATATCAGAGACAGGGGATAATTCTATAAGTGCTTCTGTATTTAGTTGCCTATTTTATAATAAAAAAAAAGTAGATGCTTATTTTCCTGTATAGAATACTAAAGTAAGCAGATTACTATGTGTGCATATATTTAGGCAAGCGCATGGACACCAGCCATGGAGTCAGCAAGGTGTAAATGAATTTGTGCTTTGTTTTTCTTTTACTGTGTGGCACAGTGGTTAAAGCTGCAGCCGGAGGTTGTGGGTTCAAACTCACGCTGCTCCTTGTGACCCTAGGCAAGTCACTTAGGGCTCCTTTTATGAAGGCGTGTTAGGGCCTTAACACGTGGAATAGCCCGTGCTAAAATGCCGCCCGCGCTAGCCGCTACCGCCTCCACTTGAGCAGGCGGTAGTTTTTCAGCTAGCGCGAGCTATAGCATGCGCTAATCCGATGTGTGCATTAAAAACGCTAGCACACCTTTGTAAAAGGAGCCCTTAATCCCCCCAATGTCCCAAGTACATTAGGTAGCTTGTAAGTCCACTGGGATAGACAGGGAAAAATGCTTGGGCACCTGAATAAATTCATGTAAACCATTCTGAGCTCCCCTGGGAGAACAGTATAGAAAATTAAATAAATAAATATGTTCATATTGTATGCTGCTTAGTTGTAGGTGGTCCTTAGTGGAATGCAAGACATAGTACAGGAGTTAACTGTGTTGGGTCCACTAGAAAACAGTGACCATAACGTGATCAAATTTGAGCTGATATTGAGAGTAACATCGCAAAAGAAATCTACTGTAGGGGCGTTTAATTTTCAAAAGGGTGACTATGATAAAATGAGGAAAATGGTTAAAAAGAAGCTAAAAGGATCAGTTGCAAAGGTTAGGACTGCAAACCAGGCATGGTTATTTAAAAATACCTTCGTGGAAGCCCAGACCAGTTGTATTCCATGTATCAGCAAAGGTGGAAAGAAGAGGAAACGAGAGCCGGCGTGGTTAAAAGGTGAAGTGAAAGAGGCGATTGGAGCCCCAAAAAAACATCCTTTAAAGAATGGAAAAAGGATCCGAATGAAGAAAATAAGAAGAAACACAAGCACTGGCAAGTTAGATGCAAAGCATTGATAAAGACAGCTAAGAAAGAATATGAAGAGAAACTTGCAAAAGAGGCAAAAATCATAGCAGAAAACCTGTGAAGGAATCTGTAGGACCGTTGGATGATCAAGGAGCAAAAGGGGCGCTCAGGGAGGATAAGGCCATTGCGGAAAGACTGAATGAATTCTTTGCTTCGGTCTTTATGGAACAAGATGTAAGAGATCTACCTGAACCAGAAATGGTTTTCAAGGGTGATTATGCAGAAGAACTGAAAGAAATCTCGGTGAATCTGGAAGATGTACTAAGCCAAATTGACAAGTTAAAAAGTGATAAATTGCCAGGACCGGATGGTATACATCCCAGGGTACTAAAAGAACTCAAACATGAAATTGCTGACCTGCTGTTAGTGATCTGTAACCTGTTGCTAAAATCATCTGTAGTACCTGAAGATTGGAGGGTGGCCAATGTTACACTGATTTTTAAAAAGGGCTCCAGAGGAGATCTGGGAAATTACAGACCGGTAAACCTCACTTCAGTGGTGGGCAAAATAGTAGAAACAATTATAAAAAATAAAATTGTGGAACAAGTAGACAAACATGATTTAATGAGATGGAGTCAGCATTGGTTCAGCCAAGGGAGATCTTACCTCACCAAATTGCTTGACTTCTTTGAAAGTGTGAATAAACATGTGGATAAAGGTGAGCCGTTTGATATAGTGTATCTAGATTTTCAGAAAGCTTTTGATAAAGTTCCTCAAGAGAGGCTCCTGAGAAAATTAAAGTGTCATAAGATAGGTGGCAAAGTTCAGCTGTGGATCAGGAATTAGTTATTGGATAGAAAACAGAGGGTAGGGTTAAATGGTCATTTTTCTCAATGAAAAAGAGTAACAGTGGAGTACCACAGGGGTCGGTACTGAGACTGGTGCTATTTAACTTATTTATAAATGATCTGGAAATTAGAAAGATGAGTGAGGTGATAAAATTTGCAGATGACACTAATCTGTTCAAAGGGAGTGTGGGACAGTGGTTAAAGCTACAGCCTCAGCACCCTGTGGATGTGAGTTCAAACCCATACTGTTCCTTGTGACCCTGGGCAAGTCACTTAATCCCCCGATTGACCCAGGCACATTAGATAGATTGTGAGGCAACCGGGACAGACAGGGAAAATTCTTGAGTACCTGAATAAATTCATGTAAACTGTTCTGAGCTCCCTTGGGAGAATGGTATAGAAAATTGAATAAATAAATAAAAGTTGTTAAAACACTTGTGGGGATTGTGAAAAATTGCAGGCAGACCTGAGGAAATTGGAAGACTGGGTGTCCAAATGGCAGATTAAATTTAATGTGGAGAAATGCAAAGTGATGCACATTGGGAAGAATACTAGGGTCTACCTTGGGAATTAGCGCCCAAGAAAATAATCTGGGTATCATCGTAGATAATACAATGAAACTTTCCACCCAATGTGTGGTGGCGGCCTAAAAAGCAAACAGGATGCTAGGAATTATTAAAAAAGGGATGGTTAACAAGACTAAGAATGTCATAATGCCCCTGTATCGCTCCATGGTGCGACCTCATCTGGAGTATTGCATTCAATCCTGATCTCCTTATCTCAAGAAAGAAATAGTGGCACTAGAAAAGGTTCAAAGAAGAGCGACCAAGATGGTAAAGGGGATGGAACTCCACTCGTATGAGGAAAGACTAAAATGGTTAAGTCTCTTCAGCTTGGAAAAGAGACAGCTGAGGGGAGATATGTTTAAAGTCTACAAAATCCTGAGTGAAGTAGAACGGGTACAAGTGGATCGATTTTTCACTCCGTCATAGAATTCCTATGAGCCTTGGAGCTGATACCACCCCAGCTGGTGATAAAAAAGCCTAATGCGGCTTCATAAAAGTGGGGTTAGGTGTCTATTTTTAGGCACTTGGATCCTTATGGTGCATATTGTACTGGAGGACCTTTACGGACTAGCACAAAACCGATTTCTTTTTAGATCCGCAATTCATCAAGTCACTAGGACTCAAGCACAAATCGATGGCACCTAACAACAACTGCTTATGTAAACCATTACAGAATAGCTCTTAACACCTTGCAGGTTCTTTTGTGGGTATACATACGTATACTTACATATGCAAGTAAAACCCGGATGTCTCAATTTGTCCTCCTTTACTGGAGCCACAATTGTAACTCTATTTCACTATAAATACCATAACCCAAAAATAGACCACAGCAAGAAAAAAAATAACAGTTTAACAGTGAAATCACTAGTTATATAATCAGTGATGCTGAATGTCTCTACAGAGCTATTTTTAATGATAGCAATGACTGATATTGCCATTCATGAACTAATGCGGCTTCATATGTGTGTGTGTGTGTTGAGGAGGGTGGGTAAATTTGCAATTTATAAACACCTAGGACCTGAAGACATGCATACAACTTTGCACCTTGGGCTTATCGTGTAGCGGCAGGTAAATGATCTGGGTTCCTTTCAGTGTCTGAAAGATCTTGTACATTGAGCATGGGTGGATTTTTTAAAAAAATTTATTTATTGAATTCATACCTACTTATTATTACACTTCTGGGTAGTTTATAATTAAACATATGCAGAACTGACAAATAGCTGAAATAAAAACAGACACACAAAAAAAATCAGATTATAGAAATAATAAAAAGCAAAGCCACAAATCTACCTTCAATAAAAGCAGTGCACAGATGATTAGCACTGGTCTTGAAGATAGCTACTTTAGTTTAAAAGACAAATAAGCATAACCATTTGTATATGCTTATCTACTCAGAGAAAGAAGAAGAATTTCAGGGGGACAGACTCAATGGATCAATTGTTCTTTAACTGCCATCCTTTACGATGTTACTATGTTTTCTCTGCTTCATATAAAGTAAATCAATTATAAAGCTCCTCAGTCATTAACAACTCACACACAGATGTTACTATACATTCCATCTGTTTGAAATAATAAAATGCATTTTTTCCCCCCTAGCTGCAACAGAAGCGATCCATTTGTATTTTTATAAATACCAAACAGAAGTGAGTTTTTCTAGTGAAAATTCTGTTGTCTCTCAGTCTGCTCTGGAGAACCAAAGTGACAATTTGGTATAAAATTGGAATGGACGAAGAATGAGAAATTCCCCACAAAATTCAGTTGTGTAGGAAAATAAAACTGCTCAATGCCTTAAGCAGGTGGCTTTAATGGTCGTGAGCTGTGATCATGCCAGGAGAGATTTGCTTATGGGTTTGCTTTCCTATGCAGATGAGATCTGGTGGTAATTATGTCCCTGACATTTGGTTATGATCAGTAACCAAAAGAAATAGCTATCCTAAGTGTTCCCAACACTTACATTATGCTCCTTGACACTTTAATAACTTTTGAGGTACAGAAAACATTCTTGATGGCATGATATAGGTAATCAAACAAAATCCAATATAAAATGTATCAAAAACTAATGCCACAGGTATATTTAAATTGTTACCAAGCCAGGCAGTGGAAGGAACCTACAGAGTATCTAGCAGTCACAAACATGTGGAGAAAAAAGCCTCAAACTTACGTAGCAGAATAAATACAGAAACGTCTAGCTGGCATTAAAAAAAAAACCCAAAAAACTCCACAGAGAACTTGCTCCATATCTCAAAAAGGTCCAAACCACTGTCTGTGCACAGGAAAGTTAGAAAAACACATATCTTTAGTTGGAGAATCAAATACTCAGTACATAGTTTCCAGTTGTTAACAAAATCTTCAGTTCTTTAAATCTTCAAACACTCCAAAAGTTCCAGAAGTTTCACTGCTCCAGCAGAAGAATTCATAATCCCAACAAGGATCCTTGTTTCGCCTGATCACCTGGCTGCATCAGGGGGAATCCTTCAAATCTGTGCATTGTTGGCCCTCAACGTGGCATGCCTTAAAAATAACACAGGGGGAACTGTACAGCCTCAACTACCACGACCCCATCTCCCCAGCCCTCCGCGAAGAGCACTGGCTTCCGATTAAACAATGCTGTGCATTCAAGGCCCTGGTAATAGAATATAAAAGAATTTACGCCACCACTCCAGCCTACATAGAATCCAAGCTAATCCTGTACACTCCCACCTGCCTCCTCTGCTCGGAAATGGAGAAATGCCTATGCATCCCCCCTGTTAGTAACCGCCCGCAAACACCCCTACAGCCACTTCATCCCCCCAACTCTCCTCTGCAAATCAGATTACAGAACTCATTGATGACCTTCCGGAAAGCGGTAAAGACCCTTCTCTTCAACTAAAATTACAACTGCAATCTACCCCTTAAACTCCCCCTTCCTTCTACCCTCCCCTCTCCATTCTGAACCTCTACTTAAATTACTGTATAGTCCATTCTTAACCTGTACTCAAATTGCTATATAGTTCATTCTTAACCTGTACTTAAATTGTTATATAGTCCTTGTACTAAACTACTGTATAGTCCTTGTATTGTCCAAATATACTCCATTGTGAATGTTTGCTTGTAGCTGTTCTGAGCTACTGGGAGGAAGGGATAAAAAATGAACTAAATAAATAAATATTTCCAGAATACTGTCACAGTCAAAAGTTCCCTGTTTCCGGAGGAACTATTTCCAGGGCACCCCTACAGTCAAAACTTCCCAAACTGCATCTTGGCTTAAGGCAATCCCAAAATGCATCAAACCTTAGAAAAATGCAAACCACCTTTTGATTTAAACCCTGTAGCCAACCAGTTTGTTGTTCTAGCAGGAATTTAGGTCTTTAAGAATCCAAGCCTCAACAATGGGTAGGTTCTATATTACTAATTAACTGGTACTGGAAGACTCAAAATTCACTGAGTGATACCATTAGGAATAGGGGGGATTTGCATGAGCCTATCATAGGGATACCTTTGTCTGGCCATCTTGATGTCACTGCAGGTACTTGGATGGATAGAGGTGATCCCCTGGGTAAATTTATAACTCAGTGAGTATAGGTTAAACAGTCAAGTGTGGTAACAGATCCTTATAAGGGTGAGTTGCCAGTATGTGGTTTGCACAGGCTAATAAATTAAATTAAGTATTTAGCGGGGAAGTTCTATGTTTCTATGTAAGTTATCAATGGGGGCTACTATTAAGATAGGTTATATTGTTGTTAAACTGGGTTATTAGTAACTGAGCCTCATTTTCTAAACAGAAAAACATCCAAAAAATGGCATACAAAATCGCAAATTACCATTTTTGAAACACATTTTTTAGACAGTTTTTTATGCTGTTTGTCTGCAGTACATCTAAATCTCAAGGATTTGTGTTTTGGGTGGGATTAGGGCAGACTTATGATTTGGACATTTTTATGCAATAATAGAACATTGCAGAAAACATTTAGGGCAAACCAGATGTTTCAGACCTTTTTCAATAAGTGCCCAAAAGATAGCCAAACTGACCAGATGATCACTAGAAAGATGAAGGCCAATGATCCTCTCCTACCCCCTAAAAATGTGAATGAAACAGTACATACCAACCTGCATGACAGCTTCAGATGTTATGGCAAGTTCTATTAGAATAGCAAGCAGGTGATGAACTAGCTAAATTATTGCAAATATTACTAATTTAGCAATAAAAACAATTCTTAGCCATTGGAAAGATTTTACGAGGATAGAGTATATTACTTGGTGGAATTCTGTATGTCTCATAGCTTAATTCGAAAGGGCTTTTGCTGAAAAAAAGGTAGTTTGCACGCATATCGTAAGATATGGAAACCTCTCATAAAATATAGTGACGTGTTAATTATATGTTGATTATTGTTATTATCTGTTGGTAGTTGATAGTGAGCTACCTTTATTTGTGCTTTATTTGTGCTTGTTGGTTCCTATGTATAATGTAAATCTGTTATGACTTGGTTGTATCTATAAGTATTATATAATAAAATTTATTGAACTTAAAAGAATAGAAAGCAGGTTTCTGGAGTAGCCTAGTGCTCAGTGCAGTGGACTGTGGAGATGGAAACCCAGGCCCTTATTCTCTAACTAGTACACTTGTGGTGGAAAGTGTTAGCCTTCCAAAACCTACTGTACCAACATACGTATAAGTAACTGGTGTCATGATGTGATTAACACGCGATTGGCGGCTGCTTTTAAGACAGCTTCCGACAACGGTGCTGGTTAAAGGATCTGGCCCTTAGTGCTTAAAACATGCTAATTCCCTTAACGCACGTTAAGGTGTGTTGAACCCTAATGCTGCTTGATGAACTCCTCCTTAATTGCTTATTGAAATGCTTGGTGCTAATTAGCTTGTTATTCATTTAAAATGCATCCACAAATTTGTGCATGGAATTTTCAGTGCTTTTTATAGAATTAGGGAGATAATGTAACCAATAAACTGCAGCTCTAATATGCTAATATGCTTATTTTGACCATTGGAGAAGGCAAGGGTGTGAATATCCACATTATCAACCTAATGTACAACATATTGTAATGAAGCCAATAATGTATTACCTGGGAACAGGCCTGTAAACTCAGATTGTTATTTTATATGGATTTTCTGAGATACAAGAGGCCATTCTGCAGTAAAAAAAATCAAAAACTAAACAGGATACCATTTGGTTATTTTTTTTGAAATGACACATACATTTTTCCTGGATATTTATTAAAGTCTTAAGGTGGGGTAGATCAATAAGTTAGATGCTATGCATGAGGGGTATTTGAGGAGCAAAAAATCCCAAAAGCCATGCTTCAAGACTCACAGAAGAAAGCTGGATAAATATAGTTTGAAGAAAAAGGCATTGAGAATGAATGATAAATAGAACAATGAAAATCAATTTAACAACACGTGTTGCATATTATACAGTATATTCTGTTTTACTAGTATGCATTAAGAAATCACAAAGAATACTTTACATGCCCATCACAACATCCCTTGGGAGTGCTATGATACACCGACTCAGCTACTTAGGTGATGTTGAATTACTTGATCAAATGTGCTTTGGATCATCTCAACACAACTGTGATTTAGTAGAGATATTTTATTTTCTTAGTTTTATTCTATTAATAGTCTTGAGATAGCAAATTTTTTGCCTCCACCAGTGTTACAAGTTTTCTGAGTTCTTCTGTCTTAATCCAAGGCTCTGTCTAGAGCTAATGATTATAATAGGATAAGATGACTAGGATTCTATCAAGAACAATATAATTAATGATCAAGAGCAATATAATTACGAGCAGTGTCATCAATTCTATCATTTACCTGCTACTGCTTTGTCCATTTTTATTGATACTTAAATCTGTGTAAATTTCCTCAAAATACCAGGTCAAAATAATTTGTAAACTTTTGAAAATGCCTCAATGTTAATGTGTACTCTTCCCAAAATACCTCACACTGTAGCAATATCACATATAACTATAACATATAACTAGGATCTTCAGAATGCCAATAGGGCAGCATAACCCATCTTGGTAGCAATCGTCATCGATCCCATATTTTTATTTCTTTTACTTATGTATACTGTATATTATAGATGAATAAATTTTTCAAATCTTCATTTTATCTGTTCTCCAATATCTAATGTTAGTGAAAGTTGATGCAGAACTTATCTTTGCAGCGGCACCTGCAACCTATACTTCAGACCAGTTATCGACATTGCTCAAAAATGTAAAATCAAAATTCACTCATATGCAGGCAACTTCCAGCTGCTTCTCCCACTAAGCAGGGACCAGGACTCCCAACTTTCAAACCTACATAATTGTCTCACTGACATAAAAAATTGGATGACTCATAACAAGCTCCAACTCAATGCTTCAAACATGGAGCTCCTCTGGACCAGGAAAGAAAACTCTAAATACGCCTACCCATCACTCTCCTGGGAATCAACTATTCTAACAGCAAAGGATTAGGTCCATAGCCTAGGAATAATACTAGATGGCCAACTATCACTCTCTTGCCACATATTGCAGGTCATCTCACCTCATTTTACTATCTACACCAGCTGCAGAAGATCCGATCCTACCTCTTGAAACCAGACTTCACACAGCTCCTATATGCCTTTGTACTTTCCCATATGAATTACTGCAACCTACAACACAACACAAAACCTAAATTGACTGCAATGGGTGCAAAATGCTGCAATCTGCCTCTTAAAGAACCTCAGCATCTACGACCCCATTTTTCCTGCCCTACGGTCAGCCTATCAGCAAACACTGTATCTTCAAGGGCTTCATACTGGCCTACAAAAATTTCCACCACAAGGTACAAAGATACATATCAGCTAAACTGCAACCTTAAGGGCCTGATTCTCTAAAAGTGCGTCCCGATTTTAGGCAGCTGTAGGCGTCCTACAGCTGTCTAATCAGCCAATCGGGATGCACGTTTAAAAAAAAAAAAATGCTCCCCAGGCAGGTCAGAAGGCGCTTCCGGGAGCCTAGGGAGACCCGCAAGATGCCTAAGCTCGTCTAAGGGCCTTAGGCGGGCCTTAGGCTGAACCTAGGCGGCCCTACGCGTCTCCCTAGTAGATGAGAAGCTTAAAAATGTAGGCCAGCAAAATGCTGGTCTACATTGTAAGTAGACGCGGCCGCTATACTTATCGTGGCAAGGGATCTCTCTGCCGCTATAAGTATAGCGGGCCGTGGCCCCCTGACCGATCGCTGGCAGAAGGGTGCCCAAACCTCCTGCCCGAAGACGCACCCCCCTCCCCGACACTACCGACCGCCCCCCCCACCCCCGACATTACCGATCGCTGGCAGGAGGGTGCCCAATCCCTCCTGCCCGAAGACGCACCCTCCCGACACTACCGACCGCCCCCCCCGACAATATCGGTCGCTGGCAGGAGGGTGCCCAATCCCTCCTGCCCGAAGACGCACCCCCCCCGGCGCTAACAACCCCCACTCCACCAAACCTGTTCTTACAGATGGGTCTTGCACGTCGAGCAAGCAGGCACGCCTCGTCGAAATGAGGCGGACCCGTCCCTTCCCGGCCCATCCCGCCGAAGCCTAAGGCCTGATTGGCCCAGGCTCTAGAAGCCTGGACCAATCAGGCCTTAGGCATAGCGGGTCCGCCCATCCCTACTAAGTCTAAGGTCTGATTGGCCAATCAGGCCTTAGATTAAGTGGGGATGGGCGGACCCGCTATGCCTAAGGCCTGATTGGTCCAGGCTTCTAGAGCCTGGGCCAATCAGGCCTTAGGCTTCTGCGGGATGGGCCGGGAAGGGGCGGGCCCGCCTCATTTCGACGAGGCGTGCCTGCTTGCTTGACGTGCAAGACCCATCTGTAAGAACAGGTTTGGTGGAGTGGGGGTTGTTAGCGCCGGGGGGGGGGTGCGTCTTCGGGCAGGAGGGATTGGGCACCCTCCTGCCAGCGACCGATATTGTCGGGGGGGGATCGGTAATGTCGGGGGGGGGCGGTCGGTAGTGTCGGGGGGGCGGTCGGTAGTGTCAGGGAGGGGGGTGCGTCTTCGGGCAGGAGGTTTGGGCACCCTCCTGCCAGCGATCGGTCAGGGGGCCACGGCCCGCTATACTTATAGCGGCAGAGAGATCCCTTGCCGCGATAAGTGTAGCGGCCGTGTCTAGTTTAGGCCGATTCTGAATAGGACGCCTCTCCCGGGCGTTCTATACAGAATCAGGGCCTAGGTGTCTTGCGGGCCTCGCCTTCAATATAGGCGGCCTGCCTGGGGAGCATTTTTTAAAAAAAAAAACGTGCATCCCGATTGGCTGATTAGACAGCTGTAGGACGTCTACAGCTGCCTAAAATCGGGACGTACTTTTAGAGAATCAGGCCCTAAATGCCTAACCTATCCTTAAATATCTTGCCAAGATTTCCTGTCCATTTGTTATTTTTCTCTCCTTCTCCTTTTCCTTTCAGCTTTTTCAATTTAGTTTTCTGCCTCTGTCTAGATTTAATTATTTCCTATTATACAGTTTTCAATTTCCTTTCCTTTTTTTTTTTTCTGTGTCTACCTACAGTTTTTCATCTATTTCCCTCACTCTGGCTCTCCAATTTCACTTTCTCAATCCTCCAGCTTGGGAATAGGAAAAAATATTTGGTTATGGGGAGGGAATGTAGATGAATCTTTGTTTCCACATTACTCACTAGCAACTACACTCACCCAATTACTTGACTATGGCTCTGGAGTCTCTGAGCTTCTTCTTACCTGACCATTACAACTGCAGAGATCAAGGCATTTCTGAGTAAGTCCCTGGTGGTTCCAGACTGGTCTTCCCCTCCCACACCCAATCCATAGAAAGATGTGTAAAAATGACAACTGAGGCTTTTGGTCATGTGTACAATCAGTGGTCAGATGATCAGCAGGGAGCTCATAAGCTGAAACAGAAGAAAACAAGATATGACTTTTGTTGAAATTTGTTAAACAATATTAAATAGGATTGTTACAGTACATGGTAGTACAGTATGCTTTTTTAATACATTGTATACAGTATGTTTTCCTGTAACCCACATAGATTTTGGGATGTGCGAGACATAATTTAAAAAAATAAATCAATCAATAAATGACATTTTAAAACCAATTATGTGGCTACAGGCATAGTTTAGACTCTTTGAATATTTAAATAAATATTACTTGATTTCTATATATTTCAACTGTGATATAATGTAGGTAATACTCATTTTAAGCAGTTTCTGAAGATAATTTGGTCACTAGTAGTTTGTAAAGTGTGAAGAAATAAAAATCTTCCTCTAAAATTGACACATCCCATTCCAACATATTATAATTTCCATAAGTCACACAACAAGAACCTACTTAGAAAAAGACCATTACAGTGGGTGCTAGAACATCAATACATCAATTGGAAAATTTAAAAAGCCAAATTAGTTAATCCTGTAGTAAATGCTAACAGAAAGCCATGTCTCTTTTACACTTGTAGAACACAGACCCTCACCCATTAAAGAATAAGTACTGACAAACTAAAAATAGAAAAAAAATTAAACTGAACCCCTAAGAATCCAGGAAACTGTGATGCATGTCCTCCGGTACTTTACAAAATATAAAGATGGTAACTATAAATTTCATAAACGGTATTCCAATCAGTATATTTCAAATTAACAAATACACACACAAAAAAGGACTAATTACATTATACAATTAGCTTTCATAGGCCAAAACTCCCTACCTCAGTCAGCACAGTATACTGTTATTATGGTATCCTGTTGTGGCCTGAGGAAGGTGGTTTTAGTCTCTGAAAGTTTGTCAAAAAGGTATTAAGATTAGTCCAATTCTATTTTTTTTTCATTATTAACATTTATTAACACAGCATCCACACTGCTTTATCTTAAATGGAAAATAAAATTATTTATCTATCTTTGCTTTTCTTCAGTTTTTTTGGTCCCAGTCCCTGGTTTCTGCTTTTCTTGTTTTCTCTTAATTCTCTTGACAGGATTTCCTGACTGGTGTTGTTTCTCTCTCCTTTTCCTTTCAGCTTTAATTTATTTTCTGCCTCTGTCTAAATTAAATTATTTCTAACCATCCAGTCTTTAATTTCCCTCTTTTTACTGTGTCTACCTACAGCTTTTTTCCCTCACTTCAGCTCTCCTATTTCACTTTGCCTTATTCCCCCTCATATCCCATCAACTCTTTCTCTTCCCCATCCAGCATCTGCCCATTTTCTTTATCTTCCTTCCATCCAGCATCTGTTCCCTCTTTCCCCCCCTTCTATCATCTTCTTCTTTCTCTCCTGCTCACTTCCATCAAGCATCTGCCCCTCTCTTCTCCTTTCTTCCATCCAGCATATTCCCCTCCCTTTCTTCTCTCTTCTATCCAGTGTCTTTCCCTCTTTTTCTTCTCCCTACTTCTATCCAGCATTTGCCACTCTTTCTCTTCTCCCACTTCCACCAGTATTTAATCTAATCTAATACACAACTTATTAATCGCATTATACCAAAAATGTTCGAGACAATTTACATTCAAAAAGGTCATAAAATCTACAAGGAAATATAATACCAATCAATAACTAAATATAATAACATTAATATTACAAGTCATATAAAAATGTTTTCAAATTTTTATGAAACCTTAAATAATTGATATCAGTCCTAATGTAAACAGGTAGATTACATTAGGACTGTGGAAAATGTAGTAATTAAATACCACATAATCTGGTGGAAGAATAATGCAACTTATTAGTAGAAGCCCAATCTCCAAGTCTATTCATGCAATCAGTGATCTTAGCTGAAATGTCATCCTTGTTTGAACTTAATGGAATTAATAAAAAAAATATCATCAGCATAGGATAACAAACAAACTTCGACTGCCAAATATACTTTTACAGAGTACTCATAAAGATATTAAACAACGTAGGAGAAATAGAAGAGCCCTGTGGCACTCTACAGAAAGAAGCCAATTAAGCACAGATCCACCTAATACAAAGTTGTTCGAAGTTGCTTTTTTATATATTTATTTATTTATAATTTTAGCTTAATACACCAAGCATTCAATATCTTGTACAGAAAGTTAGATTAAGGGCTCCTTTTATCAAGCCACGCTAGCGGGGTTAGCGCGTCGGACGTTTCATCAAGCGCTAACTCCCACGGCCGGCTAAAAAACTAACTCCTGCTTTCCAAAAATACTAGGACTAGGGGGCATGTAATGAAGCTATTCAGTAGTAGATTTAAAACAAACTGGAGAAAATATTTCTTCACTGAATGTGTAATTAAACTCTCAATTTCATTGCCAGAGAAAGCAGCTTAAAAAAGGTTTGGATAATTTCACAAACCATTATTAAGATGGACTTGGGAAAATCCACTGCTTATTTCTATGATAAGCAGCATAAAATCTGTTTTACTCTTTAGGATCATGCCAGTTACTTGTGACCTTGGTTTGCCAGAGTTGGGAAAAGGATACTGGGCTTGATGGACCTTCGGTCTGTTCCAGTATGGGAACTCTTATGTTCTTATGAAAAGCGGAAGAGCTATTGTTGTTGAAAAATTACAGATGGAGTCCAACACTCCAAAAAATCCAGTGGTACCAAAGTGATCTCAATTGTTAAACACTGCAAGAAAGACGAGGTAAACCATAGTGGAGGTCATCCCTTAGAAGCAGCTAGCCTAATTTCATAAACCAAAAACTCTAATAATGTTTCAGTTTTGTGGCCTTTCCAAAATCTTAGGGTTCCTTTTACGAAGCCGCCTTAGCTGCTTTATTGCAAGCAAATTTTTAGCCGTGCTAACCCCCGCGCTAGCCAAAAAACTACCGCCTGCTCAAGAGAAGGCGGTAACAGCTAGTACAGCTGACAAATTAGCGCACACTATTACGTGCGTTAAACCGCTAACGCGGCTTCGTAAAAGGAACCCTAAGATTTTGGAAAGGCCACAAAATTGAAACATTATTAGAGTGACCATGAAAATGAATAAATAAGCCCGAGAGCTAGTCTCGACGGGCGACCTTAACGCGGAGCTGGGTGGCCCGCTGAGTCACCTGTTAGATTAGAGGTAGGGTTAGGGTAGGTTGAGGGTTAGGAGCATGCGCAGCCGGGGTGGCTGGGGTTGAGGGATCTCCCTCCCCAATTGGTTGTCGCGGCTGAAAGGGATTGTGGGTGGGAGGGGTTAAAAGCAGGACTCTCGGAGGACCCTAACGGTTTTAGGTCCTCCGAGGCAGTCTTTGCTCCACGTGGCTGGTCCATGCGTGCTTGCGGCCTACCTGTCCCGATCGGGGTGATTCAGCAGCGCGATTGTCAGACAGTGGGCCGGTCCTGTTTCCCGATGGCGCGTGCACCTTCGACTGCCGCCGCGGATCCAGCGGAGTTATCCCTGTTGGCCGGTGACTCATTTGACGAAGGAGACATGCCTTCGGTGAGTGCGGCTGTAGGTGGGGGTCGGGTGTTGCCTCCTAGGCGCTCCCGTGCGGCCGCCAGAACGGCCATTGCCCTGGAGGTGGTGGGGGAGGTTCCTAGGGTTAGTGAGAGTGCGGGTTCGACCCGCAGGGGTAGGAGCCGTCTATCGGGGTCGCGATCACGTGGGGGGGCCTGTGCGGGGTCGGCCGCGGTTGATGCCTTGCCTATTGCTGCTTCCGATACTGGGGGGGTGGCTCAAGGAGCGGAGGTGCTGGTAGAGGTCCACAGTGGTTTGGGGGCTTCTCCTTCTGGTGGGAGTGGGGACTGTGGGAGCGTGTTGCATGAGGCTTACGTTCGCCCTTCCATTTCTGGGGTGACTGGGGGTCCGCCTGGGGGTATGGTGGGCGGTTTGTTCCCGTGGGGCATGTGGGGTTCTCCGTGGATGATGAGCCCGTGGGCTTCTGTCCCTCCTTCTTTTCAAGGTTGGGTCCCTCCGTCGCCTTGGGGACGAGGTTTTGCTGGGGGGTCTGCTGGCTTCAGAGGCGTGGAGATCCCTGGTGAGGCTGCTGGTTCTGCAGGGCTAACTTAACCTCCTGCTGTTCAGGTTGCTGGCCCCTGTCCGGTTTTCTTCCTACAGGCTGTCGCTGCTGGAAGTGTTGCTGTGGCCAGGACATCTTCAGCTGGACCTGTTCATGATGGACGTGCCGGAGCCATGAGGATGGACGTCGAGGAGACTGACCAGCCCACGCAGCGTCCTGCTATGGCGGTTGCTACGGACGGTGCCGCTTCGGTTGCAGTTGGTGGCGGACGCGGACCCGGAGATGACCGGACTGAGGGTAACATGGCCCTAGGGGCTGGGGTTGGGATTCGGGGTAAGAGGGGGAGGAAGAAAGGGAAGGGTAAGAAGAGCCGTAGGGACAGGGATTCTTCTTCGTCCTCTTCCTCTTCCTTAACATCCTCTTCTTCTTCACTGTCGTCTTCCTCTTCTGGGTCCCATCAGCGGGTGGCGAGTGGGGGTCCGGTGCATGAGGGTGATGATCGGGGAGCTCCTGCACTTGTGGCGTTGTCGGAATTGTGGGAGAAGGTCCCGCGATCTCTGCAGCGTAAAATTCGGAGGCGTACCTGTGTTGATATCTTTAAGCTTTTGGAAGGTCGTGTTCGCGGTAGGAAGAAGAAGGGTAAGAAGGAGAGTGGAAAACCCAAGGTGGGTGCGGTTTCGCGTAATGTTCTCAACTGGACGCGCGCGTTCTTGCGGTTGGCCAGTGTCTGGGGAAGGGAGAGGCCCCAGGATTATGGCCTTCTTCTGGCGTATGCGGACACCATTTTGGATGCGTGTCAGCGCTTTGGGGGCTGGGCGTGGCTGAATTATGATGAAGCGTTCCGTGACAAGATGGAGGAGAAACGGCACATGTCCTGGGGCACGCAGGACATTAATCTCCGGCTCACCCATATGTCAAAGCCGGGAGGTCCGGGTCTGGGAACTTTGGGTAAGCAGGTACCTCAGAGGGCAAGGGGTGTGCGTTCCTTTTGTCAGCCCGGAGGTGCGGGTGTCAGAAGAGGTCCGGGCCTCTGCTGGCAGTTTAATAAATCGGTTTGCTCCTTTACTGACTGTCGTTTCCAACACGCTTGTTCCCTGTGCGGACAGGGTCATCCGGCTCTCAAGTGCCCCAAGAAGGGAGCTGGATTGCCTTCTGCTCCGGCAAAATGAGTCGGGGTCCCGCGGGTTGCCCACTCCGGTTGTAGTAGGTGCCATGCGTCCGTGGCTGGCTCAGTATCGGGATTTGCGGGCGGCTGATGTCCTTTTGGGGGGGTTTTCTAAGGGTTTTGTGATACCTTATGGCCTTCCATTAGAAAATGTACGGGCTTCCAACGCTTCCTCATTTCTCAACTTCGGGTGGAGGTCCGAAGGAAGCTGACTGAGGAACTCGAACTGGGGCGGGTTGCAGGGCCTTTTCGCGATCGCCCGTTTCCGGTGATGGTGCTGTCTCCCCTGGCGATCATACCTAAGAAGGAGCCGGGCAAATATCGTTTAATTCACAACTTATCCAGGCCGGTAGGTCGTTCTGTGAATGATGGCATTCCGCGTGACCTCTGTTCGGTGCGCTACGCGTCCTTTGACAGTGCCCTCAGCCTCATTCGTCGGGTAGGCCCTTTGGCTTTATTGGCGAAGGTGGACATTGAGTCGGCTTTTCGGTTGTTGCCTGTTCACCCGTCCTCGTATCCATTATTGGGTTTTAAATTTGAGGGATCCTTTTATTTTGATCGATGTCTGCCTATGGGGTGTTCCATTTCCTGCGCCTTTTTTGAATTGTTCAGTTCCTTTTTGCACTGGGTCACGGTTCAACGTGCTGGGAGGGACTCAGTAGTTCATTACTTGGATGATTTTCTTTTTGTGGGGCTGCGGATTCGGGTGATTGCATGCTTTTGAAGATCACTTTTGAGAACATGGCTGTGGAATTTGGGGTTCCATTGTCCGCCGATAAGTCAGAGGGTCCGAACACGTGTCTCACGTTTTTGGGGATTGAGATTGACACTGTAGCGATGGTCACCCGGCTTCCGCAGGGTAAGGTGCGGCAGTTGCTGGATTTGATATCACTGGTGCGGGGTGCTCGCAAGCCTACTTTGCGGTTGGTCCAGTCTCTGTTAGGTTCGCTTAATTTTGCCTGTCACGTTTTGCCTATGGGTCGCCCCTTTTCTCGTCGCTTGGTGGTGGTGACAGCTGGTGTTCGAGACCGCCGACACTTTGTGCGGATTTCAGCGGGGATTCGAGCTGACTTGCGAATGTGGTCCCTTTTTCTTGAGCACTTCAATGGCTCGCTTCCCATCCAACTGCCGGAGGTTACTAATTTGGATCTGGAGCTGCAATCGGATGCGGCAGGAGGTGTGGATTTCGGCCTTTATTTCCAGGGTGACTGGTGCACGGCAGCTTGGCCGGAGGCTTGGCGGCGGGAAGGACTTACCCGTAATGTCACTTTGCTTGAGCTTTTTCCGTTGCTGGTGGCTTGTGAGTTATGGCCGGACAGGTTGCGGAATAGGCGAGTTGTGTTCTGGTGTGACAATCTGGGGGTGGTTGAAGTGGTCAACAGGCAGGCAGCGAAGTGTTTACGGATATCTGCTTTGATGCGCGAGCTAATTGTGCGCTGTTTGCACCTTAACCTGTTCATTCGTGCGCGCCACGTTCCCGGGGTTCAAAACAGACTTGCTGATGCCCTTTCTCATTTTTGCTTTTTGCAGTTTCGGCAGCTGGCGCCGGATGCGCAGATGGTGGGATCGCAGATGCCGGAGCGTTTGTGGAGCCTGGTGGAGACCGGATCTGGTACTTATTACAACGCTCCGTAGCTCCATCTACATGGGCACGGTACAAGCGAGGTTTTGTCACGGTGTCCGGCTTTCTTCAGTCTCGGGGATGGACCCCTGGACCTGTGTCTGAGATGTTGCTGGCGGACTTCCTCGCCTCTTCTCAGCTACGGGGCTGTTATAGGAGTGCCGCGGCGGGTCATCTTGCGGGCTTTGCTTTCTTTTGCAGGGCCCTTGGTTGGTCTTGCCCTTCGTCGGGGTTTCTGCCACGTCGGATGTTAGCGGCCTGGGGGAGAGTGGCTCCGTGGGTTCCTGACTCTCGTCTGCCTATTACCCATGAGTTGTTGGTTAATATAGTCCATGTTTTGCGCGGGTGACGAGATCTGACTTTGAGGCCTGCTTGTTTCGGGCTGCTTTCTCCTTATCCTTTTTTGGAGCACTGCGTGTGGGCGAGCTGCTTGTCCATCCGTCGGATGTTCGTGGGCTGCGGGGCCTACTGCGTAGCCAGGTGTGTATACCAGGGAACACGTTGCGAGTATTCATTGCTCGCTCTAAGTCGGACCAGCTGGGCAGAGGGCGCACGTTGATCCTGCATCGCGTGGAGGGTTGTACGTCGTGCCCCGTCCGATCTCTAGATGCCTATATGGTGGTCCGTCCTCTCTCTGCCTCGGCGTTATTGGTACACGAAGATGGCGCTCTTCTTTCCCGATATCAGTTCCTGGCGGTATTGCGTATAGCTTTGGGTTTGTGTGGTGATGACCCGGCTAGTTACGGCACTCATTCCTTTCGCATTGGGGCGGCTACCAGTGCGTTTGCGGCGGGGGTTCCTGAGGCGGTCGTCTGATGCGTTTCGTGGTTATATTCGTCCGTCAGGTTCTGCTCGTGGTGATTCTCGGGTGGGCAGAGGGGATTAGTGGGGAGTTCTGATTGGTGGCATGTTGTGGGTTTATTGGTTGGGGATTGTTTATGGGGTGGGGGTCACTGCATGGCTCCCTTTTTACTAACTTCCAGATTTGGTGATATGTGACTTACGTGCGGAGTTTACCTTGCAGGTGCTGTGCAGCGGGTCCTGTCGGTGTAGATTATCGGTCATTCCTTCGTCCATTGGGCTGGGGAGCGTGCCGTTGTCCGGCCCGGCAGTCGACACTTGGGCCTTGGGCTTCGCGGAGTGTTCGTCTCTTGGTGGGGGCAGAGGGGCATGCGCTGGTACCAGTTGCTCCCGCTGCTGAATGATCTTTGACGGCGTCCTCGTCGTTCGGATCTGCTGCTCTTTCACCTGGGGGGTAATGATGTCGATGCCCTTAGCGGCAAACATCTGATTGATATGGTCATTGGGGATTTGGGGGTGGCGCAGGGTTGGTTCCCTGAGGCGTGGTTGGTCTGGTCTGATATCATTCCTCGGCCAGGCCGATTGGCGTCTCGGCGTTGGACCAGGGGGCTCGCTAAAGTTAATCGTCAGGTGGGTCGATGGGTGGAGCATCGGGGTGGTATTCAGATTAGACACGACTAGGTAGATGTGTCTTGTTCAGGGTTGTACTACAGGGATCGGGTCCATCTATCAGATATTGGTTGGGATTTGTTGTTGGACGACTTCGCCTCCTGTTGTGAGCGCGTGTTGGTCTCCTAGCTGCAGCTCTGTTTCTTGTGGGGGGGCCTGTAACTGGTTACAGGCCTGTGGCGGTATCCCGAGCTACTGGCTACTGGGCTCATCAAGAGATGAGCGGTGGGCCGGCGGGGAGCTGTGCCTGGTGGGTCGATTGACCCTGGATAATGGGGCATGTGTGGGACATGCCACCCCTCGGACCCTTGCTTAGATGGCGGGGTCGGGGGCCAATTACATCTAATGGTAGCTCGGGATCATGGTCACAATGGTAATTCCGTTGTATGGGTTGTTGTTAATGTATTATTTAAGGCTGTTAATTTATATATATTTAATTATGTTAAAATGTTATATTAATATGTTTACTGTTCAATAAACAGGGCTGTGGCCAGGTGTTTTACTATCAAAAGTGTATTTATCTCCTTGAAGATAGGGAAAGGTATGTGGGGAGGGGGAGAGAAAGTGTTATAAGGAAGCGGGTCACTCCAGGTACCGCTGTTATAAATAAGCCCGAGAGCTAGTCTCGACGGGCGACCTTAACGCGGGGCTGGTTGGCCCGCTGAGTCGCCCGTGGGGCTTGTTAGATTAGAGGTAGGGTTAGGGTAGGTTGAGGGTTAGGAGCGTGCGCAGCCGGGGTGGCCGGGGTCAAGGGATCTCCCTCCCCAATTGGTTGTCGCGGCCGAGGGGGATTGTGGGTGGGAGGGGTTAAAAGCAGGACTCTTGGAGGACCCTAACGGTTTTAGGTCCTCCGAGGTAGTCTTCCCTCCCTCCCGCCCTTGGTGTTCAAGGGTATAGAGAGCTGTTAGGGTTGCGGTATCCCGAGCTACTGGCTACTGGGCTCATCAAGGGATGAGCGGTGGGCCGGCGGGGAGCTGTGCCTGGTGGGTCGGATGACCCTGGATAATGGGGCATGTGTGGGACATGCCACCCCTCGGACCCTTGCTTAGATGGCGGGTTCGGGGGCCAATTACATCTAATGGTAGCTCGGGATCATGGTCACAATGGTAATTCCGTTGTATGGGTTGTTGTTAATGTATTATTTAAGGCTGTTAATTTATATATATTTAATTATGTTAAAATGTTATATTAATATGTTTACTGTTCAATAAACAGGGCTGCGGCCAGGTGTTTTACCATCAAAAGTGTATTTGTCTCCTTGAAGATAGGGAAAGGTATGTGGGGAGGGGGGGAGAAAGTGTTATAAGGAAGCGGGTCACTCCAGGTACCGCTGCTACAATATAATACATGGTTACAACCTAGAGCAAGGTGACCATCACATGCATTTACAATGCAATAAATGCTGCTTTATACTTTTGTATTTCTACTCATTAATTTCCTCCTGGACTAAATATTCCTAGAACTCTATAACCTAACATAACTTTGTTTCACAGCCATCTATTTTTTTTTTTTTTTTTTTTAACTTAAAGAAATGTGGAAGACATTAACTTGAAATTGTGTTGGCCTGCACTATTTTATTCTGGTCAAGACAGATTTTATGATATGTTTAGCCTTTCTAAACAGCATTAATAGTCTCTGGAGACCACATGGTCTTTCCTGCAGTTCAACAATTAAGTCTATTTCAATGTTATTTGGATACCTTGAAACAATTCAGTTACTGTATGTCTGCAGTGCTATATACTGGACATCCAATGGAAAACGCCCTTGCTTTTACAAATATATGACTTCAAAAAATTATATCTAATTCTTCTCTTGTTTTTAGAAATCTGTCTAGGTCAGAAGTCTCATATAGGCCTTTATAATATTTGTATTCATGGTTGTTGGTTTGGTTTTTTTTTTTTTTTGCTTCCTGCTCTATGATTAATAATAATAATAATAATAATATTTTATTTTGTATACCGCCATACCCAGGGAGTTCAAGGCGGTTCACAACAGGTAGATGAATTACATACAGTGCGATTCGAAAAAAGAAGAACATAACAAGGCAATCGTGGGGACGAACTCGTTTACATAAACGATTTAGGAGGGGGAAGGGCTAAATACGGGATACATACAGTGTGCTGCAGTAGGATACAATACGGGATACATACAGAGTGCTGCAGTAGGATACAATAGAGTTTAAGAGAGGAAATTAGATAAGAGCATATTAGATGGAAACAGGGGGGGGGCAACCAACTTGGAGGGGGGGTGGGAAAGTAAGGGGGGGAGAGGGGAGAGGAGGGTTTAGATGGGGGAAGGGGGGGCTAAGGGATAGGTCTGTTGCAAAGGAGGGGTTTCATCAGTTTTCTAAGGAGGAGAGGGGGTAGCGTTACGGCGGAAGAGGGGAGCGTTAGGGATTTGGTCCGTTAAAAAGTAGAGTTTTGAGCTTTTTTCTGAAGGGGAGGTATGAATAGCTGTCAAGTATGATTTGGGCGAGCCATGAGTTTAGTTTGGCCGCTTGGAAAGAGAAGGTTCGTTTGAGGAATCTTTTAAGGTGACACGATTTCAGTGAGGGAAAAGCGAATAGAGTTGTTCTGCGGGGGCTCTTCTTATTATAGTTCAGGTTGAAGAGGGGGTAAAGATAGGCTGGTGACATACCAGAAACGGTTTTGTAGCAGATGCAAGAGAACTTAAATAGGACTCTGGATTCGAATGGCAGCCAGTGCAACTATAACCAGGGTTTTTACTAAACACAAAGGGAGTTTTGGTATGGATTATAGAATGGTTGACACCATTGCACATGGATTTCAACATAGTCTTTCATATATTCAGTCAGATTTAAGGGTCTGGCCCTAGATGGTAAAAAGTATAAAGACCTGCGAGTCAGTTTGCTTGTGCTATTTTGAAACACCACATTCTTTGTCCAAATATTCCATTTATTGCAACATCTGGAAAGTAAGAAATTCCATTAAAACGGCGTGACAACAATTTATTGGAAAGGGAATGTGCAAAAACCAAAGTGATAAGTGGACAACTGAAAAAAAAGGGCAAGTATACTTTTTATACAGATTTATATTTATGCATGCACATTTTTTTCTCCTGAATTTTGTCAAATACAGAAGTAGCAAAAAAATTGCAACTTTGGACAAAATATGAAGGGATAGATGGTTAAAATAATTTAACTGGTTAGAAGATGCTCTTGCCTGGAATTTCAGTGACAACTGCGCAGTGCCAATGAAAATCCAGTGTGACCATCACATCACTATCCAGGTAGTGTTTCTAAACTTTAAAAAAAAGTTTGAAGTTTCAAGTTTATTAAAATTTTGATATAAACGCAATATCAAATATTTTCAATGCGTATAACAATAAAAGTTTTTTTTTTTTTGGGGGGGACAAAATAAAACAATTTATACAGGTAACCATACAATCGATGTACACAATTAATTAGTGATACATAGGGAAACTGGAGTGAACTACAATTGTTAAAGAAAGTAGAAGAACATTTAAGGAAAAACAACATCAGGAGGGTAATTGAAAATGTTTTACAAATAAAGCTAGGTCTAAAAGTGAAAGGGAGAAGTTGTGACCTATATATAGATCTGGTTAGGTTTAAGTATTTGAGCCTGAGATTGTTGATAAAAGAGTTATCCTGTTTATGACTCGAATGCATCTTTGTATAGGTGGCTTTTTAATGTGCTTTTAAATTTTTCTAAAGAAGTTTCACCACGCAGATAAACTGGTAACTTGTTCCATAGCTGGGGTGCTATGTTTGAAAAAGTTGTAGCTCTTCTGGTGCCTATTATTTTCAGAGACGGGATGGTCAGCAAATGCTGATCTGGCTGGAGAATATGGTATCAAATAACGATGTAAAAATAATGGTGTGTTAGTTTGTTGAATTTTGAAGGTTAATAGTGCAATTTTATAGATTATTCTCTGTGAAATTGATAGCCAGTGTGCTTTTTGTAAAAGAGGAGTGACATGATCGTATTTTTGGGAGTTAGTAATTATTTTTATTGCAGTATTTTGTATAATTTGTAACCTTCTTATTTTTTTCTGAGTTATGCCATGGTATAATGTATTGCAGTAATCCAGCCTGGAAATAACCAAGGAATGAATTAGAACATTAAGAGATTTTGGTTCTAAGACTTTGGCTAAGGATCTAATGAGACGTAGTTTATAAAAACAGTTTTTAACTACGGAGCAACAATTTGAGTGATTCGGAGGCGACTGCAGCAGTGGAGCAGTATTTCAGTGACCGGACATCAGAGTATTTTTGGGAAGGGTTACAGAAACTTCAGACATGATGTGCCAAGTGTGTTGAACTTAGGGATGAGTATGTGGAATAGCTTGTATGTTTCATGGCTCCATGTCATTCCCTTCTTGGTTGGGCTGAAAACTTTTCAGCACCCCCTCGTAATGAGGAATGGATTTCTTTAGTTTGGTATTCTTACCAAGTTAAGTTTGCCCCCTTCCCCCCATTTAGATCCGGTGTGGTCACTGATAAAAGCATCAGAGTGATCTTTCCATGAGATCCCGGAGGACTGGAAAATAGCAAATGTCATGCCTATCTTCAAGAAGGGATCGAAGGGTGACCCAGGAAACTACAGGCCGGTGAACTTGACCTTGGTTCCGGGAAAGATGATGGAAGCACTGATAAAGGACAGCATCTGCGAGCACATAGAAAACAATGGACAGCTTGATGGCGAGCCAGCACGGCTTCTGCAAGGGAAGGTCATGCCTCACGAACTTACTGCACTTCTTTGAAGGGATAAACAGCCAGATGGACAAAGGGGAATCCATTGACATCATTTACCTTGACTTCCAAAAGGCCTTTGACAAGGTACCCCATGAACGGCTGCTCAAGAAACTGGGGAACCATGGGGTGAAAGGGAATGTCTACCAATGGATTAAACACTGGTTGGAGGGCAGAAAACAGAAGGTTGGAGTGAAGGGCCAATACCCAGACTGGCGATGGGTCACGAGCGGAGTTCCGCAGGGGTCGGTACTGGGACCGCTCCTGTTCAATATCTTCATAAATGACCTGGAGACCAGGACGAAATGTGAGGTTATTAAATTTGCAGACGACACCAAACTCTGCAGTAGGGTTAGAACCACAGAAGACTGTGAAGACCTGCAAAGAGACCTTGCGAGACTGGAAGAATGGGCAAAAAAGTGGCAAATGAGCTTCAATGTAGAGAAATGCAAGGTCATGCATGTAGGGAAAAAGAACCCGATGTTCAGCTACAAAATGGGGGGATCACTGCTAGGGGTAAGTAACCTTGAAAGAGACCTAGGTGTGTTGGTGGATACAACAATGAAAGCATCGGCACAATGTGCGGCAGCCTCCAAGAAAGCAAACAGAATGCTGGGTATCATCAAAAAGGGTATCACGACCAGGACAAAGGAAGTCATCATGCCGCTGTATCGGGCAATGGTGCGCCCGCATCTGGAGTACTGTGTCCAGTACTAGTCGCCGTACCTCAGGAAGGACATGGCAGTACTTGAGGGAGTCCAGAGAAGGGCAACAAAATTGATAAAAGGTATGGAAAACCTTTCATATGCTGACAGGTTGGAAAAGCTGGGGCTCTTCTCCCTGGAGAAGCGGAGACTTAGAGGAGATATGATAGAAACCTTCAAAATCCTGAAAGGCATAGAGAAGGTAGACAGGGACAGATTCTTCAGACTGTGGGGAACCATAAGTACAAGGGGGCATTCAGAGAAATTGAAAGGAGACAGGTTTAGAACGAATGCTAGGAAGTTCTTCTTTACCCAGTGGGTGGTGGACACATGGAATGCGCTCCCGGAGATTGTGATAGGGCAGGGCACGCTACGGGGGTTCAAGGAAGGTTTAGATAAATTCCTGAAGGATAAGGGGATTGAGGGGTACAGATAGAATTAGAGGGTACAGATAGATTTAGAGATAGGTTATAGGAAAAGGCAGGGACCACCTAACAGGTCGTGGACCTGATGGGCCGCCGCATTTGCGGACTGCTGGGCGCGATGGACCTCTGGTCTGACCCAGCGGAGGCAACTCTTATGTTCTTAAATTCTTAAACTTGATGTGAATCAACAAAAGTCCATAGTAGAGGGAAAATTTGCTATATCATCCTTGAAGCTTTATAAAGATTAGGACTGGGATCAAAGTCTAGATGGAAAGCTGTTTAATCTAGTTTCATTAGTTTGATTCTCAGAAGTTTCCTTCATCACCAGGAAGTGGTGGCTTGACAATTGGGGTATAATAAAAATATGCCTATATTTAGGCACTTGCAGGGGCCTTACTGTATATACTCAAATATAAACTGAATCAAACATAAACTGAGGTATCCTTTTCCCCCCCAAAAGGAGGCAAAAAGGTTGACTCACTCCCCCTCCAGTTTATATTTGTGTGTGTTAATATTCAAGTACAGTGCTCTGCACTGCCAGACTCTATCCAGTCCCCCTTCCCTTTCTCCCTCTCTTGCCCTGTCAGGCTCTACACCCAGCTCCCCTCCCTCTCTCCCTGCCCTGTCAGGCTCTGTACCATGTTTCCCTCCCTCCCTGCTGTGCCAGGCTCTGCACCCAGTCCCCTTCCTCACTCCCTCCTTTGACCTGCACCCAGGCCCTCTCCCTCCCTAAGAAATTTTACCTCCCTCCCACCTCCATGGCATACTTTTTAAATCCCTGGTGGTCCAGTGGTGGGCTGGGACAGGAGAGATCCCTCTCGCCTCCTGTCCTAGCTGACTCTGAAAACTTGTGGCAGCCATTCAGCTAGCAGCTCTCCTCAGGGCAAGAGTGAAGGAAGATTGCTCCTGCTGCGGTTCACCACTGGACCACCAGAGAGACCTCCCAGGGAGGCGGGAGGGAGGTAAAAAGTTCTCATACTCAACTAGGTCAGGAGGTGGGAGGGTTTACCTACGAGGCCTGGGTAGTGAGGCTTGGGAGTAAGCCTGATTGGAGACAGCTGGGACTTTGTGGACAGCTAAGTTTTTCTTTTTTCTTTGCTCAAGTTGCAATATTTCTGATTGTGCCTCTGGACTGAAATCTTTTTTCACACAATGTTTGTATGTGAGATTTTGGCGTGCTGTATGTGAGGTGTTTTTTTGGGGGGCTTTTTTTTCACCTCTGTTTTTGATATAGTGAAGACACATAAGTGGAGATTTTTTTTTAGCCATATGAAGCTTAACTGAGGCTTTTTCTCCACTTTTTTTCTGTGTCTTCTTTTTTTCAGACTGTGGGTGTATGTGTGATGTGTGGGTGGCCTTGCAGTGTCCTATAAGACCCTTGAATGTTTGATTTAGGGTGCATTTTGAGGTAAATGGTGAGGGTCACTCCTGTCCCAGCCCACTGCTAGACCACTAGGTTTTACAGCAGGCCTTGAATAGTCCTGTAACAGGTCCAGGAGGGGGAGCGTGGGTGCTGACCTGAATATAAATTGAGGCTCCCATTTTGGGCCATTTTTTGGGCCCCAAACTTTCGGTTTATTCTCAGGTATAAAAGGTATTCTATAAATCAATGCATTAACACTAACAGTATAGTATTGCATTAACAATTAATGCACTATGTTAACTCTTACCACTCAACAATTGTCACAAATACTGAACATCAAAATTCTTACTAGGGGATCTGGTATGAGTGGGTATTGTGCCTTGCCATTAAGAAGGATATCCTAACCAAGTATTACACTGGTATTGCAATGCAGTTAGCTACAACTCTAGAGGTGTAGGCACATAACAGGTGCACTTAATTCATATAATTAGCACTCTGGATCTCAGCATCAGATTGAGAAGAAATATCTTTTCTTTTAGTCATACTTAATAATCTAGAGCCAGATACAGTATACCCTGTGTTTTGGGAGCCATCTTGTCTCTTCCATGCTACATGTCCTTTTGAAATAACAAGAAATTTGTGCTAACGGTTTTGATACATGATGTATAGCTTATAGCTGAAATTCTGTTAGGTAATATGATATGCAAAAATATAGTTTGAAAATAATATTATGGTTTGAGATGTTCTAGACTTTCTAGTTAATGGTTTCAGCAATGATGCCAATAGTGCCATTTTCACTTCATGTTTTCAGTCTGCCTAATATTTTATGCTATGAATTTCTTTCAGTAAAGAAAATAAATGTAAAACATGAAAGAAAAAAGAAGAGTTAACAGTTTTAGCTTTCTATTCTGAGACACAGTACAACTATCTTGCTCAGAAACAGCATAATTGTGATAAAAATCAACAGCTGAGACCAAAAGTGGATTGAACCTCAATAGAAAGAACGAGGCTTTCTATTTATCTGTCCTTTCTTTTCACTGGAGTTGTATATCAACTATCAAGGAAGCTATTTCAAATAAGTTCTGCTAACATAATTGTTATTTTATAAGTTTAGTTGCCATAGCAACACATGATGTAATGCTCTATTACCATCACAATCGGTTACTTGTTTCATACCTAGCCAGTATTTTTTTTTTCTCAGTAAGTCCTCTAAAATCCAGGAGACAAATATATTGTTTCATTCTTCTGGAAAATTTCAAGATATAATTACCCATATGGAGGAGTGCTAGTGCTTTTCCTGTGACTGCAAAGTTTTATGTTTTTCTTGTAACTGCTACTATTGTGAAGGTTTTCCCATTCGTTTTATGTGTGAATGGACCCGACAGTAATTTATTTGTATCATTGAACTTTTCTAGGAGAGACATAGTGATGACATAAACCATGGTCCAAGTCCAGTTTCAAGTTGATGTTGTCACTTCTATTTACAACACAAAATCAAATGTTAAGGTTTCACCTGTAGCTAAGCAACAAGATAGTGTTTTCTCAAATGAATTATTATAAAATACTGTATAAACTGTTTACTAAGATGCTTTAGGTGATTAACATGGCTTCTAATGTGAGCCTTTGGGACAGATAGGGAAGTTCTAAGTACCTAATTTTATTTTTTTGTAACCCATTCTGAGCTTCTGAGGAGGACGGGCTATAAAAATGAATAAATAACTAAAAAAAGACTTTTCCTCTCTCTGTTAGGTCCCAGCTCATGCTCACTGTCTAACACCAGCTCTGACAAGATACACATTTCAAATCTGACATATCGTAATTACAAAATAGAAAATAAATTTATTTTTTTTCTACCTTTTGTTGTCAGGTCATTTTATTATTCAAACCATGTTCTGAGGTCAAGTGACCAAAATTTGTTGGTCATTCCCTCTTTTAAAGTAATTAACACAAGGCAGCAGACTATTTTTTCTGTCACGGCTCCTCAATCCTGGAATTCTCTTCCAATTCACCTAAGAGATGAAAAGAATCTTGGAATATTTAAGCGTAAATTAAAGAGTCTTCTTTTTCAAGATGCATTCAATGTTTAATTGAACTGCTTTTGGCTCTGAAAAATTTTTTTATTTTTACTACTTCTATCATCTTTTATTTCCCATCCTATTGTTTTTACTTTGATTGTTCTACTTTTATATTTAAATTGTATTTCATCCCGAGTTTTCCTCGTTTCTTTTTTTATCAATGTATGTCTATCTTAATTTATTATGTATTAGTAGCTACGAAACTTGTTGTTTATATTTGTAATTTTAATCATTATTATGTATCAGTGGCTATAATACACTTCTTTTAAGTTTGTCTCCCCTTATTTTGTACTTTTGTAATTTTATTACTTTGTACATCGCTTAGAATTCGGAATAAGCGATTAATCAAATGTTATAATAAACTTGAAACTTGATCCCAGGCTCTGGTTTCTGCTTGTCTTCTATTAACTCACTTGCCATGGGCTCCTGCCCATTTGACATTTTCTTTTTTCTCCATGCTCACCATTCATCTTCCATCTCTGTACCTTCCCTTCCACTGCCATATCCAACATCTCTTTCCCACTGTCTACCATCTCTCTTCTTTCTTTCTTTCTCTCTCTCTCTGTCTCTTTCTCCCTGTCTCCCTGCCTTGTGTCCTGAGCTAAACCTCTCTATTCCCCTCCATGCAACATCTTTCCCTTCCTTCCTTCCATTATCATGTGCATTTCTTTCTCTCCCCATGTACCATCTCTCCCTGCTTTCCACCCTATATCTAATATTTTTCCTCTTTATTCTCCATGCATGTCTTCCTCTCCTCCATCATATGCAGAATTTGTCCCTCTCACCTTTTTCTACCTCTGTTGTATCTCTCCCTTCTTCTCCTCCAGCCCGTGTCCAACAATTCTTCTGCTCTCTCCCCATTTGCAGCAGCTTTCCATCTCTCCCTCCTATCCCTCTGTGCAGCAGTTTTACCTCCCACCCATCCCCCTGTGCAGCACCTCTGAACCTGACCGAGCCCCTTCCTCCTACACACACCTTAAGATTTGACAGGCAGTACTATGAAGATGCTGTTTGCAGCCTGCTCCATAAGGGATTCTCTCTGTTACATCATCAGTGATATCATCAGTGACATGGCAGAGTGAAGACCCCCCCGGGGCGAGCCACAAGCAGCCTGTTCTCTCATTGTTGACAGCCTTAACTCGCTGCTCTGCCACGTCAGCCCTTCCTGTCTGCCGGGTCCCAGAAGGCTCGACGCCAGCAGAGCTGTGAAGTTCCCAGGCCATGAATCCAATGCCGAACCCGGTAGCATGGTCTGCACTTAGGGCGGAGCACCCCTCCCCAGCCCTCCCTCTTGGTACTCCACTAACTTCTCCCACTATTTTTTGAGTACTTAAGTGTTAGTTCACTTATAAAATTACCTCATGCATAAAAGTATACATGATTATCAGAATGAATGTCCTTCACAGGACCTATTTGTAGGTGCGTTCGGGGACTCATTTTGTGTGGAGCATAAGCAGATGCACAATTTCTGTTCTATTCCATACTTATTTATTTATTTCAGACAGAATAATCCAGACAGAACAGAGTTGACATAATTTACATAAATTACAATATAGACATGACTTACTGTATATGCAACCATCAACAATTAGTTCAGCATGGATTACAAAAGATATATACTGGTAATAACTATAACCAGGAGTTACAGCATTATAAACCAAAAGAAATTACAAAATAACCTCCCTTTTTACAAACCGTAGTGTGGTTTTTAGTGCTGGCCAGGGCAGTAATAGCTCCAATGCTCATAGGAATTCTATGAGCGTCTGAGCTGTTACCAGCACAGCTGGCGCTACAAACAATGCTACAGTTTTATAAAACAGGGGGTGGTGGTCATAAGTAAGATAAAACCTATATAAAACAACAATTAATAATGATAACTTTATTTTTATATGCCGCAATACTACAAACAGTTCAGAGCGGTTTACAGAGAAAGAGACTGTATACAGCCAGCGATCTTACAAAAAGTTTTGATTGACTTCCTAAAAGTTTGGTAAGAAAGAGAGTTTGAGATAAAGTTGGTTAAACATTTATTCCATTTGCCTGCTTGGAATGATAGTGTTCTATTGAGGAATCTCTTGTAGATACAGCCCTTCAAGGATGGGAAAGCAAACAAGTAGGCACTACTTGTACGAGCTGTGCCTGAAAAGTCGAAATGATGAGATAGATAGATTGGGGGTTGATGAACCTGTTATGGTTTTGAAGCAAAGGTAAGCAAACTTAAAAATAACCCTTGCTTCCATGGGCAGCCAGTGTAGGTTTTTGTAATATGGGCTTACATGATCCGATTTCTTGAGACCGTAGATGAGACGGACTGAAGCGTTCTGAAGAATTCTCAGTTGTTTGATAATTTTGTTAAAAGATCCCAAGTATATAATATTAATGTACTGCTATTATTCTTAGGGTAATGCTATATCCCACTTTCCCTTCCCCTCACCAGCTCTCTGACTGGGAAAATTAATAGCATACACAGATGACTGAAAGCATAATATAGGTTTATTCATACAATTTTATAATAATGAAATCATGCAGTAAGGAATCAATAATTTGTTATAATGAAATCATGGAGTAAGGAATCAATAATTTGTTACCATATATTATATCATCACTCTGTTATCGGGGGACCAGCGAAACAGCAGAGGCAGCGCATTTATCTCATCTCAGCATCACACGGCTCGTCAGCAGTGGAGAAGTCCCGATTCCACTGAGTTCTGCCTGTCTTTTTATGCTCAAATTATGGTCAAGATCCGGTTTGTGTTCGCTCAAACATGAGCATGTCACAAACAAGTTAGGCACTTTTTGGCTCAAATTATTTTGGTCAGGATCCGGTTTGTGTATGTGTTCAAACATGAACATATCACAAACCATTTCCTGCTTTTCCCCCCTTCTCTTGATTAATTCATCCATATCCTGTTTTGACTAAATCTGGCTCGCCAGGTGCAAGTTATCTTTCTGAACTCTAGTTCCCCTTCTTAAAAAAAGAAAGTTGTTATTTGGTATTAGGATAGTAGAAGATGGTTTCTTAAACAGCCATTGTAACAGCGGAAGCTGGAAAGGCCCGCTTTCATAATGTTAACCTCATTCTGCCCATCAGACCCTTAAACACATCCCCAAAGAAGACACGTAAACTTGCATGGAGAAAAACTAGGCCGCAGCCCTGTTTATTGTAAATTAACATATTTAAATAACATTTAAATATAAATAACATTACAAAACAACTTCAAATAACCGTTTATCTATTAACCTTCACAATGGTATCACCATTGCGACCCAGATCCCGAGCTACTGACACAGATGTAAATGGCCCCCGACCCTGCCATCTAAGCAAGGGTCCGAGGGGTGGCATGTCCCCACATGCCCCATTGTCCAAGGTCATCAGACCAACCAGGCACGGCTCCCAACCGGCCCACCGCTCATCTCCATGATGAGACCAGCCGCCAGTAGCTCGGGATACCGCCAACCAAAGCAAACTCTCACCCCAGGTACTAACGGGCGGGAGGGCGGGAAAGTTGTCTCGGAGGACCGGAAACCGTTAAGGTCCTCCGAGACCCTCCTTAAACAACCCTCCACCCCCCGCCCCCACCCACGGCCGCGACATTAACCAATGAAATTTATCCCACTTCGGGAAGGCCTCTCCCATATCATCATTCCTTACCTAACCCCCCCCCCCTTTTTCTAAAGCCTACCCGACGGACGGCCCCGCGGGCCTCCCAGCTCCGCGTTAGAGCCGTCCGTCGAGACTAGCTCTCGGACTTTTTATAACAGCGGAAGCTGGAAAGGCCCGCTTTCATAATGTTAACCTCATTCTGCCCATCAGACCCTTAAACACATCCCCAAAGAAGACACGTAAACTTGCGTGGAGAAAAACTAGGCCGCAGCCCTGTTTATTGTAAATTAACATATTTAAATAACATTTAAATATAAATAACATTACAAAACAACTTTAAATAACCGTTTATCTATTAACCTTCACAATGGTATCACCATTGCGACCCAGATCCCGAGCTACTGACACAGATGTAAATGGCCCCCGACCCTGCCATCTAAGCAAGGGTCCGAGGGGTGGCATGTCCCCACATGCCCCATTGTCCAAGGTCATCAGACCAACCAGGCACGGCTCCCAACCGGCCCACCGCTCATCTCCATGATGAGACCAGCCGCCAGTAGCTCGGGATACCGCCACAAGCCTGTAACCCGTTACAGGCTCCCCCAATAAACAGAGCTGCAACTAAGAGTCCAATACACGCTCACAGCAGGTAGCAAAGTCATCAAGTAAGAGGTCCCACCCAATATCCGAAATATGTACCTGATCCCGGAAAAACAAACCTGAACAACTAACATCCACCCAAGAGTGTCTAATCTGAACTCCGCCCCGAGCTTCCACCCAACGACCAATCTGCCTATTCACTTTAATAAGGCCACGAGTCCACCGTCTAGACACCAACCGCTTCGGCCGCGGAATAATGTCCGACCAGACAAGCCGTGCACCTGGAAACCAACCCTGAACCACCCCCAGATCACCTATTACCATATCATTCAAGTGCTTCCCACTAAGCGCGTCCACATCGTTGCCTCCAAGATGGAAAAGCAACAGATCAGGACACCGAGCACGATGCCGCAGATCCTCCAGTAGGGGGAGCAGCTGGTGCCAACGCATCCCGCGCTGACCCCACCAGGAGACGTAGACTCCGCGATGATGAAGACCCAAGTGCTGACCGCCGGGTCGAATCACGGCGCGCTCCCCGGCCCAATGGACAAAGGAGTGCCCAACGATCCACACCGACAGGACACGTCGCGCCGCACCTGAAAAGCAAAACTTAGCAGTCAAGTCCACATCCCAAGACTCAAAAGGTCAGTAACAAGGAGTCATGCAGAGCACCCGCCCAAACATCACGAAAGCAAACACCTAAACCTAGAACTCAATCCCCTGCCCAAGAGCTCCACCCCCTGCCAGACCACCCAAACCCAGGAACTCCCCGTTAACCTGAACTACCGGACTGGGTATGCACATGCGGGGCAGCAATCGGGCGGATGTATCCACGATAAGCCCCAGAAGCCCATCTGCCCAAGCGTTGAATGGCTCCATCGGGAACACCTGCCTCAAAAGCACTAGTGGCAGCTCCGATTCGAAAAGAGTGCGTGCCGAAGCGCGCCGGCTCTACACCACACCGTCCCAGAACCCGACGCAGGAACATCAGAAACTGGTATCGAGTGAGACGGGCACCGTCCGCGTGCAATAACAAAGCCAAGTCGGTACTAGGTCGAATCGCCATGTAGGCCTCTAGCGACTGGACCGGGCATGTAGCACAGCCCACCACTCGGCGCAGGACCAGAGTGCGCCCCCTGCCCAGCTGATCTGACTTAGACCGGGCAATAAACAAACTCACCGCGGCTCCAGACACGCGAACCTGACTAAACAAGAGCCCCCGCAATCCTAGGACGTCCGCCGGGTGTACAAGCAACTCGCCCACCCGCAGCGCCCCAAAGAAAGCCAAGGAAAAGGCCGCCCTGAACAAACAAGTCTCAAAACTAGAACTTGCTACCTCCGGCAATACTGCTATGATACGAGACAATAAGGCGTGAGTGATGGGCAGCCGGGCATCCGGCAGCCGCGGAGCCACCCAATCCCATGCCGCCAACATCCTACGGGGCAAAAACCCGGCAGATGGGCAGGACCACCCAAAGGCCCTGCAAAAGTAAGCAAAGCCCGCCAGGTGACCCGCTGCCGCACTACGGGAATAACCCTCCCGTTGAGATTCCGCTAAGAATTCCGCTAGCAGTACCTCCGAAACGGGACCGGGGACCCAACCCCACGTATGTAGAAATCGACAAACAGACACAAAACCCCGATTGTATCGAATCCAAGTGGCTGGCGCTACCGATCGCTGCAACAAGCTCCAGATCCGTTCACCAACAAGCCCCATAAATGTTCCAGCATCGGAGACCCCTCCTCCTTCGCTGAAGGCGCCAACTGGCGAAACTGCAAAAATTGAAAGCGAGAAAGTGTATCAGCAAGTCTGTTCTGAACCCCGGGCACATGGCGAGCCCGGACAAACAAATTAAGGCGCAAACAGCGCAAGACCAGCTCCCGCATTACCCTATTCACCTGTAAACATTTAGCAGCCTGCCTATTCACTACCTCGACCACCCCCATGTTGTCACACCAGAAAACCACTCTCCGATTTCGCAACTTTTCCGGCCACAACTCACAGGCGACTAACAAGGGGAAAAGCTCTAACAGGGTCACATTACGAGTTAAACCTGCATTCCGCCAACTATCAGGCCACGCAGCAGCGCACCAGTCCCCCTGACAGTAGAGTCCAAAGCCAACACCCCCCGCCGCATCCGATTGCAGCTCCAGATCCACGCTGGAGATATCCGGGAACTGAATGGGAAGCGATCCATTAAAATGAGCCAAAAAGAGAGACCACATATGCAGATCCGCCCGAATCCCAGCCGAAATCCGAACAAAGTGTCTACGATCCCGAACACCTGACGTTGCCGCCGCCAAACGACGGGAAAAAGCCCGACCCATAGGCAGTACCCGACAGGCAAAGTTAAGGGACCCCAACAAAGACTGCACAACTCGTAGAGTAGATTTACGGGTACCCCGCACCATGGAAATCAAGGTTAACAGCTGCTGCACCTTACCGAGGGGCAGCCGAGTCACCATGGCAACCGTATCAATCTCGATCCCCAAGAAGGTGAGGCAAGAAGTGGGCCCTTCCGACTTTTCGGCAGATAACGGCACTCCGAATTCGGCAGCCATCGTCTCGAAGGTAAATTTCAAGAGACCACAATCACCTGAGCTCGCTTCCCCTACGAACAGAAAATCATCTAGATAATGAACTACCGAGTCTCTCCCAGCACGGCGAACAGTAACCCAGTGTAGAAAGGAGCTGAACAACTCAAAAAACGCGCAGGAGATGGAACAACCCATCGGCAGGCAGCGGTCAAAATAAAAGGCACCCTCAAACCTAAAGCCCAGCAACGGATAGGAAGATGGATGAACCGGCAATAACCGAAAGGCCGACTCAATGTCCACCTTCGACAGCAAAGCGCCACTGCCCGCGATTCTCACCAGACGCAAAGCACTGTCGAAGGATGCGTAGCGAACCGAACAGAGATCACGAGGGATACCGTCATTCACCGAACGACCTACGGGCATAGACAAGTTGTGTATCAGTCGAAATTTCCCAGGTTCCTTCTTAGGGATAATTGCCAAAGGGGACAACACCATCACCGGGAACGGACGATCCTGAAAGGGACCCGCAACCCGCGCAAGAGCAAGTTCCTCACACAACTTACGCTGCACCTCTCCCCGCAACATAGAAACCGACGAAGCATTGGAAGCCTGAACGTTAGACAAGGGAAGAGAACAGGGAATAACAAAACCGTCGCTAAATCCCCCCGCCAACAACACAGCCGCCTGTTTATCCCCGTAAAGGTCCAACCAAGGTCTCATGGCACTCACTCGGACCGGAGTGGGCAACCCCTGCATCTTGATCTCACTTGGGCGGAGCAAGGGGAGGCCCAGCTCCTTTTTTGGGGCACTTAAGAGCCGAGTGTCCTTGGCCACATAAGGAGCAGGCATGTCGGAAGCGACAGTCTGTAAAGGAACAGGAGGATTTATTGAACTGCCAGCAGAGACCCGGACCCCCCCCGGCCCCCGGGCCTCCCGTGGGACGAAAGGAACGACCACCCCCAGCTACCGGAAACCCCGCCTTGCCCGCGGCACTCAAGCTAGACCCACCAGGTTTAGCCATGTGGGTGAGCCAAAGATTAATGTCCTGAGTACCCCAGGACATGTGTTTGTTTTCCTCCATCTTATCGCGGAATGCTTCATCATAATTGAGCCAGGCCCAACCCCCGAACCTCTGATAACCATCAAGAATGGAATCCGCGTAAGCTAACAACAGGCCATAGTCCTGAGGGCGCTCACGACCCCAAACACTGGCTAACCGAAGAAACGCGCGCGACCAATTTACAATATTACGAGACACAACACTCCCTTTAGGCTTCCCCCCCTCCTTCTTACTCTTCTTCTTCCGACCTCGTACCCGGCCTTCCAAAAGCCTAAAAACGTCCACACACGAACGCTTCCTAATCTTGCGTCGAAGAGACCGCGGAACCTTCTCCCACAGCTCCGACAACGCCACAAGGGCCGGGGCCCCCCGATCAGCACCCTCCTGTACTGAGCTCGCACCCGTCCCCCGCCGAGGTGAATCAGACGAGGAAGAGGACGTCGACGAAGAAGAAGATGTTAAAGCAGATGAAGATGAAGAAGAAGAATCCTTACCCTTACGACCTTTCCTACCCTTACCCTTACCCTTCTTCCGCCTACCCGTACCAAGAACCCCAGCCGCTAAGGCCATGTTACCCGTGTTCAGTTCTCCAGCCGGTCTTCCTTCACCACCTGCCGCTCCAGGAGTGGCGCCCTCCGCAGCTACCACCATAGCAGGACTCCGATGGGTCACCCGATCGTGCTCCACGATACCCGGTCGCCGAGCAGCATCCGATCCTTCGGCAGGCACTCCAGAAGCAGAAGTCCCAGCAACGCACTCACGGTCAGCAGCAGAAGCCTGGGGGAAAAAATCAAGACAGGGGCCAGAAACCTGCACAGCAGAAGAAGAAGTTAGCCCTAGAAGGCCGGACCCCCACCCGCTGATCCCTCGACCATTCACCCCCAGGGGGGGTACTCCCAGCGGGAAAGCCCAAACCCCAAGGAGGAGGCGGGACAACCCCGTGGTAAGGAGGAGGAACCATGGCCCAGGGAGTAGGACCCCAGGGGGACCCCCAAGGACCAGGTGGCCACGACGACCACCAGCTCGCCGTGCTTTCCCGGCATCCCGTGACCCAATCCCGATGTAGAGGGCAAAGCATAGGCTCCCGACGGACCGCCCCCAAGGACTCCACCCCCTGCCAAGGCAGGGGCAACACTGTCCCGGCTACCACACCCCGACCCCTCACCCACATTCACCACCCCAGCCTGAGGAGACATATCAGCTAAAGGGACTCCCGCCGCCGACTCCCTCACAGTCCCAGCTGGAGCACCAGAGAAGAGCCCTGCCTGTCCATCAGCAGCCAGAGGAGCACTGCGGCTCCTCCCCCTTCCTCCCTGCAGCCTCCCGCGGCCCCTGCGGGCCGACCCCGCGCCACCCCGACTAATCGACGCCACTCCTCCGACCTCCAGCGCTATCGCAGTTCGGGCAGCCGAACGCGAGCGCCGAGGAGGCAAGGAGCGACACTCCCCTGCAGAGGCACTCACCGGGTCCCGCTCGTCTTCATCAAACGAGTCGCCGGCGACCAAGGACAACTCGGCAGGATCCGCAGCAACAGAGGTGGGCACACGCGCCATCAGGAGTTTTACTTTTCTTTTTTTTTTTTATATTTTGAAAAGAAGACCCGACACGCGCCGCCGATCCGCTAGAACGACCGCAGACCCCGAGGGACCGACACGAGCGAAATCGCAGCCACGTGGCAGCCCGAGAATTCGCGATCCGCCGACCCTGCAAAAGCTGTCTCGGAGGACCGGAAACCGTTAAGGTCCTCCGAGACCCTCCTTAAACAACCCTCCACCCCCCGCCCCCACCCACGGCCGCGACATTAACCAATGAAATTTATCCCACTTCGGGAAGGCCTCTCCCATATCATCGTTCCTTCCCTAACCCCCCCCCCCTTTTTCTAAAGCCTACCCGACGGACGGCCCCGCGGGCCTCCCAGCTCCGCGTTAGAGCCGTCCGTCGAGACTGGCTCTCGGACTTTTTATTACTAAAAACAACTCTCAGACTCCAGGTATGTCCCATCCGTATCACATTCGGTCCTTAACAATGAGTGTTGTATGTAACCATCATCACTTTTTGTTGTTTACAACAAATGCCTATGCCACATAACAATTCCAGATAGATAAAATTATTACCAGAATAACAACTATTAACAGAGGATGGATGATCCAATCCAGAGTCGTTTTGGCTGAAGGTGAATATCCTAAAAATATATCCCACCAATGATGTGAAGTAGCATCAGCTATTCCTGACCCTATTGTCACTATCGAGTCTGCTGCAATAGTGGTGGTAAGCTGATGAGCCATAATACTTTGATTTAGGTATCGGATGGCACTCTGTATTTTGGTTGATTGAGTTAATATTTGCTTAAATCTGGTCAAATTTAAATCCCAATTTGGAACATCCCATTTAGTGCTATTCCAAATGATAGCCACATTCTTATCCACATCGGAAGTTAATATGAATGTGTCATTTTCCCAGTGTAATACTGAAATGTTATGAATACATCCCGAAAAAGGCACTTCCATTCCTGGTATCACTGGTTGATCAGTTACTACACATACCACTTGTGGTGCTATTTCGACCATATACCTATAGGTTATTGGCATAATAGTCCATTCACATTTGTTTACAGTATTTTGCAATAAACATGGTTCATATACAGCAGATTGTAATTTACAAACTTTTCCACTTAGTGTTATCACAAAAAGTTAAATCATGGGTACGATTATACATATCTATCACCTGTCCATAAAAGGTGGGGGTCCAAAAGTGTTGATTAGGAGCTGACCCAATTAGTAAAGGCATCACTATGTATTTACACATTATACTCTGTTTGGTTACATTGTAAATGGTAAAATATCCCTGACATAGGGTTTCCTCACACCTTATCCCCGAACTAGGTATTTGTAGCCAATGGCCTGCACGGATTACATCAGAAAAGACGGTCCTCCACACTTGTTCATTTGCTGTCAAAAGTTGTGTTTGAAAGACATTTTTCTGTTGTTGCTGCTGTAATGTTTGCAAAGAACATATAGTCCAATTGATTATGTGAGTAATATTAGTATCTACAAGGAAGGTTAGAGAATTACTAGCATTAAAAAGATCTAACATATCGTTATCCACGCCAGCTGCTAGTGTCATTGGGTACCAAATAGTAGGCATCCAATTAGCTTGTATAATTAAAGCATCATTAATTTTACTTCCAGCGTTATGCAGCCTATTTGCTAAAGATTCTATATCATAACTGTTTATTGTCCCGGTAATAGTTCCAAATCCTCCCAAAATAGTATCATACCAGGCTCTCCTATATCTACATCGACTAGAGGGAGGAAAGGTAATTTTAAATTGTACACGTGTTTGTTCCGCATGCTGACCCACCATTTCACATGTTGACGGTAATCGTTTAACCTGCCCTGGATCAATTTTTGCAGAATCTTTATTTACAAAGATAATATAATCTGCCCATGTAGTACGATTTTTAATAAAAGATGCATTAGTACATACAAAATATTTGGGGTCTTCTAATGTCAGATGCAATACAGTTCCATTCCAGGTGCTACAATTTTGTATTGCCTGCCATTTCTGTTTCGTATTTAATTCTGGGAACACAGTTTAAGCAACATAGAATTGACACATGGGCAGTGACATTTACCACTACTTGACTCTGATATAGGGCATAAAAGATATACCCTCTTCTGTCATTGTGAGGGCCTTTCCATATGTCCACATTAGTTGTGATGTTAGCTATTGTACATCTCTGTCCTTTTTCACAACTAAACTTTTCCTGTTGTCGTCTGCTGGTAGCACTTCTCCATCCCCATTGAAATCGAGCATTGTCATCCAAAACCAGACGCCTAGCCGGAGTCCATCCTTCTACGTGACCTAAAGATACGATACCAAGGACTGTGACTACGCATAGGACGATTAGGGTTTCCTGTAAAATTAAACACAGTATTACTCCCGTAGGTAACATTTCTCCTGTGGGACATATTCCCATTTTTCTACACCAGGCCTCATTATCAATAGCGTACGGTCTTGTCCCACTGCTATCACCTCAGCAGGAGAAGGGGGACCATTTTGGTTGCTAATCCATATTTTGGCCCCAACATTTACAGTATTTGTGGATCCAAACCTTTTTGCCCCCCTAACCGTCAATTCTGTAGGGGCTGTGGTTTCTCTCACCGGAGCTATATATATAGGAATTAGCAACAGTTGTGCAATTCTTTCTCCCTGTGCTATTATTACATCCTCCGCACCTAAGTTAATTAGTATTACCCTAACCTCCCCTTGATAGTCAGCATCAATTACCCCTCCCAAGACAGTTATTCCTTTTGAGGCATAACTGGATCTGGTTACCAATTGCCCATAATGTTCTTTCGGAATTTTTCTCTGTGTTCTCCACAGCTCTAGTGGTGGAATGTGGTACTGCGGGTCAGTGTAAATCCTGGAAGGAAAGCACATGGTCATTAACAAAAAGAACAAAGAAAAGAAACACATGAAACGTTTTTCCCTCTGTTAAACATGACTAGTTCTTGTATCGCAGAGTCACAGTCTCTGTGTTGAATTGTTGAAAAGATTCAAAAAAGGGTTTTTTTTCCTGAAACACAAAACACACAGATTAAATAGACTTATTTCAGGGTCCTGTGGTACCAAATATGGCCACAGGAAAATTTAAACAGGCAGACACATTCTCTACATGGTAAAATTAGACTGTCTTTTTCCTAACATCAGGGAATTATTCTCAATCCATATTCTTTATTAGGTTCCTATCCTGAAGAGCTTACTTGTAAAAAGTAAGCAAAATTTCAATTCCGAATTCATCCACTTACATAAAAGTTTATTATAATTATTCTTTTCCGGTAACAAGGTTAACAAGCCTTTTGTTTCACATTTATTTTAATTGTATAGGTACTTAACCTCTACTTTTGTTAATCTTTTTATTTTAAACTTCCCAATTTAATTTTAAAATGCATTTAAATTTAATTACTCCCTAATCATACATTTCGGGCAATGCACACTTTTAAACCATGCAGGGGCACAAAAATTCATATTCAAAACTAATTTGAACCCTGAGATAAAAATACAAAGGCAAGGAAACTTTTTTCCTTAACATATTTCACAAACCTTTCTCCCACATTCCAATTCCAATATAACAATTCAGTGTTAAAACCCATCTAGCTGTTCAAACTTCTTTTATCCATTCACTTATGGCAAAATCCACCTCATTTAATATCACATCCTGATTCCTTCTGACCCTGCATTACCTTTCTTTCAACATTCTGATAACCTTTTTAAAATATAAAGAAACAAGGGAAAAATTCAGGCTACATTAACATATTTGGTTTTTTTTTCCTTGTTCTCGTACAGAACTTTCAGACAAACAGCTCCTAAACTACTAAAATACCTTAATTGTTCTTAACAGCACAGATCTACACTGCAAAAACTCTTTTGAACTTAAATCAACATACGCAAACTTTCTTTGTTTCTTGAACATCAAAAACAACAAGAACTTTTCCCCACGGCTGATCGGAACTCCAAACAGCATGCATTTCCCTGTGTGTGCTCGTAAAGTTTTCATTCTAAAAATCTAAAAATCCTCCTGCTGCTAACAAGGTAATTGCAAGTTACTACATTTGAAATCCCTCTGCTAGCTAATATTTACAACAGCATAAATCGATACCTGTGTTTGACAAATATCTCAGCAGTTCAGACAAAGAAAATCTCCATACTGTCTCTTTCCTCTTGTAATGGGCTGCATTCTTTTTATTACAGATGGCGGGTCTATTTCAGGGTCCGGACAGTGGGGTCCCCCGGGGCAATCATCCCAATCCCTTCTAATCCTCCCTTTCCTTTTTTTATACTTATTTTGTGCCACTTTTACAGCTGCTCTTTCTGCTACATCCTGATAATGTTCCAGTTTATCCTTTAATAATTTACTATTACATTCCAGTACCAGACACCGTCCCTCTAATTCTAACTTACTCTGTTCTACTCTCCCTTTCTCATTAAGTGCCATCTGCAACCGCTTGTGCACCCCACGGTATGCAGAGGCCAACACCCAACTCCTTCGAGCCAGGGTAACTGCTTCACCTGTTTTTACAGGGATTGTTTCAAGTACTTGTACCACATTCTTTGGTTCAAATTCCCTTAATTCCTTATCCCATGATTCCGCCAATCCATGATTGGCCATTTCTGCCGCTATTATTTCATACGGGTCCCCGGTCCAGCCAGGTATCCCTGCAGGTTCTTTTTTAGATTTCTCCTTTCGCCGGAACATTGTTCGGTCTTATTTAGGGAGATCCTGCCGACTACGCCAATTAATGTACTGCTATTATTCTTAGGGTAATGCTATATCCCACTTTCCCTTCCCCTCACCAGCTCTCTGACTGGGAAAATTAATAGCATACACAGATGACTGAAAGCATAATATAGGTTTATTCATACAATTTTATAATAATGAAATCATGCAGTAAGGAATCAATAATTTGTTATAATGAAATCATGGAGTAAGGAATCAATAATTTGTTACCATATATTATATCATCACTCTGTTATCGGGGGACCAGCGAAACAGCAGAGGCAGCGCATTTATCTCATCTCAGCATCACACGGCTCGTCAGCAGTGGAGAAGTCCCGATTCCACTGAGTTCTGCCTGTCTTTTTATGCTCAAATTATGGTCAAGATCCGGTTTGTGTTCGCTCAAACATGAGCATGTCACAAACAAGTTAGGCACTTTTTTGCTCAAATTATTATGGTCAGGATCCGGTTTGTGTATGTGTTCAAACATGAACATATCACAAACCATTTCCTGCTTTTCCCCCTTCTCTTGATTAATTCATCCATATCCTGTTTTGACTAAATCTGGCTCGCCAGGTGCAAGTTATCTTTCTGAACTCTAGTTCCCCTTCTTAAAAAAAGAAAGTTGTTATTTGGTATTAGGATAGTAGAAGATGGTTTCTTAAACAGCCATTGTTACTAAAAACAACTCTCAGACTCCAGGTATGTCCCATCCGTATCACATATTGCAATAGTCTAAGATACTTAAGATCAAAGATTGAACCAGTAGTCGAAAAGAGAAGAAGTCAAAATAGTGTTTAATGGTACGAAGTTTCCATAAAGTGAAAAAACATTTTTTAACCTGAGAGTTAGTGTGATCTTTGAAAGTCAAGCTTCGGTCTAAGATGACACCCAGGATTTTGATGGTAGAATTAATTGGGTGGTCTGACCTATTTAATCTCAAAGAGGTATTCATGAACTTGTTATTAGGACTTGCCAAAAAGAACTTAGTTTTATCCGAATTCAGTTTTAATTTAAATTGCATAGTCCATTGTTCTACCTTAGTAAGGACAGATGAGATGAATTGTTCTGTCTCTTGAGTCAATGAGGTTATGGGAATAATAATTGTAATGCCATCCGTGTATATATATGATTTCAATTTTAAATTGGATAACATATTTCCCAATAGTGCCATATAGACATTGAAAAGTGAAGGGGAGAGTGGGGAGCCCTGTGGAACTCTGCAGGGATTACACAAAGCCTGAGAGAGAGTTCTTTCGCTATAAACCTGTTAAATACGTTTAACGAAACCCGTAAATCAATTTAGTACCTGTCTGAAAATGCCAATGGAATCAAGGCATCTGAGCAAAATGTCATGATCAACAAGGTCAAAGGCACTGCTCAGGTCAAACTGCAGTACCAGTGCACTTTTTCCCAGGGAAAACAGATGGAAAAGATACATGTATACTTGATAAAGTACATGCATTCATCTGTACTTTAAGCACAGGCATTTACACCTTTTCTTTGAGCAAGTATAACATAGTAACATAGTAGATGACAGCAGATAAAGACCCGAATGGTCCATCCAGTCTGCCCACCTGATTCAATTTAAATTTTTTAATTTTTTCTTCTTAGCTATTTCTGGGCAAGAATCCAAAGCTTTGCCCTGTACTGTGCTTGGGTTCCAACTGCCGAAATTTCTGTTAAAACCTACTCCAGCCCATCTACACTCTCCTAGCCACTGAAGCCCTCCCCAGCCCATCCTCCACCAAACGGCCATATACAGACACAAACCGTGCAAGTCTGCCCAGTACTGGCCTTAGTTCAATATTTAATCTTATTTTCTGATTCTAGACCCTTTGTGTTCATCCTACGCTTCTTTGAACTCAGTCACAGTTTTACTCTCCACCACCTCTCTCGGGAGCGCATTCCAGGCATCCACCACTCTCTCCGTAAAGTAGAATTTCCTAACATTACTCTTGAATCTACCACCCCTCAAACTCAAATTATGTATAAATGCCCACATAATTTCTGCAGGATTTCCCTTTGTATTTATAACATTTCTTTATAAAATAGGCTACAAATAGGCACTTTCTTCCTTCTCCACTTAGATAATGTGTTATACAATTATTCTTCTGTGCGTAAACCTCTCATCTTGAATCTCTCTCTCCACAGAGTTGCATTATAACTTTGAATATTCAGAGGATCATGTCAGCACATAGCCCTATAAGTATGTGTCTTCACGTGGAATATATGTGTTGTGATTCTATATATTACATGTAATGAAAATTGTTGCTGATTATTTCCCACAAGACCAGTGGCCATTGTGCAAACCAAGGAGACAGTCAAGGATCTTGCTCTAAACAGGTAGGGAGTCTGATGATAGTGGCGGCTCTGGGGGGGATCCTTGATAAAGCTTTTGCGAAACATGTCAGCATAAAGCTTGCTGCTATGAAAGTGATTTGAGCGGTGGAGTGGTGTTGCTGAGGTCTTGAGTGAATATACTAAGAAAAACACATATATAAGAAAAATAGTTGGTGGAACAGTTCATTCACTTGGGGACATAAATTAAGATGATCTATTGATATAGAGGGGCATAGTCGAAAGGGACGTCTAAGTCTGTTTGCGTCCAACTCGCAAGTCGTCCAAAGTAAAAAAACAGCCTAAGACACATTTTTGAAAAATACATCCAAAATTTTTTTTGTTTCGAAAATCGTCTAATTATACGTCCTGCCGATCTGATCGTCCAAGTCGCTAAAGCGTCCATCTTTATACCACATTTCCGTCCAACTTTTCGTCCAAGTCAAAAATGCCTAGAACAAGCCCTGTTGGATGTGGGAGGAGTCTGCAAAGTGATAGACTGAACACCCAGACATAGCACCTAAATAGTGGGGTATCTTACAGGGCACTGCTGTGAACTTCACAAAAAGGGTGCCATGTCTTCATCTCATTACAGCTCCCTTATAGATTATGATGAGCCCCACAAACCACCTCTAAAATCCCCTAGACCCATCTATCTACCACCCCAATAGCCCTTATGGCTGCAGGAGCCACTTAAATGCCAGTACAAAAGGGTTTTGGGGGTGTATAGGGCAGTGCACATATTTACGTATCAATGCAGTGATTACAGGGGCCTAACTTACCACCCTTTAGCAAAGCCAAGCTAGCAGCTGCTGCTCCAGTAACTGCCCCAAAGCCCATAGCTTTAACAAGCTCAAAATTGAAAAAAAATAAAACTTAATTGGGTATAGGCGCCTATCTTCTTTTTTTTTTTTTTTTAATCTTTATTCATTTTTAAACTTATAATAAGTGTGATAACATATCCATACAAATAACCATAAATATATCACTTAATAATCAACAATGATACATATAATATCCCCTTTTTAGATAAGTGGGGCCTCATTCCAGAAATCTTTATGGAGTAGCACCAGATATGCTTGGAGGGAGGAGTGTGATTAATAACACTATAACACGGGCATCCACATAGTGCTATCATCAAGGCCTATAGCAGTTTGCACTTACTCAAAAGAAGTATTCAGTGGTCAGGTCACTTCTCACTGCCAAGCCCTGTGGTCTTACTGAGATTATAAAATCAAGACCCTTACTAAATTCTGTGAAGGGCTGGGTTTTATTTGGACATCTGCAAACTGTTTTCACTATACCACATCATCTTCCCGTTCCCCCCATAGTTCAAGTCACCAGCTGAAACCACAATTTATAGCATAATTTTACAAAAGAGAGGTTGTTCCTTGCTACAATTGACACATAAGTCAATTAGGAAAAGTGGGACTATTTTTTGATCTTATTTCATGCATGAGTTTTAGATTTTCCTGATTCTGCAATTATTTCCCCTTTGCACCTTCTCTTCTTTATTGAAGTTTTTTTTTGTTGTTTTAACCCTTACTATTTCTACACACAAAATGGCAAAATCTCTAGTGTTCTCTTTCAGGCATTTGAATTTTTTCCTTTTTTTATGTCATGTCACCAATCATCCACCACTGCTGTCATGTCACCATAGTGTTTCTACTTCTTTTTAGACCCTTGATCCCCTACGTGAAAAAAAGTTTGATTGATGTATCATTTTCCCAGTAAAGTGATACAGCTGCAGGCGGTGACAGTATGTAACTGACTGTCATGTTCTGTAAGTTTTGCCCAAACATTCTCAGCTGTCATTCTCCTTCTTTATTTAAATCAAAGAGCAGCTGCACCAGAAATGACCTAGAAATTCATTCAGCAAAAATGTGCTTTACCTATAACTTAAAATAAAAAAAAATTCCAACCATCTCTTAAGATGATGATGAAGAAGATTTTAAATTAGGTGACCTTTGAAGTATTTGAGAAAGTGAAGCACCAGTAGTTCTGATTACAGCCAGCACTGACTGGGCAGGTCCTGCCTATCTGTCTCCTTACAACTTTGCCAAGAATCCATAATTCTGAGCTGTACTCAGTGAACTAGGCTGAGATGACTCAGTTTGTTTTACATTTGAAGCTGAGCCAGGGATCCAACCCATGGTCATCAAAACTATGGGCTCCTTTTACAAAGGCACGCTAGCGGTTTAACGCGTGTAAAAGTGCACGCTAAACCACCGGACGCGCTTGTCGCTACCACCTCCTCTTGAGCGGGCGGTAGTTTTTGGCCAGCGTGGGGGTTAGCGCGTGATGAAAAGTCGCACGCGTTAACCCCGCTAGCGTGGCTTTGTAAAAGGAGCCCTAAAAGTCAAAAGAACTGTTATTTTATTACCCAAATTTGATAAAATTTAGATCTGATTATTGTTCTCTTCAATTTTTTTTTTTTTATCTTACTTGCCAAAATGTGATTTGTAGTTCATTAAAAGGCAAACTAGAAAGCAAATTTAAAAAAAAAAATTGTGATAGGAATCCCTTGTTCACTGAAGATCCACACATACTATAATTATTTATTGTTACGTATTAACATAGAAACATAGAAGATGACGGCAGAAAAGAGCTACGGCCCATCAAGTCTGCCCACTCTGCTTACCCACCCCCTATCTATGCCCTAATGACCCAATTTTCTTATCTTGACCCTCATAGGGATCCCACATGGGTATCCCATTTATTCTTAAAGTCTGGCCTACAGCCTAGCTGCCCTGAGTAGCCCCATTCTTACTATTAGAAGCCAAGCAGGATTGGGCTTGGCTAGTACCTGGATGGGAGACCACCTGGGAGTACCAGGTGCTGAAGGGGCCCTTTGCTGGGCAGCAGCAACATAATGGAGCCACACACTGTGCAGGAGAAGGCAATAGCAAACTGTTCCTGTACTCTGTCATGAAACATCACAGGGTAGATTCCTCACTGTGCACATTGCCATGAGTTGGTGGCCAACTCAGTGACATAATCCATCCATCTGGGCAAGTTTTCAAAGAGAGTGGGGCCCTTTTACCATGAGCTAGATATTAATGTGGACCAGTGTTAATATCTATTGTACTTTAACATAGTAAAAAAAAAAAAAAAAAATTATCTGCTTAACTTGGGAGTAGTGGGAGTTGGGTGTGACGTGGTAGGTCACAGGAATGGCCAGCTGTGACATCTAATACATGTATCAGTACTGGGCACTGGCTGTCCCAACGAGTGATTGCATAGCTGCAGTTACTGCCACCTCAAGAGCAGTAAGTGCAAATGTGTTACTGACATTCTGGCAGCTTGGCCACAATCCTAAGGCAGAGAAAGGGTGTGAATTGTTCCATGGAGTTAGCACATATTACTTTAGCATTTGCTGTCATCAACACAATAAGGTGGCAATTCATTGTCATAGATGCCACAAAGCGGCATTTTCAGTGCCAATTTCATAATAACAAGTGTGCACCTAAGCTTTTTATATAATTGTGCAAAGCTGCATTTGTATGCCAAAAGTGGCAAGCCTAATGCGACTTGCAATGAGTATAACTGATGCCCATGCTCTGCCTATGTGTATGCCCCTCTGACAGTTGGACTAACCCTCTTCTTAATTTTCCAAAGTTCTTATGGGGTCAAGATCTCAGTGATTTTCCAGTACATTGATGTTGTAATGCTTTTCCAGTGAATAAGATATGCCAATTTGTTGTGTTGTATAAAATTTTTCTTCCATCAGAACTTCATAGCCAGCCACGAGATAAGTAACTGTTTCCAGCTCTTTCTTACAGAATCTACAGACGTCTGTTGTACCAGTTTTTTAAATGCTTGCTGTAAACTATCTCATCTGTAATCTACTGTCCTGAGCTTCAACTATCAATTGCTTGTCTTTAGGTTTCAATTTACCGCTGTAGTTATGCATTTGCCACTTATTGTTTCTCCCCTGTTTCTCCAGTTCCTTGAAGAGTTTTTCTTCTCTTACTTCATTACTACACGTTGGAGGGCTTATTCAAGTTTAATGATCTCTGGAAATTGAATCTGCTGGAGAGAACACGCCACAACTGACGGATAAGTTAGAGTCTCTATGGGTCAAAATTCCAGGAACAAATGGCCTGGAAACGAAGATCGGCATCTACTACCGACCCCCAGGGCAGTCCAAAGAAATTGATGGAGAAATGACCGACGAGATTAAACGCAACTGCAAGGGAGGCAACACAGTTATCATGGGTGACTTCAACTAACTAGGAATAGACTGGAACCTAGGCACCTCTGGCTGCATTAGAGAGACCAAGTTCTTGGATGCTGTAGGCGATTGCTTCCTGGAACAACTTGTCATGGAAAATACTAGAGAAAATGCAATTCTGGACTTAATTCTAAATGGCCTGCGAGGACCAGCACAAGATGTAGAAGTAGAAGGGATGCTGGGAAGCAGCGTTCACAATATTATCCGCTTTGATCTGGATGCAGGGGAGAAACTTCGGTCCAAAACGACAGCCACAGCACTGAACTTCCAAAAAGGGAATTATGAAGGGATGAGACTCATGGTAGGGAAGAAGATTAAGAAGAGGATAAGCACTGTAAAAACACTAGAGCAAGCTTGGTCCCTTTTTATGGACACAGTCACCGAGGCGCAAAATCTATATATACCGCGTATTAACAAGGGATCCAAGAGGAAAAAGAACAAAGAAACTTTATTTAAGGAATGGAAAAGGTGAAAACTGGAACAAGCACAAACAACATCAATGCAGGTGCCATAAGGCGATAAAAGGGGCCAAAAGAGACTACGAGGAAAAAATAGCCAAGCAGGCGAAGAACTTCAAGCTGTTCTTTCGATATATTGAGGGGAAACGACCCGCAAAGGAAGTGGTAGGACCGTTGGATGACCATGGAATAAAGGGAGCGCTAAAGGAGGACAAAGCAATCGCTGACAAACTGAACACATTTTTTGCATCTGTATTTACCGAAGAGGATGTACACAGCATACCGGAAACCATCAGGCTATATGCTGGAAATGAAGACGGAAAGCTGACAGGATTGACGGTCGGTCTAGAGGAGGTATGTAGGCAGATTGATAGGCTTAAGAGCGATAAATCCCCGGGACCGGATGTCATCCATCCAGGGTCATCAAGGAACTGAAAGGGACCATAGCTGAACTGCTTCAACTAATAGCCAATCTGTCAATTAAATTGGAAAAGATTCCGGAAGACTGGAATGTGGCGAATGTTACACCGAACTTCAAGAAATGTTTGAGGGGAGATCCGGGGAACTACAGACCGGTGAGTCTGACCTCGGTACCGGGAAAGATGGTAGAGTCACTGATAAAGGACAGCATCATTGATCACCTTGACGGACACGGGCTGATAAGGACCAGTCAGCACGGTTTTAGCAAAGGCAGATCGTGTTTGACGAACTTGCTGCACTTCTTTGAGGAAGTAAACAGACAGATAGACAAGGGTGATCTGGTCAACATTGTATATCTGGATTTTCAGAAGGTTCCGCATGAACAACTACTTTGGAAAATTGCAAGCCATGGAATTGAGGGTGAAATACTCATGTGAATTAAAAATTGGCTGGAGCATAGGAAACAGAGAGTGGGGGTAAATGGACAATACTCGGACTGGAAGAGCATCACCAGTGGGGTGCCGCAGGGCTCGGTGCTTGGACCCGTGCTCTTTAACATCTTTATTAATGATCTGGACATAGGTACGACGAGCGAAGTGATTAAATTTGCGGATGATACAGAGTTATTCAGAGTAGTAAAGATGCAGGGGAATTGTGAAGATCTGCAATGTGACATAATCAAGCTCGAGGAATGGGCATCAACATGGCAGATGAGGTTCAACGTGGATAAGTGTAAAGTGATGCATGTCGGTAACAAAAATCTCATGCACGAATACAGGATGTCCAGGGCGGTACTTGGAGAGACCTCCCAGGAAAGAGACTTGGGAGTTCTGATCGACAAGTCGATGAAGCCGTCCACACAATGTGCGCGGCAGCAAAAAGGGCAAACAGAATGCTAGGAATGATAAAGAAGGGGATCACAAACAGATCAGAGAAGGTTATCATGCCGCTGTACCGGGCCATGGTACGCCCTCACCTGGAGTACTGCGTCCAGCACTGGTCGCCGTACATGAAGAAGGACACGGTACTACTCGAAAGGGTCCAGAGAAGAGCGACTAAGATGGTTAAGGGGCTGGAGGAGCTGCCGTACAGCGAAAGATTAGAGAAACTGGGCCTCTTCTCCCTCGAACAGAGGAGATTGAGAGGGGACATGATCGAAACATTCAAGGTACTGACTTAGTAGATAAGGACAGGTTGTTCACCCTCTCCAAGGTAGGGAGAACAAGAGGGCAGTCTCTAAAGTTGAAAGGGGATAGATTCCGTACAAATGTAAGGAAGTTCTTCTTCACCCAGAGAGTGGTAGAAAGCTGGAACGCTCTTCAAGAGGTTGTTATAGGGGAGAACACCCTCCAAGGATTCAAGACAAAGTTAGACAAGTTTCTGCTGAACAAGAATGTGCGCTGATAGGGCTAGTCTCAGTTAGGGTGCTGGTCTTAGACCAGAGGGCTGCCGCGTGAGTGGACTGATGGGCATGACGGACCACTGGTCTGACTCAGCAGTGGCAATTCTTATGTTCATATTTCAACCTCTTCTTTACATTAGGATCTAATGATGCTATTAAGTAAGCCTAGAGCCCTATGATAGTAGCTCAATAGGTATAATCTATTTCTATGACACCCATCCCTCCTTCAGATTTAGGTATGTACAGTCTAGGCATACATTGATTCTTATAGATGACTAAGGCTAAACCCATAGCCCAAAGAGTTCATAAGAGCAGTCAATGGATTAAAGGCCAAACAAAACAGAAGTAGGGACAGGAATTCTCCCTGAAATATGCATCATTGAATATTTGATATAATAACAAATTGTCTGTTTGCATACTGCAAGGTGGAACATGATTTGATGTATTTTCATGGTGGACTTAATATATGCAATCAATTCAGGGTTTTTTTTTTGTACATTTCAAGGTGATTTATTATCCAGCATTATGGGATGCTTTCTTATAGTCAATCTATGCTATACTAACCCCCTCTTTTACAAAGGTGCGCTAAGCTTTTTAGCGTGTGCTAAACACTTATGCGTTCATGTTGTCCTATGGATGCGTTAGCGGCTAGTGCATGTGTTGATTTAACATGTGCTAAAAATGCTTAGAGCTTAGAGGGGGTAAAATTTCTGCTTTTCTTAGCACTGGACATGATGGCTTTTTTTCAACATTTACTGGTGTTTCATTCCATATGTTCCTCTCTTATTGCCCTTCTGCTCTATTACCATGATATTATTAGAGTCTATATGATCATATATTCTATCTGCATCTATTGCAGTGAACAGCTTACAGACTGTAGGTAGACAAGTTATCTGTTTATAATTTATAGGAATGCTACTTGGATCTCCCTTTAGAAGGAGAAGTGTTCTGCATGATATCATCCAATGTGCTGTCAAATCTTGCTGCTTGATTAATTGATTTTTGCAGTTTACCATGTCTTGGTTTGGAGGGATGCCATTTGATCCAAGAGTCTTCCAATTTGAGGCTCTTTTTTCAACCTGTTTTCCAGCTATTTTGTACTTACTTCAGACCAGTGTCATAGTGAGGGTGAGAGGTGACCGGGGGTGGTGGCACCTCTCCCCACCCTCTACTCTGCTACCCCTGCTCCTTCCCTATCCCCCCTGCCATGTGCACGCCCCTTCCCTTCCCACGTATCTCTTTAACTTTCTTAGAGCAAGCAGCATCAACAACTTGCTGCCCTCATTGGAGTCGGTTCTCCCTCTGATGTCACTTCCTAGGCACAAGACCTGGAAGTGATGTCAGAGGGAGAGCCGACGCTGGTGCGAGCAGCAGGTTGGAGCTGCTACTCGCACCGGCAAAGAGCTAGAGGTACGGTGGAGGGAAGTGAATGAACTTGCATGCACGGTGCAGGAGGATTGAGAAAGAGCAGGGGGCAGAGAGGAAAACGGATGTAGGCACCCCCTCCAAGACAGTGCCTGAGGCAGACCGCCCCCTGCCCCTCCCTTACTATGCCACTGCTTCAGACCATTCCAGAGGGTAATGCTTACCCTTCAAAATTCTTCTGTACACTGGGTAGCCATTCTGTATCTCAGATATGCTCTACAGCAGTGGTTCCCAAACCTGTCCTGGGGACCCCCAGCCAGTCAGGTTTTCAAGATATCCCTAATGAATATGCATGAAAGAGATTTGCATATAATGGAAGTGACAGGTATGCAAATCTCTCTCATGCATATTCATTAGGGATATCTTGAAAACCTGACTGGCTGGGGGTCCCCCAGGACAGGTTTGGGAACCACTGCTATAGAACTTATATTTTAAGCCTTGTAAACTGTGCCGAGCTCCACTTTCGTGGAGAGGATGCGGTATATAAACTTAAGGTTTAGTTTAGTTTAGTTTTCTTCATATTTCCACAATTTTTGTGCTTCAGCTATTACTTTCAATTTATTATTGAAACATTTGAATTTAAGATCTTCCTGTGTCAATGCAGCATGTTTCAATTTGATATTTTGGACCTTCCTCAGTATCTTTGCTGGTCATGATCCTAATCATGATCCATACATTAAGGACACCTCTGCTCACAAAGATTTTATTTTCCCCTGAATTTGAGTTTTCCATGAGGGGTTTGTCTTTTTTTTTCATCCCAGGCTCCATGATGGTAAAACTCTTTCTGTAATAATTTTGGTTGCACGATAATATATTTGGTTAATTTCCATAATATTTAAAGGTTGTCTTTTTATACAAATTTGGCCTTATTCATCATATTTATGAAACTCCTTACTCAACTTGGGTAACCTTTCTCTCTCTCTTGGTTCCCAACATATTTATTTGTCTATATAAGCCATCAGCTCCTCCATCTCTGGGTCCTTCTGGAATTCTTCTTCCTCTTCAGTTGATCTTTTCCTGTCCCTTATTTATCATACTATTCTTATGTGCAGAAGATAATGTCCTTTAAAAAGGGAGTAAAAAGACATCGAACTTTATAGACAATACTCTTAAAGGAATCTCAGAGAGCACATTTACCAACAAAAGCATCACATGGCCCATGAATTGTCTAATACTAAAACAGACACCATACATAGCTAAAATGAACCAGCTTCTACTATAAAAAGTAGAGTCCCCGGTAATAAGTGCAATTCAACCACATTTGTGATTGTTATTCAAGCAATAGTAGGCTGAAATAAAAGCCTGACTTGCTCCAACACCATACCATGCTGCTTAACTTATAACACCCCTGGACTCTAATTCTTAGTGATTACCATACCATACTTGTTAGTATTCCATAATAAATGTGTTTGAAATAGCCCAAAAATGTGAACAATCAAAAAGGGATATAAAGGGGAAGATGGATATTTTTATCTTCAAATCCTTCCAATTCAGTATTTTTGAAACCTATTTTCTAGACAGATTTCTACAGTTACAGTTATTTTATTTGATATACCACACTTTACTGATAAAAAAAAGTCAAATCAAAGTGGTTTGTATAATATAAAAACAACGGGGAATAATTAAAAATCAAAGCAAACAAACAGGGAATAAACAGAGACAGGTTAACAAAGACATGACACAGATAGGCAACAAGGACAGGGAAATTTACAAAGTCTTAAGGTAAAACCAAATAGGAATGTTTGTCTATAGTTCCTGTAAATCTCAAGGGGGCGTGTGGGTAGGCCTAGGGCTGGTTTATGACTTGGTCATTTTTCTGGCATAACACTGACTGACAAAAAAAAAGTTTTTTTTTGCTACTGAGAACTTAAGAAGTGTTCTTAGTTCATTTCATGACACTGATTTCAGATCAGTAATTGAAATTCAGCTAGCATTTCAGTATTTCTGAATTACACAGTATTGACTTTTTAGACATTTTGCCATATCAGGAACTGTGTCCCACCAAACTTGTGTTAAAGAGTTTACTTTGAAAACGAACAGGAAGACATGTTTCAGCATATATTTAAGCCTCTCTTAACTCACACAAGAGTGATGTCAGCATGTTCAGAAATGTTTGAGACACTTGTTTTTACGCTTGTACCATTTGGTAAAAGGAAGCCATGATGGTATGACAATCACGTAAAAAAATATATTTCACACGCTGCTGCTAGGTACCGGAGCAAGATTGGTAGCACAGAGCTACAAAGCAACAAAAGAAACCAACACCCCCCCCAGCGAGCTCCTGTTGTTGTACCCTTTCTAATAAAAATGATTTTTTAAAAAAAAAAGATATTTCGGTGTCCTGCCTTAAAAGATTCCATTGCTTCAGCCTTGAACCCAACAATTCTGCTTTCTCCTTTGACAGTGATAAGTCTCTAACCAGATCATTAAGATCTTCTTGAGTTAGCAGGTGAGATTGTTTTTCATCCACTTCAGGTTCATACAACTCCTCCACAGCAGCAGAGGCACATTCTTCATCTGAACTTTCAGAACATTGTACTGCAGATGTGGCAGGAGGAATTGGAACTGGATTCTCCGGGTCATGAGGAACGGGTTTAATTGCTGATGGGCAATCAGGATACACAATTTTTGATTTATTCCTCTTTGTGAATCCAACAATTTTTGTCATGCAAAAATAACAGTCTGAGTGATGATTTGTTGGTTCACGCCACACCATGGGTACAGCGAAAGGCATCTTCTTCCGTTTCCCATTCAGCCACTGTGTTAACCCTGAATAGCAGACAGTGCAGCACACTTGAGGTGCCCACGTTTTATCTTGGTCGCCATCTTTACAACCAAAATAATGCTTGTATGCACTTTGAAGTCTGCTGGACAGATTCTTTTGCTGATCTTGTGCAGTAAATTGGCTGCAGACAACAGATATTATCAGGATGGTTCATAATAATTATAATATCTTAGACAAAAACAAGCCAAATTTAAAAAGTCACAGGTAGAAAAATCAGCACATCACTTTTTAGTATAAACTTTCAAATTACTGGTATATGTGATCGATGAGCTGTCCTAAAATGCAATATTGTGTTACAGAAACACTAAAATACTGACGCTTCAACGGTAGTGTTACTGATGAAAATGATATAAACACGATGTGATAGATGATATAAAAACAGGATGTGATAGATGAAAACTGTTTTCAGATTTAGAGTCAGCATGTGGCCCTTGTTAAGGTACAAGTGAGAGAACTCTAGTAGTAAAATGCTTGTTGACCAGTGTAATCAAACATTTTTAAAACATCCAGGGCACAATTTGGACATTTGGGGTTAGACCTGTTTTAATAATGAATAAGTGTCAAAAAGGTGCCCAGACTGAGCAGATGAACACTGGAGGGATGTAAATATGACTCCCCACACACACACATTTCCCCAGTGGTCACTGACCTTTCTCCTACCTCTCAAAAATATGAATGAAACAGTACATACCTGCCTTTATGATAGCTTCAGATGTTACGGCAATTCTTAGTAGCGCAGCAAGCAAGTTCCAGTTTCCAAGTTTATTTATAATTTTATATACCGACCATCTACATATATCTGACCGGTTTACAAAGCTAAAAGTATAAAAAATAAATGTATAATAGGAAACAAGAAAAATGTAAACAAAATGAGGACTAGGACATTGACATAACAGGACATGAGAGGAGCTGGGGGGTGAGGAAAGTTAATAATTACATCATAAAAAATAAAAGTAAAGGAATGTACGAGGGGTGGGGAACAACAGCATATAAAGTTGCTACAGTTGAAGAAAGATTTTTATCTAGTTCTGTGAAATGCGTCTTCGAATAAAACGGTTTTGAGTTTGGTTTTGAATTTATCGAGAGAATTTTCATGACGGAGATGAGATGGCATGGCATTCCAGAGTGCAGGGGCTGTGGCAGAAAAGATTGTAGTTCTAGTGTAATAAAGTTCTTTGATTGGAGGAACGGTTAGTAAGTTCTGGTCTGCTGATCTGAGGGCCCTAGTTGAAGAGTAGAGAATGATGTGTTTATCGAGAAATGCTGGAGAGCGTGTAGATTTTATTTTGAAGATGAGCAGAAGAATTTTATATGTGGTGTGATGTGAGACAAGTAACCAGTATGCTTCATGGAGAAGAGAGGTGATATGTGGTATAGTCAACCACAGAGATGGGGATTCAGGACCATACCTAACGTAACCATTTATTTTTTCCATCAAAAGGGGACATCTATTCATTGTCAGTCCTGCCCCCAATCCCGCGCTAGCCCCACTCCAACCCCGCCCTAACCCCGCCCCAATCCCACCCCCAATTTCTTCCATTCATTTTTCATGTACACATATCTTATTAGTTCATAATGGTAACCATAAAATTAAATAAAATAAAAAATCCCACAAAACACACTATATACAGAGAAAATGTTAACTATCATTTATATTTTGGGGTTTTTTCAAAGATGTCAAGGCAAATGACTTTAAAATATGCAGTGTCACCTCAGTAACTATAGAAAAATAGACAAATATAGTGCAAAATTTAGACAGCAGATATAAATTCTCAAAACTGACACGTTTTGATCACTAAATTGAAAATAAAATCATTTTTCCTACCTTTGATGTCTGGTGATTTCATGAGTCTTTGGTTGCGTTTCCTTCTGTCTGTGCATCCTTTCTTTCATTTCTTTCTTTCTGTACTCAGGCCCAACAATTGTCCCTTTCTATTCCCTTCCTCCTTCCTTCCCATGTCCTTAGTGCCCCCAGTGCCTCCTTCCCATGTCCTTAGTGCCCCCAATGCCTCTGTCCTGTGTCCTTAGTGCCCCCAGTGCCTCCTTCCCATGTCCTTAGTGCCCCCAGTGCCTCTGTCCTGTGTCCTTAGTGCCCCCAGTGCCTCCTTCCCATGTCCTTAGTGCCCCCAGTGCCTCTGTCCTGTGTCCTTAGTGCACCCATGCCTCCTTCTCATGTCCTTAGTGCCCCGGTGCCTCTTTCCTGTGTCCATAGTGCCCCCAGTACCTCTTTTCTGTGCCCTTAGTGCCCCCAGTGCCTCCTTCACATGTCCTTAGTGCCCCCAGTACCTCTTTCCTGTGCCCTTAGTGCCCCAATGCCTCTGTCCTGTGTCCTTAGTGCCCCCAGTGCCTCCTTCCCATGTCCTTAGTGCCCCCAGTACCTCTTTCCTGTGCCCTTAGTGCCCCCAGTGCCTCTGTCCTGTCCTTAGTGCCCCCAGTGCCTCCTTCCTATATCTTTAGTACCCCCAGTGCCTCCTTCCTATGTCCCTCTCACTGCCTTCCACACTTTGTCCCACCCCCACCCCCAAAGCCAGCCTGCCTGCCTGTCTACCTCTTTCCCTCCCTCCCTGGCCAAAGTCTGCCTGCTTGCCTACCTACCTCCTTCCCTTCCTGCCGCACAAAAAAAAGCCTCCCTCCTTCCTTTCCCCCGGTCCGCTGCTATCTTACCGCCCTGCTGCTGCTACTGCTAAAGCCAACACGAAGTCTTCTTTCCAACGTCAATTCTGACATCGGAGAGGACGTTCTGGGCCAGCCAGGCAGTGATTGGCTGGCCCAGAACGTCCTCTTCGACATCAGAATTGACGTCGGAAAGAAGACTTTGTGTTGGCTTTAGCAGTAGCAGCAGCAGGGCGGTAAGATAACAGCGGACCGGGGAAAAAGAAGTAGGGAGGCTTTTTTTTTTTTTTGCGCGGCAGATAGGGGCAGGAAGTCATCGTCTGTCCCGTTGTCACCGACCACAGCTTCGGGATGCTGTCCCTGAAAACGGGACATTTCGACGTCCCAAAACTGTGTGTGGGGACAACGGGAAAGGAGGTCTGAAAACGGGACGGTCCCGTTCAAAACGGGACATATGGTCACCTTACCCATACCCCACTCTGACTACAACACTTATGGTGGAATATGTAAGCCTTCCGAAATCTACCCAAATCACACTGTACCTACACTTAGGTGACACCTGCAGGCATAAGGGCTAGTAGTGTGGTGTACAGTTGGTTCTAGTAGGTTTTGGATAGGTTTTGTATGGCACACTATACAATATTAGAGGGTTATGGTGAGATGTGTACCTGGGCCTTTTATGTGAAATTCACTACAGTACCCCCTAAGCTGCCCCACTGCTCTGCTGGGATGTCTGTATGGCCAGTCTACTAAAAATACTGTCCCATCCTACACCTCAATGGCTTGTTTTGTGTGGTTTTCTTTTGGATTTTTTTTTTTAATGGTTCAAAAAGATAGGGGACAGGGACATCTAAGAAATGACCAGTTTTGAAACAAAAAGATATTTTTCTGTTTCAAAAATGATCAAGTTCACTACTGGATTTTTGTACATGTTCTATACAATATTCAAACTCAGATTTGGATATTATATCAAAAATTGCCCTCCACATATTTGAAAATTACTCTCCATATACAGTAGACCAAGGATCAAATCCATATAAATTTACCCTTTTCATTTGCATAGAAACAGAAATTTCAGCAATGTACAAGTTGGTGTTGACACTAGAATACCACTGAATTTCATTTGAAGAATATTTACAGGTACTTGGTCTAATTATACAACTACTGGCCATGGGCCAGCAACAACACTTCACACTTCGAAGTTGTTTACAAGGATCCATTCCATACTCCCCTGTGATACATGATATCTAATTAGTCATCAGCCTTAGGAAATCTAATTCCTGTGTCCAACTTCTTTTATTTGCATCTTAAGTCCCAGAAAAAGAAGATTTTTTGCTTTCAAAAGTTAGAAGACTATGACCACAACCATTTTGTACTTGTGTTGTTGATGCTATGACTGAAGAGATTGGTTAAAAGCCAGTATGCAAAATCCTGTGATATCTTTCTGCTACACATTCTATATTTAAAATAATGAATTAAATATTAAATAACTCACAAGCATTATGGACGTATTCTACTGAAAATCTGGGCATGCATGTGTTCACAGCCTGATAGCTATAGAGATGCCATAAGGGAGAATGTTTACTCAAGTTGTTAAAGTAATGAGGTAGAAATCAAGAGAGGTCCTGGAGCATGAATTTAAGATTTCCCACTGTCACTGCCTATTTGCATCATTTTAGGCAAGTCCCTTTATCCCTTTGTACCTCAATTCACATAGATGCAGTTTATGTAATAAATATAAAATATAATTCCTAATATTCCCCCCCCCCCCTTTTACAAAACTGTAGTGTGGTTTTTAGCGCCGGCTGCTGCGGTAACAACTTTGACTCTCATAGAATTTGAGCATCAGAGCTGTTACTGCCACAGCTGGGGCTAAACCGCACTATGGTTTTGTAAGAAGGAGGGGGGGGAGATTATTCATTAGGAAGTTAGTTGGTTGGGCTAAGAACTTTGCAGCACCCCCTTGTAAGTCTCTGGTGAGACCCTATTTAGACCACTATGTGCAGTTCTGTAGTCCACACTTTCAAATGTATATAAACAGGATGAAGTTGGTCTAAAACAGGGACCTCAACGTCAGTCCTTGAAGTTCACAACCCAGCCTAGTTTTCAGGATTTCTACAACAAATATATATGAAATCTATTTGCATGTAATATAAGCAGTGAATGCAAATAGATCTCATAAATACAGCTAATCGAGAGCATGGGAGCATGCTCCGCCCCCTGGAGACGCTGAGGGGATTAAAAACATCAGAGCGGGAGCTTTTGACATTTTTTTGCCTGCTACTTTGCACAGCTCACAGTAATATGAGGGCATGGCATCAAGCTCCGCCCACTGGAGATGCTGAAGGGATATAATTTAACACCCAATGGTGCATAACCATTCAGCGCATCATCTAAGGCACAAGTCAAAGGCGTGCACCTTAGTGTGTCGACTTTGAGTGGTGGTTTGTTGCATTTTTTCACTTGCTTCATCTCTTCAATGTTATCTGATATTTTACTGTAGTAAGTGTTACGTGGCTTAAAATTTTAAAGACTTGCTAATCTTTAGGCTTGGCAGGGATCATCTTTCTTGGATCATTATGAAGTCCTTAGTCTTTTTACTTTTTTATCTTTTTTGTTTTGAATTTAAAGAATCAGATTTTTTAGCTTTTGAATCAATTCTACTATACTACTCTAGTAGAAGAATAGCCCGAAGTGTAAAAGCACAGCCATTATCCAGGTCACTTATAGATTATGTAGAACATGACCCGCGATCAACTGAAACTAAGATCAATAGGTAATACTTTTCTCCCAAAGAAGAGAGGCGGAAAAGAGAGTTAAAATTGGTTAATCTCAAACCATTTCAAGTAATATTTTATTTTGATATAATCTCTTGTACTTATTTAAAAACTAGATCAGCTAGAAATAAATCAAGATTGATAAGAGATTGGATAGTAGAAAAGCAACTGAATTGCATATTTTTATCTGAAACTTGGCTGTTATCAGAAACAGACCCAATTATACGTGAATTGTTACCACTAGGATTCAGAATTGTGCTATCATGCAGGAACCATAGACGAGGGGGAGGACTAGCTATTATTTTAAAAGACACCTTAGAATTTGTTAAAACAGATTCGAGACAGACAAAGGATTTAGAGATTCTAGCTGTAAATTATATAGTCAAAAGTTGGAAGATTATTCTGTTCTATATTTGCCCAGGTAACTGGCCAACTGTGCAGGAAGATTTCTGCGAGTTCATTTTCTATAACTCAGTTCCACATCTTATAACTTACTAGTTGGTGACGCCAGCCTTCATCTAGAATCTGATGATATTACAGCAATAACTGAACTAAAATCTTTTCTTTCCTCTTTGAATTATGAGCTCCCTAAACACATTGATACACATGAAAAGGAGCACCATTTAGATCTAGCATTCTTTTCTTCAAAGGATGTTATGTTTCCTAGTATTCTCTTTGATGAGGGTAGTTGGAGTCCCACTATCTGGTCAGACCATTTTACATGTTATTTTATTTTAAAATGGAAAAATATTTTGCATACCTTAACCCGTCAGTTGAGAACTGAAATTATATTGAAAGATCAAATTGATAAAGAGCTTTTCTAGACCAGAAATAGTCAACCTGGTCAGGCAGATGATACTCTAGATTTCCAACTATGCTGGCAAAAATTAAGTGCAGCCATCTTAGATGAAATTGCCCCCAAACGACTAATCAATAGAAATAGGAGAAAGGCAGAAGGGTGGTTTGATAAAGAACTTGTAGAGTAGAAACAACAGATTAGGAGGTTAGAAAGACAATGGAACAAATCGGGTTTGACTGAAGATCATTTAAAATGGAGATCAGAAGTTCACAAGTATAAAAGATTATTAAAGGCAAACAAACAGTTTATTACTCAGCCAAGGTTGGTTCTTCTGTAACTTGTTCCAAACAACTATTTAAATAATTTTCTTCTCTCTTTGATATTAATCATTTAATAGAGACTCCACAAAATCTTCTTCCTACCTCTGACACATTAGCTTCATATTTTGAAGTTAGTACTATGCGATCTCTCTATAATAAATTTTCAGATGTTCACATAGATATTAATATTCCATCTGATCATTCTCACCATGCAGATTTAGGGCTCCTTTTACTAAAGTGCGCTAGCGGTTTTAACGCATGCTACAATATCGCACGTGCGAAACGCTACCGCCTCCATTGAGCTTGCGTTAGTATTTTTTGTTTAGCGCGTGGTTAGCGCACGCTAAAAACGCTAGCGCACCTTAATAAAAGGAGCCCCTAGTGTGGAATTCTTTTAGTAGTCCAGATTGGGAACTATTTAGTAAATATATTCTAAATATGCTAACTCTTATTGCATCTTAGATCCATGTCCACCACAGATTATAAGTATACTGTACTGTATACTTTCAAAGAGATTTCCCCCACCTGAGCAGTGTATTGATGCACCTTCTTGTCCAGTTAGTCTGTCTTGACTAGATTTTAAGCTCTTTTGAGCAAGGACTATCTCTTCTCTGTCTAGTAGCACTAGAGAAATGATAAGTAGTAGTAGGAAGAATGTTCCAAAGAGAGGAACCTAAATTTGGGCATGGGGATTTACACCCAATGGCATAGCAACGGTGAGAGGTGCCCAGGACAGTGGCACTCCTCCCCCACCTTCTTCTCTACCCCCTTTCCTTCCCCACCCCTCTGCAGGTGCTTGTGCACCCCTTCCCTTCCCCCATACCCCTAACTTTCCTGGTAACTTGCTACCCGCGTTGGCTCTCCCTCTGATGTCACTTCCTAGTTGTGGGACCTGGAAGTGACATCAAAGGGAGAGCCGATGCTGGTGCAAACAGCAGTTTGGAGTTGCAGTTTGTGCCGGTGAAGAGCTAGAGGTATGGTGGTGGTGGGTGGGTGGGATGTGAAGGCTTGTGTGCGGCAGCGGAGGAGTGGGAAGGAGCGGTTGGGGGGCGGAGAGAAGGATGAGTGCTGGCGCCCCCACCAAGATGGCACCTGGGGTATACTACACCACTATTTACACCGACTGAAATCAGGCGTAAATTCCATTGCACATATTTGTCATAGATCCCCCCTAATTCTATATCACTGTGTGCATATTAAGGGAACACCCCTGACCCACTCATATCCCTTTAATCGATACGTCCCCTTTTCAGATCTGTGCAGAAACATAGTCAATATTTAAAAAAGTATGGACCAAATGCACAGGATCTGTAAGAGAGAGGAAGAGATAGTAGATCGTATGGATGGGCAGCCTGGTTATCCGCCTTCATTTTCTATGTTTCTGTGTCAAAGAGGACCATTTGACTGATATGGTTGAGGATGGGCTTCACTGTATTAATTGCTCAGTTAATCTTCTGTGATGGGTGTGATGTGCTTTCATGAGTGCTTGATGGAAATGAAATGCATATGTTTCATTTATAACTGTATATACATGTAACATTCACGCTCACAGGATACTAAAGCACTTTACTGCCCATCTACATCTAAGTCAATGCCACTTAAGGCTAATCACATACTAACTACATATCCCAGTGACAAAGCTGCATCCCTACTCTGTCTGTATTGATCTCCCATCAGTCATTTGTAAGTGACCGTGCTAGACATGGCCCTTGGGCATTTTTCCAATATAAAAGCCACTTAACATTGAAAATTGCACAGTCTCTTCTGGCTCTTTTACAAGTCTTTATTAAACCCATTTAAAAATGTACCTCTAATCATAAACTACTGTACTCAAATTTCTTTCACCTTTGACTATTAACTTCTTCAAGACAATTGGAACACATATGCAGGGCAGGATTAACCAATAGGCCAAGTAGGCACGTGCCTAGGGCCCGAAATGGTCAGGGGGGCCCGACGAAGGAAGGCATCAACGTTGTTTTTTCCAAACGGCGATGGGCCCCTCCAGCATCGATCGGCAACGTGCTCCCCCCATCGACGGAAAGTAAGACAAGTAAGCAACGCGGGTAAGAAAGGCAACGGGAACTGTAATTGTGCAAGCGGTGCTATTTGGCCAAAACTTCCCTCTGATGCAGCTTCCTGTTTCTGCCTGGGCGCATGGTGGGGTGGGGCGGGGCAAGGGGCCCAGTGTACTTGTGTGCCGAGGGGCCCTCGACGAATTAATCCTGCCCTGCACATATGTTCTCTATCTTTTCTTTTTTTTTTTTTCCCACTGTCTGAAGGCAAAAATAAGGTAAAGTGCTGTAAAATATATGGGTGAATATTTTTTAAATGTCTCAAAAAGATATAGACAATTTGGGTTAAATTCAGTATATGGCACCAAAAAATCAGCACTGAAAAAATTAGTGTTAAAGGGTATTCTAGAAAGTGCGCCTAACTTTGGGGGCGAGGATTTCTACCAACTAAAACCAAGTGTAAATCCAGATATGTAAATTAGGCACGGCTCCCCCATAATTCTATAACTGTGAACATTTTAAGAGAACACCCCTGACGCATCCATCTTTACGCCCCATTCTCAGATCCACGCCGAAACACATGAAGGGGCATTTTCGATAGGATATCTGAGTCTGAATTTGGATGTTTTGGGAAAGATGTCCAAAAATCCAGTAGAGAAAATGCCCATTTTCAAAACAGCAAGATGTCTATCTTTTTTTTTTTTTAATGACCTAGTGTTTTTAGCGCACGCAGGAAATTACCGTGCACTACACCTTGCGCTATGCTTCTAGAACTAACACAAAACATTAGCTGCCATATATAGAATTCCCTACTTTATGGGCTCCTTTTACTAAGCTGCGCTACCGGTTTTAGTGCGCGCGCCAGATGCTAATGCTAGCACTGAGCTGGCATTAGTTCTTGGTGCGTAGTATGGGGTTAGCACATGCGGCAATGCATCGCACGCTAATAATGCTAGCGCACCTTAGTAAAAGGAGCTCTATGTGTATTTCAACTACTTCTTGGGTAATTTGGGAGCTCATTTTTGAAAATGTCCAAAAAGTGTCCTAAAGGGGCAGATGGATGATTTTCTTGCCAAACCTTTCCAAATTGCTATTTTTGAATCCTATTTTCTAGACAGATATTCATGCTGTTCATTTGCAGTTTATCTAAATATCAAGGGGTCATGTTAAAGGTGTGGTGTGGGAAGAGCTAAGGCAGCTTATGATCTGGATTTTTTCTCTTTGACATGTATTATCAAAGATTTATTTTATAGTGTCTTGCAATAATCTGCAAACATATCAGACATTAATCCATAAAAGCATTTAATGATAAACCGCTTATCTGAGCAATGAAGATGAAGTCATGATCCCCTTTCATCTTCATCTTCACTGCTCAGATAAGCAGTTTGTCTATCACTGGACATTTTTCTGCCATAATCAAACATTTTAGAATGCATCCAGGGTGCACTTTGGATTTTTAGGGCTAGACCAGTTTTAACAAATTATTAAGTGACAAAAAGGTACACAAACTGACCTGATGACCACTGGAGGGATGTAAGCATGACTCTCCACACTTCCCAATGGTCACTGACCCCCCCCCCCACCCCCCAAATATATAAATGAAACAATACTTACCTGCCTTTATGCCAGCTTCAGATGTTCTGAGCAGTCTTAGTGGAGCAGCGAACAGGAGTCTGGAATAGCCTGGTGGTCAGTGCAGTGGACTGCAGAGAAGGGAACCCAGGCCTATATCCAACTTTAACTAGTGCAGTTATGGTGGAAGGTAGGAGCCCTACAAAACCCACTCCAAATCTACTGTACCATCACATAGGTGACATCTGTGGGAATAAGGGCAGGGCTGGATTAAGACCCTTAGATGCCCTAAGCACTAACTAATTTTGGTTCCCCCTTACACTTGTAATTCAAAATATTAAAACAATAATAAACCATATAATAAAATTTTATTTATTGAAAATTTGATATTAAACAAAACTTATAGTAAGAAGGAAAATATTTATTTCTGTATGCTTCCATTTTATTTATGGCTTAATAATTTCTCCTACTTTTTTTCTTGCAAAGTCTTTGATCAGATCTTCATAATCAATCTTATGTAACTCATCTGCTTCTATACATAATAGAGATAAGGCATCCAGCCTGCCTTGTTGCATAATTGTTCTGAGGGTCAGCATTGTCATAAGACTGACCCCTGTAATTAATACTAGTGACAGTTTACCTGTTTAACCTCGCTTTAGAACCGTTGCTTATAGCACTAAGATTAAATACATATGTCCAAGGACTATCTGTAGATTCCATGGACATCAAATTATCTGTTTACGTAGATGATGTCCTTTTATATGTCTCCAATCATGATAAATCAATTCCAGTGATTCTGAATACCATTGCGGAGTTCTCCACCTTCTCCAGTTATAAAATAAACCAACAAAAAACAGAATCCCTTCTCCTACATATGCTTACCCATTCTAGTTCAGTCACCTCTTATGGTTTGGTATGGGTTCCATCCAAGCTTAAATACTTAGATATTGAACTTTTTCAATCTTTGGATGACATGATTGCCATTAATAGTGACAAACTTATTTCATCAATTAAAACAATAACTCATTCTTGGCACCCACTTAACCTTTCATGGTGGGGTTGACTAGAAATGATAAAAATGATGATAGCTCCAAAAATAAATTCTACTCATGATCCCCATGTTATTCCATATCTCCTTCTATAAAACCATAGATCAAATTCTCACCTCACTTCTCAAGAAACAAAAACAACCCAGATTGGCCTTGAAAAAATTAAAGATGAAAAGAGAATTTGGAGGGGTGTTTTTTCCTGATTTTATCAACTACCATAAAGCTTTTATTACATATCGGAGACTTCATTGGTTCACTGATCATTCTTATTACACTCCTTCTTGGTACTTGCTTGAAGAAACACTATCCTAACCTATTCCCTTACACACACTATCATCAGTATCATGCTCTTATATTAAAAATCCAATCTTAATCTCCACCTTTAAATGCTTCAGAGAATTTGATAAATTACTTGATTTTCCTTTTCATTCATCAACATATGCTTATCTTTGATTCAATTCCCACATTCTCATTAACAGAACTTCATTCCTTTGGAAGGAATTGATAGATAAAGGTATTCTCAGGTTTCATGATGTTCTAACTCCTGAGAAAACCTTGATTCCCTTCTCCATATTAAGAGAAAGCTATTAATTAAATATTAAAGACCATTACAAATGGCTGCAACTACATCACTGCTTTAGTCATAAAAATCTTTTACAAATTTTTCATATTCATTTCAAACTTTCGGAAATCGGAATAACAGGGATTGTTCTGAAATGGTTCGCCAACTTCCTACAAAATCGCAAATACATGGTCAAAAAGCAAGAAGTATACTCTAACCCTTGGAAGGCAATCTGTGGCATCCCACAAGGCTCCCCATTATCCCTAATCCTATTCAATTTATTCATGAGCTCACTGGGACACATCAAAATGGAGGATGAAAGTGTACTATCCTATGCTGACGACATTCTGCTCCTCATCCCCATAACCAATAACCATCCTAATATTGCCAAAAAAAACTCAAACAATATAGATAAAATCCAAACATGGGCAACAAACAACAAGTTGAAACTGAACACCACCAAAACCAAAGCCATTGGTTTCCTCACTGCACAACAGAACGTCATATCTAACCTCACTCTTTCATCAGGCATCACTCTCACAATGGAAAATTCCATCAAGGATTCAATCACAACCTTCATCAGGCTCCCAATATCATCCCGAATAATTTTCAAAACTTCATGTATCCTACACCAGATTCTGTATGGAAACTCAGCAGCCCCTCTCATCTTATTTTGACTCAAGCCACAATCTTATTACAGACAGGACATGCAGCATCAAACCTATATAAGATGTTATTACCTTCAATATTTCTTCAATAGACAGCCTGCAACATATCTGTGAAAAACATTGTGGTTCTCCCTTGGGGTAACAGGGCTGGTTGCAATTTTGGAAAAAAATGGCAAGACCTTTGGCTTCAGCTAACATGTCCCAATCCATGTATTTCTTGCACCATAAAGCCCTGTGGACTCCACATAAGCTCTCAGTGGCAGGCCTCCTTCTGTCTAATAATTGTTGGAACTGTGGACAAGCTGTTGGCTCATTACCTCATATGATATATGATTGTTCATATGTATCACAATATTGGAAAGAAGTTTGGAATATTATACTAAAAATTTTTTATATCCAAGCTGATATCTCTCTCTCCATGTAATTTTCAAGTCTCACGCTCCAGTGAAAATCATACTAAACTCCTTGATATTCTTCTCTCTACAGCGCTTAAGCTCATTCTTTCTAACTGGAAGTCAACTAGCTCTCTTTCCTCACATCACTGGTGGCAATCAGTTTTATATTACTATAAATATGAATTGGCCCTTGCCAAGAAATTTGGAATCACAGTCTTTTTCAATAGACACTGGTTTCCTTTGCAGGCATATTTGCAATCATTTTCCAACAGTGTTTAATGTTGAAACCTTACTTCATATCAATTCTCTCAGATCCATTGGTTTTGAATTTAAGCATACAAACAGATATTGTAACTCTATGTTTTATACTGATTCATGCACTGATGTACTATGAACTTCATTGATGTTTCAGTTTTATATTCTCTTGTATTTTTCAAAATCTTAATAAATTTTCATGGAAAAAAAAAATACCAGTGACAGCAACTAAACTAAGAACTTCTTATGAGCTAGTACCCATCACTTGTGCTGTTTGAAATGCGTCTAGACTTGTTCAAAATTTGTATACCTTCCAATCTGTGAGCACAGTGTACTTTATTTTACAGGATAAACATGATGATACAAGAGAGAATGCTTTATAAACAGAATTTATTCATTTTTCATTAAATTTTGAAAATGATTATAAATTTAATAATCTATATATATAAAATCGGAGGTATGTATGTGTGTATGTATGTATGTGCCACGATCACGCAAAAACGGCTTGACCGATTTGAACGAAACTTGGTATGCAGATCCCTCACTACCTGGGGTGATATGTTCTGGGGGTCTCTCGGCCCACCTGCACACGTGGGCGGAGCTACAAACAGAACATTAGATTTCACCCATTCATGTCAATGGAAAAAATGTAAAAAGCTGCCATTCTCACAGTAATTCAAAAACGGCTTGACCGCTTTGAACGAAACTTGGTATGCCGATCCCTCACTACCTGGGGTGATATGTTCTGGGGGTCTCGCGGCCCACCTGCACACGTGGCCGGAGCTACAAACAGAAAATCAGATTTCACCCATTTATGTCAATGGAAAAAATGTAAAAAGCTGCCATTCTCACAGTAATTCAAAAACGGCTTGACCGATTTTAACGAAACTTGATATGCAGATCCCTCACTACCTGGGGTGATATGTTCTGGGGGTTTCGCGGCCCACTTGCACACGTGGGCGGAGCTACAAACAGAAAATCAGATTTCTCCCATTCATGTCAATGGAAAAAATGTAAAAAGCTGCCATTCTCACAGTAATTCAAAAACGGCTTGACCGATTTTAACGAAACTTGGTATGCAGATCCCTCACTACCTGGGGTGATATGTTCTGGGGGTTTCGCGGCCCACCTGAACACGTGGGCGGAGCTACAAACAGAAAATCAGATTTCTCCCATTCATGTCAATGGAAAAAATGTAAAAAGCTGCCATTCTCACAGTAATTCCAACCACCTGGGGTGATATGTTCTGGGGGTCTCGCAGCCCACCTGCACACGTGGGTGGATCTACAAACAGAGCATCAGATTTCACCCATTTATGTCAATGGAAAAAAATGTAAAAAGCTGCCATTCTCTCAGTAATTCAAAAACAGCTTGACCGATTTGAACGCAACTTGGTATGCAGATCCCTCACTACCTGGGGTGATATGTTGTGGGGGTCTCGCTGCCCACCTTCACACGTGGGCGGAGCTACAAACAGAAAATCAGATTTCACCCATTTATGTCAATGGAAAGGATGTAAAAAACTGCCATTCTCACCGTAATTCCAACTATAAAACACTTTCTATGACACTATAACCACTAGGGACATCGTTTCTATTATACCACGGACACCATACATATAGAGTTTGTATGTTCTAACTGTGTTTGTAACTGTTTCCTTCATGCACCCCAGTTCATAATGTTATTACATTACATGAGTACTCACATATGCTGAACTAGAAACACAGGTTCCATTCTGAACCGGGAAACAACTGCATGGAGTTTCTTTTCAACCTGAGTTTCCACATATTGAGTTGTTTTAATCAATACTGGAACTTTTGGATGCCACTTATTCCAACAGATCTTCCTTTTCAGTTTAAGAGATTGCAAATTCCAGTGAGATTTGCATTCTCTATCACAATCAACAAATCACAGGGACAGACTATTACATACTGTGGAGTGGATTTAAGATCCCCCTGTTTTTCCCATGGACAACTCTATGTTGCTTGCTCAAGGGTGGGTTCACCCAAGAATTTATATGTTCTTGCTCCTGGAGGTGAAACTAAAAATGTTGTTTATAATCAAGTTTTGTGTTAGTTGTATTGTATTCATTTTGTCAAATATTTCACATTATAATTTGAATATTGTACTTTTTATAAAGCTGTTAAAAAATAATTTCATTCACCACTATAAAGTATCTTTATTTGATTCCATTTACAGTGTTATTGCTATAATTAAATACCCGTGCAACGCCGGGGCATCAGCTAGTTTAAATGATAAATTGGGCTATGAAAAATTTCTGTGGTGCCTCCCTTCCTTTGATGCCTTAAACACGTGCTTATTTTGCACTGCATTAGGGCTGTTGTTGTGGTGTACAGTTGGGTTCAATAGGCACTTTATGAGTTTGGGAGAGCTGGTCATAGAATATAAGGGGGCTATAATGAGGCGTACCTGGGCCATTTTATGTGTTAAGAACATAAGAATTGCCACTGCTGGGTCAGACCAGTGTTCCATCGTGCCCAGCAGTCCGCTCACGTGGTGGCCCTTAGGTCAAAGACCAGTGCCCTAATTGAGTTTAGCCTTACCTGCATACATTCTGGTTCATCAGAAACTTGTCTAGCCTTGTCTTGAATCCCTGGAGGGTGCTTTCCCCTATAACAGCCTCTGGAAGAGCATTCCAGTTTTCTACCACTCTCTGGGTGAAGAAGAACTTCCTTACGTTTGTACGGAATCTATCCACTTTGAACTTTAGAGAGTGCCCTCTCGTTCTCTCTACCTTGGAGAGGGTGAACAATCTCTCTTTCTCTACTAAGTCTATTCCCTCATTATCTTGAATGTTTCAAAAATATCCCCTCTCAGTCTCCTCTTTTCAAAGGAGAATAGGCCCAGTTTATCTAGCCTCTCACTGTACGGCAACTCCTCCAGACCCTAAACCATTTTTGTTGCTCTTCTCTGGGCCCTTTCGAGTAGTACTATGTCCTTTTTCATGTACGGCGACCAGTGTTTGAGGCAGTATTCCAAGTGGGGGGCACACCATGGCCCGGTACAGTGGCATGATAACCTTCTCTGATCTGTTTGTGATCCCTTTCTTAATCATTCCTAGCATTCTGTTCATCTTTTTCGCTGCTGCCACACATTGCGCGGACGGCTTCTTTGACTTGTCTACAAGTTCTCCCAAGTCTCTTTCCTGGGGGTCTCTCCGAGTACTGCACCGGACATTCTGAATTCATGTATAAGATTTTTGTTACCGACAAGCTTCACCTTGCACTTATCCACATTGAACCTCATTTGCCATTTCGCAGCCCATTCCTTGAGCGTGTTTATGTTTCGTTGTAGGTCTTCGTAATCCTTCTGTGTCCTCATTACTCTGAATAACTTTGTATCGTCTACAAATTTGTATCGTCTACAAATCACCTCGCTCGTCGTAACAATTCCCAGGTCGTTTATAAATATGTTGAAGCCCAAGCCCTGAACCCTCCGAGTATTGTCCATTCACCCCCACTCTCTGTTTCCTATCCGCCAACCAGTTTTTAATCCACTTGAGTATATCACCCTCAATTCCATTGCTCGCAATTTTTAGAAGTAGTCGTCAAATGCCTTCTGAAAACCCAGATATACAATGTCGATCTGGTCACCCATGTCTATCTGCCTGTTTACTCCCTCAAAGAAGTGCAGTAAGTTGTCAAGCAAGATCTTCCTTTGCTGAATCCGTGATGGCTGGTCCTCATCAGATTGTGTCCGTCAAGGTGATCAATGATGCGATCCTTTATCAGCACCTCTACCATCTTTCCCGGTACCGAAATAAGACTCACTAGTCTATAGTTCCCTGCATCTTCCCTCGAACCATTCACCACTTTCCAGTATTCCGAAATCCTTCCTGATTTGATCAACAGATTGGCTATTAGTTGAAGCAGTTCAGCTATAATCTCTTTCAGTTCCTTGATTACCCTCGGATGGATGCCATCTGGTCCTGGGGATTAATCATTTTTAAGCTATCAATCTGCCTGCATACCTCTTCTAGACTGACCGTCGACCCTGTCAGTTTCCTGTCTTCATTTCCTCTGTATAGCCTGTCGGCTTCTGGTGTATTGGATATATCCTCTTCGGTAAATACAAACGCAAAAAATGTGCTTGTCGGCGATGGCTTTGTCCTTCTTTACTACTTTAGTACTTCCATGGTCATCTAACGGTCCCACTGCTTCCTTCGCAGGTCGTTTCCCCTTAATATATCGAAAGAACGGCTTAAAATGTTTTGCCTCCTTGGCTATTTTTTCTTCATAGTCTCTCACCGCCTTATGGTACTTGCTTTGATGTTGTTTGTGCTTTTTCTAGTTTTCGTCCATTTTTGCCCTTTTCCATTCCTTAAGCGGAGTCTTCTTGTCTCTGATCGCTGCCTTCACTGCTACAGTGAGCCACGCCGGTTCCTCGTTCTTTTTACTTTTGGAATTCTTGTTGATACATGGTATATATAGATTTTGCACCTCGGCGTTTTTACAGTGCTTATCCTCTTCCTAATATTCTTCACCACCATGACTCTCATCCCTTCGTAGTTCCTTTTCAGAAGTTCAATGCCATGGCCGATGTTCTAGATCGATGTTTTGTTCTTGTGCCCAGGTTGAAGTGGATCATATTGTGGTCACTGTTTCCCAGCGTTCCTTCTACTTCTATACCTTGTGCCAATCCTCGTAGTCCATTTAGAATTAAGTCCAGAATTGCATTTCCTCTCGTATTTTCCTTGACAAGTTGTTCCAGGAATCAATCGCCTACAGCATCCAGGAACTTGGTCTCTCTACTGCAGCTGGAGTTGCCTAGGTTCTAATCTATCCCCAGATAATTGAAGTCACCTAAGATAACTGTGTTGCCTCCCTTGCAGCTGCATTTAATCTTGTCTGTCATTTCTCCATCAGTCTCTTCGGACTGCCAAGGAGGTCAGTAGTAGATGCCGATCTTCATCCCTGTTTCATTTGTTCCCGGTATTTTGTCCCATAGAGACTCTACCTTATTTTTCATTTCCGGCGTGTTTTCTCCAGTAGACTTAATTCCCTTTTTTATGTATAGGGCAATACCTCCACCTTTTTGTCCTACTCTGTCTCTGTGGTATATCTTGTATCCCGGTAGCACAGTGTCCCAGACATTTTCCTTATTCCATCATGTTTCCATGATGCCGATGATGTCTAGGTTATCTTTTTGTGCCATAGCTTCCATCTTATTCCTTAGGCTCCTTGCGTTCGTGTATACATACTTAAGTTTGCGGCCTGTTACTTTCTTGCATTTCCTTCCCTCTTCTGTCTCCCTCACTTCCGTCCCTTTTGATCCATCAGGATTTCTATCTAGCCTATGATCCGGTGAGTCTTTCCCACAATCTTCTTGCATGGTATCCTCAGGGTATACCTTTTCCTGAGCCATTGACTCTTGGTAGACTGTCGGCTTTCCCCACTTCTCTGTAGCCTCTGACTCTACCATGCAAATATAGTATAATGAGGTCATTATTATTATTATTGTAGTAAAATGGACTCATTAATATTTAAACGAGTACTCCGGGCAATTCTCACCAGGTGATTCTCCAAGCAAAGTGCCAGCTTTTAACAACCAAAAATTACCAGTTGGTCTGGGGTTGCCAGTACTGTGAAAACACAACTCAGGTGCATGTTTCTGGCTGTGGCTCCATGATAAAAATGTAAAAAACACACACTATTCAGATAAATTATAGCAATATAGTGATGAGAAAAAATCTAAAGCACTTATCTCAAGCGTATGTATTAGAGGCGTGTATTAAAGGCGTATCTTGTACTTGTTGAAAGCCGATGATTGCATCTCCCCTCCATCCAATAGTTCTGGCATGCTTATGATTGACACCATGATGTAGTGTTGCTGATAGTTCTATGCCACTCCTATCCACCCATATACCTCTTTCTGTGGACTATTCTGCATATGTGCCAATCATTATGAGCAGCAACTGATCTGATGTAAATTTGGCGTACCTCCATGAACCTACGCAAAACTTCATTTGTATGCACGGTTCTTCGAGAATTACTCATCTTTTTTGAATCATATAGATTTACGGGCAAACAGAATGCTAGGAATGATAAAGAAGGGGATCATGAACAGATCAGAGAAGGTTATCATGCCGCTGTACCTGGCCATGGTAGGCCCTCACCTGGAGTACTGCGTCCAGCACTGGTCGCCGTACCTGAAGAAGGACATGGTACTACTCGAAAGGGTCCAGAGAAGAGCGACTAAGATGATTAAGGGGCTGGAGGAGCTGCCATACAGCGATAGTTTAGAGAACCTGGGCCTCTTCTCTCTCGAACAGAGGAGATTGAGAGGGGACATGATCGAAACATTCAAAATACTGAAGGGGATAGACTTAGTAGATAAGGACAGGTTGTTCACCCTCTCCAAGGTAGGGAGAACAAGAGGGCACTCTCTAAAGTTGAAAGGGGATAGATTCTTTACAAACGTAAGGAAGTTTTTCTTCACCCAGAGAGTGGTAGAAAGCTGGTTGTTATAGGGGAAAACACCCTCCAAGGATTCAAGACAAAGTTAGACAAGTTTCTGTTGAACAAGAAAGTTAGACAAGTTTCTGTTGAACAAGAACGTGCGCTGGTAGGGCTAGTCTCAGTTAGGGTGCTGGTCTTAGACCAGAGGGCTGCCGCGTGAGCGGACTGCTGGGCATGATGGACCACTGGTCTGACTCAGCAGTGGTAATTCTTATGTTCTTATGTTCTTATGCACCCTAGCATCCTTCTAGCCATCACCTTTTCAACTTGTTTGGTCTCCTTAACATCATCACATATAATCACACCCAAATCCCGCTATTCTGCTGTGAACATAAGTTCTTCACCTTCTAAATTGTACTATTGCTTAGAATTTTTGCAGCCCAAATGCATGACCTTGCATTTCTTAGCATTAAATTTTAGCTGGCAAATTTCAGACCATTCTTCAAGCTTTGCTCAGTTTTTCTTCATGTTATTCACACCATTCAGGGTGTCTACTCTATTGCAGGTTTTGGTATCATCTGTAAAGAGGCAAATCTTACCTGACTGCCCTTCAGCAATATCACATATAAAAATGTTAAAAAGAACAGGTCCAAGAAAAGAACCTTGAGGCATACCACTGGTAACATCCCTTTCCTCAGAAAAATTATCATTGACCACTACCCTCTGTCATCTTCCACTTAACCAGATCCTGACCCTGCCCATCACTTTGATGCCTATCGTAAGAGCACCCAGATTATTTATTAGATATCTGTGTGGAACACTGTCATATGCTTTGCCAAAATCTAAATATACCACATCTAGTACACTACCTCTAACCAATTCTCTGGTCACCTAGTTAAAGAAATTGATCAGATTTGTCTGACAAGACTTATCTCTAGTGAATCCATGTTGTCTCTGGTCCTATAATCTACTGGATTCCAGAAACTTCACCATTCTCTGTTTTAAAAAAGTGTTTCCATTAATTTGCTTACCACAGAAGTCAGACTTACTGGCCTGTCAGTCCTTACTTCCACTTTTGTGTGGAGAGACCTCATCTGCCCTTCTCCAGTCCTCTGGTACCACTCCTGACTCTAAAAAATGCTTTGAAAAGATAAGTCAGCGGAGCCACCAGAACTTCCCAAAGATCCTTCAGCACCCTTGGATGTGCACCATTGCTTCGTCTACCTTTAATTTAGCTAGCTCCTCAAGAACACAACACTCTGAAAATCAATCCGGGTCTACCACTCCACCATCCCTATTCACATTTGTCTTCTGCGGTCCCACTCCCGGATCTTCAGTCATGAACACAGAACAGAAATATTTGTTAAGCAATTAAGCCTTTTCTTTATCAGGCTCTACATATTCCTCCCTTTCACCTTTGAGTTTCACAATGTCACTTTTGCACTTCTTCCTATCAATGATATATCTAAAAAAATGTCTTGTCTCCTTGTTTTACCATGTCAGCTATTTTTTCTTCCATTTGTATCTTTGCTTTCCTGACTACTTGACCAGCCTGTCTTCCTTTTTCTCTTTTGTACTTTATGAAAGCTAACCTCTTATTCCTTACCTTCTCAGCTACTACTTTTGAGAACCAAAGTGGCCTTCTTTTCCTCTTACTTTTACTTGCCTCTTAAAAAGATTTTTTGCCCTTACAATAACACCTTCCAGTTTTGCCCACTGCATTTCCACTCCTTCCAGATGTTTCCATCCAGATAATTCTTTGATGTAATCCCCCATCCGAACAAAGTTAGTTTTTTTTAAAGTCTAGAACATTTACTTTTGAATGAGCCCTCTCTATCCGTCTTAATATTAAACCGTACCATGTAGTGATCAGTGGATGCTAGATGATCACCCACTGTAACATCAGAAACACTTTCCCCGTTTGTAAGCACTAAGTCCAGTATGATTCCATCCCGCATGGGTTCCATTACGAACTGCTGGAACAGTTCTCCGTGTAGAGAATCCAGGATCTCCCTACTTCTAGAAGACCCTGCAATAGGGATACCCCAATCAACATACTGCATGATAAAAATCACCTACTAGTAAAACTTCCCCTTTTTTAGATATATTCTGAATGTCTACTATTAAGTTTTGTCCAGGTGTGAAGGAGGTCTGTATATCACACCAATGTAAATATATTTACCATTCCCTATTTCCAAGTTGATCCACAGTGCCTCTTCCTTGCCCTGCAGATCCTGTAATTGTGTGGCTTTAATATGATCTTTAACATATAATGCTACTCCCTTTTCTTTCTTCCTACCCTTTTCTTCCTGGACAGATTATAGCCCGGTATAACTACATCCCAGTCATGGCTCTCCGTGAACTATGTCTCCATGATCACCACTATATCCAACTCATCTTCTTCCATCACAGCTTCTAAATCTAGAATCTTGTTTCCCATACTTTGAGTCACTTATAGCACAGCTGTAAAATAGTTACATTTTCTGAATTAATTGTCTCAGCCAGACCTCAGAACAAGACCCATAAGTGTTCAGCAAAGGAAAGGTTGACTTACCTCAGCCAAGCAAAATGTTTAGTGGTTGTAGTCAAGTTGCATGCAGGAATCACCTCTTCCTTCTTCTCCCCTTGACCTCCTTAACCAATGAGCTCTGGTCCTACTTTTCTGACTCTTCCTTCCTGTGTCACTTCCCCCTAAGGAGGAGCTCTTTATGTTAAGTTGACTCTGACATTGTGAGGGAATATCCAGCAGGGGGAATGGAAGCATCCTATAGACTCCCTCACAGTGCCATATATAGAATCTAGTCCTTTGAGAAGTTAAAAGGGTTGCTTAAATGAACAGTAAAATAAATAATGAATAAAGAAGAGAAATGTATTCTGAAAGTACAATGGCTTAATATGATCTATGGATGCCTCATGTTTCAACTTTATTTAGTTCTATGATTGATTAGAGCAAAACTGTTCCAGAGGTCATGCCTTTAACATTCTAAAATATCCAAATGCTATTAGAATTAGTTACAAAGAGAAGACATTATTTTCTGCAATTATTTTTATATTTTATTTTTGTTCTTTGGCAAAACAATCAGTAAATCACTATATTTGCCCAGAAATGTTTGAAATTTGCACAAAGTGTATATTGGTAATTCTTTATATGTGTGTGTGTGTGAGTGTTTGAGAGAGAGAGAGAGAGAAAGATTGCGAGAGAGTTTATCTGAATTACATTAACATTCCTGAATGCAGACTTTTTTAATGTGCTAATCTTGGGAAGGCAAAATCAACATTCAAATGGTAATTATTTAGAAAGTAAATTGATCAATTTGTCCTAAGCTCCATGAAGATGAACTCAGGTCAATCCACTTTGCCTATTAAGATTTTGAAGATATCAAGTTGGATTACTTTCACAGTAAAAGCTTATTTTCTACTGGGGTGTCAGAGGAAAAAAAAAAAAAGACAAAAGGCAATGCTACAGTTATGGGCCTAATAGAAAGCAAATCCTCAGTGAATATAATACCTACCTTATGAAAACTCACTGATATTGTGTGGTTGATATTTTAATTAATTAAATCACTTTTCTATACTGTTCTCCCAAGGGAACTCAGAACTTTTTACATTGATTTATTCAGGTACTCAAGCATTTCTCCCTGTCTGTCCTAGTGGGCACACAATCTGTCTAATGTATCTGGGGCAATGGGGGGATTAAGTGACTTGCCCCGAGTCACAAGGAGGAGCGTGGGTTTTAACCCACAACCTCAGGGTGCTGAGGCTGTAGCTTTAACCACTGTGCCACACTGTACATTTATGATTCTGTATTAACTGTAATTAAAACAGGATAACTAGATGGTTTGGAATGTAGTATATTTTTAAATACTATGGGATCCTTTTATTAAGGCACGCTAACTGATTTAGCGCACGCTAAAGATTAGCGTATGCTAAATGCTAAGGCATCCATTATATTCTATAGGCGCCTTAGTATTTAGCGTGCGCTAAATCAGTTAGCACGCCTTAATAAAAGGACCCCTATATTTGTAAGGACTTTGCAGTGAGATCTACATCATAAAATAAGTTTTTTTTTAGGTTTTAGGAATACCTAGGAGATCATATCAAAATGGTTATTATTACTCAATTAAATATGGTTATTACATGTTGTATTGATTAACAAAACAAATAATTTTAAGATATATTTTTAAAGCACTCTTAAACCTGAAATTTCTTCTTGCATTTTTTCAAGTCAAGTTGAGTATATATGAGTCTCTTTACCTCCACCCCATCGTCATCATCTAGTTTTTCTCTCTCTTTCACCTTGGTTTGGTTCTTTCCGTCTATCCCATCATTACCCAGTCTCTCTGTTTTAGCCCGTTCCTCCCCAGCAGTCTTCCTCCTCTCTTAAATCAGCCATTCATTCCTACTGTCAACCCAGTCCAGCTAGCCTACCATTGACAAAGCCAGTCAGAGCCTCTCAGCAAGCCACCCAGTTAGCCTACCCCCTCAGCTATTTCTTCCTCAGCAAACTTGTCAACCACTGTCTCAACACCTATCCCTTATTGCAGAAAGCCAGCCAGCCTTACCCTTCTTTCTAAGCTCCCACACTCATTCTCACTCTACTGTCTATGAAGCAAGATCTTTCTCCTCTTTTGCTGCGGCAACTGTGGGAGCAGGGACATTGTCAGCCAACAGATCAATCTTTTCCCTAAGAAGATAATTTTTTGTGGCCAGTTAGGCATACATATCAAAGGAAAAGTTTTAGAAAGGGAATGATCTTTCCTTACATTCATGAGAGCAGATTGATTAAGATATGTAAATGGTGAGCAGCTGTGGGCTCAGTAAGTCCCCCTGCACCCAGTGTGCATTGCTGCAGCTTCTTTTTGTGTGTGCGGAGAAAGGCAGTCTCCATTTTGTTAGCTAGCACATGGCTTAGAAAGTATTGTTGTCCCATCAGGTTTTCACCCTTGAATTTTGCTAGCTGAAATACAGCTTATAGGAGAAGTTGAAGTACAGTATTACCCAGCACAGAGAGAATCTGTGCTAAAACCCTCCCAGCTTTCCCTGATTCCAAGAGGTGCTGGTTGAAGTGTAGATTCTGTAAAAGAATTGACTTAAGATCATCTGAACGGTGAGTTTATTTATTTCTTGAATTAAATACATTTGCTTAAGCAATCACAGAGTCCAGCCTGGTAATATTATAGGCTACAGGTTCCCTCACTCCCTGCACTAGATGTACCTTATTAATTATTCAATCAGCATCAATAGTTATGCTACTGTGAGGGACAGATCTCTACTTGTCAGTCAGTTCACACAAATCACACTTCACTAAACTTCTCCAGAGAGCAATGGATTCCTTTATTTTCAGTCAGAGTAGCTCTAAAGTTTGAAACCTTATTATAATACAGTTCACTAGCTGACTTGTTCCTACTTAAAGTCTCCACAGATCTCTCAATTCAACTCATAACAGTTGTACCATTCTCACACTTGTTTTACTATGTTTAATGAAGCATTACTCTTACAGGTTTTCACTGTGCTGAGGAATTCAGACAAACTCATTGAACCTGTAGCCTATAATATTATCAGGCTGGACTGAGCTGCAGCAATGCACACTGGGAGCAGGGGGGCTTTCTGAGCCCACTGCTGCACACCATTTACATATCTTAATCAATTTGTTCTCATGAATGTGAGGGCAGAACACTGTCCACTTGGTATCTGTAGATACCATTATTACTACTAAACTTAATAATACCACATAGTACATTAAAAGTTCATGAATAACTGGAGCTTGAAGACTTGATGACTTCCAGCTTGTCTCAACATTTCTGACCTAGAGATGAATTCTCTTTTGCAGTCTCACAGGAGCTGAAATGAGAGACTTGCAACACAAACAAACAACATAAAAGAAAGAAAGAAAGAAAAAAGAGTCTATGAGTCTCTGAAGTAGACAATGGTTCATGATGTCCTCATCACCATTTTTCTTCATAATATAAAAAGATCACCGAGTCAGTGATGGCTCTGCTAAAGAAGTCTGATATTCAGGTTCCTAGGTGGTGCCAAGTTACTCTTGGTAATCTGAAGCTTTGCCCTTCTGTCTTTGATGGGTTATGAGAACATGGACAAGGGTCCGGTAGTATGTGGACATGGGAACAGGTAGAGAGAAAGGAGCAAATGTTGGTGATGTTGTAGAGATAGAAGTGACAGACTTTAGCAGTCCGTTAGATGTGCATAGAAAATGAGAGGTTGGAGTCGAAGATGGCTGCAAGGTTGTAAGCAGAGGAGACTGGAATGATAGTATTATTTATAGAGATGGAGAACAGAGGGAGAAAAGCAGAGGGTTTTGGAGGAAAGAGGAGTAGCTCAGTCTTGGACATGTTTAGTTTCAGATAGTGGTGAGACATCGAGGTAGTAATGTCAGCCAAACATGCTGAGACTTTTTCTTGGATTTTAGGTGAAATTTGGGGCATATAGATTTGGGAGTAATCAGTATATATGTGATACTGGAAGCCATGGGAGGAGGTCAGGGCACTGAGGGAGGAGGTGAAGGGAGAGAGAAAAGAAGAGGTCCTAACACAGAACCCTGGGATATGCCAACTGCTTGTGGCATAGCAGCAGAGAAGGACTCAGGAGTAGGAAGAAAACAAGGAGAGGACAGATTCATGGAATCCAAGTGAGGACAGCGTATCAAGGAGTAAGCAATGAGTAACAGTACCAAAGGCAGCAGACAGTTAAAGAAGGATGAGGATTGAATAAAGGCACTTAGATATGGCCAGGGACAAGTCACTGCAGATTTTGGTGAGGACAGTCTCTGTGGAATATAGGGGATGAAAGCCAGATTGTACAGGATCAAGAGTCTTACCTACATCAAATCACAGTTGAAATACGAGTATGTAGAAATTAAGTAACATTCATTTGAGTATACAAATTGTCTGAACTTCATCTGTAGCTACATAATTGTGTTTAAATGTCATTTATGCAGCTAATTTAATACTATTTAACAAAATCCAACAAAGAGACCATATCTTGTTTGCTTCTGTTTTGGCTCATGAGCTCCCTGCTGACTATCTGATCCCTAATATGACATTTTCTCCTCTCCTGATTGTACACATGACCAGCAGCCTCACTTATCATTTTTACACACCTTTCTATGGGCTGGGTATGTGATGGCCAATCTGGAACCACAATGGGCTCGGTCAGGAATGCCTTGATCTCTGCTGTTGTATTACAGATAAGAGGAGACTCATAGATTACGGAGCTCCAGTCAAGTAATCAGGCGAGTGTAGTTGCTTCAGTGTTGATGGACGGTGACACCTTGCTGTCTCCAACATGTATTGGATGTCAATATCTTCTCCACTGAATCTGATCCTCAATATCTTCTCCACTGAATCTCTTCTCTCCTGTTCCTCTTTACTGCACATCATTGCTTGCAGAACAGATATGCTGTAACCATAACAAGCTGACCTGTAGGCAAGATTATCATTCTTACCTCTTCATAGTGTAGCTGGATGAGGAGATGCTTGGGACCTTGTGTCCAATTGCTATTTATTTTTATATTGAACTTGTTTACCATGTAAACCCCAACACGGAACTCTACAATTGTTATTACATTTTTCAAATTCTGTCCTTTCAGATTAAGCTTGGAAATCCATATTCTTAAGAACCTTAGAGCTGTTGTGAGCCATCTGCTATTAGACAAAGGTCCTATTTCCAACAGAGCCATATCCTTTAACAACAAACCTGTTCTAATGGTAGCTACATTTCTATAAGCTTATCTTTGATCTGTGCTTAAGTCTTTGGTTACTTCATTGCTTAGTTGAGGAAGATCAGGACCAACAGAGATCTTGGTAAAATCAGGATTTATTTCCAGTTCAGTAGCAGAATTCAACAATTTTCCAATGGGACCTGCCAATTGTTGTTGCTTAATGTCTTGCATCTAAAGCAGTCACCAAGGCCCATATTCTACAGTATAAATGGTGCCTTAGGGTATGTGCCTAACTTAAGTTCAAAACATGTGGGTCTCCTAATCAAAACAGAAAAACATCCAAAAACTGGCCCAAGTCGGCACTTGGATGAACATTTCTCAAAAACGTCCAAGCGCCGAAAATAAAAACGTATTTTGGATGTATTTCTAAACGACCTATGCCTTCATAGTGCCGCTCAACGTCCAAAGCTAAACGGGGCGTTTTGGGAGGCATGTCGAGGGCGGGAGTTGGGCGGGACATGGGCTGGCTTAGACTTAGTCGTACAGCATGTTATACAGCCCAGGATCAACGTTGTGACATAGACCATGGTCTAAGTCACAAAAACCCACCTAAACTCACCAGATAAGCACTGCAAACACATAACACAGACCCCCCACATACTACCCCAGTGATCACCAACCCCCCCACCCCCATAAAAATTTTATTCACAACTTTAAATTTCAGCCTCCAGACCATCATCACCTGGCCACCTGACATAGGAAAGCTTAGTCGTCCAGCCCAGAGGCAGCTTAAATCATCTTGGGGGTGGGTTAGGGACCCATAGAGAAGAGGACCCATGCCCATAAGCCCCTGTAATCACTACATTGATACTTAAACATGTGCAGTGCCCTATATACCCTCCAAACCCTTTTTGACTGGCATATAAGTGGCTCCTGCAGCCATAAGAGCTATTGGGGTGGTAGATAAGTGGTTCTAGGGGATTCTGGAGGTGGTTTGGGGGGATCACTGTCACCTATAAGGGAGCTATAGTAAGGAGAAGCCATGGCACCCTTTTTGTGAAGTTCACAGCAGTGCCCTGTAAGGTACCCCACTATTTAGGTGCCATGTCTGGGTGTTCAGTCCATTATTTTTGCAGACCCCTCCCACGTTCAACAGGACTTGTTCTAGGTGTTTTGGACTTGGACGGAAAGTTGGATGGAAATGTGGTATAAAGATGGACGATTTAGCGGCTTGGACGATCAGTTTGGCAGGACATATAATTAGACGATTTTCGAAAGTAAAAAAAAGTTGGACGTCTCTTTCAAAAATGTGTCTTAGGCTCTTTAACTTTGGCGACTTGCGAGATGGACGTAAATGGACTTAGACGTCCCTTTCGATTATGCCCCTCCACGTATAAAAAAATAATAGCATTTGAAAATACTGGCAGCTAAAAAATAAGACTCCTGCATCATGACTGCAGAGGAGCTTTATGATTACACGTGTGGCTAACACCCCGAAGTGGTGCTAGGCATTCTAAAGCACCTCCTTAGCTGCGATTCACGTGAAAGGTAGGTACCGGAAATGTAGGCCTTGAAAAGCCTGGCCTACATTTCTGGCATCTACTTTTCACAAAGCCACAATTCTACAAATGGTACTGGTGCATGACTGACACGTGATTGGTGGCCGTTTTTAGGCAGCTTTGTAGAATCCAACCCCAGGTGCCTGAATTATAGTTCGCCTGTGTGCAGGTTACAGACAATCCATGCCAGCTTCCTTTGTAGATTCTCTTCAACATAATGCATAATTCTTCCCTCCCAACCAGTGTTTACATTACAGGAATCACCTCCAAAGGCTTGAAGAGTTTTGTAAGCTCCTCTTTCACCCATGCAACCAAATTATCAGCAATGGTTTAATAATAATAATAATAATAATAAATTTATTCTTTTATACCTCCATTACCAAGAGTTCTAGGTGGTTTATACCATAAGAAACTGAATAATCAACGATATACATTCATACCATAAAAATAAAATCATTATAAAAAGTTAAAAATGAATTGCAATCTTAAAAATACCCATCTAAGTAATAGCAGGAACAAAATGCCACATATATCTGCCTCTTGGTTCCATACAATCTGTGTATTGTTCCTCTTTCACCAAACCTGGATGCATTTTGCTATGCTCTTTTGCCTTTAACATGACCCTGGTATCACCACAATGACCAGAATAGAAAAGGCAACTGATGTCATTCTGCTGCACTTCCTCCTCAAACTGTACATCCAGTTTTTTTCATTCTCGCTTCAGCCCTCTGCACTTTGTTGTGATCAATTACCAAAGCAGTGTCCAAGCGAGTGATGAGTCCTGCATCAATTCAGGCAGCAGTAGCATTCTCTGCTGTCTCTCTCTCTGTCCAGTATGGTATCTTAAACTGGCAGGAGGCGTGTTGACTATATCCTCAGTAATACTTTATATTTTGGTCTCATCTTAACTTTCTCTGGAGCAACAGGAGCTTCCTCCATTGGTTCTTCTGCCACATCATCCAAAACTCCCATTTCCACTTCAAGCACAGATCTCTCATCATATCTTGCTCTTCTGCTATTCTTTTTTCACTCTTTATTTTCTACTTTTTTTCATCCTCCTTCCCTTTTGCCTGCCTTTCCTTCTGTAGTTCTTGTCTTCTGGTCTCAGGGAAGGGTCCAATTTCATGAGGTTCAACACTCCCAACTTTCTCTCTTTGACCTTTTATAAAGGCTAACTCAATCACAGGAACCTTCTCTCTGTTGCAGTCAGAAAGTGAGTGTATTCCACTGACACAGGCAGAACTGCATCCCACTTCAGTACAAATCTTTATTTCACACCGCAGGTAAATATGCCCATCAGTGTGTCAAACTTCTAATATCTTTCTTTCTCCTCCAGTTTTGCTCTGCCCACAGACACTTTGCTGGCTTATTCCCACATGGATTTCAATTGTGCTTCAATCCTAACATTGTTGTTTATAACAGGACAACTGAATTTTGGATTTACTTTGTACTGAGCAAGTAATCCAGTTGTTAGTTTACTGACCAGTTCCTCAGTGCTGTAATTTTGCCTGTCGTGATCAGTGATGTCTCTCAAATACAACCCATATCTAATGAGATCCTGCTATGGGCGGTTCTCTGCCTGATCCCATCAGATGATGTAAATGAGTCCACAGTTGCAGTCTTGTTTTTCTTTAGGACATTTCCAATATTAGATTATCACTATGAGAACATTATGATGAAAACCTGTGAATGATAAAATGAATCTAATGTGTTTGTTTCAAAAATGCTAAATAAGTAAGATAAATTGATAAAGGCAGACCTCGAGTTACAGACGCCAGACTTAAGTATGACTCGTACTTAAGAAGACCGCTATGGCTTCATTTGTTTTCACTGAGCAGTATTTCCAGTGGCATAGACTCCTACACTTCTCCTGTGGCAGATTCAGGAATGATATATGGCCACATTAAGAACAGTGTGTGGAGAGAACATTGCTAGGGACTGTTGGCCCTTTTGTCAGCTGGGAGTAGAGGTACACAGCAAGATTCTTAAAATCTACAAATTCTGAGTTACATACCAATCTGACTTAAGAACAGCTTTAAAAACATAACTCATTCTTAACTCAGAACCTGCCTATACTTGAGGCAAAAAAGGCATTAATATGCAATGCAAAACATAAAAAACTATTATCAGAGCACTTAAACGTATTTCAATAATTTATGTATTTTGCATAATTTCATAGGAATTCCAGATAGGTACATAACATATTAAACACGATTTGAAGCTAGTTCTTGATTTTCAACATAAAATAGTACTACTTTTTATACTAGTGCTTTTTAAAATTATGACATCTTCAAAATTGGCACACCCTAATGGGGAATTTGATGACCAATAATAACATTGATGCTAACCCAAGGGAGATGGAGGGAAAGAAACATTAGCATCAGTAGGAGAACATAAAGAACTGGAGGATTACAAACAGCTCAAATAACCCTAAAATCTGTAGTGCCAAAGATCAAACTAAGGGCTCCTTTTACAAAGCTACGGTAGAGATTTCTACTGGGGGCTGGCGAGAAAAATGTTCCGACGCTCATAGAATTTCTATGAGCATCGGAACATTTACCTCACTGGCTCATGGTAGAAACCTCTAGTGCAGCTTTCTAAAAGCCAGCATAATTGTTCTTTATGGGCAAACCTCATCGTGAAGGAAATAAAATATTTTGTATGTGTTAATGTGTTCAGTCTGTCTTAAATTTTGTGCTCCGTAGTCCATTTTTCTAACAATCATCTTTATTGTAGTGTGACATTTCATCCTAACAACTTTGCACCGAACCTTAAGAAAATAAAGTAAAAAAAAAAAAAAAGAACTAGAAAACAAATTGCAGATCATTAAAATGGAGCAATTTAAAATTACAATAATTTGCAGGCCAAACAATTAAAAACAGAGAAGCTGTAAAATATTATCACCAATTTGTTACATGCAGACAGCATCTTTTCTCTCTGATTACACCCCAAGGATAAATGAACAATTTGATATTTTTTTTTAAAATGTCTCTGGGTATTCAACCATGCTTTAGACTGACTATGCTCAGGGTCAGTTTGCTTATGTCAGCTGATCTGGAGCTTAATACTTGTCAAGAGTTCCTTTCTTCATTTTGATTTCCATTTGTGTGTGACATTGACATAAGTCAGTCTTTTGCTCAGATCCCCTGTGCCTGACAGAGGGCTTCTGAATGACTGTGGGTCCTGACATCTCAGAAAAACAAAGGAATAGGGAACAGTGACTGCAGTAGGCTTGATTTATTTTTTTATTTAATTACTTAACATTCATATATACCACAGATTATAAAAATGTCCTCAGTGCTATTAATTAAGCATACAGTTGTCTATTATTCTATCTCATATAACTGATTATATACTACTTCTCCCATCTACTGGAAGAAAAAGATAATATTTAGAGTCATGTATGATTTAGGGATAGTGTACCATACTGTGTAACACATAGGGATTGATTGCATTCATGTGGGTAACCAAAATTTATTTAGTACATGTCGGTGCACAATTAAACCCAAGTCCTTTATTACAAGTACACTCCATTAAGGGAATGTATAAAAAGCCAGATGCACTATTTATTCATCAACAAAAAATGGAAACAGCTTGGACCACGAGACTCAAACATAATGCAAAACATTTACTTAAATTAGTTGTTGAACTTACCCCCTCTTTTACTAAGGTGCGCTAACTGATTAGCGTTCGCAAACTGATTTAGTGTGTGCTAAATGCTAACACATCCATAGAATATAATGGATGCATTAGCGTTTAGCGTGCACTAAATTGATTAGCTCGTGCTAAATCAGTTTGCAAGCGCTAATCAGTTAGCACACCTTAGTAAAAGAAGGGGTAAATTTTAGAGTAGAAAATAATGAAGATTTTCTCATCATATCTTGAGATGTATTATTATCGTTTACAACTTACAAAAAATGTATTACAGCCAATGCTGTCTGTTCACTTCATTAAAATGTGAGTCCTATCCCAGTCTTAGAAATATTGACATTAATATAAATGGGGGGGGGGGGGTTCCAGCAGTAGGGATTGGGCATCCCTCCTGCTGCGATCTACAGGAGGGGGGTGTTCCAGCAGAAGGGACTGGGCAATACAACTGCCACTTTTGTTTGGGGGTTCTGGGCATGAGGGACTGAGCATCTCTCCTGCTGCGTTCATTTGGGGGGAATGTGCGGCCACATCCATAGCCACTAAACTTATTGGGGCAGCGACCGTGTATACTTACAATGTAGGCATATCCAGTTGGCCTAGGGAGACACGTACGGTTGCTTAGGTCTGCCTAAGGCTACCTCTGGGCCAAACCATACTCGCGCCTAGCCTTAGGCGAGCTTAGGCGGGCTTGTGTGTCTCCCTAGGCTCATGGAGGCACCTCCACTGTAGGCGGCCTGCCTCAGGAGCTTTTTTTCTAAAATCGTGTGTCTCGATTGGCTGGTTAGACAGTGGTAGAATGCCTACCGCTGCCTACAATCGGGCCATTGAGAATCCGGGCCATTGAGAATCGGGCCATTGAGATCTTTAAGTCTGTCTCCATATGATTTAAGACAAAGACCATTGACCATTTTAGTAGTTGTTCTCTGGGCGAGGGGTGGGGATAAGAATCTATGTAATATACCAATGATTGTTTATAAGTGATGTACTTATTGTTACTGTGAATGAAAATATTAACACTTAATGTAATTTGTGAAAATGAATAAAGAATTATATTAAAAAAAAGTAGTTGTCCTCTGGACCGACTCCATCTTGTTTATACCTTTTTGAAGGTGTGGTCTCCAGAGTTTTATATAATATTCTAATAATATTCTAATAATGTAATATTCTAAATGGGTTCTCACTAGAATCTTATACATGGATATCATTACCTCCTTTTTCCTACTGATCATCCTTTACCTTTGCACCCAAACATCCTTCTAGCTTTCACTGTTTCCTTTTCAACCTGTTTGGCTACCTTAAGATCATCACATACTATCATACTCAAGTCCCGTTCTTTTTTCATGCACAAAAATTCTTTACCCAATAAACTATACCATTCCCTTGGGATTTTGCAGCCTAAATGTATGACCTAGCATCAAATCTGTAATCTGTTGCTAAAATTGTCTATAGTACCTGAAGATTGGAGGATGGCTAATGTTATGCTAATTTTCAAAAGGAATTCCAGGGGAGATCTGTGGAAGTACAAACAAGTAAGCCTGACCTCAGTGCCAGGCAAAATAGTGGAAACAATTATAAAAAATAAAATTGTGGAGCATGTAGACAAACATAATTTAATGAGACATAGTCAGCTTGGATTCAGACAAGGGTCTTGCCTCGCCAATTTGCTTGACTTCTTTGAAGGTGTGAATAAACATGTGGATAAAGGTGAGCTGGTTGATGTAGTGTATCTAGATTTCCAGAAAGCTTTTAACAAAGTTCCTCATGAGAGGCTCCTGAGAAAATTAAAGAGTCATGGAATAGGAGGCAATGTTGAATTATGAATTAATAATTGGTTATCAGACAGAAAACAAAGGGTAGGTTTAAATAGCCATTTATCGCACCAGAGGAAGGTAAATAGTGGTGTGCCACAGGGATCTATACAGAGACCAGTGCTATTTAACTTATTTATAAATGATCTGGAAATTGGAACTATGAGTGAGGTAATTAAATTTGAAGATGACACTAAACTGTTCAAAGTTGTTAAAATGCATGTGGACTATGAAAAACTGCAGGAAGACCTTAGGGAATTGGGAGACTGGGCATCCAAATGGCAGATAAAATTTAATGTGGACAAATACAAAGTGATGTACATTGGGAAGAATAATCCAAATCATAGTTACAGGATGCTAGGGTCTACCTTGGGGGTCAGCGCTCAAGAAAAAAATCTGAATATGTTGAAACCTTCCATCCAATGTGTGGTGGCAACCAAGAAAGCAAGCAAGATGCTAGGAATTATTAGAAAAGGGATGTTAAATAAGACTAAGAATATTATAATGCCTTTTTATCGCTCAATGGTGCAACCTCACCTTGAATATTGCATTCAATTCTGGTCTCCTTGTCTCAAAAAAGATAAGGTTCAAAAGGTTCAAAGAAGAGTGACCAAGATGATAAAGGGGATGGAATTCCTCTCATATGAGCCTTTGAGCTACCAAGCGATACTTTAAAGAAATACTTTTTGGAAATATTGAAGATCCCATTGGAAGCTCATCCCTCTGTTGCTAAGTGTTATTTCTTGCCAAAAATATCTGGGAAAGAAAGTACAGAAAGCCCTGATATTTCTAGCATTCTGGAGCAATCAGGTTATGAAGAGACAAATAGGGCTACATTATTAGTTACATTTGTTTTTGAGTAGAATAAAGATAGAACATTTATAGTATGTATTGTCATTAAAAAAACTGCTTTATTTCTTGGTCAGAAATTTTGGGTGTTTACTGATTTACAGTATGTAAATTAACACAAGATTGAAGAAAAAATCTTTTACTTGTTCATTCTTTTTGAATGCAAGTTTTTGTGAGTTTTCTTTGTAAATATGTTGTGACATGAAGCAAATAGATATGTTTTCTTTAAACCTGCACAATTTCATTTTTTCATTGATAGTAAAAAGAGATCTGCCTTGGCTGGACACAGCAGGGACACCGTTTGAGTAGTTTAAATTGTGAATTTGATAGATACTTGAGACTTTAGGTAATGGAATGGGATGGCAGACTTTTTGGGTGGTTTTTTTTTAAGTTTTTTTTTTTTTTTTTTCTTTATCTGGGACCATTTCTAATTGTTCTGTACGGAGAATTTAGCGATTTCATTAGTTGAGTATTTCCTTTGTTGTTTCTTATGTTGAATCTCCATTACTATTCAAATTGTTTTTGATTTGATGTGTCAGTATAAAGCATAAAATAAATAATAATAATTACAGTACATGTGTAAATCACACACTGCTTAATCTAATATTGAGGGTATCTCCGGAAGAGTGCTTTGGATTCCTCTGCTCTCAGACTTATCAAGTCCGTTTTGAAGATGCTCTATCAAGAACTTGAACTAACTCTTTTGAAGTACCCCCAGGACTCTTCTCTATCTCCTTCATTCTTTAATATCTACATAGCATCGCTGGGAAAAAAACTAAAGGCCTCTTTTACAAAGCCACGCTAGCGGCTGCACTGCACTAACGGTCCTGAAGCCCATAGATTTAAAGGGTTTCGGGGCTGTTGTCACACAACTTTGTAAAAGAGGCCGTAAGTAATCAAGGAATAAAATTATTTAGCTATGCAGATAATATAGCTATCATAATTCCTTTTAATTCTCAGATTTTGAATGTTTTATACCAAATATCATTTATAATAGCTATGGTTGAGGAGTGGATGATGGATTTCAAATTACAACTAAATACAGACTAGACCAAATTTTTGGGGGGCAACCCCATCAAAATGTGACAAGGACAAATTGATTTTAAATGGAATTACCTTCCCTACCACATGCAGCAAGACCTGAAAACCTGCTACAAGCACAATGCTAGCTGCGGAAACCCTGAGAGAACATGTATCCCAGCTCCATGGGGAGAACATCTTTAAACCCACCAGAGACTTCCCATTCTATAGAAAAAGAAACCAACTGCCTTTCCCAACAAAATTCAAATCTCTAATCAACTGACTTTCCTGCCAAATTTCAAGTTGATGGACTGCCCTGTTCCCAATCAGGTCAGTGAACCCACTATTTAAAAGACGAACTGCAGACCTCACAGCATACCCTGAAGAAAGCCACAGCATGGTGGCTGAAATAGTTTCTACCTGAGAAGATGCAGCGAGACCTGGAAACCTGCTACAAGCATAAACATAAAAGCTCTGTATCACAATATCAACTGATTTTGATATTTACTGTATGTTTCTCCATATGCCTGCTGAAACAACAAAGTTTTTAATCTCCTCTTGAATTCCTTCATACTCTCAGATATTCTGAGCTGATAAGGCAGTACATTTCAAGGCTTTGGTCTGACAATAAGAAAAATAGTGGACCAATATTCCACTATTCCAACCTCACTACCTGAAATGTTGGCATATCTAATTTAGCCAGATTTACAGATCTCAATGATCTTGTTGGGTGGAATAATTTTAAACCAGCAGCAATGATAACAAACATGGAGGGGCATTTTCAGAAAGAACATTTAAGTCTGATTTGGACATTTCCTGCTAAATGTCTAAATTTGGAAGCAGAGAAAACTTCCATTTTCGAAAGCTGAACCACTAGACATCCCCCCAAAAATATTTTTAAAATCATCTACTTGGACATCTAGGCCAATAGGATGTCCAACCCTTAGGGCACCTAACTTCATACCTCATTTTCGACCAAATAAATGTCTAAGTTGAAAATGTCCAAATCTACACCATTTGGATGCCGAAGGTGTCAGCATTGTGATGGACTAGCCATACAGACATGCCAACAGAGCAGTGGGACACCTTAGAGGCACTTCCATATTTGGTCCATGCTCACCAAGGCTGCAAGACCCATGCACCTATTCATTGTTAAAACAGGTCTAGCCCTAGACTGTGCCCTAAACTGTGCCCCGCATGAATTCTTAAATGTTTGATATTGGCAGAAAAATGTCCAAATCATAAGCCCACCCTAGTCTTGTCTAAAACATGCCTCTAGCATGCCTCCTCAAGATTTAGATGAATTATAGATGAACAGCATAGAAATTCATCTATAGTATGGGTTTAAAAAATAGCGAATAGGAAGGGTTTGGTGAGAAAAGCATCCATCCTTCTTACGAGGCAAAGATCGCATGTGAGTGAATGGACTCTGCCCGTGTGTTTTGCATGCTCTGGTAAGTTCTCCATTTGCTTTATTTTTTTTTACTTGCACCAGATATCATCTCTTTAAGGAAACTCTGCCATTTTTGAGACAATCAATTCATACTTATATTTTATGACCGTTTCAATTCTCCCTGGGTATAATTATACCTCAAGCTTTTTCCCTGAGGAAAGTGGAAAGACTCTACCTTAAGGGTATATAATTAATACTATGATTGGCTCCCATGCATCTTTTAATGTATTATGTGTATATATGTATTATTTATGTAACTCTTACCTATTTATATTTATTTCTGTATATATTATCCTTATTTATTTTTTTCTTGGTGATTTTAAGTTAAATTGATGTTTTTATGCATCATGATTTTTATATGCTAATTAATGTTTTTTTTTGTTTATTAGTACAAATATCACACCTGAAGCTGGCCTGCTGGGTGAAACACAGCTGTGTCGGGCATTCTTTTATGTGATCTCGTACAATAAAAGAACTTCTAATGTGCCTGCTTCTTCATTTTCTATTCTACTGGGACTAGTGAACCGCTTGCCTGTTTTCTAGGACTGTACTTACTTGGAAAGACATCCTTAGCTATCCAAATAATCAGCTGAATAGCCTTCTTGATCATCTTTACTTTTACAACCAATATCAATTTCTTCACCTACCCTTAATGTGATGTTTATGCCTTTCCCAAGGTTGAAAGACATAGATCTAAAGAAGATGTAGTCAGTTTAATCTTTGACAGCATCTCTAAACTCTGCTTCTCATATACTTTTCCAAACCAAGACCAACATTTTCTTCCCTTCGACTTCCATCTCCTCCTATCTTGTGGCTTGCTTTAGGCTGTTTTATAGTTTAATAAATCTTATACAAAGATGTTGTTAAATCTACCGTTATTCTTTGTTCAGCAAGTTATTGTTATTATTGAAGGATTTTCTAGCCCTTCCCTTCCTATGTTCAAGGTGGGTTACAAATATGCACACATCATATCAAAACCAATATAAAACCATAAAACTAGAATTCATAAAACAGAATAAGCAATTAACCTACCATCAATTTCAAAGTAGTGCCATTTTTCAACAGTATAATAATCATCTACATATTATTCTTCATTACAACAATAAGTCAGTCAGAATAAGTAAGATTATAAATGTTTTCCAAACTCCAGTGTTTTAGATGTAGATATTAAACTCAATGACTGTGCGTTCCATAATATTGCTGCTGCAACAGAAAATATTATTGCTGTAGTGTCCCTTAGTCTGCCATATTTCACATTAGGTACATCTATCAAACATTGATTTGCAGATCTTAGAGATCAAGAGGATCAATATAACCCTAACAATGAGGCTAACATAACAGGGATCTCATTACTCAATGCCTTTTGTGTCAATAATAGTATTCTGAATTTAACTCAATATTTAATTCCAACATTGGTGTTGCTGAATCAAAACACCTTCCTCCCAATAACACACAAGTGGCAGCATTCTGTGCTACCTGTAATGGCCTAATTGCCACAGTTGCAAACCAACATAATGCCAAAAGGAGAATGGAGTGGGCCACAAATGGGACAAAGAGGTAGATCCTTTGTTTGAGGAAGTGGAATTTATTGAGGGGCTTAGCACAGCTCATGTAGTGATCGCAGAAACACAAAGCTTCTTCTGTGATTCAACTACAAAAAGACTCCAGATAGAAAATATAAAGTCATTACATCCATGCTCTCATTGCAAATCTAAACATATTTAGTAATTTATAGTGTACCTTTTTTACAGCTGTTGCTATATGATAACTGTGAATCCAAGATCATGTCCAAATTAAGGGGTCCTTTTACTAAAGTGTGCAAATCAATTTAGCGAGCGATAAATGCTAAGGCACCCATAGAATATAATGTTATTCCTAAACATTACCATTAAACATTACTTCAATTTCTTCTCTTTTCGACTGCTGCTTCAATCTTTGATCTTAAGTACTTTAGATTATTGCAATATTATATACTTGGGATCTTTTAAGAAAATCATCAAACGACTGAGAATCGTTCAGAATGGTGCAGTCCGTCTCATTTATTGTCTCAAGAAATCGGATCATGTAAGCTCGTATTACAAAAAACTACATTGGCTGCCAGTGGAAGCAAGGATCATTTTAAAGTTTGCTAGCCTTTGCTTCAAAACCATTACAGGTTCATCTCCAATCTATCTATCTCACCATTTTGAATTTCCAGGCACAACTTGTACCCGTAGTGCTTACTTGTTCACTTTCCAACTTTGAAGGGCTGTATCTATAAGAGATTCCTTGACAGAAATTATCATTCCAAGCAGGCAAATGGAATAAATGTTTAACTAACTTTATTTCAAATGCCCTTTCTTATCAAACTTATAGGAAGTCAATCAAAACTTACCGTATATACTTGAATATAAGTTGATCCGAATATAAGTCGAGACTCCCTTCCCCTCAAAAGGAGAAGAAAATGGTTGACTCAAATATAAGTCGGGCAGCTTAATATTCAAGTGTCCTGCCCCATCAGGCTCTGCACCCAACCACCTTCCTTTCTCCCCTCCCCTGTTAGGCTCTGAACTAGAGAGTTGCGCAGGGACAGAAATTCCACCCGTCCCCGCCAAAATCCCACCCGTCCCCGCGAGGAATCTTTTCCATCCCCGCCCGTCCCTAGAAACTTCAGAAATAGTTATTTCATATAATTATGCTATTGAATTATAGGCTCTGGTAGAGACCCATTTACAAATAAGCAAAGACACTTTATTAATTTGGAAATATTAATTGGGAAGAATACATACTTTGTAAAATGGTTTCTACCAGAGCCTCTAATGTAAATATAAAATATAAATACTCAGCTGATGAGAACCTCCAAGCTGTCAGCTGAGGACTTCCTTTGCAGTTGGCCAGGGGTCCATTTTGCCAGGCTTGCAGGCAGCAGTAGCATCCCTGAGTCACAGATGCTGGCACCTCAGTGGCTCATGGATGTTGCCAGCGACTGCTGTGCTTGGTGGAGGGGAGTTCTGGCCGTCTCTAGAGGAGGTCCTCTGCTGGCGGTGCTTGGGGATCCCCACCAGTCATAGCAAGGGTCAGCAAGTACTTCAACACTGTAGAAATAAAACCAGAAATGCATTTCCTTTTCTTTTGAACACAATACAAAGATATCTGCTATATTCATTTCCCAAAGCTAACATATTTTAGTCAATAAATTCAGTTTTTTACCTTTGTTGTCTGGAGACCTATTTTTCCATAAAGTTGATCCCAGTTTCTTTTTTTCGCTTTCTCATCTTCTGTAAATTCTTCTGTTGCTGTCTATTGGTTCCTCCTACCATGGTCCAGCATTTATTCCTTGCTCATCTTTTGCCCCTGCCCACCAGCCCCATGCCCAACATTTCTCCTTCTATCACCCCTCTCCAGCACCATGCCACATCTCTCCCTCTATTCCCTTCACCACTATGTCCAACATTCCTCCCTCTTGCATCCTTTCCACCACAATATTTCTCCCTCTCATCTGTACCTCACTCCCTCCCTATGACCAAAAATTCTCCTTCCTTCCATTCCCCGTTTACACAACCATCTCTTTCCCTCCCTTCCTCTTTCCCAAGTTCATGCCTTCTGTGTCCAAAAATGCATTCCCTCCCCCACCTCAGCATCTCTTGCCCTCCCTTCCTCCATCCTCTCTTCCAAGTTCATGCCTTGTGTCCAAAAACGCACTCCCTCCCCCCTTTTGTGTTCCACATTTGCCTCCCATGTTTGACCTCCTTCTGTCCTGCATTTGCCTCCCACGTTCGACCCCTTCTGTGTCTTGCATTTGCCTCCTACGTTCGTGTCCAGCCCTCATCTGCCAGCAACCTTATCAGCAACTTTCTCATCCAAATGGAGCTCTGAGAGGTAGCTGGAGCAGCGAGGCTTGTCTTCTATTTCCTGGCTATGTGTGCTGCTGCAGGGCAGGTAGGAAAAGAAGATGAGCCTCATGGCTCGAGTTGCATCGAACCCCGCAGGATCCCCGAAACCACGAGGGGTCATCCCCATGGGATCCCCGTGATCCGAAGGGGGAACCCGCGGGACCCCAACATCCCCATTCCCATGCAGCTCTCTACTCTGAACCCAGCACCCTTCCATCCTCCCCGCTGCTAACTGGCTGCACAGATCCACTTAGTCAAAATCAGCGGCACGAGAAGCAACGCAATTTGGCACTGCTACTCAGCACTGAGCGGCTTACTTACTGGCTCCTGCAAATTCTCGTGAGAATTCGCAGGAGCCAGTAAGGAAACCGCTCAGTGCCGAGAAGCAGCACCAAATCACGCTGCTGCTCTGCCGCTGAGATGAACTAAGTGGATCCACACAGCCGGTTAGCAGTGGGACAGGAGTTCAGAAAGCTTGCTCCTGCCCACTGCACCTCCACCAACGATCAGCAGAGGACCCGTTGCACCTCCACCAGATTGGCAGAGGTAGGAAGATAGGGCAGGGAGGAGAAGGGGGCAAAGCCTGGCTGCAGCGGCCTTAAAAAATTCTGGGAGGGGGCATTGACCTGAATATAAACTGGGACACCCATTTTTGGGCCAATTTTTTGGCCCCAAAATCCCGATTTATATTTGAGTATATACGGTATTTCTTTGATAAATATCTCTGACCCCACTTTGGCCTTGACATATTTCTAATACACTTCCAGACAAATTTGATTAATATTAACATGCTAATGTAATATCAAAAGTTTTCTATAATATCACTGTCTGTATACTGTCTCTTCCTCTGTAAACCGCTCTGAACTGTTTGTGGTATTGCGGTATATAAAAATAAAGTTATTATTATTAATAAAAGATATGACGTGATCCAATTGGTAAAAAAAACACTTGAAAGATATGAAAAATACAAAACAAAGTTTATTGCTTGACCTCATACAAGCTAAAGAATATGCAACAGAATTCTATAAGAATATTGTTTCAGTGTGTAACCTTCTTTGTTTCTATTTATGTATCTGCTATAATAAAACCCTTAACGCACGTGCGCACTACAAACTTCGTGCATCCATGCTTTGTGCCTTCATGCCTCTGCATGTCCAGTATAATAATTCACCTGTCGCCGATCATCCGTGCCTGCCTCAGCTGATTTCCTGCCTTCTGCCCTGATCTCCAATGCTGTTTGACTTCCTGCCTTCTGCCTACGTTGCTGGGACGCCTCTTTTTTCTCACTCCCAGACCAGCAGCTTCAGCAGCCGCGATTTCATCAGGCTGCCCAGGCTAGTGGATGTTGGACAGTGGGAGCAGGGAAGAGAGAACCGGTACTACTGGACAGGGGGGAGGTAAAAGGAAGGGAGAAGGGCTACTGCTGGACAGGGGGAGCAGGGAAGGAGTGCTGCTGGACAGGGGGAGAAGGAAATGGTTACAGGGAAGGGGTGCTGCTGGATAGGGGGGGAGATAAAAGGAAGGGAGAAGGGCTACTGCTAGACAGGGGAAGCAGGGAAGAGGTACTGCTGGACAAGGGGGAGAGAAAAGGAAGAGAGAAGGGCTACTGCTAGACCGGGGGAGCAGGGAAGGGGTACTGCTGGACAGAGGGGAGGTAAAAGGAAGGGATAAGGGCTACTGCTGGACAGGGGGAGCAGGAAGCAAAGAAAGAAAGGCCTGAGCGCCCCTTTGTGCTAAAAGTTTACACATCTATTCTAGCACCCGTTAATGTAACGGGCTTAAACATTAAAAGAATATAAGAATAAACAGAGATAAAAAGAAAAGGTAACTGTACATGTGTACATATGTAGTGTGTTTTTATATTATCATAGTTACCTTTAGGACTTTGTAAGTTTAGGTAAGACTACATTATTATTATCTATCCTACTTTTTGGTTTAATAACTTTTTCTCTGTAAGTATGTGTGTGTGTGTGAATATATTCTAAACAGAATAAAGATAAGAAGCTGCTGACTGCACAGTGTGTCACGGGTGTGATTTTCAAGGACTGGGTATAAAATTGGGATTAGTGTTTGGGCTATAGGCTGACTCCAGGACAAGTTGGTCTTTTAGAGGGCATTTTAGATCCAAACAATTCCTATGGGCTGCATCGGGACTCATTACTGTGACTTTGTAAAAGGGGCCCTTTGTTTGCTTTTTTCCAATTACTTAGGGCTCCTTTTACTAAGGTGCGCTAGTGTTTTTAGTACGCGCTGCATTGCCATGTGCGCTAACCCCGCGCTACACGCCAATAACTAACACCAGCTCAATGCTGGTGTTAGGTCTAGCGTGCGGGGCAATGGCTAGCGCAGCTTAGTAAAAGGAGCTCTTAGTTTCTCTCAAGTGTAATTTCTCTAAATGGATTAGTTTTGCACATACCATGAAAGGAATGAAGCTCAACATTAAAAAGCCAAGGTATATGGTATATGACCTCAGTATCTCAAATTTACTGTCAAAAAGAACTTCCCTGTGGAAGTTGTAAGATGTAATACTTGTAGGCAAACTATCTAGGTGTGTTTGGAAAATCTTTTATTTTTTTTTTTTTTTTGAGTTCAATATTTTTTATTGAGTTTTTTGAAAAAATATAAGAAACAGTTCAAGTACATGGTATCAAAATATAAAACAAAACATTTAGAATAACAAATATTCAGTTACATTGAGCAATGTAAAATTGAATCGTTTTAAAAGATCTAAAGTACTAGGACTGTTCATGAAAAAATAATAAAAGAAAAGATAAGAGGAAAGAGAAATTGAAGGAAGAAAGAAAAAGAATAAAATGAGGAAAAAGATGAAGGTAAAGAAGAAGAAGAGGAAGAGGAAGAAGAAGAAGAGAGGAGTGTCTATGAAATAGATTGAACATATGAGTCTAGGAATCTTTTTAATCAAGCCAGTGGCACATAAAATGATGGGAAATACTTCAGTATTGTTCAGCCACATTTTCTTGGTTTTAGACTGCATTTCTTTTATTTAAGTATTCATACACTGCTTCATGCTTAAATAGTTTACATTCAGGTACATTTCCCTATTTGTCCTGGTGGACTCATAATCTGACTAATGTACTGGGGCAATGGAGTGTTAAGTTATAAGGAATAGTGGTGGGCTTGATCCTGCAGCCTTAGGGTGCTGAAATTGCAGCCCTAACCACTAGGCCACTCCTTCACTCCATCTTGAGGGTCTCATAATCAAAAAATAAAAAGGTGCCGATTTTCAAAGCAGTTTTTCAGGACGTTTAGCGAGGTGTTTGCCCACTGTGCATCCAGAGGTACAGGGGCATATTTGGAGGTGTGTTATGGGTAGACTTTGAATAGGTTAGACTTGGACATCTAGTGGTAATAATCAAACCTTTCCCAATACATCATAGATGGAACTTAGATATTTTGGGCTAGACCTGTTTTAGAAATGTATAAGTGCCAAAAAGGTACCCACACTTGCCAGATGACCACTGGATGGATTAAGTAATGACCCTCCCACACTCCCCCAGTGGTCACTAACCCCTCCCACCCCACAAAGATCTCAATGAAACAGTGCATACCTGTATCTAGAACAGCAGCACTTAATATGGGAAAGCCAAACAAAGTATCACACAAATGTCTTACGTAACATGGAAGATGGGCTAGTGAACCATAGAGAGGATGCCTTAAGCCACTTTACCCACTACATTTATGGTGGAAGGTTTGAGGCTACCAAAACTCGCCAAAACCCTACTCTACTGTCATATATGTGCCATCCGTAGCCATAAGGTCTATTGGGTTGGTAGACAGGTGAGTATAGTAGGTATTGGGGAGTTTGGGGGATACTGTGAAAGTTTTTTGGGAAACATCCAAGTCAGACTTAGACTTTTTTTTAATGTCCCTCTAAGGTCTTTTCTCTCTTCTTGCACTTCATAGAGTAATTGCATGGGACTAACATCTCCATGATTAATGCAGTTCTGGTATTTTTCTTTTTTACCACTATGCCCTTTTTATTTATTTATTTTTTTTGCATCCAGCTTTTTATTAGTCAGATTGAGGATGTCCCAGGTTATCATAACCTCTCTGTTTTGCATAATTCTCTTGGAGTCATGATCTCAATGCTTTTCTGATATATTGATGTTAATGTTTATCAAATTTCCAATGAATGAGATGTGCTACCTTGTTGTCTGTCTCTGGTAGTATTCAAATCAAGGCTAAAAGCCCACTTTTGCTTTTAAGTCATAACTCCCACTTGCTTGTAAAGCTCCCAAGCTGTTTACATCATTTCTTCTCTGAGAAACTCCTTAACCCCCTACTTCTCCTGTTTGTCTGCTTGATTAGATTATAAGCTCTACAGAGCAAGGACTGTCTCTTGAATGTCTAATGTACAGTGCTGCATACATCTAGTAGTGCTATAGAAATGATAAGTAATAGCAGTTGCACTTCTCTGTATAAAAATTTTCCATCATCTGCACTTTGGGCCTTATTCTGTAAACGGTGCCTAAATCGGCAGACGCCTAAATACCCGGCACTGGCCACATGCCAATCATGCTTAGGCAAAACAAAGAAAAATCCGAGTCTTCAGTAGAAAGCGAGCACCAAAAACAAGAAAGAAACTGCAGATGGAAATGTACAAGGACAGGAATCTTTATTTAAAAAACCATATCAATTTGTAATCCTTTAAAAATGACTCTCATATACATGGAATACAGACCCTACACGGTCCGTGTTTTGGAGAAACACTCTTTCCTCAGGAGCCCGAAATGTCCAATGTATCACATGTAGAAAGTGATGCGGAAAACAACGTAAACTAAACTAAACCTCACGTTTATATACCGCATCCTCTCCATAATTATAGAGCTCAGCACGGTTTACATGAACTTAAATATAGGAAGTAAAAGAATAAGGGGTTGGGGTTGAGTCCAGGGGGGAAGAGAGAATTACATTTTTGTGAAAAGCCAAGTTTTCAGGTGCTTACAGAATAATTGGAAGGAGCCCAAATTCCGTAGTGGGACAGTAAGATTATTCCAAAGCCCTGTGATTTTGAAGAAGAGAGATTTTCCCAATTTACTCGCATAGAGAATACTTTGTAGAGAGGGGAAGGATAGTTTATGTTTTTGAATAGTAATATGGTCATCAAAATTTTCAAATCTGATGTGAACTCACCTAGTGCATCAGCTTAGAAGGAGATTTTTCCGCATCAGGTTTGAAAATTTTGATGACCATATTACTATGTTGTTTTCCGCATCACTCTCTACATGTGATACATTAGACATCTCGGGCCCCTTAGGAAAGAGTGTTTCTCTGAAACACGGACCGTGTAGGGTCCATATTCCATGTACATGAGAGTCATTTTTAAAGGATTACAAATTTATATCTTTTTTTAATATAGATTCTTGTCCTTGTACATTTCCATCTGCAGTTTCTTTCTTGTTTTTTGTTAATCATGCTTAGGCGCCATTTAAAGAATTTCAGCTAACTGTGCCTACCACAAAACTTAGGCACTGGTAATGTAGGCCGGGGCTTTACTGGCCTCCACTGCAGACTCCTAAGAACTTTTGAGAATTGCGCCTAATGGTGCCTAAGGTCATCTTCACCTCTAGCCATGTCTACTTTGACCTTAGGCATTGTTAGGTGATCTAGTTGTGATTAAAACTTACTTTTTTTTAAACAAGTTCTTAATGGTACAATCAATTACCATGCCAATTAAAGCCAATTAAAACATTAAGTTAGACGGCGGTAGGCGCCTACAACCATCTAACTTATGGTATCGTTTACAGAATCAGGCCATTTGAGTCCAGCTATGAAACGAGTAACTGTTTTCAGCTCTTTCTTGAATTTACAAATGTCTGTCGTACCAATTTTTTTTAATGTATGTTTACTGTGAACCATCTTCTCTATACTCCATTGTCCCAGGCTACAGATATCAATCTGTCAAGTTTAGATTTCAGTTCTCCTCAACCATTCATGTGTCTGGGCTTGATCCATGTACAGCTCCTGGAGTAATACTTTATATTTCCCACTTTTTTGTGTATTTGCCATTTGTTTTTTCTTTGTTGCTTATCCATTACTTTAAAAAAAATTTCTCTAGCTTTCCATATTCTTTTAGTTCCATTCTTATACTTACAAGTGGATTTCCATTCATTCATCTTTTTTTTTTAAATTGTGTTTATTAGCAGTTGGTACGCTCTTTGTTGCAACTGCTAATAAACATCATTCATCTACTCATTAGAATACCTGTTCAGGCTTAATGATGAAACTAGATTCTGGGTGCTTGCCCTCATACTGCAACAGTTTTTGGGTGTTTGGATTTGTTGACACTATCAAATAGGCCTGAAGGCCTAGGACGTTAGAGAAATAGATTATACATAAAAAGTTTTGAATCTCATTCCTTCTTCAGCTCTAGGAATGTACAGTCTCCTGTAATATTCTTTGCTGGTCTTTTCTCTCAGTATTTTACACTGGACTGTTTCTCCTTCCTCAACACCTAGATATTTATATACCCTTTCCTGTTCAAGGTACTTGATGGCACACAATCATCAGTCAGAGAGATGTTTTTAGTTTTTGAGACAGCCTTCAACTCATAACCCTATTTCCCTCTGCTCATTACCCTAGCCAGAAGTTTAACCATCCCCTCTAACTGTAACCCCTACTCTAGCATCCTGTTTTGTCTGTCTTGCTTAGATTGTGATCTCATTCAAGCGGGGTCTGTCTCTTTTGTGACTCTGTACAGCACTGTGTATTGTACATCTGGTAGCACACTAGAAATAATTAATAGTAGTACACTTCCCCCTCCGTATTCGCGGTTTCCATATCTATGGATTCACTTATTTGCAATTTTAAACCTAAAATTCCTTTTTCTTTTTTTCAGACAATTTTAAGCCCTGTTAGCCTTACCTGGTGGTCTAGTGGATTTTTGACAGGAGCGATCTTCCCACGCTCCTGCCCATGCAGATCGCTCACAGGAAATGGCTGCCTTGAGCTCCCGTCGTAGTGTCAAGAGACAATGGGAGCTCAAGGCAGCCATTTCCTGTGAGCAATCTGCACAGGGCAGGAGCGTGGGAAGATCACTTCTGCCCGAAAACCCGCTAGACCACCAGGTAGGACTTAAGGGGGGGCTTACTAGGCTTAAAATAGCCAGGGGGAAGCGGGGGGGGTTAGGGGCAGAACCTGCCCAAATATTATTTGCAGTTTTTTAATATTTGCGGGCCGGCTCTGCCCCTAACCACTGTGGATACGGAGGGAGAAGTGTAGTACTTAATTTGCCAACTAGGAATGTTGTCTTAACATTTTTATTCAGGCCAAAAGTTATCTTAATGTCATCTGAAAAGCTTTTTACTAAACAGAGTTGTTCTGCCAAATGTTGATCACTGAAACTGTAGAGCCTCAAGTCATCTACAAACAGCAGGTGTGATGCAACCTTTGGGTCTTTGCCAGTTCTAGAATTAAAGCTAAATCCATAACCCAAAGACTTAAGAGGATTTATTCAAAGGTTTATGTATGATACAAAACAAGAGTGGTGACAAAGGGTCTCCCTGAAATATTCTTCATTGGATTTTGATATTAGGAATGACATACTTCCATGTTCATATTGTAGATGGAGTATAGTTTGCCATATTTCATGGTGAATTTAATGTGCTCAATTGATTTCATGTTAATTTTGTACATTTTAAGGCAATAAATTATCTAGGAGAATGGGACACTATCACAGGCTTTCTTATAATCCAGCCATGCTACACTGAAATTTCTACTTTTCTTAAAACTAGCCATGATGTCTTTATTTAGCAAGAGCTGATTTTTCATTCTATATGCTCCTTATTGATGCCTCTTTTTTCTCAACTGAAGGAGACTCACTTCATATGTATTTGTGCCACACAGGTATTTAAATGTCTCTATCATATCTCCCCTCTTCCACCTTTCCTCCAAAGCATTCATATTGAGATCTTTAAGGGCTCCATTTACTAAGGTGTGCCAGCGGTTTTAGTGCACGCTGCTTGTGTTAGTATTTTTTGTGTAGTGTGGGTTAGCGCGCGCTAATCTTTAGCCTGTGCTAAAACTGTAGCGCACCTTTGTAAAAGGAGCCCTAAGTCTGTCCCCATATGCCTTATAAGATGTAGACCATCAACAACTTAAGTAGTCTTCCTCAGGACCAACTCCATCCTGTTTATATCTTTTTTAAAGTGCAGTCTCCAGAATTTTACACAATATTCTAATTGAGGTCTCACCAAACTCTAATACAGGGGCATCAATTCCTCCTTTTTCCTACTGGCCATTCCTCTTCCTATGTACCCAAGCAACCTTCTAGCTTTTACCGTCGCCTTTTCAACATGTTTGGCCACTTTAAGATCATCAAATATCAGGCATGTCCAACTTCGAACAGGTCGTGATCTACTTTTTCTTGCCAAAAGTGCCGGTGATCTACCACTATGAAAATTAAATATCAAATTAGTTTCAAATTAAATTTTAACCCAATAAAGTTGGAGGATCCCTTCTCCTTTTTAATGAATCTTCTGTCATTTACTTGGATGTGATCAGCTGTTAAGCAAATTAAGCAAAAACAAAACAGAGAGACAAATATCCAGTAAAGAACTGTGAGGGGAAATGGAAAGTACAATTTTTCTTAAAGTTTTATTGAGTAATAAAAATGAAAATGGTAGGTTTTGCTCTTCTTTGGAATACTCATCTTCGACATACTGGGGTGGCTGGATGTAAGAAGGCCAAATCTGCTAAGTTAGTATAAACACTGGCTGAATCTGGTCCAAAACTGTCACAGTCCCAAAGTATTAAAGATCAACAGGAACTGAAGACCTCTGGATGATGTTCAATACAAAGACTGGAGATGCCAAAACCACATATGCAGTTCTAAAAGTAAAAATATGAATTAATCATATTGGCACCAATAATCAAATACCACCAAACAATCATCAAAAAAACTCAAACAGATAAAACCAGATAAAATCAAATACCGCCAAACAAGTTCAAATACCACCACAAACAATTTAATAAATTCTGCACAGTTTAGAACAGTGGTCTCAAACTCAAACCCTTAGAGGGGCCATGTTTTGGATTTGTAGGTACTTGGAGGGCCGAGAAAAAATAGTTAATGTCTTATTAAAGAAATTACAACTTTGCATGAGGTAAAACTCCTCCTTCGCCTAAAAGCCCTTGTTTTCAGTGTTTGGGACTTAGGCTTTTTTTAGGTTAATTATATGGTGTAAGTTTAGATGTAGTGGTGGTCTGGGCATTTAAACAGCTGAACGTAGAGGCAGGCCATTATCAAAAAAACCCGCCTTTTGGATGTTTTTTTTTTGATAATGGACATTTTCCCTGCTTCTACTTTCAACATTTAAGGCCTTAGGCCAAAAGGGGACTTAGACTTTTTTTTTATTATGCCCCTCCTCGTGTATTCAGGTAAAGCCCAGGCGCATGGATATTGTCTGTTATATAACACACTTCTAAGGGGTGTTGGGACAGGGGCAGGAATGGGTGATTCTGAGAGGGAGGAGATCAGGTATGACACCGGGCCTGTGGCATATTGTCACGGGGTGCGGGTGGTGGCCCCCTGGGATACCCACAAACTATTGGTACAAAAATAACAAGCGCCCCCAATACATACGCATGCAAGATTCCCGCAGGCAGGGAAAAAAGATAGGCAAAGGATCAGCAGTGGCGGCAAGCCTTCAGCAGACGACCTGCCGGCATGAGCTCTCTCCTAGCGATGGGGCGAGCTGCTGGAGAGATGGAGCCAAATGGGGCTGGCGATCTACCTCTGACCCCCTTCGTGATCTACAGGTTCTTTTCCATAGTAATTTCCTCAGAGGTGTTCCCAATCTCTGCTAGTCCTTCATGCAGGAGTTAGGTCTGTGCATCAAGACTGGGCAATGGTGTAGTAAGTGGGGAGCGGTTATCCACCCCGGGCGTGGTCTTGGTCAGGGCACAGGCATCCGTCCTCCTCTCCACCCCTGCTCCTTTCTAACCCCTGCTGCACATGTGCACCCCTTACCTTGCCTTGGACCTTTTTAATATTGTCGGCGCAAGCAGCATTACGAACTTGTTGCCCGCATCGGTGTTGCCTCTCTCAGACATCACTTCTGGTCCCCACGCCTAGGAAGTAACATCAGAGTGATAGCCAACACGATGTAGGCAGCAAGTTCGTGATGTTGCTAATGCCTGGAAAATTAAAAGGTATGTGGGAAAGGAAGGGGGCGTTTGAACGGCAGGAGGGGGTCAGGAAGGAGCAGGGTGGGATCGGTGGGGGGGGGGGGGGAGGATGTCACCACCCTAGGTAACGCTCATCCGTGCTACACATCACTGAGCCTGGGTGTTTTGTTTGTCCTCACATAGGTCCTCTTTTACTAAGGTGCTCTAACCGATTAGCGCGCACTAAATGCTAACGCGTGCATGTTAGTCTATGGATGCGTTAACGTTTAGCACGCGCTAATTCGATTAACGTGCGCTAATCAGTTAGCGTACCTTAGTAAAAGAGGGGGATAGTGATGCTGCTGGGCAACTGGGATGGTCCTCCAACCTTTTTAATTCTATACTTAGGCATGTACTTTTGTTATGAGTATTATTATTCACAATGCACTTGCTTTTTCATTCATTCTTATATTTTACGAAAAAGCTTTGTGCCTTCCATAGCTGTGCTTTTCCTTTATTATTTATTTATTGAATTTTCTATACTGTTCTCGCAGGGGAGCTCAGAATGGTTTGTATGAATTTATTCAGGTACTCAGGTACACAATCTATCTAATGTACCTGGACCAATGGGGAGGGGGGAGGTTTACGGCCCTCTTATACTAAGGTGCGCTAACTGCTAACGTGTCCATAGGGTAACACGCACGCGTTAACGTTTAGCGCGTGTTTATCGTGCGCTAATAATTTACCGCACGCTAAAAAGCATAGCGCACCTTAGTAAAAGAGGGGGGTAAAAGACTTGCCCAGGGTCACATGGAGCAGTGTGGGTGCTGAGGTTGTAGCTTTAACCACTGCGCCTCACTCTCACCCCTCGCATTTTGCACGTACAAATGTAATTACCATAAAAAATATATTATTCTCAAACAGAATAAAAGATCTGTAATTTCAATGATGAAACAAATGTAAATAGTGTGTTCTAAACTCATTTATGTTTTCTGGTGTTTCGCTATCTTTGATTCTGATTAATGTCATTTTTTTTTTCCTGGCGGCAATTTGGCTTTCCTCACTCCAGCTAGGAAATCAGAGATCTAAATTATGTTGGGCTGAAACTGGACCTTGCTAATGTATTTTAAACAGCTGCTAAATTAGAAAACAGGACTGATCCTTTTCTTGAAATATGCTGAGGCTGCCATTAGAGTTAATCAAGGCATCTGGGTTTTGGTTTAGCTCTTTTAATTTTGTATCTCTTCCTTAGGTTTTCCTGAAGCCTTCTGTTACTTATTCTCAGCACAAAAGCATATTTCTATTAGTGGAATGAGAAGCTGGCTCTGCAGGTGGCTGGCAGTCGCTCTAAAAGTGTGAGTATTAGCAATGTGCAATAGACACATCCACAGATGCATCTGATCTGCAAGTTGGAAAAAAAAAGATCTTTTTTTCTCTAAATGTAAGCCAGCCAGACACAAATTTCATTAAATTGGTATGATTTACAGCAGTGCTTTCAGTAGCTTCATCACTTAAACAAATAGGATGAAGTTCTATGGATTACTAGATGAGACAAGCAACTAGGAACAGAAAAGACAAAAAAACATTACTTTCTTTGTATATATGATCTGGGTAGCAAGAGATCAGAGATAAATAGATATACAGATTGCAGTTTGGGATTGCAGATACACTTCTCAGAGTAATGTAGATAACAGTCAGACAATGAGATAACATGTGTGATTCATAGGGAAATAATGCTAACATTATCATAATGATGGCAAAAGAATCTCTTTATTTTCAGTGCTGGAAGTACCATTAATTCACTAATGTCTTGGCACCAATTTTTAGGTAAAATAATAATGATAGGGTGATGTTCACAAAAGACAGAAATGTCAGGAAGGGACAGATTTTCCTGCTCTGTTGGTGCGGTTATATAAAAATTGTATAAATGCATAGAGGAATGAGAAAGTGCAGATTTTTCAGCTTTTATATGAATTTTCTTAGAATATTTTGTGGTCAATTGACTCCACATAGGACTTGGAAAGAATTCCAAAGGAAGAAAGATGGGGAGAGTCAAATGAACGATGTCTGACTGGTGGCTATGTTCTGTTTCTGCCCCATTCTAACCAGTCCAAATTTTGTCTTTGAAGTTGCATTCTGACAAGGTTTTTCACACATCTGCATTCTGGGAGCTTACGTCACATTGGCAACCCACGGCATTAGAGCACAATATAAAAAGGCAATTGTAAAATACATGGCAGATGCCTGGGCATGATATCTTTCCTAGAGGCCCAAGATAGAACATAAAATCAGTTCTGCTTGGTGGTTCCCTGTTCTGGTGTACTCTGTACCCTGTAAACCCAGTGGGGCAAAATGAATAAGATCACCTCTTTCAGAGCTCCTGCATGAGCAATCAGTTGGCTAGGGATTTAGCAATATTTTGGATGCTGGGGGATTATGGTATTTTGGTAGTACTGGGTGGATGACTTTACTATTAGAAGGATAATATGTTAGTTGGTTCAAGACTTTGCCTTCTTTTAGTGAGAGTAGAGTTGGTTTAAATAATGCAGAGTTTTAATATATTGGAATGTTTGATTAGTTTGATATTAAAATAATTATGAATTAAATGTTGATGTGCTATTTAGATGTTAGAATAATTATGGATAAAACTGTGCTGATTATTATTGTATATTGCCTTAATACAGCAGTCTGTTCTGCTTTGGACTCCTTGTTTCAATCTTACCATCTCCAGTTTCTTATTATTTTATTTAAGTATTTATATACCGCTTATTGCCTAAATGGTTTACATTCAGGTACTCAAGCATTTTTTCCTGACTGTTCCAGTGAGCTCACAATCTATCTAATGTCCCTGGGGCAATGGGTGATTAAGTGACTTGCCCAGGGTCACAAAGAGAAGGGAAGGATTTGAACCCACAACCTTAGGGTGCTGAGGCTGTAGCTCTAACCACTGCGCCACACACTTCCTGGATGTCAGCAAATGAGTCTCCTTTGCTGCAGTGTTGTGCTGGGTTGGGCTGGACTATTGCTGACCATGCCCCTTTGGTGACATTACCAGGGGGGCCGTGAGGTTCAAGAGACCCACACCCATGCTGGAGGCGCATGTGAAAAAGGGAGGAGGTGGCGCATGTGAAAAAGGGAGGAGGTGTCATGTGAAAAAGGGAGGAGGTGGAATTGTGGGGGTTTTTAAAGATTAGGTTAGGTTTTAAACTAGTCGATAGACTAGTGCGTGAATGGGGAGAATGGTTGGTTATGAAAAAATTATTTTATTGTGATATGTGTGGTCTACTTACCACCAGGTATTGCTGCTATATATGGATTTCCCTTTTTAGATTTTTTTAAATGGGGCTATTCATAAATTTCACATAGTTATGTTTGTTAGAGGATTTTAATATCCCTTTAGACTCATTGGAGGTTAAGGAGATTGAAATAGATCACGTGGTATTTGTGACGCTATCAGCACTTATGTTAATACAAGTTGTACAAAATAGTACACACAAGGCTGGACATGTATTAGGCATTATTTTTATGTCACAAAGTTGCCTTTTTTTTACTTGAGAGCCACATAATGGTTAAAGAAGTAGAATGGACAGATCAAGCACTCTTGCCTTTTTCTTTTGGGCTGGTATATAAAAAAAACAGAGAATGACCTTGAAAATGAAAGTCCATCCACTATTCAGTGTTAATGAATGAGTGGATACCCCACTTACAATTGGATGAGAAGGTTTCAAAACACTGCATGGTAGAACACTGGAATGAGACATTATTTGAGGCATTGTAAGTGGTTGCCCGAGAAAAGGAAATTGAGATGCAAGAACAGTACAACCCTTGTCCATGGAGATCTGAAGCTGTGGGCCAAGTAAGGTGTGAAGTTAGGAAAGCTGAAAGGTTATGGCATAGAACATATTTAGGTGTATTTGAGAATGTGAAGAATCAAATTTTTAGGGAGTGTGTAGTGAAAGCTGTGAATAGGCCATAAGAGTTATTTCACACAGTTAGATACTTGGTTGATGGTTATAAGGAGATAGGAGAACAAAAAAAAATGATTTTTAGCAAATAAGATGGATAGCAGGTTAGGGTTGCCAACTGACATTGGAATATCTAGTAGTCTAATAGAGGAGAGATTAGACATATGGTTGGAGTTTGATGAGGTGATGAATATTGAGATGAGGAAAGCAATATGTAAATGTACACCAACATGGGCTATTATAGACCCCTGCTCGTCAGGAGTTACATAGTAACATAGTAGATGACAGCAGATAATGAAATGGTAGAGGGAAAAACATTAGGGAGAGTGGACATTCAGAGGTTGATGGTCCATCCAGTCTGCCCAACCTGATTCAATTTAATTTTTTGTTTTTTCCTTCTTAGCTATTTCTGGGCAAGAATCCAAAGCTCTACCCAGTACTGTGCTTGGGTTCCAACTACTGAAGTCTCCATCAAAGCTCACTCCAGCCCATCTACACCCTCCCAGCCACTGAAGCCCTCCCCAGCCCATCCTCAACCAAAAGACCACATACAGACACAGACCGTGCAAGTCTGTCCAGTACTGGCCTTAGTTCTTCAATATTTACATTACATTATATTACATTACAGATTTCTATTCCACCATTACCTTTCGGTTCAAAGCGGATTACAAAAAGAGTTATGGAAGAAGGATTACAAAGTTAGATCAGAGATCGTTTCCAAGAGAGATTCTAGATCCTCTGTGCTCATCCCACGCTTTTTTAACTCTGTCACCATTTTCCTCTCCACCACCTTTCTCGGGAGTTGTAAACAATCTACAGTGAAACCAATTTTTAAACGGAAGAGTTTAGATGTTAAACATATGAAAAACTTCCGACCCATCTCTATAGTGTTGCTTTTGGGTAAAATTATGGAAAAGGTTGCATTATTGCAATTAAATGTTTTTGTAGAGAGGACTGAATGTTTGTACCCAAATCAGTTTGGTTTCTGTAAAGCTCATAGTTTTGAGCTGTTACTAATATCATTATTAGATACTTTACGATTGGGTATTGATCAGTGAGTGACTAGGAGAGGCATAATCAAAAGAAACGTCTAAGTCCGATTTGCACATAGTGTGCTAGTCACTTAAAGTCGGCAGCAGCAAAATGTCCATTCTCAATAAGTACATCCAAAATGGGTTTGTTTTTTTTCAAAAATCATCTACCTGTATGTCCAGGAATTTAATCACCCAGACAGCCAAAAATCTGTCCAAGTCCCAAACGCCCAGAACAAGACCTTTTAGACGTGCCCAGTCCCTCCTGTCAGAACACCCAAAGCCGGCCTTCAACCTCTGAATGTCCACTCTCCCTAATGTTTTTCACTCTACCATTTCATTTTTATTCTTAGCAATGTAACCCTACCCATTATCCATTTGTATCATGTTTAGTCAATAGAAACTTTTACCATGCATATTCCACCACCCCTTTTAGAATTTGAATGATGTAAACTGCTTTGGAATTTAAAGCGGTATATCAAGCCATAATAAAACTTGAAACTTGAGTGCCCAATTCCTCCTGCCGCCACCTCACCGAGACATCCACAGGCAGGAGGAATGCCCAGTCTAAATATGAACATATAGCTCCAATCTTGTTTGGTTTATATTGGCTTCCTGTTGCACGGCATGTTGAATTCAGAATTCTATGTTTGATTTTCAAAATGTTGACTGGCAAAAACCCTGTAGTTCTGAATTTATTTTTTGTTTTTATCGGCCAATGAGAGCCTTGCGCTCTGAGAATCAGATGAATCTTGAAGTTCCATCACTGAATTTGGTGAGATTGATAGGACACTGTCAATCCACGGTGTCAATATAGGGAACAGTGTTGTGGAATTTGTTACAATTTAGAAAAATCATAAAAACAATGTTGTTTGAGATGTTATATAAGTAAATCTTTTATACCTGGCGGGCAGATGTTTTTTCTCCTTTTATTTTTTATAAGTTGCTGCAGAAAGTGTAAGTTTAAGAAAAGTGAATAGTATATTTTATGCTGTTTGTTTGTATTTTGCTATTATTTTAATAGGTATGCTTTTATATAACCCACACAGAAATGTGAATGTAGTGGGATATAAATTCATAAATAAAAATATTGTCTTTCAAAGTTTGGAATGCCAAAATCAGATGGGAACATTCAATTTTGTATCAGCTTCTGGAAGGTGAATGCTGTCTCCATGCTGGAAGCATACCCCATTCCAAGAGTTGACAAGTTCATTGAGAGGCTGGAAGGAGCACAGTTCATCACTACTTTGGACATGACCAAGGGATATTGGGGTGTACCCCTTACTCTGGCTGCTAAGGAGAAGATAGCCTTTTCCACGTACTAGGGTCTGTTCCAGTTTATAGTACTGCCTTTTGGAGTTCATGGAGCTCTAGCTACTTTTCAATGTCTGTCGATTGCCTTCTCAGGCCACGTGTGGATATATGCAGCTGCCCATTTAGACAATATTGTCATCTATAGTAAGGATTGGAGGACTCATTTTATACAAGGGTAAGCAGTTTGTGGACTGCTGGGTCGATGGACAGTCTGAAAAAATGCTTTCTGGGAGGTCAGGAGTTTCAGTATTTGGGATACTCAGTTGTGAGTGCCCTAAAGAAACCTCAGATTTTGAAGGTGGAAGCCATTACTAGTGTGCTTGCAACCCAGACCTGGAGGAAAATGCAAACCTTTTTAGAGCTTGTAGGGTACTACAGGTGGAATACCTGACATGCCTTCTACTGAAGAATGCCCCATAAAAAGTGCAATGTGCCTATGGGAGAGGCCTTAGGTACCTGAGCCAATCAGGCTCCTCCCCATATATCCCAGGATGCACCGGAAAGGGGAAGACCCGCCATTTTGAGCATCCCTCCGGCTGGCCTTTCTTCATTAAAGTTACATGGGGGAGGGGTGCCAGAGTGATCTTAGGGGTGTGGGATGGGGAGTTTAGAGATTTGAGGAGTGCCAGGGGGTTCACAGCAGGAGGGAGTGGGCATCCCTCTTACCGGGCAACTTGGGGGGAGTCAGGGGTTCCAGGGAAGTTGGGGCAATTCTCAGCCGCTTCATAGGTGGCCGCTGAGACTGGCATCCTATACAGAATATGCCCCTAAGTTTGTACTTGAGACAGTAGAGAATGAAGTGTCTTGCCCAAAGTCATTTTAATGTTAAAATTGTTGATAAAGCAAGAAGAAAAGAAGAATAATTTTTGCAAACTGAATTAATTCTAAAACTGTTTATGACACAAGCAAGGAATGCTAAGGAAAGTTTATAAAGTAACATAGTAAATGATGGCAGATAAAGACCCGAACGGTCCATCCAGTCTGTGTTTGAGAAATGTGGGGGGAAGGATGTGACAACAGGTAAGAAAGCAGGAAATCATGCAGCATAAACTCATTTCTCATTCACTGCCTGGGTGCTTCATTCCAAGGGATCATTTTGACAACAAACTAATGTATTTAGAAATGCTTACTTCCCACACTATGATTGTTTCTTTTTGCACTTCCTGTTCTTCTAAGAATCATTTGGATATCTATTAGATTAATGTATTTTACAGGGAAAAATCTGGAACCACAACAAAAGGGCTGGCGAACTCCATTTTATTCTCTGCCATCTTTTCTTGTGATTAAAGTAGGCCTGGCCTCTAGTACATAGGGCCTGAATCACTAATACCTTTCTTCTTGATGGATCAGAACCACAGTCAAATATATATTTGGCCTGCAGATTTGCCAGATATTTATTTATGAAGCGGGTGTTCTAATGTGTGCAGGATTCAGGATACATTCCAGAATTATCTGGCATCTGTCGTTACGTCTACTTATGCCAATCGTGACTATGAAAGGAATCAAACAGGAAATCAGTAAATAAAGTCATGAGTTGATTTCTAACTATTGTCCATGACTTAAATTGTTTGTAAATATTTAAAAGGCTATAAACATGATTCCTGCAAGGTTCATCAGTGATTGGAATAGTTTAATTTCCTTTCAGACTGTGTAATTAATATATTATTAGTCCAGGTTTTCAGGCCAACACTTCTTTTCTAGTGAACAAATTGACAGAATTACTGAACAAGTGGTGAAATAAAGGAGACTAAAAGTAGCAGAAAACAAATTAAAGGGCAAAACCTGACACATTAAATTGTGTGTTAGCTACAACATCTAAATTATTCATATTGTATATATCCAGTGCCATGATAGGGACAGCAAATGGCATTTAATATACATTTATGGGGCAATTCTATAAAATAGGTGCAAACATGAATGTGCCAATTGCATGCATAAATGTTTAGAATACTGGCATATATGCACTTATGTGCCAAGATGTGCATACAAATGCCAAAATTATTCCTTGTGCTGTTCTGTAAATATGCAAATATCTTACGTAGATTGATTATCACACAATAAATGTGGAAACAAACTATGATTCACCAAAATCCAAAGCAAAATTATGGACACAGTATAATCCTTTGCAGTGATATCAGATTGAAATAATGAGAAAAAAGACCTCAAATGCCCCAGTGTTTCTGTATTTAAAGCCCAAACCAAAGAGAATTGACCCCATAGTATCCACAGAGAAGAAAATCCAGGAGAAACCAAAGAGATACTGTGGAGTGACGATGTTCCTCAAATGGACTTTATTAAGAATGTCAAGAATTAAGAATGTCAAACTTTGACATTCTGTATTTAAATCCACATTCAGTGGGGCAAAAGGTACCATGATCATTGGTTAAAAAAACCTCATTATAATAGTGCTTTCACCAATAGTGACTTCATTTTCATTTTTATATTTTTGAATTTTCTTATTTATTTATATTTTTTTTAGTACTATTTCTAAGATCTTGCTTCAACGAATTTCAGTACTGTGTAAGTACGACTGAGCAGTGCTGAGCAATTGTTGTAAATAAAAGATAACCGCATCTAGGCACTTATCTCCCGATGGTGTCTGTCTGCTTCACACGATGGCTTCTTCAGGGGATATATTTAAAGTGCTGCTCGTGCTGTACATTTCTTCGCAAAAATCCTGCTCACACAGTATGCTTTTCAACACTGGGGCATTTGAGATCTTTGTCCTCATTATTTCAGTTTGATTTCACTGCAAAGGATTATACTGTGTTCATAATTTTGCTTTTGAATATCTTATGTAGTGCATATTTTGTACATAGGTAGTATCTAAGCTAAACACGAACTGGGCTTACACCTACATCTGTAATATACCATAGGTTACTAATACTATAAATTATATGTATATCGTTCTGGTAGTTAGGCCTGAGCACTTACACAAGCTCTATTGCTAGCATTCTATAATGGAAAATAGATGTACACGATTGAGAGGTGAGCAATGATGCTCTATAGAGAGCCCATTATCTATATAAATTTTATGCAACCTTCATACCTGGCTGAAATTTAACTGGATAATTGTACACATAATGAACAATTATGTGGATTACTGTGCTAACAATAGCTCACAAGGATAACCCCCCCCCCCCCCCCGCACACACACACACAATATAGAGCATGAACAGTTATCCACACTGCGATTAAAAATACCATTTCCATCCTCTCAAGGAGTACGGTGGAAGAGGATGTTCAACTTCACACGAGTTCCTAGGACCACATATCTGGAACAGTCTACCAGCCTAACTGCGACGACTTCCTTCACATTACCTGTTCAGGAAAAAAAACAACTAAAAACATATCTCTTGCCCCAGTAGACTCTCCTCTATCCCAGCCCTCTCCATCCCACAGACTTATCTGGCATCACTTAAACTTATCTGGCATTATTAATTTTGCTTTTCAACAACACTGTACTACAAATGTAACCATCTTGCTGTAAGACGCAATGATTCCCTGTTGAAAATTATGGGATATAAGAAGTTGTATTGCATTGTATTGTATAAGCAGATAACACAGAACAAAAATAATTGTGATGTGACAAGCAGTAGCGTAGTAAGGAGGGGTGTTGGGGGCAGTCCGCCCTGAGCGCTATGTTGGTGGGGCCGCCGACACCCCTCCTCCTCTCCACCTCTTATCCCTTTCTGTCAAAAAACCTTCCTTAACTCCTTCTGAGACAATCTTATCAATTTTACTCATCAGACGCTTGGTAGGGTCTAGTTCTTGTTCGTGGCGGTCAATAACGTGCCCTTCGTGACTCCATCAGCTCTTCCACTGACTTCACTTCCGGGTGCCTTGAATAGGAAGTGACATCAGAGGGAGAGCATGTTATTGACTGCTGAGAGCAACAACTTCATCTAGAGGTACAGGGGAAGGGGGGCACGTTCAGCAGGCGGAATAGAGGAAGGAGCAGAGGGATGGAGATGAGGGCGGGGGAGGGGCACCTCCGCTCCAGGTGCCACTGCCCCAGATGCCTCTCACCCTCGCTACACCACTGGTGCCAAGAGCTACAGCTTTATTGCAAATTAGAGGAATTCAACCTTAACTTTCAATAACTGAACAAACCAATTTCTTGGAGGAAAAGTCCATAGGTCTGTTATTGAGAAAGACATGGGGGAAGCCACTGCTTGCCCTGGATCGGTAGCATGGAATGTTGCTACTCTTTGGGTGTTTGTCAGGTACTAGTGAGCTGGATTGACCATTGTAATATCACTGATGAGGTTGGCTCTGAGGCACTGTGGAATGAGACATTATGACATCACAATCTCAGCTCTGGAATGTTATTCTCATTGGAGTTCCGGAATCTTGCTATTCTTTGAGATGCTGGAATGTTGCTACTCTTTGGGGTTTTTGCCAGGTACTAGTGACCTGGATTGGCCACCATGAGAACGGGCTACTGGGCTTGATGGACCTATTGTCTGACCCAGTAAGGCTATTCTTATGTTCAGTTATTTTGCCCTTTTCTAGTCCAATATAACATAACAAAACACATGACTAGATGTCTTTTACAAATTTCACATCAACATTCTTAGCCATCTCAAACTCCTGCATTGATGCCAAGTAGTTCAGGTCAAAGGCCATATATTTACTAGTTGACTTTGTACAGTTTTCTCACGGTAATGTCTATGCACCTGGGACATCCATGTTAAGTATTCCAAATCCAATTCTTATTTAATTGGAACTCTAAAGGTCTCACAATCCACAATTACCAAAAACTGCAACAAATAAACCCCTTCCCTCAAACCATTATAACTAATTACAAAGAGCATGGGGGGGGGGGAAGACTGCCCAGTGGCGTAGCGAGGGTGAGAGGCGCCTGGGGTGGTGGCACTTCTCTCCCGCTCCATCCCTGATCCACTCTGCCGCACATGCACCCCTTCCCTTATAACTTCAACATGTTCCTCGTGACCCTTGCAGCTCTCCCTCTGTGGCACCTGGAAGTGATATCAGTGGGAGAGCTGATGCAGTCACAAGGAACACAATGACATTGTTGCTCACAGCGGTGAATAACTTGAGGTATGGGGGAAAGGAAGGCGCACGTGTTTCGAGGGGTGTAGTGGGAAGAGGCGGAGGAAGCAGAGAGGAGGGGAGCCGGTGCCTCACCAACATGGTGCCCAGGGCAAACCCCCCCTCACCCCCTTACTATGCTACTGAGACTGCCTACCTCACCAAACCCAAACTGAAACAAAAGCCTGCCTGCTAATATATCCAAACAGCTGTTGGATAAAACTCTACCAATTGACAACCCTCTCCCCTCTGATTTTGCTTAACAAATTTGGCTGGACATTCCTGATTTGCAGCTACATGTTAGGCAGCCCTAGCTCAGTCAACATGGAGCATGCACAGTCATCTATTCACAGCCAAACAGCACAACGCACAAATAATTGTGGTGCAATAAAGGCCTCAACTTTATTACAAACCAGAGGAATTCAACCTTAAGTTTCAATAATGGAGCAAATCAATTATTATGCCCGTTTGTAGTCCAATATAACATATGCAATTAAACACATGACTAGACAGTATTGTCCTTTTTTTTTTTTTTTTTTTTTTACAAATTTTGTATCACCATTCTAGTCCATCCCAAACTCCTTTGGTGACATCAAGTAGTTTAGGTCAAAGGCCATACATTTAGTAGATGACTTATACAGACCTCCTGTGATAATGTGAAAGAATCTGGGCCATCCATGTTCATTATTTCAAATCTAATTATGATTTGAATGGAACGCCAAAGGGCTCACCTTCCCCAACTGTTAAATGTGAAGACAATAGCTTGCTTGTCTTTAGCTCCTCCAATCAGCTGTGGACTAAGTATACTGTCCATCTAGCTCTAAAACATTCTGAATTCAGTATCACAGAGATGGACTCCATCATGCCTACAAAGTCCTACACAATCAACAGTTATCAAATCATGAGTCATCACTAGACCTCCTAACCTCATAATAAACTTAGAGACTTCAATATTCACTCTCTTTCAAAGCTTCTCAATAGCTTTAATTTTTAGAGCTCTTCTCCACACTCTACACAGAAAAATAAATGATCATATTAAACAATTCTTTTGAAAACAGAAATACTCATAACATCTAACCAATTCCTCCTTTATCTGCCCAATTTGATCCACTCCTTTAAATGTACAAAAATCTTTGCCACTTAAATAAATCAACAATAAATGTGGTTCAGTACATCAGTGCTTCGCTTTTAATAGATTAGGTGCTGATTGTCTCTACAACTTTCCCTGAACTCCCAACCAATAAATCCAAAATCCATAAGATACCAGTCTCAAATAATATCCTGTATGAAACTCTTCAGCATCCTTCTGAACCCAAAATAAATAAGAATGACCACATACGAATCCACACCCTGATCTCTTCCATCCAAAGTGCAGGGACTAAAATATAAATAAAAGAAAAAACACTGGTATCCGGTAAGTTCACAACTGTTGACATACATAAGCTTTAAATTAAATATCATTTCCCAATCTTTTTCATTAAGCTGCTGTAAAGAGGTATGGCTTAAGACCATTCTTCAATCCCTGAAATGAAGTGCCATCTATATATATAAAATTGGAAGCATGTATGTGTGTATGTATGTATGTACCGCGATCACGCAAAAATGGCTTGACCGATTTGAACGAAACTTGGTATGCAGATCCCTCACTACCTGGGATGATATGTTCTGGGGGTCTCGCGGCCCACCTGCACACATGGGCAGAGCTACAAACATAAAATCAGATTTCACCCATTAATGTCAATGGAAAAAATGTACAAAGCTGCCATTCTCACAGTAATTCAAAAACGGCTTGACCGATTTGAACGAAACTAGGTATGCAGATCCCTCACTACCTGGGGTGATATGTTCTGGGGGTCTCGCGTCCCACCTGCACACGTGGGCGGAGCTACAAACATAAAATCAGATTTCACCCATTCATGTCAATGGAAAAAATGTACAAAGCTGCCATTCTCACAGTAATTCAAAAACGGCTTGACCGATTTGAATGAAACTTGGTATGCAGATCCCTCACTACCTGGGGTGATATGTTCTGGGGGTCTCGCGGCCCACCTGCACACGTGGGCGGAGCTACAAACAGAAAATCAGATTTCACCCATTCATGTCAATGGAAAATATGTAAAAAGCTGCCATTCTCACTGTTATTCAAAAACGGCTTGACCGATTTGAACGAAACTTGGTATGCAGATCCCTCACTACCTGGGGTGATATGTTCTGGGTGTCTCGCGGCCCTTCTGCACACGTGGGTGGAGCTACAAACAGAAAATCAGATTTCACCCATTCATGTCAATGGAAAAAATGTAAAAAGCTTCCATTCTCATTGTGACCAATTTGGACGAAACTTGGTATGCAGATCCCTCACTACCTGGGGTGATATGTTCTGGGGGTCTCGCGGCCCACCTGCACACGTGGGCGGAGCTACAAACAGATAAGCAGATATCACCCATTCATGTCAATGGAAAAAATGTAAAAAGCTGCCATTCTCACAGTAATTCAAAAACGGCTTGACCGATTTGAACGAAACTTGGTATGCAGATCCCTCACTACCTGGGGTGATATGTTCTGGGTGTCTCTCGGCCCACAACTCTATGTTGCTTGCTCAAGGGTGGGTTCACCCAACAATTTATATGTTCTTGCTCCTGGAGGTGAAACTAAAAATGTTGTTTATAATCACGTTTTGCGTTAGTTGTATTGTATTCATTTTGTCAAATATTTAACATTATAATTTGAATATTGTACTTTTTATTAAGCTGTAAAACAATAATTTCATTCACCACTATAAAGTATATTTATTTGAATCCATTTACAGTGTTATTGCTATAATTAAATACCCGTGCAACGCCGGGTCATCAGCTAGTAACTGATATTTTTAATAGAAAAAAATAGAAACAGAGAAAAATGAAGGCAGATAAAGACCATACAATCATATAAAGAGGCATCATCACCTTTTTCGTACTGGCCTTTCCTCTCCCTATGCACTCAAGTATCCTTATGGCTTTCATCATCACCTTTTCTACCTATTTGGCCACCTTAGGGTCATTTTGTATGACAATACCCAAGCCCCACTCTTCTTTCATGCATAAAAGTTCTTCACCCTTAAGCTGTAATGTTCCCTTAGACCTTTGCAGTCCAAAAGAATGTCCCTTCATATTTTTTAGCATTACATGTTACCTGCTGTGACAAACCTGTAGCTAGCTTTGTCCCTGTAATGATAAAAGCAGAGCATGGTCCCTGGTCAGGAGAGCTGACCAAGTTAAAAGTAGGGATATTGAATTGCTGACTACCCCTCAGACAGTGAGGTAGAGCAGGAATGGTTTAAACCTAAGAATATACAGCAGAGAATGCCATATCAGAATAAGTTCATCAGAAAGCCTGATAGGACTTTTACTGAGAAATGGAGACCTAGTCCTGCAAGGTATGCACATTATCAGCCTGGGAGAAACCAGAGTTATTTCCCTAGGGATTTCCTGCCCAACCCCTCTGCTCCTAGGAGAGAGGGGTGGGGCTATAACACACGTAAAGCAGAACCCTGAATCACAGAGGGGAGGGCAGGGACGGAATTGGAGCTGAGGAGCCCAGGCAAAGGCACGACCAGCAGCATAGCAAACAGGCAGATGTGGAGAGAAGTCTCTCTCCTCAACCCCACAGTAGTGAGGACGTGGGGATGGCAAAGGACTTCCCAAGCTTGAGCCCAGCTGCTGGAAAAGAGGAGGCAATGGACACTGCTGAAGTGTATCCAGAAGCTGACTATAACCCAGAGGGAATGGAGGTTAGTCCATAAGCTGAAGGGAAGCCGAGTATCTGTCTCATTAAGCTGCGTTTGAGTGCTGGCTCTCTGTAACCTGAGCCCAGCTGGCCTTGATTAGGGAGAGAAGGAAAACCTCTCCGTTTCACTTTTGGACTGCCCGGAGGTCAGTGTTTGCTTAAAGAACTGTATTGTTGATAGTGTGAAGCCTCTGTGATAAAGCCTCAGTAAAGCTCACAGCTTATCAATACCCTGCTGTGCTCCGTCGGCTGGGAAGCTCAGCTGATGCTAATAAGCCTAGGAGTCTGCTCTGAAAACTATACCCAGCTAGGATAGCTAAAAAGCCTGGAACTTTATTTCTAAAGTTTGCCACACCATTTATCTGCTTTGTTTATGCAGTTTGTTTTCATTGTTTGGAAGTTTATTTTCATGGCATTTCTGTTTATTTGAACTCTGGTGAAGAGGACTATCTTTAAAGCAGAGAAAGTCCAGGGAACTGTAACAGTATGCCATACTTGAACTTTAAGCCATTCTGACAATTCTGGCAACTGTATGATATTTTTGTCTTATGCTTAATTTTTGCATTCCATGAGGGTGGCTGAAAGTATTCAGATCCCCTGTTCAATAAAGCCTAAGTATGTGAATTTGAACAAACCTGAATCATGTCTCCTTTTTGGCAAAGTATCTCAGTGTGGCCTGGCAGACTAGGCAGGTGCCTAGGTCTGTTGTACCTGAAAAGCCTTCCTCTTTCCTGGGGAAGCCACGCCGACAGGTCAGGATTCGGCACAGCTAAGCTGCCTGCCGGTCAGCGTAGGGGATAGCTGTGTGACACTGTCAAATTCTGGACCACTCTTCAAGCTTTGACAGGTACTTCCTCATGTTATCTACACCAATGTTTCTCAAGTCAGTCCTGGAGTACCCCTTGTCAGGATATCCATAATGAAAATGTATGGAAAAGATTTGCATACAATGGAGGCAATGTATGCAAACCAGTCTCATGGCTATTCATTGTGGATATCCTGAAAACCTGACTAGCAAGGGGTACTCCAGGATCAACTTGAGAAATACTGATCTACACCATCAAGGGAGTTTACGCTACTGCAGATTTTGGTATCATCTACAAAGAGGAAACCTTACCAGACGGTATTGCTTACAAACACTATCGCTTACAATTGCTCATTTGGAAAAAAGTTTTCTTAGGAAATAAAGCTTCAGTGGACATTATCTTGCAAGATTGTAAAACATGCCTAGTCACTCAGGAAGCAAAGAACTTTGAACTGGGAAGAAAAGTTGAGGAAGTTCAACAAGATCTGAAAATGTTTAAATCTAATTCTGTGTTAGTGTTTGGACAAGGATATGTGGATCTTAAGAACAAAGTGGAAAAGCTGGAAAATTAAACATGGAGGATGAATCTTTGTTTTGTTAACTTTCCTCAGTCAAATAAGATAGCCCCTATAGAAATGTTTAGGAAATATCTGATGGAGATTTTAGGGGTACATATGGAAGCTCTTCCTCCTGTTTCCCATACATATTTTTTGCCTGGGAAAAAGTGACAAATTTTGAGACAGGAAGAGCTATCTAAGGATAGCTTGAATTTAACACAATTAGAAGAGAGTTTGAAAGAACTATTCTTGGTGGTATATGACTTATTGATGGGTGATAAGGTGCTGCTTTCATAATCAGGACAAGTTGTTTTTGGGTGGGAAGGTATGGCTATTTCCTGATGTCTGTGTAGATACACAGGAGAAGAGGAAGCAGTTTTTATTGCTTTGCTCTCAAGTATTATCCCTGTGTGCTCATTTCTTTTTATGTTTTCCAAAACTTTAGGCTTTATTTCTTGAAAATAAATGGCCAATAGGGGTCCCAAGTGCAGCTAGGAGGGAACTGAATGAAGAAATTTAATTTTCTATTTTTAATAGGGAAGAAATATAGAGCCGTTTAGATACTCTGTTTTCTGTTTGAAGTGTAGTGTTTTTTGTTTTTTTAATAAAAATTTGCTTCTTTTCCTGCGATTTCCTCTCCCTTGATAGTGGGCTTATAGGAAATTCATTTGCATAATATTTTGATACAGGATTTCTGTTAATGTATTGCGTTAATGATTTGGAATGCAAATTGAATTTTATTTCCTGATACATGTGTATGCTATTTAATTTGAAAATGTAAAATACAAATAATAATAAAAAAAAGTTGAGCATGGATTCCGAAGTTAGGCATTGCTAGATGTCCCCAATTAAGGCACCTAATGGTGCCTAATGTAGGTGCCCTATATAGAATCTGGCCCCTAATACCTACTTTTTAGGAAGCAGAACGTGCATCTATGCTAATTGTATAAGTGAGAGCATATGGTAAGTATCCTGTGTTGACTACAGTATGAAAACAACAAAGTGGGGAAAGCAAATGGTATGGTGACAAATAATGAATCATTAAATTTTGTAAGTACAGTCAACATGCTCAATGGTGTATGTCACAATTGATTTTTTTTTTTTTTTGCAAAAGCTGTACTGACAACTATAAATAGGAGAGAGGTAGGCATCAGGAGATAAAAAAAATCATAAAAGATCACAGGACTTTATAAAGGGCATTCCACCTCATATCATGTTTAGACGTAAACAAAGCAAGCCTACATCATATGCCACACCAGCCAAGGCATCTTTATCCTTTTGTCTGCTTACTCTTATATGTATAAGTTTATCAGGTACTTTAGCTAGATTGTGAGCCTTCGTAACAGATAAGAACATAAGAATAGCCTTATTGGGTCAGACCAATGGTCCATCAAGCCCAGTAGCCCATTCTCACTATGGCCAATCCAGGTCACTAGTACCTGGCCAAAACCTAAGGTGTAGCAATATTCCATGCTACCAATACAGGGCAAGCAGTGGCTTCCCCCATGTCTTTCTCAATAACAGACTATGGACTTTTCCTCCAGGAACTTGTCCAAACCTTTCTTAAAACCAGCTACGCTATCTGCTCTTACTACATCCTCTGGCAACGCGTCCCAGAGCGTAACTATTTTCTGAGTTTTTCTCAAGTACCTAATTTCATTTTAGTTTGATACAGTTGTAAACCGCTTAGGTCAGTAAAATGCAAGAGCGGTATATCAAATCTTAAATACACATAAGCCAGTGCCCAATGGCTTGCTGAATATCGACCAAGGTGTTTATTATTTATTTACCTATGACTAATGTGTACAAGATTCTTGTAACATATTTCATATATGATATATTTCCAAATAACATTGAACATGTGAAAATGTAAATACGAGTATTTATTTTTTTAAAATTAAAATTTCCTTTTTTTCTCCCTATCCTTTGATTGGATTCTATTTCACTTTGGAGCTTTAAAAGATAATAGAAAACAATTTCTCAATGGGTTATTTCTTGGGAATCTTGAATGTTCTTTTCTTGGAGTATTTTGGTCTGCATTTGCAAATATGCAAACAGCTTTTCAGAAAAGGGAATACAATAAGGCTCCTATAACTTCTCCCATCACTCTCGTGGCTATAATTATATTAAGAATTAAATATAGCTTACCAGCAGATATTATAGCAAGAATTTTAAAAAAAAAATCTTTCTTGCAAATGCTTTATAAAAATCATTGATTTTTCTTATTTTTTACAATAGGGGGAGTGGTGAGGTTACACACAAACTTACAGGAATATAGCTGGCAAAGGTTCATTTCATTCCTGCTGGAAAGTGACAGAAAATCTCTTCATTGCTGGGTCAAGCATCAGTGGGAAGGAGAACTTATCCTAGCGAAGTCCCTAAAGACCTTAATCACTAATATTTTCTGCTACTCAGTGACATGATTTTTTAGCACACTGTAAAATAGGAGAGAACCTTTTTTTGAACCGTCTCTAATGAAGCCAGTTAGTGAAGCATTTCTTTAAATTAATTCAAGGGCTTTCTTTTAAGTTCATTCAGAGATAATTGCCTAAACTGTTACCTCAATAATTGCTGAATTTGATAGCATCAGATATTTTCTTTTGCAAAAAAAACCCCCTAATTATAATGAACTTTTCTTCAATAATTAAAAAAGTATTAACATCTGGGTAAGCTGTTGTATACCTGACAATAATATTGAAATGTTAACAATAAACACATTGTCTGTGTGTAAGCTTATTGATATGGTTGTCATTACTTAATACTAAGAAGCACATAGTGGCACCCAAGACATTTTAGTAGGCATTAAGAGTAACATTTACAAAAAATTCTTGCTTTATGGGAGTGAATTAATAAAATTATGACAATTGTATGATCAGATAGGCCCCCCATGCTTTTGATTTCCTAATCTGCCAGGTTTTATCTACGCTTGGATAAGAAGCTTCTACTGTATTTTCATCATTTCATCTTTGTGCAAATAAATAGGACGAGTACCCCCCTGCTTAAGGAGGAAGCGACTGCAAATGACTGAGGGCGTACGTGCAGGGAAGGTAGTGGAGGGGGGGTAAAGGAGGGGGAGCAGGGAGGGGCTAGTTAGGTTAGAACAGAGTGGGAATGAAGCGGGGGTGGAGAGTGGGAGGCCTGGATGTGCTGTGCCAGAAGCAGGAGCAGCAATTGGACACCCTGGCACAAGGGAAAGCATTGAGGCTTCTTACCCGGATGAGAGCTTCGAGGTTTCCGAGGCAGCTCAAGGCCTTGAAAGGAGAGTGTGCCAGGGCAGTGATCACGGCAGTTTAGCACTCCAGTTTGCCATGCAATCCGTGAGTCCGGGTTGTTCTCATAATGTTTACATAATGTTCTCATAATGTTTACATTTCAGGTGTACTATAGAATCGGAAGCACATCTGGATATGTGGTCATTTATTTATACACTGAGCATGGTGGAGAGCACAGTCAAGACCCGTAGGTGAAAATCTGACACTGCCAGGATCTGAGGTAGCAGTGACATGATTGAAAATAAGGGGATGTTGTGGGATCAGTTAATACATTCCATTTTATGGATAGCTAGAACCCACCCGGTGCTGTAGGCCCTCATTATACACTTGGGGAGCAATGATTTGACTTCAATGAACAGCGTGTTATTAACAAAGAAAATACAATACGACTGTATGGCACTCGCCAGTGTGCTACATAATACCAACTTATCCCTAGGCTTGTATGACAGGGGGCTAGATCTCACCAAGCAATAGAGAGATCTAGGAAAAAATTAATAAATAGATGTACAAGTTCATGCCAAAATTAAGAGGTCTCTCCATAGCACATAAGTTACTAGAAGATAGTTGCTCGGGCGTATATTGACCCGATGGCGTACACCTGTCACTAATTGGCTTGGATATATTCATTAGCACAATCCAAGATTTTGTACTGTTGAGTGAACCACAGCTGTAGGCCGTTATGGGGAACCTGGGATAAATGAGGTGTCGCTATCCCAGGTATCACAAGGGGTTTGAGACACAGCACCCAGATAGGAGAAGGCGCATGTGTACATTGTGGGTAGCAAAAAGAAAGCGATAACATATAGCATTACTGAAGCTAGGCTGTGAACAGCAAAAGACGCATGCCTCCCTGCTTGTATGGCGGGGAGGACATGAGACACATCAGCAAATGGACCCTATCCTTAAATGGGAGGGGGAGGGGGGAAAGCTTGAACAGTTCCCCAGACATGCTGCGGAACCAGATGCTGAGTTATCTGTTACAAGAGAATGTTTGGCTATATTGAGCTTTTGAATGTGAAAATGTTCATTATGATTGTTTGGCATGTTGGTGTTTACTGTTCTAATCCTTGCAAGTTATGATGTTTATGTTTTTTAGCATTTAAAAGAAAAGAATGTCAATATTTAAATACAAGTATAGAGAGAGAAAGAGAAAACAACAACAACAAAAAATGATCATTTGGTTGCTGTATGATCCAATGCCCAAATAAAGCTAAAAACCATATAAATATTTAAAAAACAGAACTAAGAGGAAAGATCAGTTCAAATAAATATGTTTTTAAGGAAGCTCAAAATTTGGAATAGGGAGGCTCACAGTAGAGTTTGTTTGGCAGGGAGTTCCATAAATATGGAAATGATGCAAAGAAGGCAGAGCTTTGGGTAGATTTTAATCTTACCAAATGGATAGATGGCAATGTCAGTCTATTTAGAGTCGATGAACGCAAAGTGCGAGCAGGATTGTAAGGGACAAGTAATTTTGCAAGATAATCAGGCTGCCCACTGGTCAGTACTTTGAAAGCCAAAGTTAATGTTTTATGCATTAGCCTATATTTTATTGGAAGCCAGTGATATTCCCTATACAATGATCATACCTCTTAGTATTTGTAATATATCTAATGTCCAGTTCCTACTGCTGGATCTGACCAATCGGATTCTTAGGCCACTCCAAATGCATCCCAGAATGCACTGGGAGAGAAGCCAAAGATTCTAGTTGGGGATTATTTCAAGGTTTGTGGCAAGAGGGATTAGGCATCCCTCCTGCCGGCCGACTTAGCAGTGGGATGGGTTCCCTGCTGTGGCCACTAAACCAATCACGGCAGAGAGATTCCCTTGCTGCGATAAGTTCAGCAGTTGTGTCTATTTGAAATGTAGGTCAGTATAGGGCCACCTAAGTTCGCCTAAGGCCATTTCCAGGCAAATCATGCCCACACCTAGCCTTGGGCAGGCTTAGGCAACCCTACCTGCCTCCCTAGGCTTATGAAGATGCCTGCAAAGTAGGCAGCCTGCCTCGTTTTTTGTTTTTTTGTTTTTTAAATGTGCATCTCGATTGGCTGGTTAGACAGCAATAGGACGCCTACCGCCATCTACAATCGGGACACTGCTTATAGAATTTTCCCCTTTGTTTATAAGCATGCCTTTAAAAATTGAATGTGCACAAAATTGATTTACTGTGCATTAACCTATGTGTTAAAGCACAATTTCCATGCATTGAAAAGTTCTAACATGTGATAAGCAGTTATTAAAGCAAATGTGTGAAATGAACAATATCCAAAAATTCTAGCTAAAATATTTCAGAAATGCACATCCCTAAATTGTAGTGTTCCAGAGAAAATAACAAAAGTGACAGAGGCAGTTGACACATTATAGACTATTACCTGTTTATGCCTTTTTTGTCCACTTTATAAATGTTAGAGAATAGCTGATAATTATACATGCTGTAGTCCTTCAGTATGAATTTTTGTTCTGTGTTGGGGTATTTAACACCGGGGCTGCAAAAACCAGAGGGAACGGTACAGTTTAGGGGTGAAGAACCTATGTGCACGACGGAAGAACGGGACTTGGGTGTGATTGTATGTGATGATCTTAAGGTGGCAAAACAGGTTGAAAAGGTGACGGCGAAAGCTAGAAGGATGCTAGGTTGCATAGGGAGAGGTATGGGGAGTAGGAAAAAGGAGGTATTGATGCCTCTGTATAAGACTCTGGTGAAACTTCATTTAGAATATTGTGTGCAATTCTAGAGGCCACAACTTCAAAAAGATATAAAAAGGATGGAGTTGGTCCAGAAGAAGGCTACTAAAATGGTGTGTGGTCTTTGTAATAAGACGTATGGGGACAGATTTAAAGATCTCAATCTGTATACTTTGGAGAAAAGGCAGGAGAGGGGAGATATGATATAGACGTTTAAATACCTATATAATATAAATGTGCATGAGTTGAGTCTCATTTGAAAGGAAACTCTGTAATGAGAGGGCATAGGATGAAGTTAAGAGGTGATAGGCTCCGGAGTAATCTGAGGAAATATTTTTTACGGAAAGGATGGTAGGTGGAACAGTCTCCCGGAAGAGATTGTGGAAACAGAGACTGTGTCTGAATTCAAGAGGACCTGGGATAGGCACATGGGATCTCTCAGAGAGAGAAAGAGATAATGGTTACTGTGGCTGGGCAGACTAGATGGGCCATTTGGCCTTTATCTGCCATCATGTTTCTATGTTTCTATGATTGAGATTTTTACATTTAGACATTTGGCACACTGCAGGTTTGAGTTCAGGGTGATAATTTACCTGCCACCTCTCATTGTTTTTTATTTCTTAGACATTCTAGACTAACCAATCTATTAAAGCATGAGCTTTTGAGGATGAGAGTCTACTTTATCAGATACATGAAGTGAAGTTCAGGACATAGGTACAGGAAGATATATGTGGGAGAGAGGGTGATACAAAGATAAAATATTGGAAAGTACTGAATAGGGTGTGGAAATGGCTATGTAGTTCAGTTAGCCGACAGCTATGTGTATGTGTGTGTGGGGGGGGGAGGGGGGATAAGAGAGAACAAGAACAGGACAATCGCATAATGGTTAAGTTCATTCACATTCACACATGTATTGTGCCATGAATCCATTTTGTCGATTCAAGCCTAGAGTGATGGTATCCAGCTTTTGATAAGTTCCCTTTCAGCAATTTCACACTGGAGTTTCTCTTTGAAGCTCCTCTGTAGGAGTATGGCAATCTTAAGGTTAGTTCGAGAGTATACTGGAAGGTTGAATGTTCGCCCTCTGTTTTTATGAATGTTGCCATTTCTAAGACCATATATTCTTTTTCTTAGGGACTGAACTATTGGTCCTATGCAGACAGTAGAGGGGCATCACTTGTAGATAATATTACTTTGGAGGAAGAGCTGGTACATAACCCCAAAATGCTCTGACCTATGTATAAGTTGAGGTTGGATCCCATATTGCTCCCTCTCTTCCTTCCCTCTATCTTCGGGACCAACATTGTTTCCTTTCTTTCTCCCTCCCCTCCAGCATCTCCCCTGTCTTTTCCAGATCCATTCCCCCTTCCCAAAGCTTGCAGCTTTACAGATTTCAACAGCAGTCAGAACAGACTAAGGAAAAAGCGAAATCATTAGATTTTGTATGTGAGTGGTGGCACTAAATCAAAATTACATTACATTAGTAACTTTTATTCCACCTTAACCTTGCAGTTCTAGGAGGATTACAAATGAGGAGAATTACAGGATCAGGTACTAATTACAAGACTGTGACATAGTCCGAAATAAGGGATACTTAAGGTACGGCATTAGTTTGTCTTGACAAAATTCTTGAATAGCAGGGTCTTTATTTCCCTTAGTAGGGTTTTGTAATCAGGCGTTGTTATCAGCAAATGAGCGAGATAGTGGTCTAATTTTGCTGCTTGAGTTGCTAATAGTCCGTCGTACATCTTCTTACATTGTGTGCCTTTGATTAGGGGGAGTGAGTAAATGGAGTCCGACTTCTCTTTGGCCTGGTTGAGTTGTTCCGGATAAGGCGATCATTCAGGTAGGTAGGTGTAGTGCCATTCAGGGTTTTGAATAATAGACAGTAAAATTTTTAATAATATTCGTGCTTGCATTGGAAGTCAGTGTGTGTCTAGGTATGCGGTAGTAATGTAATCATATATGCTTAGTGAGTAGATCAGTCTTAGAGCCATGTTTTGTATGGTCTGTAATTGTTTATCATGCCTGTGGAGCCTAGTAAGTAAAGGATCTTGCAGTAGTCTAATAGCACTGCACAACAAAGTTTTTGCTTCCTGAACACTGCTGGGTGTTTCTTATAGAATTTTGGGTGCTGATCATGAATATTACATCAAAAATTACCCATCACGTACCATTTCAGAGAAATCTTCAATTTTGTCGTGATTTTTTCTTATATTTGGATGCAAACAATTTTTTTTCCCATAAGTGTCTTATCAACAACGGTTTGTGCCGCCTGGGTATGTCCATGCATAAAATCTAGCCAGGTTGGAAGCTGTTTTATGGAAGATGACATCCTGGGCATGTCTGGGCAGGTCTGAACGAGCTTGCGCTGTCTCACCATGCTATAATGGTGGCTTCCATACACCGATCCTGCTCATTTGGTTAATATAGATAGTCCGTGTGTGTATATAGTATCAGTATAGTAAAGTATAGTAGTATAGTAGCTGTAGCAATATAACAGTAAGTAAGCTTGATGCTATAGACGTTTTGGTGTCGGGCAATATGTCTCGTCGGTGTCGTAACAGCCGCGACACATTCTGCTATATCTGTGGGGAATATACACTTATGCCTCAGAGACGTTCGATGACTGCCCTTGTAAAGAAAGCCTATCATCTGTATTTTGGCTGCAAAATAGGTGATCAAGACAAGCAATGGGCGCCTCACATTTGCTGTGCGACATGTGCTGTTAGTCTGAGAGCCTGGCTCAGAGGTACTCGAAAGACGATGCCATTTGCTGTTCCGATGATATGGCGAGAACAGAAAGACCATGTGACGGACTGTTATTTCTGTTTGACTAATGTGTCTGGTTTCTCTGCCAAAAACAAGAAGTCAATTGAATATCCTAATCTGCCTTCAGCAATGAGACCCATGCCACATGATGACAGTCTTCCAGTTCCGAAACCACCAGAGGATTGGACCTTAGACGAACCAGATGAAGAAACTGCAGTGCAGGGTTCTAACAGTGACATTGACCCGGATTTTGAACCATCCTCATCAGGCGATCCACATCTGATAACACAGTCCGAATTGAACGATTTGGTCAGAGATTTGGGTCTGTCAAAAGCAAAAGCTGAGCTGCTAGGTTCGAGACTGCAGGAATGGTGTTTGCTATCACCAGGTACGAAAATTTCTGTGTTTCGAGACCGGCATCATGATATAACCAAATTTTTTGCACAAGTCGACAGTCTCTGTTTCTGTTGTGACATTGAAGGATTGTTCTCGGTCTTTGGTTGTGATCACAACCCGGAAGAGTGGCGTCTTTTCATTGATTCGTCAATGTTAAGCCTGAAAGCTGTTCTGTTGCACAATGGCAACGTTTATCCTTCAGTACCTGTTGGCTATGCAGCACATATGAAAGAAACATATGAGAATATGGAAATGTTACTAAAGTATGTCCAGTATACCAGGTATAACTGGAATATCTGTGGAGACCTCAAAGTTGTTGCTCTGTTACTAGGACTGCAGCTTGGCTATACAAAGTACTGCTGTTTCATCTGCGAATGGGACAGCCGAGACAGAGAGTCGCACTATTCTAGAAAGAACTGGCCACTCCGTAAAAAGTTAGTTCCAGGACAGAAAAATGTAGCACATGAATCGCTTGTTGACCCGACAAAGATATTTTTGCCTCCTCTTCACATTAAACTGGGACTCATGAAGAATTTTGTGAAAGCAATGAACAAGGAAGGGGAAGGTTTTCGTTATTTAAGACAGATGTTCCCAAGAATAACTGATGCCAAGATCAAAGAGGGTATTTTTGTTGGCCCCCAGATCAGACATGTTATGAGTGACAAGCGATTTGAAGATCTGTTAGTTGGGCCGGAAAAAATTGGCTGGAAAGCCTTGAAAGACGTTGTTGACAATTTTCTGGGCAATTACAGAGCCCCAAACTACATTCAGCTGGTAGACAAACTTCTCAAAGCATACAAGAGAATGAAGTGCAATATGTCACTCAAGATTCATTTCCTCCATTCACACTTGGACTTCTTCCCCGCAAATCTCGGTGCTGTGAGTGACGAGCACGGTGAAAGGTTTCATCAAGACATAGCTACGATGGAGAAACGATACCAGGGCAATTGGAATCCGTCAATGCTTGCCGACTATTGTTGGATGCTACAACGTGATGCACCAGACACTGAATATAAAAGAAACTCGGGAGCAAAACACTTTTAATTCTGTTTCATTTAGTCGCTTGTGCGAAACGTAAACTTGACTATATATTTTATTGTCAGTAAACATAAAAATGTCTATTTCTCATAGTTCTTACGTGATGCAGTAAAACCAAAACCATATTTGAGCATACCAAGTTGGTACCTGTCATAATCACCAAAAACATTTCAGGAATCAAGACTTAACCAAAAAATTGTTGTGCAGTGTAGTCCTAGGACTAGGGACTGGACCAGGAGTCAGAATTGCTCTCTATCGAAAAATAATCATATTTGTTGTAAGTTACACATGCCTGCGAAGGATTTCTGGACAGTCTTGTTGATTTGCAGTTGCACGGTGCAGCATCTGTCTATCATCACCCCGAGAAGTTCTTCAAAAATATTTTCACAAATCACTTACCTTTCCTATCCAAGGAGAATGTTTTATTCAAGAATCTGTATTGCTCAGCCTCTGTTGTCTCTTCCAACCACCCCTCTAAAAAAGCGGTCAGAATTTCACACGCCAACTCTTTCCACACCAACCATCTCAGCTAAAATTCCTCTTAACCTACTGCATGAGCCATCAGCCAGTTAAATGGCTTTTAACTATTTCCAGGTCACCTGATAAGTCATGCACACTTTCGTGCAGATATGACCTTCTCTCTTTGCATATGCTCAGCACAAACCTTTAATCACAGATTTTAAACAATCACTATTTATTTTATCACTCCACAGTCTCACTCACTTGCGTACCTCCTCTAAGGCTCTTCTCCTTAATTGCAATGCTATACAAGCTCACAATGACTTAAGAGTTCTTCCTGTATTTCTTCATTGTATGAGTGGATGGTAATAGGGGACGGTGAAAATGATGATGGTCCCCCATTGAACCTCAGTTGGTGTTATCACCAGTTCACGGATTCAGGGTCTGAGTTTTTCACAAAATTATTTATTACAAGTTATATATTATTTGGAGCTGTGATTATTGTAGTTAAAAACTTCCTGTACTAGGGACATATACGGCATCGGCTCTAGTTTTTAAAGCAACTTTAGCACAGCCAAAGTCTATCTATCATACTTCCATGAAGCTAACAATAGCAAGTGTGCTTTAGCTCTGATAAGAATGACTCATAGGTAAGACAAACTTGGTTTATTAATGGGATTTTGAAGTAAAAATCTCTTGCCTTATACACAAGCATGAGGAATCGTCAAAATATTCTACCGTCCAGTCACATTTCATATCCAAATACACCCTAAAGAGTCCAGGTAAATAGAGACAGCCACCAAATCTCACTCACTCCTGCCCAGCCAGCTGTATTCTTCAAAATGGCTCCATCTGACCCTATATGATTAATTTGGCAATCTAACTCCTGGCAGTAGTATCACAGTACTACCATTAAAAGCCAGCTGGCTTCATTTTGATGAAGTCAAAATATTAAACCAAATAAACCATAGGCTATGAAAAGCCTATTTTATGATAAGAACATAATAGCAGCCTGACTGGGTCAGACCAATAGTCCATCTAGCCTAGTAGCCTGTCTTCACAGTGGTCAATCCAGGTCACTAGTACTTGGCAAAAATCCAAATAGTAGTAACATTCCAAGGTATCGATCCAGGGCAAGCAGTGGCTTCCCCCATGTCTGCCTCAATAACAGACTGGACTTTTCCTCCAGGTATCTATATTTCTTTATAAAATACAAACAAAAATCCCACAGAAATTTCAAGTAAATGCACTTCCATACCTTTACACCTGTTTGTGAGCAAGTGTAAATATATATGTATGTATTTTATAAATACATACATATAATAAATCATGATTCTGCTCATGCTATGCAGAACACGGTTATACCAAATGCATGTGCTTTACAAGTACACAGAATCTTACTATTGCATGTACTTTTAAGCTTAGGATAAATTTTAAAGAGGTATTATATACAGTACACGTATGTCGAGGCACACAAACACACACAAATGATTTTATAAATCTACCCTCTTACAGTCTGTCTCTGCTTAAGGTAAATACTCGCTCACACAAGGTTGAGTAAGCATGCGGCACAATAAAAATGACACAAATTAGCCAAACTAAAAGACAAGTGGAGGGTTTTCAGGAAGTCAAACATCTCAACAGCCTATGAAAACAATTTTAGTGCTCTAGTGAACCAACAGATTAAAACAGGAATAGACAGCTACAATAGCAATCACTTTCAAAGACTAAATAAGAGGTGTACACCTTGAAATCAATTTATAATGCCTAAATAGAATCTACCGAGTTTTCTTCTGTTTCTACAGAGGATCCCGGCACACGAAGAGCAGATGGATTACAGTGGGTTCAGGTAGTATATAAGTGCAGTGGTCCAACTAATTGTATTGGTGTGCAATTCCATCATGCTGCTGACTGTAAAAGGAATCCAGCATAGACTATAGAAAGAGAAATTAATGTGAACATAAAGGATTCCAGGAGAGGATATTTTTTTTCTTTCGTCAGGGGGCAACATTTAGTGGCATTACAGGACAGAAACGCAAAGGTTAAATGACTACTGGAACCTATGAAAAGCACAGATATAAAGCATATTCTTGAGACTGCCAAAGTAGAAAGAAGGGAAGGAGAGATTTATGTTGTAGTTCATTTCTGAGCAAATGACCTGACAAGAAACCAGGTCAGTGCAATACAAGAGAAGTTCAGGAAATTAAGGAAGGGTCTTATGTAGCACTCAACAATGCCTTTTTCTGAGCTGTTATCTATATACTAGAAAAACTTCCATGGGTCCAGTCAGTCATTTGCTGCTGTTCTCTTTCATTACTTGTTAATAAAAATATTATTAAAAAAAAAAACCCTCCCATTAAAAATAAAGGATTTCAAGTTCAACTTAACCCATTTTGTTTGCAATGGTAGAATTGTTGTTCTGCTGTTATATTAGTATATTATCAATGTGATGAGATATTTATTGTTGATTGGTTTCAGTAAAATTGACCATATAAAGCTGTACAAATTTCTCTCTATTTAAGAATAATATAATAAATGTTTTTCCATGCAGACACAAAGGACTCTATAAATGGTGTTGAAAAATTGGCACCCCAAATAATGAGCAGTAACCCTGAATTCTATAAAAAATTCCCAATTAGTGCCAATGTTTAGAATCTTAATGGGCAATTATCGGTGCTAATTAGAATTAATAAAAAATTACCTGCATAAATTTAAGCATAAGATCCACTCCTATATTTTACGTACAGAACCAAAAAGGGAGTACAGAAATGGGAGGCTCATGGGTGGATCAGGGGTATTCCTACAATTAACATCCTCCTTATTCTATAACAGGGGTCTCAAAGTCCCTCCTTGAGGGCCACAATCCAGTCGGGTATTCAGGATTTCCCCAATGAATATGCATGAGATCTATGTGCATGCACTACTTTCAATGCATATTCATTGGGGAAATCCTGAAAACCCGACTGGATTGCAGCCCTCAAGGAGGGACTTTGAGATCCCTGTTATAGAATAAGGAGGAACTGTGCCTAATCAAGGGATGAGGATATATACCAAATTCCAGCTGGTGTAAATTGCCATGCCTCCAGTTAGGCGTGGTTCCCAGTGCTAAGTGCTATTATTCTGCATTCACTTTCATGAATGCAGATTACTTGTGTATAGATATATGTAAGCAATGAGGATGTTTCTTTAAGGCAAGCTCCCAGAGTGCACTTCTGTATCCCAGTGTGAGGGTCATCTTCAGTGAACTCTCTACCCCACTTAAACTGCTTGCTTCGAAATTTTACTTTGTAGGATGATGGGGCAGACTCACCATAAACTTCAGTCATGCATTCATGGATCTCCTTTGGCTGTTTCCCTTCTTTTGTGAGAAATGTTATTGCTGAACGTTGCTCTAAATCTAGCAGTTTCTTAAGTGATTCTCACGAGGACTCTCTTGACATCCTGTCTCTTGGAATGCTAGATTCTCATTGAGTCATAACTGTGTATGAGAAAGCATGAGACATGTCACAACATGCACATTATTTCAACACACTTGCTACTTTCTTTTATATTCAGGTAGCTAAATTATTGAATGCCCCCCTGTAGTAATACCACTTCACAAAGTGTGTGAAAATACATTCCCGGCTTACCCTATTTCATAGAAGGTGCCAGTTGAGTATAGATCCTGTAGAAGAAGAAATCCTTGAGAACAACTTAACTTTAAGTTTATTTATATCTTTGTTTTAATTTTTGTATTAAAGAAAGTTGTCATTTATGGTCATAAGAACATAAGCAATGCCTCCGCTGGGTCAGACCTGAGGTCCATCGTGCCCAGCAGTCCACTCACGTGGCAGCCCAACAGGTCCAGGACCTGTGCCGTAATCCTCTATCTATACCCCTCTATCCCCTTTTCCAGCAGGAAATTGTCCAATCCTTCTTAAACCCCAGTACCGTACTCTGCCCTATTATGTCCTCTGGAAGCGCACAACCTAAAGATCAGGGTAAATTACTGTGGTGTCTATTATTTATTGCACTTAAAACCATACTATCCCATTGGAAAAACAGCTATAGTCTTTCTCATAACCTATGGAGGCACAATGTGTGTTCTATTGCTAAATTTGAGCGTGTTTATGCTATAAAATGTGGTCACTCAAATGTATATGACAGAGTTTGGTCACCACTGGTCACAATTTTGTGATTCTTAGTGGAAGGTTTCTTCTACGTCACATTTTGTTGTACTTCTCTTCCACTTTTACAACGTTAGTTGATATAGGCTGTTTCTGTCTTGTTTTATTAGATTGGCTTAAGTGATTTGTTCACTCATTATTTGTCATGACTCTAACTGTTCTAAAATGTATTTTATTCATGTTTTCATTAATAAAAATATTGAACTTAAATTAAAAAAAAAAAAAGAAAGTTGTTTAAGGAATCACAGCCTGGTAATATTATAGGCAGATCCAATGAGTTTAAACTCTTGACAATCCTCAGAATTGAGAGTGAAAGGTCAAGACAGCTATTCTTTGCTTAACTTTGAGCACTCTTTATAAAATAGCACTAAGAGCAATTTTTTGGTGCTGATTTCTTAAGTGCCTTTTATTGAATCTAGTCCTTAGCATTATTCTTTAAAAAGTGCTCTGAATTAGGCACCATTTATAAAATAGCAATTAGCTTTGATGATAAGGTGGTCAAACAGGTCAAAAAGGTGATGGTAAAAGCTAGAAGGATGCTAAGGTGCATAGGTATGGCCAGTAAATAAGAACATAAGAATTGCCATATAGGGACAGCTCAAAGGTCCATCAAGCCCAGTATCCAGTTTCCAACAGTGGCCAACCCAAGTCCCAAGTACCTAATTGGATCCCAAGTAATAAAACAGATTTTATAGTGCTTATCCTAGGAATAAGCTGTGGATTTCCCCAAGCCATCTCAATAACGGCCTATGACCTTCCCTTTTAGGAATTTATCCAAACCTTTTTTAAAACCCTGCTGAGCTAACTGATTTCACCACATTTTCCAGCAATTAATTCCAGAGTTAGTAGCTTCATCACATGCCCCCTAGTCCTAGTATTTTAGGAAAGAGTAAACAAGCGATTCACATCTACCCTTTCCATTCCACTCAGTATTTTATAGACAATTATCAGTCATATCACCCCTGAGCTATCTCTTCTCCATGCTGAAGAGCCCTAGCCACTTTAGGCTTTCCTCATAGGGAAGTCATCCCATCCCTTTTATCATTTTCTTTGCTCTTCTCTGTATCTTTTCTAGTTTTGCTATATCTTTTTTGAAATATGTAGGAAAAAAAGGAGGTATTGATGCCTCTGTATAAGACTCTGGTGAGACCTCATTTAGTATATTGTGTACAATTCTGGAGACCGCACCTTCAAAAAGATTTGTTTTAAATACAATGTGAATTCACAGGGACTGCCTGGTTTTCTTGCTGTATGTGATCCATATTGAACTTATAAGGTATATTGTGGAATATAAGAAACCTTTGTAATGTAATGTAATGTAAAGATGCACTCCAGGGTAAATAGGTCTGATTTCCACTGTAACTCCTTGTGACCCCAAACAAAAAGACTGTGTCAGCTTGACTGAATCAAGGCAATAGATTTATTTTGCCCTTCTCCATCAGCTCTGTAGTCACCAGAATGAGTATAGTATGTTATTACTGGAAGGACAGGAGACAGTAGAAGGTGATTGTGTCAGTATTTGATGCCATGGAGAGACATAATCAAAACAAACGTCTAAGTCGAATTTGGTCATATGGCGCTAGATGCCCAAAGTCGACAGTGGGAAAATGCCCAATCTCAAAAAATATGTCTAGTATATATATATATATATATATATATATATATATATATTTTTTTTTTTTAAATCGTCTATCTGGACATAGAAGTTATTGTTCGTCCAGACTGCCAATACGTCCATCTTTATACCACATTTTTGACCAAAATTTTGTCCAAGTCCCAAATGCCCAGACAAGACTGTTTAGACGTGGGAAGGGCCAATCTTGTAATGGACTGGCCACCCAGACATGGCAACAAAGCAGTGGGGCATCTTAAAGGGCACTGCTGCAAACTTCACAAAAAGGGTGCCACATAGACATCTCACCAGAACTCCCTTGTAGGTTATGAGGAGCCCCCAAAACCCACTAAACCCACCTGTCTACAACCCCAATAGCCCTTATGGCTGCAGGTGGCAGTAGAGTAGAGTTGTTTTTTTTTTTTTTTTTTTGGGGGGGGGTTGGTGGTTGCACATGTCCCACCATAAATGTAGTGATTAGAGTGGCTTATGGGCCTGAGTCCTCCGCTCTATGGTTCACTAGCCTACCCCCAGGGTATTTCAGACACCTTTGAGCAGCTCTTCTAGGCTTTCCTATGCCATGTGCTGATGTTCTGGAGACAGGTATGTACGTTTATATTCTGATCTTTGTGGGTGTGTGAAGGGGTCAGTGAATACTCGGGGAGTGTGTGTGGGTCTTTACTTTGTCTCTGCAGTGGTTATCTGGTCACTGTGGATACCTTTTTTATATTGTGTAACTCACAATATTTAAGTTCCATCAATTAGCCCTGCAGGATGTCTAAGTCTAGGTCGGCCCACATCCCACCCACATCTCACTCTAACCACTCCTCCAGATATGCCCCTTTTAGCTCTGAGTGTACAGCAGGATTCAGAGGCCTAAAAAGTTCCTTGGCACATCCAGAAAATTGGTTTGATTATCGGCATTTGGACGACCTATCTTGTAGGCCATCCAAGTGCCAACTTGGACGGGTTTTTAGACATGTTTAAGTTTTGATTATGAGCCTCATAGTCTTTAAAATTGCTTCTCTTTGACACCTCTGAAATACAGAGACCTATGAGTCTCAAATTGAAAGGGGGAATAGAGAGTAACACCATCTCCTTTTTTTCAGAAAAATAAATAGTTCCCTTATTACATCTTATGGCAGACAGTGGTGTTTGACTAAGTGGGCTCATTATGATGTGTCATCCCAAAGAAATAGCATGGTTGCAGCAGGAAGAGATACAGGAGAGATAGGTAGAGTTTGGGAGTAAAGGGCTCACTTCCCCCAACGATATGTGTTTCTTGGTTTGGGTTCCCTCTTAGGTGATCTACTAAGCCCTGACTTTCCATTCTCACTTCTAGCACAACTCTGCTACAGGCTGGCACCATGAATGAGGGGTTACTGCTATAGGGGTATGCTTTCCCCTTATCCTTCCAAATCATGTGGGCCAGGGAAAGAGGGGAAAAGGGGGTTAATGGTGCTGGGAAGAGAACCCAGGGGAAAAATGGATGTTTAGTAAGAGAATAAGAGGGATGTTATGCTGGAGTCACCACTAATAAAGATGGGGCATTGTGCCAAAACTGTTACCACCAAATGAGGTGCTAGTTTCCATTTTTGCAGAAGGCACTGGAGTCAGTGCTAAGTGGGTGGGGATAAAAATTTTGAAATGTGCGATGAATCTGCTTAGGAGTTATGAGGGATAGGTTGGCCTAGCCTGCAGAGGAGAGGCATTGACCGAGGTGGAGTGAGAGGGAACCTATTGTGGGGAGGAATTAAGAGGCAAAGCAGGTCAGGTTAGGAGGATGTAGAGAAGTATAGAATGGGAAAATGGGGGGAATAGAGTAGGTATGGTGGGGAGGGGTGTATTAAGCATCTTACCCCAAAACAAAAGTCAAACTTCATTGCGTGAAAGAAGTGAGGGGAAATTAGAAGAAGATGAGAGAAGGAAGAAGACATTAAAGAGGGGAGGGACTGAGAAAGAAGTGGGATGGTATGAGAAAAAAAAAAAAGATTATGTTGTGTATAGGTTAAGTAGGGAAGACGGACTGTTAAGGACTGGCTGGGAAGGGGAGAATATGGGTTGCATAGATGGGCCAGGGTAGACTGGAAGGCATAGCTTCAGTGTGGTATAGATGAGCTGGGTGTAGGAAGATAAACTGTGGCAATGAGTTGGGGTTGGGAAAAGCCTGGTAGCACTTGAAGTGATACCCCTAGCATTTATTTTACCCACAAGTCCTTCCTGTGTGGTACCACCTGCTGTGCTCTACATTTAAGGATAGCCTGACCAGTTGTGTTCACAACCTACTGTGCTTTAATTTCTTTTATATGGACTTGGTAATTTGTGCTGAGTTCAACACCCACAATCATTTTGAAAAGTTGACTCCTATGTGTAGCAACAGTGGCAAATATAAGCCATGCAGCAAGATTTTGCATATACTGAAGAGACGAGAGACAGTTCAGTGAAGAGCAGGTTGGAGTAGTCTAAACAGGAGGCAATGAGAGTGTGGCTAAGGGTTTTGGTAGTGTGCTCCACCCAAGCTATGTTGCTGGGAATGCCTAACTACAGAGCCTGGATAAATAGGCTCACATTTTCTTTGTGCATACTTTTTGCACGCATATAAGAACATAAGAATTGCCACTGCTGAGTCAGACCAGTGGTCCATCATGCCCAGCAGTCCGCTCACGTGGCGGCCCTCTGGTCTAAGACCAGCACCCTAACTGAGACTAGCCCTACCAGCGCACGTTCTTGTTCAACAGAAACTTGTCTAATTTTGTCTTGAATCCTTGGAGGGTGTTTTCCCCTATAACAGCCTCTGGAAGGGCATTCCAGCTTTCTACCACTCTCTGGGTGAAGAAGAACTTCCTTACGTTTGCACGGAATCTATCCCCTTTCAACTTTAGAGAGTGCCCTCTCGTTCTCCCTACCTTGGAGAGGGTGAACAACCTGTCCTTATCTACTAAGTCTATTCCCTTCAGTACCTTGAATGTTTTGATCATGTCCCCTCTCAATCTCCTCTGTTCGAGGGAGAAGAGGCCCAGTTTCTCTAATCTTTCGCTGTACGGCAGTTCCTCCAACCCCTTAACCATCTTAATCGCTCTTCTCTGGACCCTTTTGAGTAGTACCGTGTCCTTCTTCAGGTACGGCGACCAGTGCACAAGTCCTTTCTGCTTGAAAACAGCTTTTACAAAAATGTTTTTTTTGCTTGTTGATTTCTAGTGTGCAAAAGAAGAATTTCCAAATAGCATACAATTAAATTAGCCATTTACTAATTGTTAAGACAGTCTAACACCATTAACATGCATAATTTGCTATAGGACCCATTTTATGGGATGGGCCCTGCAGTAAATAATGCACAATAAGAACATTAGTGAATGCTACCTCTTAGCAAATGACCCCTTTAACAACTAATACAAGTTATTGTTGGGAGAGCTGCTGAGATATTCAGCAATAAGCACTCAAATATTTTGCCCTAAAAGTGACTTGATTCACAAATAATATTCTTGATACCAGGTAAGTAGGTGATCGAGTATAGAGGTGAGACGCTCAGAGTCTAGGTAGAGTGAAAATGGAAAGCTGTTTATTTTTTAAATCTCATACTTGACAATAAAAAGCCATGAATGATCTATGGCAGGGGTGCCCACACTTTTTTGACTCGCGAGCTACTTTTAAAACGACCAAGTCAAAATGATCTACCAACAATAAAATTTTTAAAAAACACAACGCACACTGTACGCATAGAATTGTTAATTATCATTCCTATTCCGGGGGTTTTTCAAAGAAGATGACTCTATGCACTGTCACCTCAGTAACAACCATACAAAAATAGACAAATACCCACCCCCTCCCTTTTTACTAAACCTCAATAGCAGTTTTTAGCACAGGGAGCTGCGCTGAATGTCCAGCGCTGCTCTCGATGCTCATAGGCTCCCTGCGCTAAAAACCACTATTGCGGTTTAGTAAAAGGGGACCATATAGACAGTAAAAGGGGAAAATATAGACAGCAGATATAAATTCAGACACATTTTGATCACTAAATTTAAAATAAAATAATTTTTCCTACCTTGTCTGGTGATTTCATGAGTCTCTGGTTGCACTTTCTTCTTCTGACTGTGCATCCAATCTTTCAGCCTGTATGCTGCCTCTCCTCCACACCTCATTCCCTCCCCCAACTTTTTCTTCCTCTCTCCCTGACCTTTCTTTCTTTCTCTTTTCATGCCCCCTTTCTTTTTTTCTGTTTCTCTTCTTTCCTTCTGTTTCCCTGCCTGCCCCCTTTCTTTCTTTCTCCCTACCCTTCCCCAAGCCACTGCCACTGCCGCTTCCATCGGGGAACAGGACCCAAACGCCACCAATGGATAACAGGCCCCAAAGCCGCCACCGCCCCATGCTCTCTCTGCTTCGGGCCGATCAATCTTCCTCTCCCCGACGTCAATTCTGCTGTCGGAGAGGAAGTTCCGCCCAGCCAGGCAGCGATTGGCTGGCCCGAACTTCCTCTCCGACGGCAGAATTGACGTAGGGAGAGGAAGATTGATCGGCCTGATAGATCGCCAAGGCAAAGTGAGTCCTGGATGATCGACTCACTTTGCCTTTGCGAGCTACCAGTCGATCGCGATCGATCTATTGGGCTCCCCTGATCTATGGTCTTAAAAAGTACGATCATGTAACTCCATTTTATTGTGAGCTGCATTGGTTGTCAATGGAGGCTCGTGTTTTGCTCAAGTTAGGTTGCTTTGATATTATGTTATGCATTTAACTGCTCTATCTTACATGGTTAACAGATTTTTTTTTTAGCATCTTATAAATTCAATAGAAAATCTCATGCCCTGTTTACCTTTCTGTCAATACAGGGCTGTAAAAGTAAGAAATTTCACGACCATATTCTAGCATTCCAAGCGGCTTCACATGATAAAGAATTTTGATTATAATTGCTTGAAGCCCATGCTTACAAACATTTCAGAACTCAACTGAAAACCTATCTCTTTTCAAAATACTTAATCAAATAATTTATCTCTAGTCATCCTTAAATTGTTCTTAATTTAAAAAAAAATAAAAATTTGTAAACCGCGTAGAACTTATGGTTACGCGGTTAAGAAGTACGATGTTATGAATGCTGCCATTCATTTTAGGCCCCCTGCAATTCCAGTTTTCTGTTTTTGCAAGGGAGTCTGCAAAATAGAAACAAATGTAATATAAGACATGACTGTGACTACGGTTTTCCTTTTTAAAAGTTATTTCTGATTCATCATTATTGACAGTTTAAACATTAATCTTGTATAATGCTGTTTGCATAAAATAGCAGAACAGAAATATACCCACAATGAACTTTTGACAAGCAGATGTTTTGTTGTTTTTTTTTTTTTTTCATGTAGCTAGGGATGTCACATGCTCTGCTCCAAATAGATTTTTGTATCTAAAAATGTGAACTGTACAATAAAGTCTGCTTTTCAGAAGTTTATAAATTGAGTATCCGACTAACATATGGGCCAGTGTAAAAAGGGCATTAAAATCTTCCTTAATTGTGCATTAATGTGGTGTTTAATAGATAAATCAATGGAGGACTAGAATGGCAGGTAAATGAGGCAAGCAGGAAGAAGCTGGAAGCTAAATTTAAGCTTTTAGGTAGGAAACTGAAATACCTCCAGGGTCCCATTATCAGAAATGGTTCCCATTCTGTTCCACATGCAGGACCATACAGGCAGGCTGAACTCCTGAGCTTCAACGTGTGGAAACGATGATGGTGCAACAAAGAAGGCAGTGTTCGATTTGCTTGGAATTGAGGAACATTTGGAAGAAGAGGGGGGATCTGTTCTGAAAGAGAAGATTCTACTTTAATCAGAGTAGACTTCAGGTGTTGTCATTAAAAAAAACAGGAGACAGAGCAGCTGTTAAACTATACCAAACGTGAAGTCCAATGTCATTCAGGAGTGCACAATTTGGAGTGAGAAATGTTTATATTTACCAGGATTCTCACTATAGCACTCTTCTCAGTCATATTAAAGCAGTTTACGATCCTTACAATTCACAAAACAAAGAAGGAAAGAAAGAAGGAAAAAGAAACAAAGAATAAACAACCACCCAACAGAGAACAGTAATGAGAAAGAATTAAACATTAGCCACCATTGTCTGGCTAACTCCTAGTCTAGTACCTCAAACTTCGGAAAAACATTTATTAAAAAATGTTTTCAGACCTGTCTTAAACTACTTAAAAATTGGTTTCTGTTCACAGAAATAAAAGAGAGCATTTCAAATGTCTAGGACAAGATAAATAAAAACACTATGGTTGGTGGAGTTCAGTCTGGCAAAGGATTTGGGCAAAATGGAGAAGTTAGAATATCCTGATAGAGATGTTGTGGTAAAGGCTGACGTAACCCAGGCGCATTTAAATAAACACAGCATCAAATATAAATTACTTCAAATTACCCTATCAAATCAAAAGCAAGATTGTAAATATAAATATGAAACATACCTTGAATTGTCTGCACAGATATCAAAAAATAAGTATGGAGAATTAAAATGCACAGAGCTAAGGAACATGTTTACTAAGCTGCAGTAAGCAGTTAGCATGGCAGTCTGTTAGTACAGCCATGGTCCCTGACGATTCAACCCTCTGATCTCCCCCAAGTGCTCTGTGACAGCATGGATAGCGGATAGGTCTGGGTCATTAATAACTACAGCCATACAGAGGGTTAGAGTAAAACAAAACTGTTTATTGAGGTACACGGAAACGGGTAACATGTTCATTTTTACAGGTGAGGAGAAATATACATGCAAAAAATCAGTCTTTGATCTCCCCATGTCTTGCCCCTGCAGGGCACAGCATTAGAGAATGACATGAGGACAAATTTTTTCCCGTCCCATTCCCATGAGTTTTGTCCCTGTCCCTGCCCTATTCCTGTATGCTCTGCCTTAATCACACAAGCCTCGAATGCTTATAATTTTAAAGTGTTTGAGGCTTGTGCAGATAAGGACAGAGCTTGCAGGAATGAGGCAGGGATAGGAAAAGAACTCACCGGGACAATGAGCTCTCACGGGGATGGGGAAAAATTTATCCCCATGTCATTCTCTACACAGCACAACCAGCTTATCTCTGGCCTGAAGTCCCAGAGTTAAATTTCTGTCCTGTATTCGGCACAATCAGGCCTAACTTAACCCTAAAGTCCAAAGTTATACTCTCTAGCAGGATTACAAGATAAACTTGGCCTACCTCAGTGGAGCTTCTGCAGCTTATACTTCTGTGATGGTGTGGTAGAGCTCTCAAAGCCTCCCTGTTCTGTCCTACCAGAAGGCTCTTAACTTCATACTCTTTCTAAGTCCACTTTCCTAACTCAGCAAGCAACCTAAGTACTTCCCTGCCTTAAGGTTCCAGCTTCAGTGAGGGAGTGTCCTTAAGGAATTCTTATACCACCCACACCATCACATGTTCTGCTTCTCAGATTAACTTTCCCAGGTAGAGCGCTTGCCACACCAAGGGTCACCTCAACTAAGGGGTAGGAGCTACTATTTGCAAGAGCATCCAGGACTCCCACTGACCTCCAGGATCCTCACAACTGTCCTTGGGCCAATACTAGAAACCCACCCTAATCAGGCAATGTTCCTACCCCTACAAAGAGACAGGATGCAGTAGACTGGGCAGCCATTGGGCCTTGTCAAACCAATGGTCTCAACCATCTGGATCTCTGGCTCATAGACATTGCTGCTCATTATCAGCATCCACACTTGAGCACCTCTTCTCCATTCCAGTGCAACCTCTTCAGGCAAATGCTGTATCTCCATTTTCCCATATCCGTCATCAGGTCTGAGAATATTCACATCCTCCTTTTGAGGGAGTGGAGGCAGGCAATACTCAACTCTCCAAGCAGTGCCCTGCTGAGCATCCAAGATCAGAATAGGGCGAGAGTTTCCCACTTGTATCCAGAAATTCTTTCATTCTGGTGGCTCACTCCTCCTTGTCATCCATGGGTAAGGATAGGTCAGCTTTAAAGGGTTCCAGCCCAACACCTCTTTGCACTCCAACTCTTTTTCTTTGCCTTGTCTTATTACTGAATTCTTTACACTTTCTCAGCTCAAGCTTTTTTTAAACCATTGTGGTTGTCCTAATGCCCACTTTCTCTAGATAGTAAAGCTATTTACTACAATTCTAGAGAAGACTAGTTAGGATTTATATTAAATTCCCTACCTAGAGTACCTCAGAAATAATTTCTATGGTATCATCAGTCTATCAAGCATGATGGATATAGTAGACTCCATGCATGCAGTTGTGATCCAACTGCTTCACAGGGATATTGCCTTCAATATTCACAAGGCATCTTGTCAGCTACTGAGTTTTGGATTGTTCTTTAGTCCTTAGTTCTTGTTGAGTTGAATTATTGTAAGAAGAAAAAAATGAATCCACTTTAATGGAGACACAAAGAAATAATTCTAAAAAGGACAAAAATATAAGAAATCAAGATAATCTATCCATATACCAATCCAATTATTCTAAAGCCTAATTGCCACCTATTTCTTTTTCTTGATCTAACAGAAATGTTTCCAATTGAGGTGGATCATAGAAAACATATTTTTTAAACATTATGCATAATTAAACATCTATAAGGATATAGAAGAAAGAAAGTGATTCCTAGGGCTATTACACAAATTTTATATTCTAGAAATTGTTTTCTTATTAACTAAGTAGCTCTAGTATCATCAGGGAAAGTAAGGACATTTTGACCACATTTTTCTTAAAGAAATAAAGCTTCAATATCCTTATTCAGAGTTTAGAGTTTCAAAGTGAATTGCCCTTCTATTAATTATCCCCCCCCCCCTTTACTAAGCTGCAATTGAGTTTTCTACCGCAGCCCGGGGTGTTAAATACTCTGACTTTGCTCCAATGCTCATAGGAATTCTATGAGCATTAAAGCAGCATCAGAGCATTTAGCGCCCCGGCCCGGTCCTAAATCTTGCAGTATTTGCAAAATTCAGTTACATTTAATAAGTGCAATTTTCCTCCTCCCTTCCCCCTTCTTTCTTGGAAATATACATAGCCCCTCTTCTACAAAGCCACGCTCGCGGCTGCCGCGTGGTAATGGCCCCGAAGCCCATAGAGACATAAAGGGCTTTGGGCTGTTGCTGCACGGCAGCCATTAGCGCAGCTTTGTAAAACAGGGGGGGGGGGGGGGTAGTAAAAATTAAGAAATAGCATTGCCTCTTCAATATGTAACACTTCCTTTAAATACTTCCTCAGAAGAATTTCAGGATCTAGTAAGCTATAACAAAGGAAGGGATTGTTGTAAATCTTTGGGCTCATTTTACTAAGGCGCGCTATGCATTTTAGTGCGTGCTAAATCTACGCACATGCCAAATGCTAATGCGCCCATTATAAGTCTATGGACGCGTTAGCATTTAGTGCAGGGGTGTCCAACCTGCGGCCCGAGGGCCGCATGCAGCCCCGTGAAGTATTTTGTGCGGCCCCAGTCGAGGGCGATGCAGTGTTTTCCTCTGCTGCCCCCAGGTGTTTACCGTCTTGCCGGCTCCTTCCTCTGTCTTGCTGCAGTGTTTGCACATTTGTGCGGCCCCAGAAACATTTTTTTCGGCCAATGCGGCCCAGGAAAGCCAAAAGGTTGGACACCCCTGATTTAGCGTATGCTAATATTTAGTGTGCGCTAAAACAGCTAACTTGTAAAAGAGGGGGATTGTTGCTTGGCTTGCCTTTATCTACGCAGGTCCTTTTACGAAGGCGTGCTATCCGTTTTATCATGCGCTAAATATTAGCATATGCTAAACGTTAATGCGCCCATTATAGCCTATGGATGCGTTAGTGTTTATCGCGCCTTAGTAAATAGATCCCAAAGTTTTTCAATCCATTCAAACTTTGGTGGCCTGTTTCAAGTTTTTTTGTAAAGCTCTTTTCTATTTTATTGATTCTTTACAACGTCATCTTCCATTTAGACAATTGCACTCTGGAACTGAGAGGCTATTGTTATCGTTCACATGGATCATTTTTTATTGCTGGGGCTATTGAGATGAAACAGCTTACTATGAGGCTCAGACACAGATGAATTATTGTATTTTTCAAAAACAGGTAAAGAAGATACTGTCTCAAAGAGCATTTGGATAATGCTTTGATAGTAATACAGTTTATATTACATTGATATTTATTATTGTGCTGCTGTATTTTAAATAGTTTTATTTTGGTTTTTATTGTTTGAATATTTTAGGTATGTTTTATTGCACCTATTGGAATGATGGATTAGTAAGAAACAAATATTTCAAATAAATTTATTTCTGAATGTTTAGGAGGTATGCGATATACAAATGAACATTATGAAGGTGGTGCCTGGCCCTTGTCATAACATTGAGATCATGGAAGGATAGATCATAGCCTGTATAGGCAAGGATGGCTGTCTTTAATGCTTAGAAATCTTCACTCACTGCCTGTTAGGCACTTGCCTAGGTTATCTTACCATATCAGTGTGATGCAGACATATCTTTGCAATGAAAATGACACAGACAAACTCTCAACTTTACATCATCAAGGGAAAGGGATAGCTCTCTAATATCTTCCGAGTTCAACACAAGATGACACAACACAAAAGCACTTCTTTATCCTTTTCCACAGATGATGCAGGGCTGAATGTCAGGGAGGAGGAGCAATAAGGCACCAGTGTCCATTTCAATAATATTACCCCAAAACCCATAAAGACAAGATGTCTTTCAATTGACTCGATATCTGGGTGATTTTCCCTATGTTTAGAGAAAATAAAACATCTCTTCTGCATCGTATTGTTGGACACTGCAATGAGATGCATCGGACCATCAGTACAATTGAAAATCAGCAGGAAAACACTTTTAGCGGGAAGGGGTAAAACGCAGACCTCACGGACCTTACCGCACGTCCTTAAAAATCTGAGGTTCGTGCCACTTGTAGTTTTTGGCGCTGACAGACCTCGATGACAATTTAGCTCTGACGGATCCTAATGCTTTTCCCTCCCTATGCTGAGACTAGCGGTAAAACTTTTGCCCTGAGGTCTGTGCCACTTTTAGTCTCAGCATAGGGAGGGATCCATCAGCACTAAAATGCATAAAAGTCTGTCAGAGCCAGAGACTAAAAATGGCGCGGACCTCAGATTTTCAAGGATGTGAAGTTCAGATCTGTGAGGACCGCGAGGTCACATGTACTGCAGACCTTTGCACACATTTTTTAATCCCCACCCTAAAACCCAGCTATTTGCCATCCAGTATCATATTGCGGGGGCTCTCAAAATCAGCGCGGAGGGAGAGATTTTGAGGAAGGGACGATCAGGCTAATTAGCAAAAGTCATGGTGCGCCTCCTCCCTCCTTAGCCATTAGGGAAGGCAGAGCCGGGGGCCTGAGCTGAGCATGCTGGGAAAATGGTGGTATAAGCTAAAAGACAGACTTGTCAATGCACAGACCTCAGATTTTTAATGAAGTGCGGTTTTAGATCCGTGAGGTCTGTAAGGTCCGTGTTTTACCCCTTCCTCTTTTAACTGTGGTGAACCATCACAGCATATCAGAAACTTTGTGCATTAAAGCAGTGGTTCCCAACCCTGTCCTGGTGGCCCACCAGGCCAATCGGGTTTTCAGGATAGCCCTAATGAATATGCATGGATAAGATTTGCATGCCTGTCACTTCCATTATATGCAAATCTCTCTCATGCATATTCATTAGGGCTAGTTTGAAAACTCGACTGGCCTGGTGGTCCTCCAGGACAGGGTTGGGAACCACTGCATTAAAGCATGTTATAGTCACTTAAAGATACCATTATGTTTCTCAAAATTCCTACATGATACAGTCAGTGGAAAATTATATTTGTGCTTATTTTGAAGAGGTCTATCATAATCACCAGTTTGTTTTAAGGAAGCAAAACGTTTGGAAAAATTTGTTATCCAGTGATACCATAGGTTACTATAGCACTTTGTGTGTTTAAGTGCTTTAAAAATGAACCTCTTGGGGAGGTTTTGGGGAGATACTTTAATATCTAAAATCTATCCGTTACTGTAGAAATGTGAAGGGGCATAATCGAAAGGGACGTAAAAGTCTGTTTTTAAATCGCAAGTCATCCAAAGTAAAAAACAGCCTAGGACACATTTTTGAAAAATATGTCCAAAAGTTTTTTTGTTTCGAAAATCGTCTAACTATACGTCCTGCCGATCTGATCGTCTAAGTCGCTATATTGTCCTTCTTTATATCACATTTTCATCCAACTTTTCATCCAAGTCAAAAACGCCTAGAACAAGTCCTGTTGGACGTGGGAGGAGTCTGCAAAGTGATGGACTAAACACCAGACATGGCACCTAAATAGTGGGGTACCTTACAGGGCACTGCTGTGAACTTCATAAAAAGGGTACCATGTCATCATCTCACTACATCTCCCTTAATGTTCTCATGGTGGTCATCCCTCCACTACATCATCTCATGGTGAGCCCCCCAAACCACCTCCAGAATCCCCTAGACCCATTTATCTACCACCCCAATAGCCCTTATGGCTGCAAGAGCCACTTATATGGCAGTACAAAAGGGTTTTGGGGTGTATAAGGGAGTGCACATGTTTAAGTATCAATGCAGTGATTACAGGGGCTTATGGGCATAGGTCTTCCTCTGCATGAGTCCCTAACCCACCCCTAAGACGGCTTAAGCCGCCTCTGTGCTGGACAACTAGGTTTTCCTATGCCAGGCTGCCAGATGATGATGGTCTGGAGGCTGTATTTTAAAGGTGTGATTACAATTTTTATGGAGTTGGGGGGGTCGGTGATCACTGGGGTAGTGTGTGGGGGTCTGTATTATGTGTTTGCAGTGCTTATTTGGTGACTTTAGGTGGGTTTTTGTGACTTAGACCATGTTTTAAATGGTCTAAGTCACAACGTCCAAATTTCGTCTATGCTGGGCTGTATAACTTTCAGTTATACATGTTTTAGACTAAGTCTAAGCCGGCCCATGTCACGCCCAACTCCCGCCCTCGACACTCCTCCTGAAATGCCCCATTTAGCTTTAGTCGTTCAGCAGCACTATGAAGGCCTAGGTCATTTAGAAATACATCCAAAACCCATTTTCATTATCGGCACTTGGACGTATTTTGATAATGTTCAACCAAGTGCCGACTTATGCTGGTTTTTGGATGTTTTCCTCTTTCGATTATGAGCCCCCTAATGCATATCTAATCGTGATGATCTTTTGATCAAATTGCTTTTCTTTGTTTTACCTACACATTATGGTGGAACATTCAAGCATTTCTAACAATGTAATAAAGTGTTCTCAGCTCTTAGATTAGTTACATTAATAGTTCCTACGGGGTGAAATCAGACAATCTGCCCAGTTGTGACTATCCAGAAGTCAAGAACATATGTAGTCAGGTTATGTCATGTGAGCATGCTGGTTAAAGCATGCTACAACTTGTGCTGTTGTATATTCACTATGCAATAATATTCCTCTTTGGTTTCTCTAAACATTTTAAATTTAAGGAGCGAGAACGACAGAAAACACAAAAGTAGCAGAGACCACAGTGCTTAACAGTCAGTGCCAGCTCAAATTCTGAATGACAATCTTTCTGTGCCAGATGGACACAGTTCCCAGTGAGAGTGCCAGAAGAGGGCTTGGTCGCAAAGAGGTCAAGTAAATATATACAGTATACTATAGAGCTCATTTTCAAAACAAACAGACTAATGAATTTACTTAGGAACATATATAACTTTGTAAGTCTATGTGCTTTGAAAATGAGCCTCCTGATCAACTGAAAAAGTTGAAAGCATTCTAATTGTAAGGATTTTTGTAGTTTACAAAAAACAGACATATTTCTATGAGTTTTCTTTTTTTTTTTGGGGGGGGGGAGGGTGTTGGGGGTGTATCATTGGGTCAGTTTTGAATAGCCCAAGCTATGCATTCTCTTTTTAATTGCAAGCACCTTAGGGCTGATTCTATAAAGGGCACCTCTTAGGCACCTAACTTAGGGGTCCTTTTACTAAGGCACGCTAACCGATTTAGCGCAAGCTAATGATTAACACGCGCTAAATGCGGCCATAGAATATAATGGGTGCTAACCGATTTAGCGCATGCTAAATTGATTAGCGCATGCTAAATCGGCTAGCGTGCCTTAGTAAAAGAGGGGGTTAATTGGAAAAATGCTCTTAATAGCCTCAATAATTGAGAATAAAATTTAATTGGGCGATAGGCTCCTATCCAATTCTATATAAGGTGCCTATCGCTTGGTGCTTAGCGGTGCCCAATGCCTAAGTGGACGTTTCTATGGGCAGAGCATGATTTAGGCGCCACTAAGCTCAATTCCATAAACACTTAGGCCTTTAAAACCTTTGCCTACATTTCATGCAACTAAGTTTATACACAGGCACAGCTAGCCGTGATTCTGTAAACAGCACCTAAGTATGTTTGATATGTGGACAGCACCAGCCGGTTTAGGCACTGTTTATAGAATCATCCCCCTACTTAAGTCAGCATGAGCAGAGTTCAATATATTTGTTAGATTACAGTATGTATACCCTAAGGGAATGAATTTACACATTGAATGGTTAGCATTTTTTAAAATAGCTGATTTTTGATTGGCTGATGGATAATGCTGAAGAGAAATTGGCGGAATTAGAGGTGGAGCCCCATGTGATTTTTGAAGTGATATTCCCTCAGCATGTGAGTCTCAGTGCCATTTTGTGAAGTTGGACAAATTGCAAAGTGAGCAGTATATTGAAACCTGATGCAGCTATAGGCGAAACGGGGATTCCCTGTCAGGTTCCAGGGGAGTAGATTCCAGAAGTATTTTGGACTATGATATGAAGGTGCAGACTGATGGCACAAAATACAGCACTTTTCAAGGTTACATTGTTTGTTCCCCTGATGAGCCAAACATTGGTGAAACAAGGTTGCTTGTTGGGAAGATTGGAGAAGACGTGACAGCGTTGGAGCTCAAGTCGTCTTTTGTCAGCTAAGTCCTTGAATGTGCCTCTGGGTGACTTTGCCCTTTTCTAAACCTGAGCTGTTCTGTGAGTGAGTTTTTTGCCAGTGAAAATATCAAAAGCAGTTTTGATTTGTACCTTTTGATTCTATACTGCTACATTAGTCTGAGGCTTTTTCTCCCTTTTTTGGGGCGCATGCTGGGTTTGAAGGGGGGGGTACCTCAGTACCACGATCAAACAACATTTTGACTCAATCTTCTTTCTGTCTTGTTTCCATAGAGTCCAGTTACAAGTTTATATACATAACAATGCACAACAGGATATATATATAAAGTAGAACAGGGTATAGTAATATTGAGCATGATAATACATTTTAGGTCATGACATTATAGAACAATACATAGAGGAGCATGATTGTAGTCAAAAAGTATAGCAATATTTCATAGGATATGACAGAAGAAGACCTCATACAGCAGGGGTGTCAAAGTCTCTCCTTGAGGGCCGCAATCCAGTCAGGTTTTCAGGATTTTCACAATGAATATGCATGAGATCTATTTGCATGTACTGCTTTCATTGTAATCTAATAGATCTCATGCATATTCATTGGGGAAATCCTGAAAATCCAACTGGATTGCGTTCCTTGAGGAGCGACTTTGAAACCCCTGTCATACAGCATGGGGTGGTGATATTATAAGTTTGGTAAAGGAGGAGGGAGCTATCTGTGTTGTTTTGGATTGTTTATTTTTATGTTTTTGGACACTATTTGGACATTATTTGGTGGATTTTCATTGGATTTTCATTGGGGAATTGAAGAAATTAGTAATTGTCATCACCTCCAGCTGCGCCCGTATTGAGGACTCTATCAGCACATCAATTGAGATAATAAGTTCCTCTTTTTTTCTTTTGCTTTTGAGAACAGGTTTTTTTTTTTTTTAACTACTGTATATCAGGGCTTGGTAGGGCGGTGGTGCTGTGATGTGTCAGTTGTAACCATTACCTGTTTGGGATGATGTATATAATTTACTGAGCACTTTCTAATTATATATCATATTTATTTTATGAGTACAGATCCTGTATACAGTTTTTGTTTCTGTTCTATTGGAGTGATCTAGAATATTCTTTTTGTAGATGTTTTCCTGAGTTTTTTGTATTTTTGTATGAGTTTGGTATGACATTGGGGTAACTAATAGAGTTTGGCAGGACTTTATAGTGCCTGACCGTGTGAAGCCTGGTAAGGCAACACATAACAGAGCATGGCAGTGAATTAGGATACATGACAGTACATGGTATGGCAGACAATACATACAGGAGCATGGCAGGAATGCGACAATGCAAGGCATGACTTGCCTAGGGTCACAAGGAGCAATGCAGGGTTTGAACTTACCACCTCAGGGTGCTGAGGCTGTAGCTCTAACCACTACACCACACTCTCATGAAGGGCTCCTTTTATAAAGCGGCACTACTGATCAGCTTGCATTGAATGTGAAGAAGCAAGTGGGAATTAAATGGTTTTCTTTAGATTCAGTGTGCCGCTAAACACTAGCGCCACTTTGTAAATTCCATTGATGTATGAGGTAGTTATATGTGGAACGTTTTTGCAAATTGAGCCCTCCATGGACCACTATAAATGGTGGCTTTTCCTTATTATGACCGGGATAGCCATGCAAATGATTACTCGTAATTGGAAGAATTGGGATCACCTTAGTTTTCCTTTTTGGTGGGCGAGCTTATGTTTAACTTATAAATATGAGAAAATGAATGCTAACATGCTGGGGCATAATAAGATATTCAAATTAGTTTGGGATCCATTGACGTCTTTTGTAGATTTGCTATAGTTGTCCTTTATCTTTATTTTCCGTTGTTTTTCACCCACACATCCGGGGGGGGGGGAGCGGGAGGGGGTGTATATCTTTTGTTTTGGTATTATTCCTGATGTAATGATGGATGGGGGAGGGAATTTTTATCTTTTGTATAGATACTGATTGATTATAAGTGCTTGGTTGTTATCATTATTTGTATATAAATTGTATTGCACTTTTTGTTGGTATTAAAAACTACATAAAGTTCCCCCCCCCCAAAAAAAGCGGCACTAATGATCAGCATACATTGAATGTGAAGAAGCAAGTGGGAATTGAATGGTTTTCTTTAGATTCAGTTTGCCGCTAAACATTAGCGCCGCTTTGTAAAAGGAGCCCTAAGTGTGATACTAGAATTAAACAGCATGATACTAGGGGATCTAGAAGATGTCCTAAAGTTTGCTCCTGGCCTTAGTACTGTTGATTCAATGGCCAGATTAGGAACAGTGGGAAGGTTCATCGAAAGAGAGAAAAGTTGTCAATGGAGGCTTATGGTCCCATTATCACAGTATTGACTCTAGTTTTTGGGGAAGATAAAGGAGAGAGTAGGAACTTCTAGTAATTTGAAGAATGTTTACTCTTTGGAAGACAAATCTACATAATATAACATAACTTTATTCTTCTATACCGCTACAATCAGATGATTTCTGGGTGGTTTACACTGAAGAGAGCTGGACAATCAGTGAAGTACAAAATACAAATAGCAAGAGTACAATTTCTTAAGAGTAGTCAGAGTAAATTGTTGTACTCTTGCTATTTGTATTTTGTACTTCGCTGATTGTCCAGCTCTCTTCAGTGTAAACCGCCCAGAAATCGTCTGATTGTGGCGGTATAGAAGAATAAAGTTATGTTATGTTATGATATATTTGTTTTAGTTTTGTTATTGTTAAGAGCCATCGACTCGTATCCAAATCCTAGTGACTTGATGGATAGCATCAAATTTTTGTGGAAGAAAACAGAAGTAGATTACAGGCCTTTCGTCTATGTAATATAAATTCGATGTTGTTGCAGCTGTCCTATCAAATGTGATCCTCCGCCTTCAAGACTGCCCATTTGCTGCTGCCCAGATGGGTGGCACATCGTTAGTCTAACATCTCGACTGAAACCTGTCTTCCTTGGGAAGCCCTGCTGGTAGTGAAACAACTGACGGCATAGCTTTCAGCTTCTCAGATGCGTGCAAGCCCCAGTGGCACGACAAGCCTATGTACCATGACTGGAGAGTTTTGTTATACACATTAATTAAACTCTTTTAAAATGTTTGCATTAGCACTTTAAAATGAAATGGTTACATATCAGTCCACTGCTTGTTTAAATTAGCATTTTGTTATCACATTTCAGCATTACATATATGATTACTAACATGAGTTGTATGATCAAGTGAAACACATTGAGGGCATCTTACTTATTTCAAAGGCTATTGCAGGCTTTTTTGGAGAAGCAATCACATTATGTTTTGGACTAGTCAATGTTGGAGGATATAATATTGTAATTTTATATATTCCTGTTTTTCCAAGCTGTTGAAGAGTTAATAGGCTGAAATCTCACAAAAAGAAGCTATATCTAAGATTAGTTATAAAAATGGCAAAACATATGCAAATATGACAACATCGCCTCTGCTTTTACAATGCTTCTATTCAGACATCTGTAAAATCTATTTGAGAAAAAAAATTAAGCACAAATACTTTATTCAGTTCTCTAGGTCACCAAACAACTACGCATATTCTTAATTGTCTAAAGCGAACAAAAGCACAGACAAAAGCAATATAGAATTTTGTTGAAAACTGTGAAAACATGGGACAATATACATGATGGAAAAATAAGAAAATGAAAAATAATAACTTACAATATTTTTATATGCCTTTGCAGATTCTGCTATTCAGTTAAGCAATGCTTGATAATGCCAAAGAAAATCACTGAAGAATGCTCTGGTGCAATCTAGGCAATACCAAGGTACTGTGTGGGCAGAGTAAGGGTAGTCCTGTGAATTAGTCCCACCATTGGGAGTTTCTTTAATCTCTTGCTGTACGGCAACTCCTCCAGCCCCTTAACCATTTTAGTCACTCTTTTCTGGACCCTTTCCAGTAGTACTGTGTCCTTCTTCATGTACGGCGACCAGTGCTGGACGCAGTATTCCAAGTGAGGGCGTACCCATGGTCCGATACAGCGGCATGATAACCTTCTCTGATCTGTTCGTGATCCCCTTCTTAATCATTCCTAACATTCTGTTTGCCCTTTTCGCCGCTGCCACGCATTGCGCGGACAGCTTCATCGACTTGTCGACCAGTACTCCCAAGTCTCTTTCCTGGGGGGTCTCAGTTATTGATTTCTAGATTGTTCTTCAGGCTTTAATGTGGTGTTAGCAGGGTTGATTAATGTGAATGAAAAGAAACTGCAATGCAAAATACTGCCATACATTTATTGGGGCAAGCACATAGGTTTGTCCATGTATGTAACCCCTTTATATATATGTTTTCATTGGTTACCAGTACATTTTATTGTAGAATGTTTTTAAGTTTTATTAAAGATTTGATATACCACACAGGGCAAATAGCTGTCACAGCAATTTACAATACAAAGACATTTTTTTATTATTAATAGTAGGGAAGGAGAAAAGATTGGAGTGATAGTATAGGAGAATGAAAAGGGAGGAATTCCATTGTTAATAGGAAAGGATTAATATCATAGAAGTAAAAGGAGAAGGGGGAGTTCACTATTTTTTAAGTTTTCCGAGGACAAGCAGGCATGATAGTTTCACATCTGGGTAACATGTCATGGGAGGACCCTGTGAGCTCAAGGTAACACCTGCAGTATCAGGAGGCAGATGCCAAAGGAAGTGAGATGGCACAGGTTCCACACATACAAGTCCCTGGATACTGCAGGGAAAGAAAACACCTTTGAGAAGCAGTCCTCAGATTAGGTCTGAGTCCCCAAAGACCCATTTATTATTGCCTAGACCACAAACTAGAGAAGTGAAGGCAGAACTACAAGTCCCAGCCAGGCAGAGGCAGGTTAAACCTAAACCCAGGGCTGGAGCAGCACCAGCCAGCATTAGACTTAGGACTGGTTTAAACCAGTCCAGCAAACCACAGAACATAGAAGCAATCAGGGTTAGGAACACACCTGTGCCTAGAACTAATTACCCTGTTGCAGGGAGAGAAAAGGATGGATCCCTTAGCAGCAAGAGGGAGCCATAGAACTGGAGAGCTCTTTGCAAGTCTGAGAAGTGCAGATCTCTCCAGCTAAGCCCTGGGGAACAACAAGGAATACCACACTATAAGGAACAGGTAGGAATCCAGGACTGGGAGGCTCTAGGGGACACCTTAACTCTTTGTCCAGAGGAGGTAGAAATGGAATAGAGCCTTAGTTCCTACAGTGCAGATGGTGGTTATCCAGTGACTCCAGGCTGTGAGGAAATGGACATGAGCTGAAATCAGTTAAAGTGAGTAGCTGACAAAGGAAAATGCTGTATGTTTGAATTGAATTGGATTTAATGTACAAACTTTTAGTTAAGAAAAGCAACCTTACAAGAAAGCAGGTCTGAAGGCAAACCTTATTTTCTGTCAAGAAAGGAAAAGATTATTTTTGCGTGGTTTTGTTTTGAGGAAATTCTTGCATGCCAAGCCTGTTTGGAGAACATGCACTGCAATTGAAATGACACTGTAGAGAAGTAAAATCCAGTTGGGATTTCAGGAGGGCCTGAATTAAAGCTGATCATTTGGGTGGATAGATCCCCATGCCTTGGGGGATGTAGTAAAAGACAAACCCAAGGAAAATTATCCAGTGCTGAAGTTGCAGTCTGTGAATTTAAAAGCAGTGCTGGAAGATTGAGGAATTGACTTTTCATATTTGCAAGGTACTGAGTGATAGTCCTGGTACAGCTAACTTAGGCTAGACCGAAGCCTGCAGGAAGTCAGGAAGAATACTCAGGGATAAAAGAAGAATATTTTTAGTAGTGTTTAAAACTTGCTGAAAAGTTCGGACTGTGTTTTGTGGTGAAGTGAATTACTTTATTTGCCTAAGGGAAAAGTCCCTGTGTTTTTGTTTGACTGTTCACCGAATGTTTTTCTGAGCATTTTTCACATACCTAAGTGATGGACTGAATAAAAACAAGATTTTTGCAGTGAATCTGAATTTTGAATTATTTATTCTTATACCAGTTTGCAGCAACCATACTACCAACTATGCTCAGGCAGGGTTGAGTGACCCTGGGACCTGGTCCCTAGACTCTTCCAGTACAGCCAAGCTCAGTCACAAACATCATCCATGGAACCTGACATGGGTAGTAAAGTGCGCTGTCACTTTAAATTTTAGGTCCACCTGTACTGCACAAGTGCTGGTGCTATGCCACCTGATGTTGGCTCGTGGTTCCTTCAGTTCTTAGTTTTCTGCTGAGCTGAGAAACTGCAAACCTATTCAACTGGTTTCTACACTTAAATATTTGGGTGTGACTCTTGATTTAGCCCTTACATTTGGTATCGGCAGTTTGTTAGGAGAGGTTTCTTTATTCTTAGCCACCTTCATTCTATAAAGAAACATTTCAAAGAGTCAGCTCTACAAACACTATTGCATGTATTATTTACATTATGTTTAGACTATGGCAACATTGTCTACTTGGGTTTGTCACACCTCTCACAAAGAGGCTTCAGACATTGCAAAACACAGTTATCAGCCTCTTGGGAAATGCCAGAATCTTTGACCATGTTATCCCCCATTATAAGAAATTTCATTAGCTTTCAATGTTTTTTAGATGTAAATTTAAGTTGCTTTGTATAGACCATAACAGCACATTGGGAACAGTAACCTACCTATTTGAACAGATGGGCAACACTGTTCACACCAACATGATGCCAAAGCTCTTTGCAGGGTTTCAGAATGACATCTCTTCATTTTAAATTAGTTGATTGTGCTATTACTGGGGAACAGGGCTTTCTTCTGGCTTGCACCAAACCTCTGGAATAGCTTACCAAAAGAGATCAGGTTAGAACTTTGCTGAAAAATATTTAAGTTCATGCTAAAAACGCACCTTTTTTTTTTAATAGCATTTGAATGTTAAATCAGTCAGGGGTGTTGGGGGAAAGATCAGTTGGGATCTCTGGAAAGAAGACTTTGGCCCTCTTTTACTAAGGTCCGCTAACAGATTAGCGCACGCTAAATGCTAATGCGTGCATGTTAGTCTATGGACGCGTTAGCGTTTAATGTGCGCTAATTCGATTAGCACGCGCTAATCGGTTAGCGCATCTTAGTAAAAGAGGGGGGGTTTGTTTGTGCCTAGTTATATCAATTGTTTATTTAGGATTGACTCGGGTTGCATATGCATGTATTCTTGTTATTTACGTAGTAGGTCTCATCTGACACTAATGGAGTTATTTTCTTTTAATATTAAATATATATATATTGTAAACCACCCTAATCTGGGAAAACTGATGGTATATCAAGTTTTTAAATAAACATAAATACAAGGCTAGGTGCCTTTTTTGCTCTCTGGCTCCTACCCTGTGGATTGATTTTCTGCAGAATGTAAGGACAGTAGGATCTTTGAAACAGTTAAAAAAATATGTCTCAAAGTACACTTTTTAACTGCGGCATTCAAATTATCTCTTCAGGGTAGTTAGTGACATGGTGGTCCAGGTACATTATCTTATCTTCTTTTACTTTGATTAATATTTATTTAACCCTCCCTTTTACTAAGCTACGATAGAGGTTGTTCATAGAATGCTCCAGTGCTCATTGAATTCCTATGAGTGTCGAAGCATTTAGTGCCCTGGGCCCCAGTAGAAACCTCTACCATGGCTTAGGGCTCCTTTTACTAAGGTGCACTAATGTTTTTAGCGCACACAGCAGATTAGCGCGCGCTAACCCCATGCTACGTGGCTAGAACTAACGCTAGCTCAATGCTGGCATTAGCGTCTAGCTCACACGGCAATGTAGCGTGCGCTATTCAGCGCGTTAAAGCCCTAACGCAGCTTAGTAAAAGAGGGCCTTAGCTATTTTAAATTTGTTAGTCTGAATTCTATTCAGTCTTGAATGCGTGTAGTTTCCTATGCATATGTTTTAGAGCTCTTTCCTATTCTATTTGTTTTTTGTAAAATAATCACTGTGTTTCTTTTAAACCAAGTGGTTTAGCAAATTCAATAAACTATACACTTAATCATTAAGGGGGCAGTCGTCAACCTGGGCTACAGTTAAGATGTTTACCCTAGTTATTAGTAATTAGGTGTCATTGCATAGAATGGAACAAGCTCATGGTGAAATAACTTAAAGGAAGCATACATTGATACGAGGGGTTGCTGAAACGTTCTCAGCCCAACCAGGAAGAGAATGACATGGATATGATTCAATCAATGATCTGAATCAATGCCAAAACATAGAATTTCATTTCTGCAAATTGGCACTTAACAAAATAAGATAACACCCTTCAGCTACAGTGGCAAAATAACGATCAGAATTTAGGAAGTTGGTTGGTTGGACCCGGAACCTTTCAGCACCCCTTCATAACGTGAATTCCCTCCTGGATGAGATTTGGTAAAGGATGGAGCCTGATCACGGTTGCCTAACCCTCAACTTGGTAGGAGTTCACAGAGAAAAGGGGAGAGCTGGTTCTAAGCAATTGCTCATTAAAGGAGCAAGTGTCTTCAATCAGCTCCCACTCATGAGTATGGTATTATAGATGTAACAATATTATACATGATTTTATGAGAATTTTATATAACAATATTGACACACACATTAGAATTAAAATGTTGTTTTATTATTACACTCAGTAGTGTTAAAAAGCATAAATAGCAATATTTTTTTTTCTAAACTGTCACTTATGTTAAAGTTTAAAAATACAACTGTATGGTGAATGGAATTCAGCAAAAGTGCATTTAGTGAACAACTCCAAGCTTAATTTTGGGCTTAGTTGCAACTGCAGTGGCATTTTCAGGATCCTTGCACCTGTGCCAGACCCATTACAGACCTCAGGCAGACCATTTTCCTGCCTCTCTTTTGCCATAGGATCCTAATTTTTCAGCCAGACAGCATCACAAGAGGTTGCATCAGCCCCAGCTCCTGCTCCAAAGCCGCACCCCTCCAGGCACCACTCAGACCCCAAGATCACCCAAAGGTAATTTTATTTTCTTTTTTTATATCATTTACAATAACTACACACTTAAGGGGTTATGATAGCAGGGGCATTCTGTAGTTACTGTTGACTAGGCCACCCTTGCTAGACTGATCATGTTAATCCCTACTATAGACTGCTGCACTGGTTACCAGTGGAGGCACGAGTAATATTTAAATTCTCTTGCATTTGCTTTAAGTTGGTTTGGGGATTGGACCCTACCTATATTTTGTCTCATTTCGTACTATACAGCCCTATGAGGATAACCAGAATTTGTAATTTATTTGCCTATCCAAAAATTACTGGTTGTAGATACAGGCCCTTTTTGGATAGAACTTTTATGTTTCAAGTAAGTAAACAGCAGTCCTGGTTAGGTAATTACATCAATGGAGCCAGGTTGACCTATGGCACATTTTGGAAAGAAATTAAAACTGTACTGTTTGATAGATTCATTTCCTAAATAGAAGTTATACTAATTACAATAAACTCTGACTATTCTTAAGAAATATGTTGTATTTTTGCTATTTGTATTTTGTATTTCACTGATTGTCCAGCTCTCTTCAGTGTAAACCGCCTAGAAATCATCTGATTATGGCGGTATAGAAGAATAAAGTTATGTTATATTATGAAGTAAAGCAGTAAAGAGAAGAGAGGCCAGACCTGGAGGGGTGGGAGAGGGGAGAAATACTGGACCAAAGGCAGGAGCAAGAGATAGATACTAAATCGAAGGGAGAGAAGGAAGAAGGGGATAAAGAGGGAGAGATGCTAGCACAGAGCTGGGATACAGAAGAAGGAGAAAGAAAGCTGTTGGTCCTGGGAGTTAAGGGGAAGAAGGGAAGAGAGAGGGGAGGGACAGGGGAGGGACAGGGTCACAGAGACGATATATAGGCCATGCCGGGATCATAGGGACAGGGACATAGAGAGGATATCCTGGACAGAGAAAGATAGGGGCACAGAGGGGAGATGCTGAAAATAGGTAAAGAAGAAACATGAACACAGAGTGGAGATTCTGGACAGGATGTTAGAGACATAGAGGGAAGATGGATGGTAAACATGAATAAAGAAGAGATGGGAAATGAACAGAAGGCCTTGGAATTAGAGAAACCCCCCCGCCCCCCCCCCAAAAAAAAAAAAAAAAAGCCCCAAAACAACCCAGAGATAGCAGAAAAAAGTTACTGGAACTTCAGAAAATGCCCAGAGAACAAATTCTGAATTTATTATTTTGAATATGTTGGCTCTTGGTTTATGTGCATCTTTGATATCTTGCATTTCAGTTTTTAATTATCTAATTTTGTTGTGCATGCAGAGTCTTACTTTTTGAGGTCTCCAGTTCAGAATTATGTCTTAATATCTCTATTACTGATCCACGGTCCCTTATTCCATATTTCTTGAGGATTTGTCTGTGTTTTATGCATATGCCCAAGATATGATATTCTGCTTGAATACAGTAATTTTTGTGTAAATATCTTATAGCAGTGCCATTTGTTTTGTTTTCTCACTAGGTGGCATATTGGTATTTTAAGGCTCAGTATAATATTTACAATACTGTGTTTTAATGGATAAGGTTTTTGCTCTTTGAATCTCGGAAGTTAGTGCTGTTGTGATTCTTCACCATTGCATTGCATTCAGACTTATTTAAATTCATATTTCTAGTCAGTTATTGTTTATTTTCTATTTGAGGTTCAGTCCCTAAACTCAACTAAACCTTAAGGGCTCCTTTTAAAAAGGCGCTGCCTGGCTGGCCCGGAACTTCCTCTCTGACGTTAGAATTGACGTCGGGTGGCGAGAATTGGTCGGCCCCGCGCTGAGGAAGATAAGCAGGGAGAGCTAAGACCTCGGCGCTGGCTTGTTCCCCGATTGCGGCGGTGGCAGCCTGTTCCCCAATGGTGGTGGCTTGGGGGAGGGCAGAGAGAAAGAAAGAAAGAAAGGGGGGACAGGGAGACAGAAAGAAAGAAGGGAGACGGGACACAGACAGAAAGGGGCACGGAGAGAGAAAGACAGAAAGAAGGGGGCAGGGTGAAAGAAATAAAAAGTTGCGGGATGGAAGGAGACAGATGCCAGACCAGGGGAAAGGAAGGAGGGAGGGAGAGAAAGGAAAGAAATTTTGCTTTAAAGCAGATTAACATACATTAGTGAATCACAGTCTGAGATTGAACTTAAGGCAATAGAGGTTTATGTACGGTAACTTACCCAATGTACAAATCATCAGTGAGAGACCTATGATTTAAACCCTGTCATCTTGATGTTAGGGCTCTGCTCTAAACCAGGGGTTCTTACCACAGTTCTCAGGACACACCAGACTAATCAAGTTTTCAGGATATCAATAATGAATATGCATGAGAGAAAGTTGCATCCACTACCTCCAGTGTATGCAAATTATCTCATTTTTATTTTTTAAAATTTATTTTAAAACTTTTGTATTCCACAATTCCTAAATTCTAGGGAGATCACAGGCAGATCACAGAGAAAGCATACACAATTTGTAAAAGAAGACTCAAACAATAGAAACACTAACTTTTCATATACAAATTAAATAAAAATCAGCTTTAAACATAAGGTCAGGCACATAAAGCATTTAAAAGGTCAGATTAATTATTCACTTCACAGGGCTGTACATTTCACCAAATGACTTAAAAATAAGTGCATTTTTAATTGCTTTTTGAACACAAGTAATGCCCTTAAATTCAGAGGTAAATTATCCCATAGTATAGGGTTAACCACTTGGAAAACTGTGGATGAAGATCCAAAAGGCTAAGGGGCTCATAATAATTGAAAAAAAAACGTCTAAAAAGTGGCCTAAATGGGTACTTGGACGTTCAAAAAGCCTAATCGTCCAAGTACCCATAATCAAAGCTGATTTTAGACGTATCTAAAACCAGCTTAGGCCTTTCCCCTGCCTCTAAACGCACAGAGAGAAAAGAGGCGTTTTTAGAGGAGGGGAAAGGGCGGTCTGTGGGTGGGTAGTGGGCCGATCTAGGCGTGCAGCAGGTATAACCAAAACTTTAGGCAGGTTGCCTAGTCGGCACTTATACGTTTTGACTTTGACCAAGTCAAAACAGGTCTAAGTGCCGAAAAGGGGCCACTGAGCTGGTCGTGGCTGCTGCAATCAGCTCAGCGGCCCCAGCAACCTGCCTACCCCCTACAGCAATGATCACGGCAGGAGAGATGGCTCATCTCCCCTGCTGTGATCCACTCTTCTCCCCTTGACAACAATCAGGGCAGGAGGGAGCCCAAGCCCTCCTGCCCCGGGCACCCCCAAACTGCCCGACAGGATTGGGGCAGAATGGAGCCCAAGCCGTTCTGCCCCGAGCACTCCCGAACTCCCTGACAGGATCGGGCAGGAGGGAACCCAAACCCTCCTGCCCTCGACGCAAGGGCACCCCCCGAACCCTGATCACTCCTCCACCCTCAACCCCCTCCCCGTACCTTCAATAACGTTGGTCGGACGGACGGGTGTCAAGCCCGTCCATCCGACAGGCCAGCCTTCCTTTGAATGGCTGGCCTTAGGACCTGATTAGCCAAGGCGGCTCAAATCCCACCTACAGGTGGGGCCTGAGATGCCTGGGCCAACCAGAATAGGCACAGTAGGCTTAGGCCCCTCCTATGGGCGGGACTTGAGACACCTGGGCCAACCGGGTGCTAGTTTGGAGGGTGTATTTTGGCTTAGACCAATCGGAATAGGCCCACAGGAGGGGCCTAAGCCTACTGGGCCTATTTCAGTTGGCCCAGGCGTGTCAGGCCCCACCTGTGGGCGGGATTTGAACTGCCTGGGCCAATCGGGTCCTAAAGCCAGCCATTCAATGGATGGCTGGCCTGTCAGACGGTTGAGCTTGGCACCCTTCCATCCGGCCAACGTTATTGAAGGTACGGGGAGGGGGGGTGGGGTGGGGGGTCACGGGTCGGAAGGGGGTCGCAGGTCGGCAGGGGGGCTATAGGGGCTCGGGGGGGGGGGCCTTGCGTTGAGGGCAGGAGGGCTTGAGCTCCCTCCTGCCCGATCCGGTTGGGCAGTTCGGGGGTGCCTGGGGCAGGAGGGCTTGGGCTCCCTCCTGCTCCAATCCTGTCGGGCAGTTCAGGGGTGCCCAGGGCAGGAGGGCTTGGGCTCCCTCTTGCCCCGATGTCGTCGGGGAGGGAGGGGAGTGGATTCTGTAACCAGTGTTGGTTTTGGCAGACACTAGTTACAGAATCCAGCTTTTAGGCGAAGGACTGGCTCCTCCGCCTTAAAGCCCTTGTTTTGGATGTTTGGGACTTAGGCTTTTTTTAGGTTGATTATATGGTTATATTATATTTAGGTTAATATATAATTATATGGTTATATTATATTTAGAGTGATTATAAGTTTAGACATAGTGGTGGTCTGGGCATTTAAACAGCTGAACTTAGAGGCAGGCCATTATAAAAAAAAAACATTCTTTTGAATGTTTTTTTTGATAATGTTGATAATGGACATTTTTCCTGCCTCTACTTTCAACATTTAAGGCCTTAGGCAAAAAGGGGACTTAGACGTTGTTTTTGAATATGCCCCTCCACTTGTTCAAAAGGTTGTCATACTGTTTTTTTTTCTTTCTGAAGATCTCCAAGTCGATGCTGGTTTGTAGACTTCAAGAGTAGAGAATTAATGTTAAAACCCTAAATTTGATTCTTGCTGAGAATGGAAGTAAATACAGTGGTGCTAGTACCAGTGTGATATATTCAGTTTTTGAAGTTTGAGTCAACAGACATGCTACGAGAGGCCGTTGCCCAGCCAAGGAGAAAATGATGTTCAGGAGTTAAGTTATGGAATTCCTTGGTGGGTCAGATACAAAATTACTACAGACACAGCTATTCGTAGATGCCTTTTTTTAAGTTATCGTTGCTAAAAGTTGATGAACTATCCATGATCTTTCTTATCCACATTATGGTATTTCCCTGAAGATTGTATGTATATCTGTTTTATCATGTATTTGCTTATATTATGTGTTTATTTTAAATACTGTGGATGTAAATTATGTAAACCGTTTAGTTTTAAATGGTATATACATTTTTTAAATAAATAAGCCACTAAACAAACAAATTATGCCATACTTTTGACACTTTTTGTTTCATTTCATAGTATTGAAAAGTGTTAAGAAACGTGTAGAATAACTTGTTTCTTGGCTCTGCTTGGCTGGCTGAGCACTTTTCAGTGGCCCCTTGTATGTGTTCTGTGCTATTTGTAAACCTTGAAGAACATACTTTGGCAAACAAAATAGTAAAACATTACAGTAATCAAAATGGAGGAATATAATAGTCTGTACCACTGTGCAAAAGTTAATTTTTTTTTTTCCTGGAAATTTTTTTTATTGAATTTAATAAGAAAACATAATAAACAAATTAAAGCAAATTGTGGTATCTACACAGCAATCTCAATTTGAAGAAAAAATATAGTTCTAATGACTGACTTAAATTATGCATAGATAAAGTAATTTCTAATGACACCCCAGCAAATTTCCCTATGGATTGACATGATACAACTATTCAAAGAAAAACTTGAACAATCTATTACCTGTGCATTTGTTAAAAATAAAACCTGTGTCTTAGCAACATTTAACGGAAGTCTATTGTCAGTCATCCAATTATAATGGAATGGGTCAAATGAGCTAAAGCTGATTCAATAGAACTAGCCACAGGAAAGAAAAATTGTAAATTGCCTGCATACAATTTGTAGTTCAGACCAAAGCAGGATAAAAGTATACAAACAGGAGTCATAGATAGATTGAACAATAATGTGGAGAGGACTGAGCCCTGAGGAATGCCTGAACTGATAAATATCCACGAGAAGATGTCGGATTCATTTTCATTGTTGATATCCTGAAAAACCTGACTGGCTGTGTATGTCCCAAGTAATGAGGTTAATAGCCAGTGGCGTAGTAAGGGTGAGTGGCGCCGGGGTGGTGGAACCCCTCCCCTGATTCCCTGCCCCCCAGCCGCATGTGCCTCCTTCCCTTTCCCCGTATCTTTTTAACTTCTCTGGCATAAGCAGCGTGCACGGGTCAATGTTGGCTCACCCTTTGACATAATTCCTAGGCATGGGTCCCAGAAGTGACATCGGAGAGTGCCAATGCCGACGCAGGCATCATCCTCGCGCCGGGGGACGTAGAAAAGGTACGGGGAAAGCAAGGAATGCGCACGTGCGGCAAGGAGAGGAGCGAGAGGATGGAGGGGAGGAGGGGTGCTGTGCCCTTAGGAAGACGGCGCTCGGGACAGACCCCACCTGGCTCCCCCCCCTTACTAGCCATTTTTAAGAGCTATTCTTCTAAACAAAGGATACTTTCTTGTTTGTTGTCATTTTTCCTTTTAGCATTTCATTACTGTTCTCTTAGGCTTCTGCAGCTGGAAACATCATTATTACAGTTGTCTGAGAAAGTGGAACTGATAACTGAAATGTTGGTTCCACTTACTCAGATAATTGCAATAATTATTCCATTAATAAGCCACTCCTATTTTTCTTTCCTCTTACCGAGCATCTTGTTTCTTCATGTAGGAGTATTTGAATCAGCTCGACTATTGTGACTGGATATATTTGGGTTCACTTTAACTTATCATGGACCTTTCTAAGGCAATTTTTGGAACCAGAGCTATGAGTAAGGATATGAAAACCTGTGCAACTGAATTGTTTTCTTTCTTCTTTTTCTGACAGCAGAATGTGAAAAATAAGAACATAGGAATATCCATACTGGGTCAGACCAAAGGTCCGTGTTGCCCATTATCCTTTTTCCTCACAATGACTAATCCAGGTCACAAGCCCTGGCAGAAACCCAAATAGTAGCAACATTCCATGCTACTGAACCCAGAGAAAGCAATGGTTTCCCCATATTTGTCTCAGTAGCAGACTATGGATTTTTCTGCTAGGATCTTGTCCAAACCTTTTTTTTAAACCCAGCTAAGCTAACTGCTATTATGACATCCACTGGCAATGAGTTCCTGAGATTAACTATTCATTGCATGAAAAAATATTTCCTCCTATTCATTCTAAAGGTATTTCCAAGTACCTTGAGTGTCACCTAGGGCACCTTTTACTAAGGTGCGCTAGCATTTTTAGCGTTTTAGAAATTACACGCTACACTTCTAGAGCTAACGCCAGCTCAATGCTGGCGTTAAGGTCTAGTGCGCACGGCAATGTAGCCTGCGTTATTCCATGCGTTAAAGCCCTAGCACACCTTAGTAAAAGGAGCTCCTAGTCTTTGTAATTTTGAAAGAGTAAAAAATCGATTCAGAACTATAGGGATATGATTCTGAACTCCATTAAGTAGAAGAGTGGCCTAGAGGCAGAGCTGCTGCCTCACTGCGGGATCAAATCCTAGGACTGCTCCTTGTGACCCTGGGCAAGTTACTTAATCCTCTATTATCCCAGGTACAAAATAAATAACTGTATATATGAGTTTAAGTTTCAAGTTTCAAGTTTATTAGGATTTTATATACCGCCTATCAAGGTTATCTAAGCGGTTTTACAATCAGGTACTCAAGCATTTTCTCTCTCTGTCCCGGTGGGCTCACAATCTAGCTAATGTACCTGGGGCTATGGAGGACTGAGTGACTTGCCCAGGGTCACAAGGAGTAGCGCGGGGTTTGAACCCACAACCCCAGGGTGCTGAGGCTGTAGATCCAACCACTGCGCCACACACTCCTCCAAACCACTTTGAGTGTGGTTGTGTAACTACAAAAAGGTAGTACAGTACTCCCCTCAAATTTGTGGGGGTTCCATTCCAGGAACACGTGTGAGTTTTGAAAAATCGCAAATGCAGTTTAGGAGCGGAGCGGAGGCAAGAGAGAGCAGCTGGTACTGAAAATCGGATGGGGGATCATTCTGAGTATTTTCCGACCACCTCTTCTGGGAACTAATGTCAGGCTACACCAATCAGGAGCTTCTTTGCCACGCTATCTGGCGTGTCAAAGGAGTTTTTGATTGGTGTAGCCTGACTTTAGTACCAGGAAGAGGCGGTTGGAAAATACCGCGAAAGACTGAGTTCGCGATTCGTGAACCGCTAATTTGTGGGGGTATAGTGTTCCAATCCCTTTTCCTGTTACCACCCAAAAAAAAGAATATTGAGGTTACTGAAGGCACTACATTGAAATTCTTGGCTCAGTGTATCGCAGTGATTATTAAAGCAAATGGAATGTTAGGAATTATAATGATTCTGTATAGATCCATAGTGCAATCACACCTTATGCAATGTCCCCCGGATTTTATATACAGTACCTAAATTTGTGCACCAAAAATTGGATGTGCTCCTGAGATGTGAGAGCAAATTATTTGGCTAATGAGGCAATCAACATCAATAATTGGACGCTAACAGTCAATCATTAAGTTAATTGCACTCATTCCAATTTTCATGCACATCTGGCTGCACACTCTTAACACCTAATTCTAATATTACATCACTCAGTTACAATGGTGTAGCAAGGGAGGTTGGCACCTTGTGTGGTGGCCCCCATTCCTCTTCGCTGCTTGAGCATCCCACACCCCCATGTACCTCTTTAAATGTTCACCAGCAATGAGCAGCATCTTCCACTTGCAGCTCGCGCCAACCTCGGCTCCCTTCTGATACCATATCCTGGTTCCGTGACCAGGAAGTGACATCAAAAGGCAGCCAGGGCTAGTTCAAACTGCAAGTGGAAGACGCTGCTCATTGCTGGTGAACATTTAAAGAGGTATGCAGGAGGGGGGTGGAGAGGAGGAAAGATGCATCTCCCCCGCAAAGACAGCACCCAGGGTGGTCCAGCCCCCACCCCCCTTCTACGCCACTGCTCAGAAAGGAGAATGGCCATGAGAGGGGCATGTTCATTTCAGGATTTTTTTGAACATTTATGTGCTTTCCTACAAAATACTAACCTGGGTGCCAGCATTTATACCAGGTTTCATCAGGTGTAAGTTTGGTGACTAACATTAGGTTCAGGAATCAGCGCTAAGCACGATTCGATAAGTGGTGAATGCCCTTTATAAAATCACGCTTAGGGCAGAATTTTTTTTTTTTTTCCTTTGCTGATTTTGAGCACCATTTATAAAATCCCTCCCCCCTTGTGAAGTTCTGGTCTCCCCATCTCAAAAAGGATATAAAGAAACTAGAAAAGGTTCAAAAAGACAAAACAAAATGGTTAAGGAAACAAAATGGCTTCCCAAGATTCAAAGCTAAACAGGGTTGGGCTCTTGAAGAGAGATGGCAGAAGTCTATAAAATCACACGTAGGGTGGAAAAGGCAAATCAATAATGGTTAGTTATTGTTTCAAATAGTACTATGGCTAAGGGAGACTCCAGGAAGCTAATAGGTAGGACTTTTAAAACAAAACGATAGGAGGATATTTCTTCTTTAAGTCCATAGTTAAATTACGGAATTTGTTACCGGAGGATGAAGTGACATCAATTAGCATAGCTAAGTTCGAAAAGGGTTTAAAAGGGGTAAAAATATACATAGAGCTGGGAAAAATACTGCTTATCCCTGAGAAGGACTAGATCTTTGGAATCCTGCCAGGTACCTGAGGCCTGTATTGACCACTGTTGCAAACAGGATGCTGGACTTGATGGACCTTTTGGTCTGTCCCAGTGTGTCAAATCTTATGTTCACATAGTTAATAGAAGAGTATTAAAAAAAAAAAATAGACAACAATCAGTTAAAGCAATGTGCAATCATGTTTTGTTTATTATATGGCTCATCTTCTAACTTGGCAGGAAACATAGTTTATCACATTTTAGGGAGCCTACTACATAATGTGACATGTGTTTAATTTTCCATCTGCATCATTTTGTTTACAAATGAATGTTAAATTAATATTATTAACTTCTAAAGCCAATCTGTTCAATATTCCATGCTGTTCCGAGATCCCTATGAATTGTTAAATGTGTTAAATGTGTTTAAACAACTTTAAGAGGTTTAACAGCTTTAAACATCGCATACAAATAGCTTTAAGAGGAAACTTCATTTACCACTCTTTGGGCACATTTCCAAAAGTAAATATCAAGGGTTAGGATTATGTTCCCTACATGAAACCGAACATAATCCTGTTTTGTTTTTTTTTAACCCTTCCCATAGCTTCATAGGAAGCATACAGTTTACATGTTCATGAAGAAAATAAATGAGAGCATAGGGAAGGGCATGACAGAAGGGAAACCTAACCAGATTTCCCTTGTCCCATATCCTTCAATATTTGCTCCCTGGAGCAAATTCACTAGAGTTTGCTAACAGTTCCTGTGCATGCTAAACTGATTTAGTATGAGCAATAAATATTCATGAAAAGCCTTAAACTATGTGTTAAGGTGCTAGCTAATGTATTATTGAGCAGAGGGAATACCATAAGGTTTGGACACATTAATGAGCTTAATGAGATGCAGAACAGAGGAGGAAGAAAGAGTGAGAAGCAGAGAAAGAGGAGTAAGGGTAAAGGAGAGAAGGCAGGAAGGTGGTTAGGAACCCTTGATGCTGCTTGCAACCATGGCGTCATCTCTTGAATGGTCATCCAGGCTGCATACCTTGCATAGGCACTTTCTGACTGTTACTGAACAGTAAAATGAGAGGCTGATATTCAAAGTGATTTAATTGGACAGAAGAGGCTCCTACCCAGGTAAATCTTGGCACTGTAGCTGATATTTGGCCATACTTAGCTAGACAGTACTACTAAATATTGCGTATGACTAACATGACCATTTATTTTTTTCATCAAATCGGGACATCTATTAATTGTCAGTCCCGCCCCCAATCCCTCCCCCAATTTCTTCCATTCATTTTTCATGTACACATAATATCTTATTAATTCATAATGGTAACCATAAAATTAAAAAAAAAAACCACAAAGCACACTATACGCAGAGAAAATGATAATTATCATTTATATTTGGGGGTTTTTCAAAGATTACATTACATTACATTAGTGATTTCTATTCTACCAATACCTTGCAGTTGAAGGCGGATTACATAAGAGTTGTCAGGAGGTTACAAGAATTGTAACATAACATGAGAGTTGTCGTAAGAGTTACATAAGAATTACATAAGAGTTGTCGAGACCTTAAGGTGATACATATTGAGTAATTAGAAGCATTTTAGATTTGTTATGGGTATAGAGTGGGTAAGTGGGTATTGGGTAGGAACCGGTCGTGTTAAATAGGTTTTATGTATTTTTTGAAGAGTAGAGTTTTAGTTTCTTTCTTGAAGGTTTTGTAGTCTGTGGTCGAGAACAGCAAATTGGTGATTTGTCTGTCCAGTTTAGCTACTTTGGTGGCTATTAGGTTGTCATATAGTTTCCTTCGTTTGACATTTTCCTGTTCCCGCCTAGGCAGGCGGTGGCTGCAAGAAAAGTTCCGGGGCAGGCCGAGGTTAGAAGTCTCCTCCGATGGATACAGCGCCGCGGCTGCCATAACATTTAAAATAATAGCGATCAAGGGGGGGAGGGAGCAGGTGTGGGGAAGTCTGGAGCTGCAGGGCCGGCATTAGAGACCGCTCCCCCGCCCCCCCCCCCCTTGGTATGCCACTGCGAATGATGCTTTTATTACTTTGTTGATTTGTGGTTGCATGGTACAGCCTCTGTCAATCAGTACTCCTAGAAGTTTTAGTGTGGATTGAATGGGGTATGAGATCGAGTTTATTACTAGATTTGTTAAGGTTGGAGTTTTGTTGTTTTCTAGAAGGATGAATTTTGTTTTGTCAGAGTTAAGTTTTAGTGTGTGCTCTGTCATCCATTTTGCTACTGTTTCGAGTGTTCTGTGTATTGTGCCTGTCGTGGTGGGTTCTGGGTGGTCGAAGGGGAGGAAAATAGTGATGTCATCTGCATAGCTATATGAGGTTATGCCATGTTTGTCTAGGTAGGAGCTGAGGGAGGCTATGTATATAGTGAATAGTGTGGGAGATAGGGGTGATCCTTGGGGAACGCCGCAGGGATTGAACCATGGTTCTAATTTTTCTTGTTTTGTTTTAACCCTGTAAGTTTTGGATTGTAGGAAGCCTTTAAGCCATGAGAGTACCTTACCTGAGATTCCTATGGAGTCTAGTGTTTGTAGGAGGATGTCATGGCCTACCAGGTTGAAGGCTGCAGAGAGGTCTAGTTGTATGAGCAGGATTTTCTTGTCTGTACAGAGGTGTTGCCTGGCAGTGTCCATTAGTGTTCCTAGTAGGGTCTCAGTGCTGTAATTGGCTATGAAGCCAGACTGTGTGGGATGGAGTAAGTTGTAGTTTTCTAGGTATGAGGTTAAGGTTTTGGCTATGAGGCCTTCCATCAGCTTGATGTACAGTGGGATTGAGGCTATGGGTCTGTAGTTGGATGGTTGGTCCATTGCTCCTTTGGGGTCTTTTAGTATCGGAGTTATGATGATTTTGCTGAGTTCTTGTGGGAAATGACCCTCTATGAGTAAAGATTGTATCCATTGTAGAAGCAGGGAGTGGAATAGTATACTTGAGGCTTTCAGTAGGTATGGGGGGCAGAGGTTAAGGTCACAGGCTGCGTGGCTGTATTTATTATATAGATTGTTGATATCTGACCATTGTATGGGTGCGAAATGGGACCAGGTTCTGTCTGCTGTCACTGGTTCTTTTTCTGTGGGGGGAAACGAGGTCTCTTCTATGTGAGTGGGGATTCTATTGAACATGGCTCTGATGTTTGCGATCTTGTTTTTGAAGTATGTGGATAAGAGAGTGGCTGAGGGAGGGGGGAGTTGCTGTTGGCTAGGTAGAGTGTGGTGTCTGTGAGAACTTTTAGTAGCTGGAATAGCTGTTTTGTGTCTTGGGGTCCCTCTCCTATTTGCTTTGAGTAGTATGTCTTTCTTTTTTCTTTCAGTTTTTGTTTATATTTTTGGTTCATTATTCTCCATGCTGTTTTTGTGGATTCTTGGCTGCTTTTTCTCCATTTTCTTTCTAGTTGTCTGCATTGTCTTTTGAGTTAGAGTAGTTCGTTGTCGAACCACTTGTCTGATTTTCTGTGGATTTTGGTTTGGGGTTTTTCTGGGGCTACTTCATCCAGGGTTGCAGTACTTAGATGGTTCCATTGTAAGATGAAGTCTTTGGGTGTGTAGTATTGGATTGTGGTGTATGCTTTTGTCCAGAATATGGTGGGGTCAATATGTTTGCGTGAGTTGTAAGTTGTTTGTTGAGTAATTGGAATGCTTTTGTTATTGGTCCAATTGATTTCTAAGGAGTATGTGTAGTGATCAGACCAAAGGGATCGGTTCGATTTTCTGTTTGACGTTTGGATCTCTGGTGTGCTGTGAGTTGTTTTCGGGTATATGAGTGATCTTCGGTGGGGTTGATTTTTGGTCTTGTATGGGTTTGTCGGTTTTCTTCTTGTTGATTGTGGGATGGGTTGGTGTGTGTAAGACTGATAGTTTGAGTTTCTGTCTATTGTGAGATGCCAGGTTAGTTGGGTAATTCCCTTGGAATTTGCTATAATTGGTATTGGAGAGATGTTGTTTGCAGTTGCTTTCCAGTCAGTTAGGAGGAGGGTTATCAGTAGGATTGCTTGTGGATATTTTGGTGGTGTGGTTCTCGTGGTGGTGTTAAGTATAGCGACCACTGTAGTGGTGGGTAGAGGCGGAGTGCTCTCCAGCGTCTGGGTTTCGTCTCGGTCTGTCGGTGGAAGAGGGTTGCAGGATTCGGAGAAGGCTCGGCGACAAGCAACGGTGGGGAGGGGTGGAGAATTTTTTCCCTCGCCCGAGTCCCATTTCGGTCTGTCGATGGAATAGGGTTGCTGGATCAGGAGAGGGCAGGAAGTGTTCAAAATTGAGTTGCTGGGCCTTCCAACTGGCTCAGCGACTAGCAGTGGTGGGGAGGGGCAGAGTGTTCTCCCATGCCGGAGTCCCATTTCGGTTAGTCGATGGGAGAGGTGGTTAGGTCAGGAGAGGCAGGAAGGATCAAAATTGAGTCTTGTAGCCATCAACTGGCTCAGCAACTAGTGGTGGTTGGGAGGGGAGGAGTGCTCTCCCATGCCCGAGTCCCGTCTCGGTCTGTCGATGGAAGGGGTTGCAGTGTCAAGAGAAGGCAAGAAGTGTTCAAACTTGTGTTGCTGGGGAGGGGCGGAGTGCTCTCCCACGCCCGAGTCTCATCTTGACTGGTCGATGAGAGAAGGTGATAGGGACAGGAGAGGCTAGAGGTTCAAAATTGAGTCGCTGAGCTTTCCAACTGGCTCAAGCACTAGTAGTGGTGGGGAGGGGCGGCGTGCTCTCCCACGCCCAAGTCCCGTCTTGGCTGGTCGATGAGAGAAGGTGATAGGGTCAGGAGAGGCGGGAGGTTCAAGATTGAGTCGCTGAGCTTTCCAACTGGCTCAGTCACTAGTAGTGGCGGGGAGAGGCGGAGTGCTTTCCTACGCCCGAGTCCCGTTTCGGTCCGTCGATGGAAGAGGGTTGCAGGGTCAGAAGAAGTCAGGAAGTGTTCAAGCTTTTGTTGCTGGGGAGGGGCGGAGTGCTCTCCCATGCCTGAATCCCATCTTGGTCCATCGATGGAGGATGGTAGCAGGTTCAGGAGGGGCAGGAAGGTTCAAAGTTGAGTCGCTGAGTCTTCTAACTGGTTCAGCAACCAGTGGTGGTGGGGAGGGGCAGAGTGCTCTCCCACGCCCAGTTCCTGTCTCTATCTGTTGATGGGGGATGGTAGCAGGGTCAGGCAGGCATTGTTCAAAGTCTGAGTTGCTGGGCCTTCCAACTGGCTCAGTGACCAGCAGTTGTGGGTGAATAAGAAAGTAGTTAAAGTAGATTAAAGCAGAATACGAGATAGAGGTGAAAGAAAAGAATTCTAGCTGTAGGTGAAAGAAAAAATCGAGGTGTAGGTAATAGAAACAATAAACAAATAAATAAGTAAGTAAAATAAAGCATAATAGAGAACAAATAAAGTACAAATTCGAGATGGTTTGGTCAGGTAGATGGATCCTGCATTGTGGAGATGCTCCGACGCTGCTCCCCGAGGTGATGGGCAGGGGTCACTGCCTCAGTCCCTTCCTTCTCCTCTGTGATGGTTTTCCAGTGGAGATTGGTGCCGCCGAGATGGCAGTGGCCTTCATGGTGCTCCCGGTTCGGCTCTGTGCCATGGTGCTTGGGTGCACGATCTCTCCTTAGGTCCCTATGCTCTGCAATTGCTTTCGGGAAGACAGCAACGCTGTAGTAGGTGGCGGTGGCATTTTGGTAAAGACCAACGCTGCTGTAGGCGGCGGTATCCTCCAGCGCTTTGGCCCTGGTTATCCGCCGCGTTATTGGCTTCAGACCTTTTCCGCGGCTTGTGGCTCTTTGCCGCGGCATATGAGCGAACGGTTGCTGATAGAAACGGCCAAGTGAAACTTAAATGAAAACTAGAACTTAAAAGCGAAAACTTAAATGAAATTAAATGAAAATTTAAAAACGAGTAGCGCGACCTGCTCAGGCATCTGTCCTCGACACCATGTAAAAGATGTCAAGGCAGATGACTTTCAAATAATAATAATAACAGTTTATATACCGCAGGACCTTTAAGTTCTATGTGGTTTACAATGATTAAGAAATGTTACAGATTGAGTAGTACTAACAGAGTTAAAGTTTAGCGGTCAGTTATTGTGGGGAGAGATTGTGCAGTGCAGCTGCCTACATACTTTAGGAACAGATATGTTTTTAGGTATTTCCTAAATTCCCCATAAGTATTTGCAAGTATGAGTAATTGTTTCAGATCTTTACCCCATAATGCTGCCTGATATGAGAAGAGATATTAAAGATGTCTTTTAAATTTACATCCTCTGACCGGTGGGGAAACAAAATTCAAGTTTGAGCTTCTCATGTGTTGATTAGTTGAGAAAGAGAAAAGGTCAATTATATCTGGAGGCTAGGCGGAAAAGTACCTTAAAGCAGAAACATCCAAACTGAAACTTCAAATGTGCTTCCACCGGCAGCCAATGCAGGAGTCGGTAGGAAGGAGCTACATGATTAAACTTCTTCAGCCTCAAAATCAGCCTGACTGCCGCATTTTGCACCAGTTGTAGTCGCTTCAAGTTCTTCTGGGTAATTGCCAGATAGACGATATTACAATGGTCAAGTTGGCTTAAGGGATAAGGGATTGACCATCATTCTGAATGATGAAGCATCAAAATATGCTCTAATGGACCAAAGCTTCCAGTGAGTAAAAAAACCCTTTCTGACCAAAGAGTCCACCTGGTTTTTCATGGTTAGACCCGGGTCTAGTATTACTCCCAATACCTTCATAGTAGATTGGATAGGGTAACTAAGTTTGTTGATTCACAGCGACGTTTTAGTGTCAAGTGGGTGTGGTGAGGCTACAAAGAATTTGTTTTTTCTGAGTTAAGCTTCAGTCTAAATTCAGTCATCCATTGTTCCATCACATTTAGTACTTCTGTTGCCATAGGAGTGACTTCGGAGAGAGAGGTAGTGAATGGGATAATGATCATGAAGTCGTCTGCGTAACTGAAAAATTTTATCCCTAGTTGGGACAATTGCGCACCTAGTGATGACACATAAACATTGAAAAGCAATGGGGTCCCTTGTGGAATGCCAGATGGATTACTCCAAGTGTCAGAGATATTGTGGTTAAAGCGTACTTGATAGGTGCGGGACATAAACCTTGGAACCAGTCTAACACCTCGCCTCACCTTGCGTCCAAGCATTGTAACAGTTAGTTTCCCTTGGTTCACTAAGTCAAAGGCAGAGCTCGTATCAAATTGCATATCAGAGCGTTAAGGCCTCTACTAAACAAGGAACGTAAATTATCCAGGATGGCCGCGATTACTGTCTCAGTGCTGAATAGAGGTCTAAAATCAGATTGAGTTTCATATAAAAGAAAAAACTGATCAAGATATTCCATCAATTGGGTATGTACCAATCCTTCCATGATTTTTACAAAAAATGGAATATGCAATGTCACCTCAGTAACTTTAGAAAAATAGGCAAATATAGTGCAAAATATAGACAGCAGATATAAATTCTCAAAACTGACTAAGAAAAAAGCACTAATGGCCCAATCTGTCACACTGCGCTAACAGTTTTTAGCGCAGAAAGCCACACTGAATGGCCCGCGCTGCTCCTGATGCTCATAGGAACTCTATGAGCTTCGGGAGCATCGCGGGCCATTCAGAGCTGCTCACCGCACTACAAACTGCTAGGGCAGTTTGATAGAAGAGGCTTTAAGTTTTTTTGTATATGATATTCTGAGGCTGTACTTGATTGAATTTTGGTTTTCTTTGTTTGCTTGCTTTTTTTCATAATTTGAAAATGGATATTGTCTATTTGTGTTGTTTGGTTTGCCTTCACACTGAAAAGAGCACTAAGCCATGTGTTATTGTTTTGCCTTTACAATGAAAAAAAAAAGCACTTAAGTTGTTTGTGTGTGATAATATGAGGGCTGTTCTTGATATGTTTTGTGCATAAATAATTAGAACTAAAATTATTGTCTGGACTGAAATATCACTGGCATTGAGTTGATACTTGGCTTTCTATGCACAATGCAGAACCCAGCATGCCTGATAAGTTGTAATTTTATTAATCTTTCAATCATAATAAAAGTAAAAAAAACCCCACAAAAAAACCTAAACTACTACAGGCCAAAAATATTTATTTGCAATGCCATAGGCCCATAAAATCATCTTTCTGCTTTGAGTGGGGAAAGGCAGTGAAGAAAATTAAGACTGTGGGGATAGTGAAAAATAAACATTAAAATAACATAAAATATCATTTATATAACTCAAGACCTTACAGTTCTATGCGGTTTAACAAATAAAGAAAAACTGAACATTTGCAGTGAAATATAAAATTAATTCTTCAAGAATCTCCCATACAAGTAATCATGCAGTGGTTAAGCCGCTTCTCAAAAAAACCCTCACTGGACCCCACCTGCCTGTCCAACTATTGCCCTTTCTCCCTTCGTCTATTCATATCCAAGCTACTTGAGCATGTTATTCTCCATCATTGCCTTGACTTTATTTTATCTCGACAGATTCTTGATCCTCAACAATCAGGCGGTCACCCCCAACACTCCAGAGAGACTGCCCTCACTAAAGTCTGCAGTGACCTGTTCATGGCCAGATCCAAGGGCCTTTACTTGATCCTCAACCTTTTTGGCCTGTCTGCTGCCTTTGATACTGTTAATCACAGCTTTGATACTGTTAATCACAGCTTACTCCTTGGTATGCCGTCCTCATTTGGATTCTGCAAATCTGTTCTCTCCTGATTTACCTCCTACCTCTCCCATCACACCTTTTATAGTATGTGTTGGTGGGTTCTATTTTGCTGCTATCTTGCAACGAGTTGGCGTACCCCAGGGTTCTATCTTAGGATCTCTTCTTTTCTTTCTCTATACCTCTTCCCTCGGTACCCTGATCTCCTCCCAAGGCTTCCAGTATCACCTATATGCTGATGACTCACAGATCTGCCTAAGATTTCACCTAAAGTCCAAGAAAAAATTTCTGCCTCTTTGTCTGACATTGCTTCCTGGACATCCTGCCTTCATCTGAAACTAAACATGTCTAAGACTGAGCTGCTCCACTTTCCTCATAAACCCTCTAGTCCTCTCCCTCCGTTTTCTGTCTCTGTAGATAATACTGTCATCATTCCAGTTTCTTCTGCTCACAACCTTGTAGTCATCTTCGATTCTGACCTCTCGTTTTCTATGCACATCCAACAAACTGCTAAGGCCTGACACTTCTTTCTCTATAACATCTCCAAAATTTATATTTTCCTCTCTGAGTACACCACCTGGACCCTTGTCCATACTCTTGTAACCTTACACTTAAATTACTGCAATCTACTTCTAACTGGTCTTCCGCAGTGTTGCCTCTCCCCTTTGCAATTTGTGCAAAACTGTGCTGCATGATTTATCTTCTACCAACCTCACTATACTCATGCCTCCCCTCTCCTAAATCACTTCACTGGCTCCCTATCTGCCTTCGCATACAGTTCAAGCTATATTGCTCTCCTACAATTGTGTTCATTCTGCTGACCCTCAATATTTCTCCTTTCTTCTCTCTTCTATTCAACTTCCCAAAGAACTCCATTCCTCAGATAAACTGCTCTTAGCTGTATCCTTCTTCTCCAATGCCAACTCCAAATTTTGTTCCTTTTATGTAGCTGCTCCCTATGCCTGGAATAAATTACCTGAGTTTGTCCGCCATGCCCCTTTCCTTACCTTGTATAAAAGCAGACTGAAAACCCACCTTTTTGATAGAGCCTTCAATCCATAACCCTACTCCCCATTGCCCACCACACTGGCCAGCAGATTAACCATTCTCCCTAACTGTATCCATAGCATCCTGTTTGTCTGTCTTGTCTGTTTAGATTGTAAGCTCTTTCGAGAAGGGACTCTGTACAGTGCTGCATTCATCTGGTAGCGCTATAGAAATAATAATAATAGGAGGAGAAGGAGGAGGAGGAGTGATAGAGAAGGATTCAATGAGACCAGGACAAATTAGGCAAAGGAAAACAAGAATGAGAAGCCAGACCATTTTCAATAGGAGACAATAGTTGTTACATTTCTCTGGAGATTTTTATATTTATGTCACCACTGCTCAGCAGGTTGTTCTTGTTATATTAGAAGCCTAAACCCCTGGTGAAACCAGAAGTGGTTATGTTTAAAAGATATTTCATATTCCCACCAAGGAGCTTAGCCATCAAGAACTAGGGAATGTTGATATTCCATTGTTAAGTCAGCAAAGTTAGCAAGAAAAGATCTTAAACTCAAGCATATAGTATATAGCATATGAGAGGTCTAATAAACTTTTTGCTTTACTGGAAAGGTCATCTGGTTCTACACCAATCCAAATCAAAATTACCTGGCAAGATCTCAACAGAGTAAAATAGATTATATGCTTTTATCCCAGAAATAAGCAGACTGCTTTTACAACATTCTCTGACAATGATTTCCAGAGTTTAATTACAGGTTGAGTGAATAAATAATTTCTCAGATTTGTTTTAAATTTACTGCTATAGGGCTTTTACCTAGTGAGCCACAGCCACTTCCTTTTGGTTGTGGGGGTTCCTACCATGAGAGCTTAGTGATCCTAGCCATGTGAAGGTAAAAATACCTGAGAAGATCATAGCTTAGCAGATCTCTAAGCTATCATATCAGATGTGAGGAAGAAAAATATTAGTGGAAGCTGCTGCGGCTCAAAGTGTAAAAGCCTTGTTCCCATTTTCCGGAGGTCATTGGTTCAAATCCCAGCACATATTTTAATTGTGGGATTCTATCTTGCAGGTGCACTTTGATGATCTCACAATGAGGTCAGTATTGTGCAGCTGCACACCTCCATTTGCAATGAAGTAGAAGCCATGCTAAGGTCTGTATCTGTTTTTTCTGTTTTTAAGCTTTTGCAACTGAAGTTCTGTATGCAATCTATATAATTTTTTTTCATGGGCTTTCTTTGCTTTCAAAATTGAGCTGATTGAAGCACTGTTTAGTCAGATAAAAAAGGTAGCTTTTTAGCAAGAATGCTAAAGCTGTGTTTTTAATGTGCTGTGCTTCATTTAATGTATTTTTTTTCTCTAATTAGAAAATAGCATTGATGTTTGTGTACAAAAAATAGGTTTTGCATGCAATATATCTGTTTTTAATGTGCCCTGTTTATGTGGTGCCTTATTAAATATATTTGAAGCTTAATAAAGCAAAAATAAAAACCCAGAGAGCTATTTAGCAGATCACATTAAGGACATCCAAAGAGTGCCTAAGTTCCATCCATAGAACTCAGATCTATTAGAAGCCCAAACTAAGTTCAAAGTAGACTTGGTTTTCATTCATTTACAATATAGGCATGATATGGATGCCCTAGGTTGCTCAGTGTTATGTAAATGAATCAAAATATGTCTATATTGAAACCTCACCCAAACTATACCCATTCCATGCCCATGCTTATTGAGTTGGCACGTGTTTTAAAGATGGGCGTCCATAAAATTGTGGAAGCGTCTACATAGTGGTGTCCACATCCTTTGGATGCCTAAGTGCCAATTATCGCTCGTTAAGACTCTTAAATGGTTCATTATCCACATACTTTGGACGTCTAAGTCACGCTCAGCATTAGGCGTGATTTAGGCATCCTTTATAGAATTAGGGGTAAATTCTCTATTACTGCGTTTAACTTAGGCGTGCTTTGGACGTCCGATGTAAGTGAATAATTATGGAGTTAAGGGTCTTAATTAATGTTAATTACGAGATAAACGACACATAGACGTCCCTAAGAGGTAGTTGACGGACTGACGTCTACAGAAAGCATAGTCCCGTCTCCAGCTCTGGACGTGGGCGTTCCATGGGCGTTCCGTGGGCATGCCAAATGGGGACGCTAGATAGGCGCTACCTGAGCGAACGCCTGCGTCTAAATATCGTGTATTATGTAGACGTAAGAAACCCTGGTCTAACTTGGATTTCAATGCCGTTTCAACTTTCGTAATTGCGGCTCTTTGTTAGACGCGAGGCAGACGTTCGCTGTATTTTTTCATCAATAATTCCAATAGTGAGTTTGAATAGGTAATTTTAATCTTTTCTCTGTCCTAATAAATATAATGTCAATGGAACACATTATATTGCATGGATAACAAACCACATTTCTGCCCGAACAATAATATAATTTACACATGGCTTTTACAACCCCCTTTTTTTTCTCAACAAACAGCACTGCAATCGGCTCTCTTTAGAAAGCAAAGAAAAATCAGCACACATTATCAGCACTTAAAAAGAGTATAAACAGATACACACCTTAACATTCAGCTTCCCTCATTGCAAAATGGAGGTCTTCAGTTGCACAAAACTGACCTCATTGTGACCTCATCAATCTGCACCTTCAAAGTAGTATGCCACAATTAAAAGATGTGCTGGGTGTAGAACTCACAACCTCTGGATGTTAGGAGCACAAGCTAGCTCCTAACACATAGAGCTACAGCTGCTTCTACTTAGGTCCATCTCACCACCCTTTCATATCATACTTGACTGAGCTGTCTATGCTCATTAGCTATCATATCAGGATGAACTCAAATAAGTTTAAGCAAAGGAATGCCTAAAGATTTGGAAGGTTTTCAAGTAGAAAACAAATATCAAATATGTATTAAAGAATTGCAGCACAAATGATGCTGATCGGTAAGGGCAAAAAAACACCACTTTTCCGGGTATGACGCCTAAACGGAACAGATTACTTACAGTCATATATCCATTAGTACAGTGCTTAGAATGAAGATTAGCGTGTGAGAAAAATGGAGCTCCACCTCACATGCATTCAAGCACACTTGGGAATATGGGTTTGGGGTTCAGTGAAAGCAGCGCTTTTAACCATTGAGCTACCACTCTTTTGTCTCAGCCTACTATGACATTATAGCTAAACTCCTTTTCCCTTAGCACTTCACTAAGATATGATATGACAAGGGAGCCAGAGACATTGGAGCAAAAGTTGCTGTAGGTCAGTGAGGAAAGGCACTCTACCAATCTTCCGGGCTTTGAGGGTTCAAATCCCAGCCTGTATTTTACTTGTGGCATATCTGCCTTCCAGGTGCACCTTGATGATGCTTTCCACTTCTTATAGGAGTTGAATATAACATTACTGTACAACTTTACTGTGTAGCAGAAAAATAAACTTTTCCCCCTTCCATGCTAAGAATTTGAGTTCAACTCATCTTATATTTCTCCTTTTAAACATGGTATACTTTGTTAGTTTTTATCATGGTAAAGTATACATTTCTGAAATGGTGAAGAAACAATAATATACAACTGCAGTGTTTGTCTCCTAGCAGAATTAACGGCCTATAAGAAGCGGTATAAGCAAATCCAAACTGCTATAAGCACAAGAAAGCATTTCTAGGTCAACACGGTAATGCTCCTGCTCTGACCTCTGAAACTCCCCAGTTCAACTCCCACCTTTGCTCATTTTAATAAGGTCCTAGTTTTTTCCTATTAGCTCTTATAACAGGGTCTACATGGTGGACCTTGCCATTTGTAAGGTGCACATTTCCCTTTCCAGGCAAACCTATTTTCAACTTACCATGGCTCGGACATCCTAAGCAGTGATGAGAGGAAACCTTTCCTCTGACAGCAAGATGACATTTGTGGATCGCCTGGTTAATGTGCTCTCATCACTGCGCCCTACTGACGTCAGATGCTACATAGGCATGCATGGGTATAAGAAGGTCCAGGTGAGCAGTGTTTCCTTTCTATTCTGTCCTATTGCTTATGCAGATGTTTGAGACTTTACTCTGCCTCCCATTTCTCTCTATTCCACAGAGCCATTAACAAGCTACATGTCATTCTAATATGTTGTTTTATCTTTTCTAGAAGCAGCTCAGATAGTAAGTCCAGGTGAGAATGATATTTTGTAAGCTGCTTAGGTGTCCTTATGATAGAACTAAAGAAACCAACCAGCAAAAACTGACTTCTCATTATGGGCTTTCATTGTGTGCTATTGTTTATAATAGTTATTTTATTTCTGATATCTCTTACTCTTCATTCCACAGGGCTGACAAAAATGACTGAGAAGACTGATAAAGACCATGCTGGTAGAAATTTTGCTGGTAGAAATATGGATATGTAAGTAAAATGGATGTGTTCATACATCTGAGAGGGTTTACTCATAGAGCTAAAGTTAATTCTTTGTAGAATCAAATTACAGGCAAGGTGAGGAATGGTTCTGTGTACTAACTCATTGATAAGAATAGGTCGGGTGTGTTGGGGGGGGGGGAAACACTGCCATTCAGTGGACATCCAATCAGTGTACATGGTTCAGGTGGAAAACTCCTAATGAGTGCCTAATGGCTGCCATTTTTAATAAGGAGTCTAAAGGTATGTTAGCAGCTCTGTTACTTCTAGGTGTGTGTTCTGCCACAACTTCAGTGTTTAATTTTGGAGACATAGGTCTTTGTTAACAGTTTCTCTCTATTCTTCATTTCAGGTTAACTCTGCTCATCACCTATGTGTTTGCCAGAGAGAGACCAGACAAGCAGCTCAGCACACCAGCTTGCACCTAGCCAAACAGTTGTAGGTGAGAATGATATATGGTAACCTTTATTTGCTTACTCTACTATTCTTCACTTGAGTCACTCTTCTGATGAATGAAATAAATGTTTCACACTTCTATTGTTCTCTTCACACAGGTATCCTTGATGACTTTCAGGAACAATAGTAAATTGATAATGTTGGCCTTATAGAAACCATGGCACGCATTCCTGCTGTTATATGCACACAAACTTTTTGTTTTCAGTTAATCTATTCCCTCACATGAGTTCTAAACAGTAGCAGTGGAGGATTACAGGTGATATTAACCCACACCATCAGCGAGTTAAGGCTATTGCTTTAACAACTATACCACGGTGACATCTAAGCAGCTCAACATAAATGAGGTTAACACATTGCTTCAGGGAAGGGAGGACAGATATGGACCTTGGGGGTTGAACCCCCTGTTTGTGAACCTTGTGTAAACCAGCTTCTCCTCTTTTCTGTTTTCAGGTGTCTTAGACAGGCAACTGCAGTATTGTCAGATGGAGTTTTGTATTACTGAGAGCAGTGCAGCTTTGAGCATCTTTGTGGTTTCCACACCTGCTTAACCAAAATAGTGCAGCTCAAGAACCAGGAGGATAGATTGAGGTATCTGGCCTTTACTTCCATCACCTTCCGTGAAAGGAAGAAAAACCCACATGTCTCATTTGGATTCTCCTGGTGTGGAGCCAACTCTTACTAGCAGTAACCCTATTCCTTAACAACAAATCTACCACAGAGACTTATATTCTCTTCCTTATGTAGCCATTTACTTTGGAACAGGGACTGGCTTACTTTGCACATCATAGCTGAGATGTCGTCATCTACCTACAGTTGCATATACCCTTGCATTCACTTGCTTTTTTCCTAGATTCTGCAATGATTTGACATCAGAGTGGCTAGCAGGTAATAGAATGAATGACAGACCCCAATAAAGATTGTCAAACTTTCTATATGTCACCTTATTGTTATATTGAAAAGGGCCCATTCAGCAGTCCCTCCTGAACCCCTATCTACCTTGGACTCTGTCCACTAAACTGATAATGCTACAAGGTTAAAACCACACAGGCATGTTTAAACTATAAACAATTTTTTTATTAAAATATAAAACTTTTAAAAACATAAACTTCTTTTTAAAAAACTATTTACATATATAACATATAACGCAGGGAAAGAGGGTGGGTGCCCCCCAAGAGCAGCTTGAGCTACCTCAGGCGAGGGGGGCGGAAGAGGTGCAGTCATTGAGAGGGTGTATGGCTGCTGGCACCATGCCCTCTTTCAGCTACCAGCCGCAAGAGGGCATGTTCCATCCTCTCCACACACCCTCTCAATACCTGCACCTCCTCCAAGATGGCAGAGTAGGCCTCCATCTCCCTGCCCGCCCCCTCCTGAGGCTGGTCGGGCTGCTCCTGGGGGGGAACAGAAAGGAAAGGGGGTGGGATGGGATCAGGAACAGGAAGGGCAGGAGAGTGATGGGAAGGGCTATGGGTGGGGGAAGGGGAAGGTCCAACAGGGGATGGTGGTGGGGGTCCTGGAGGTAGTGGTGGGGCATGCGGTGGGGGTCCAGGGGGCAGTGGTGAGGCAGGCAGTCCAGGGGGCAGTGGTGGGGCAGGCGGTGGAGGTCCAGGGGGCAGTGGTGGGGCAGGCGGTGTGGGTGGTCGTGAGGGCTCCCAGGGAGAATAATCCCCCTCCTCCTCTTCCTCCTCCCCTTCTTCCCTCTCCTCCTCTTCCTCCTCCTCCGCCGAGGACCAGGGTGGGGCTCCCTTCATCACCTGCGGTGCCTCCTGAGAGGGTGCCTGCGCTGCTGCTTGACAAGAGGGAAACAGGATCCAGTCAGATATGTCCACAACACTTTTGAACATGACATTCTTTACTATGTTATTTTCTTCAAATGCTAATAACAGGATGCAAAGCACCTACTCTATTGTAAACATCAAAATGTAGCATAAGTAAGTAAGGCAAGTAGAACACCATAAAGCCATTGTGACATGATATCACAATAGCAGCTTTACTGCAGATTTTATGATTAAGAATGGTTTACAGCTACTCAAGCATTTTCATCTATTTATTCTGGTAGGCTGATCACAAAAAAACACACGCTGGACTCATTACTCACCGGCTTCAGCGCGCAATTCCTCCCTCACCCCCTCAAGGAAGGCCCGCTCCTGGCGCCTCAGCAGCCGACCCCGTTTCCTGAGATCCTCAACCTGGATAATAGAGAGAGAGAGAGAAAGAACGGAGAGGGAGGGATATGATGAGTGCCTTCTAGCACTGTGACATAACATGTTTACTTAAGTATTGACCTCTATAAGCACATAAAAATGGAGTATGCTGCCCTCCAAGAGCCCCTATCCTCTTTGCTGCCTGCCTCCACCCCCTTCTGCCACATGTTTTACATGAATGTATTCACGTACTCCAGCATTTTCCCCTTTCTGTGCTGGAGGCATCGCTATCTCTCTACTGTACCTGGGACAGTGGGGGGGGGGGGGGGGGTTTGAGGTGACATGGCCAGCATCACAAGGAGGAGTGTGGGATTGAACTCACAACCTCAGGGTGCTGAGGCTGTAGCCTATCAGCACTGCCCCACATTACAGCATGTCCTGGTGAGCTTACAGTCATGCAGCAGGGGCAATAAAATAGTTTGGTCAGAAGGAGCAGCGTGGCTTGAAACCCCTGACGTCAGGGTACTGACGCTGTCACTTTAAACGTCATGCCACTATCTCCCTAGACCAGCAGATTGATACAGGAAAGTTGTAGGTACTTGAAATGACATAGCAGCACTTTAATATATTTGTTTTCCTTTGGCAAAGTTGATTTCAAGATGTTTCTATTACAAATGCGATGCTCGTGACACAAAAATTAGTTGTGAGCATGTTGTGAATGGAATAGATGCCTTGTAGGAGCTGAATTTGTCTTTGAAATCCTACTACTGCTCCTTTGGGATGTGCTTTAATTTTAGTATTCAATGTAAAAGATTTATTATGCACAATTGTAGTTTTAAAAAGGAATAACAAAAAACATGACCAATTTGATCGAAACAGGTTTCCATCATAATTACTTTTTACATGATTAATTGTGAGGGCCTGACTTGGAATACTTACTTCCCTGGGACAGGAGGCTCTACGATTGTACCGCCGGGTCAGGCGGGTCCATGAGTCCCTGAATTGCAGGTATGACCTGCGATGGCCAGGCACTACAAAATAGTGGTGCTCCCGGGACAGAAACAGCCTGGCCAGCAGCCTGGAGTCCTGGGTGGAAAAGTTTGGCTGTCTCCTGGCAGCCATTTTAGGAGAAATAACTGCGTATGAAGAACGGGTGATTCTATGACATCACAATGCAAAAAAACGCTATGACGTTTTTGTGCCGCATGGGCGTGCTTGCAGCGGCCATTCCACGCTACATCAACACTGTTGATTACATCCTAAACCACACCGATATCGCTGTTATACAAAAAAGTATAGCAGATCGCTTAGAAGCTTACCATGTAAACCTAATGAAACTTCACCTCCCCCAAACACAATGACAAGTTATAAATTAAATACATGAAGATTGGGAAGTGAGGTTCACATATTTTAGCTTAGCTATGCATGTTTGGGTGGGTGGAAAAAAAAATATTATGTCTTTGGTAACCTTAGTCAGGACTTGAACCTCTGTGCTTTTAAGCACTGAGCTATGTTGGGGACTTGGGAATGGGAATCTCCAGAAATGGCTTTAGGTACAAGCTTTGACAAGGGGTAATCATTGCAAGTATCTACAGGTGTATTTGATCTGAGAACACCCAATGAACGTCCAAAATGATTTCAAAATTCTAACGGCTTCTATGACGTCAGATGCTACTTTATGGTTAGGGTTAGGGCTACAGTTAAGTAGCTCGGTAGCTCAGTGAGTAAACGCGCTGTACCAATCATCCATAGGTTGTGAGTTCAACTCCCGGTTTGTCTTTTACTTGATTATAACATGAGGGGTGTATGCTGCAGGAGTGTGTTGTTGGGGTGTTGCAGGGGTGTCTAGGATGGCAGAGAATAGTCACTTGCATTTTCAACAATGCATTTGAATTTCTTAAGATGAAACCTTAGTGAGCCGGGGGAGGAAGGTCACCGCAGCCTTGCGCCTCAGATGAAAAAGTTAATTTTTTAGGGACTGTGTAAGCTGATCTGGGACAGTGTTCAGCGACTTGGAGCCCTCCTCCCGGCTGGGCAGAAGGAGGAGGCTTTGGCGGTGGTGGTTTTGGTGGTGAGTGAGGGCGGGAGGGGGGAGTCGCCTGGCTGCTGCATCTGCACTCCTGCTGGCCACAGACCTACTGATCACAGAGCAGAGATCACAGAAGCACGCAGGTATGTGCGCATGCGCGGCTAGGGTTTTATTATATAGGATATACACCTATCGCATCTCATTTTCATCACAAACACATTAGCGAGACTATACACAATACATTACAAAGTTGAGCTTGGGTTTGATAAAATAAACAGCATAATTTTGACTCTGTATTACATTTATTGAACCATACTTAAGAATATGGGTGTTGCATCCATGACAATGGTGCTTTACACCATTGAGCTACCAGTCTTTTGCCTCAACTGACTGTGATATGATAGCTAAGTAGAGTATACTTTAGCACATCACTAAGGTATGCTATGACAGGGGAACCAGAGACACAGATGTAGGTCAGTGAGTAAAAGCACTATATCGATCATCTGTAGGTTGTGAGTTCAACTCCCGGCTTGTCTTTTACTTGTGGCATATCTACCTTCCAGGTGCACCTTGATGATGCCACAATGAGGTCAGCATTGTGCTGCTTGCTACTTCCTCTTCCTGTGAACTAGAAGCCACATTCAGGTCTAATCTGTGTTTTGATTCTGTTTCTAAGTTGGGCCAGTGTAAGTTATGGGATTTACCTTTGTTCTGAAGAATGAGCTGATTGTTGCAATGTTTTAAGACCAGGAGAGTGTTCTTTCGAGCAAGATATCACTTCTAAACTATCCTCTCTGAAATAATGTCTCTGGGAAATCGAGAGAAAGCTTATTGGATGACTTAGGGTGCCTTTCCTGCCAGTCTTTGTGGAACTTAAACGAAGTTTATATGGTGTTCAAAGTCCTATCCTTTCCACTTCTAATAGGAGGTGAGTATGACATTCCTGTACAGCTTTCTGTGTAGCATACATCTACCGGTTCCCACCTTCCATACTGATAATGTAAGTTTAACACCCACTCGGTACGTTTCATCTTCTAGTTCTCCTTTGAAACATAACATATTTTTTTTCCTTGTATTAATGGTAAACTGTACAATTCTGATATCCTAGAGGAAAAAGATACAACACAGAAGTGTTCTCTATCTGCCATTCCCTACCTCACTGATATTGCCAGATCAACTAATATATAGTTTACAAAATGGTATACTGTGTTTTGGTTATCCTTTTCATCATCTTATACTTACAATGCTGAATGAGTGATAATAAAGAGTATAAAAAAAGTATAATCTAAAAAAAAAAAAACATCGTACCGAAGTCTATCATGGGTCCATTGGAGACGTCTTAATGACATTTCAGAAACCTGCGTCTATCTTGCGCGAAGAGGTTGTAGGGACGTCTACCGCATGCCTAAGTACCGTTTGATTGACACTTGCGTTTGCTGGACGTCTAAAGCACGCCGAAGTTAGACGTACTAATAGAGAATTTACCCCTTAGGGCCTAAGTGTATGTATACCTAATACAATGATAATATGATAAGATCCGGTGATGATTTGACACCTAACGCTTTAGGCAATGAGCTGATTCAAGCCTAAAGTGGTGCCACTGAGGATCTGTGAAGAAAATTTATATGGGGTTTCTTGATAATACTATATATTGTATATTCACTTTACATACATTTGGAATAACTAATGTCCCAGTAGAGAAAGAAGGTGCAATTTATTTATTGACTTTTTACTCTATTACACTTGCATGGGTAGTAATATAACATCAACACAAATAAAGGCAGAATAATTACATAGATTAAAATCAGGAAGAGATAAAATGCAGAACAATGTATGGATGCTGAGAAGACTGACATCTACAAACTTTTTTTTGTGGTGTGAACACATAACAATTGACACGTCTGCAGTAGGACTGTTGGACCACATGGATTCCAAACAATTACTCTCCTCAGCTGTTAGAGTTTTCAGACGTGATCTATAGAGTGATGCTGACAGTAGATTTTCTGCCAGCAATAAAGGTAGCCTGATTCAGGAAATAATTACTGTATGCAAATGACTGAGATTTTCTTCTGCCCTTTTATGGATGACTCCATTCTGCCATTCATCAGGGCCGCAAATTTCATTTGGTAGGAGACAGATTTAAAGAGACATGATCCTCTTGAGCATTGTCTTGAACTGACTGAATATCTGCTACATATCTTTGCAAAAAGATATGACATAGGTGACACAAAAGAATGGCAGATCTAAGGTTTATTTATTTATTTTTTTAATTCACTTCTTGTTTTGACTTTAAAAGACGTCAGCATTTTTGGTTTTACAACTGGATCGATTAGAGGTTTCACTACCATATGTGACTGCTGCTTCTCTCAGCATGGTTTACTCCTTTGGTCATCGGATGCTCTCATGTCCCTGAGTACACCTTTGTCTATATCATTGCACCCTACATAACCATCTCAGGATGTACTTATTCTTGTTCCTGCATATTTTCCCAACTGAAATATGATACTATTAGGGCAAATTGTATTGTTTTTATAGAGAAACATGGCACCTATCTATTACATAAATGAAAAAGATAAAATAGTGTGAATGTATGTATATATATGTATGCATAATTGGTTAATGGATATTATTCTGTTATAGATGTGGCAGTTAAGCCTACATTTTAAGTATCTAAAATAAGGCATAATAAAAAAATATATAGCTTGCACATTCTGTGAGGATGAATAACAATTTCCAGAGACTAATGAATTCAGATTTCAGTTTTACTGGTTCTAAATAAAATGATGACTTAATTATTTAATTTTGAAGGAGAAATCGGGGTTGGAGAAGGATAACAAGCATACATATCATACAGGATATTTTTAAAAAGAGAGTTTTGTGGCATGTCAGCAATGTCCTTCCAAAGCTTCTTCCTTTCAATTTATAATGTACAGTGTAATGAATAGCTGTTTATAAAGTGAAACTGCTTTGGGTTTTCATTTATCTGTTCTGCTGACTGGACATAGATTTCTGTTTCCTGAATATCAGTAGAAACAGTGAATTATTTTTACAGAGATCACTACACTTGCTTTCCAAACTTTCTCCAGCTGAGTTTTACCCTTTGTCCAGAATCAATTCAGATCCTTCTTGTACCACAGAGATTTGAGTCTCCATATAGAATGCAGGACTGTTAAAAAAACAAACAGCAAAGAGGGTAAACCCTCTAGTCAGCCTGTTCAAAAGAATAAGAGAAATGATAACAATAAAGCAGTTACCCTTTTGAATAGAAAGATGCATGCTATATTTAATAGTTAAAGGGGGCCTTCTTGTTTGATTTGATTTATTCACTTGATATACTGCTTAGCCTTAGCACAAAGCATTAAAGCGGTTTATAGTAAATCATCAATATACAAAGAAACAGTTTACAATGAGTCATAAGAATATAAGAATTGCCACTGCTGGGTCAGACCAGTGGTCCATCATGGCCAGCAGTCCGCTCAAGCGGCGGCCCTCTGGTCAAAGACCAGCACCCTAACTGCATACGTTCTGGTTCAGCAGGAACTCATCTAACTTTGTCTTGAATCTCTGAAGGGTGTTTTCCCCTATGACAGACTCCGGAAGAGCGTTCCAGTTTTCTACCACTCTCTGGGTGAAGAAGAACTTCCTTAAGTTCGTAAAGAATCTATCCCCTTTCAATTTTAGAGAGTGCCCTCTCGTACTCCCTACCTTGGAGAGGATGAACAGCCTGTCCTTATCTACTAAGTCTATTCCCTTCAGTACTTTGAATGTTTCAATTATGTCCCCTCTCAATTTCCTCTATTCGATGGATAAAAGGCTCTGTTTCTCTAATCTTTCACTGTACGGCAACTCCTCCAGCCCCTTAACCATTTTAGTCGCTCTTCTCTGGACCCTTTTGAGTAGTACCATGTCCTTCTTTCATGTATGTAATGTAATGTAATGCTTAGTTTTGTATACTGGGTCTTCAATCTGGGAAAGCTCGACTCAGTTTACAGTGGTTAGATAAGATAAAAAAAATATAAAACAGTGATTAAATTATACCAATAACAGTGTAACAGAGATGGAAAAGAAATTAATTACCAAAGTGTTTGGTAAACAGAATGGTTTTCAAAGACTTACGAAAGGATGAAAGAGAACTAAAACTTTGTAGAGAAAGTGGAAGATCATTCCAAAGTTGGGTGAACATGAAGGGCAGAGATTGACCAAAAGCTTTGATTCTTTTGATGCCTTTACTGGTTGGACAAGATAGCTTAAATTGTTGATCGCCCCTTGCGAAAGAGAATCTATAAAGATTCCAAGATAAAGGGACTAGCAGGGAGAGAAAATTCCAAAGAGAATTTTGAAAATAACACAGGCACACTTAAACTGGACTCTAAAATACACAGGATGCCAGTGTAGATTATAAAGTAATGGTGTTACATGATCAAAATTATATTTCCTGAAAATTAATCTGGCAGCAGTGTTCTGGAAAGACAGTTTTTTGTAATACCAAGATAGAGGGCGTTACAATAGTCAAGATGAGATAAAATAATCAACTGAACCAGAATGGAGAAATGCTGTTGATGGAAAAGATATTTGACTTTCCTCAGCATACGCAAATTGAAAAAACATTTCTTGATCACAGAAGTAATCTGATCCTTAAAAGAGAGCGAGGAATCAAAAAGGACTCCCAAAATCTTAGCAGAAAATTTGATTTGTAAAGAAGTTCCAGAAGTCAATGCTACAGAACTAGTGAGATAATCTAGTTTCGGGCCAAGCCACAATAATTTTGTCTTGGATGCATTCAATTTCATCCGAACTAACTGGGCCCACATTTGGAGTTTAGAAATGCAACTATTAACTTAGGCACTAAATCAGTAGTGTCCAACTCAATCTCTATCAAAATAAAGATGTTATCTGCATAAGTAAGCAGAGTTTCATATTTGGATATCTTAAAGAGATTAAGGGTAGTCATGTAAAGATTAAATAGAATTGGTGAAAGCGGGGAGCCCTGAGGGACTCCACAAGAAGATTGCCAAAAAGCAGATGTATTACCTTTGAAATGAACTTAGTAAGAGAGATATTTAAGAAATTTTGAAAACCAGTCCATAACGGTTCTGTGGAGGCCTATATCTATAAGTAGTTGGAGAAGAATGTCATGGTGAACCATGTCAAATGCCGCAGATAAATCAAAACTTGAGTAAAATAGAATATTTATTTTGAGATTGAATTTGTTGAATTTTAGAGAGGAAAGAAATCAGCAGAGTTTCAGTACTGAAATTAGAACGGAAGCCATGTTGAAATGGTTGGAGAAGGGAAAATTTATCTAAATAATCGGTAAGCTGGCTGGCTACAATTGATTGTATGGTGGCTACAATTGATTGTATGGTGACCAGTGCTGAATGCAGTACTCCAGGTGAGGGTGCACCATGGCCCGGTACAGCAGCATAATAACCTTCTCCGATCTGTTCGTGATCCCCTATCTGTTCATGATCTTTACATCACAGACAATAATTCAGAATAACAGAGGCTATCATTAATAATAACAATAAAAAAATCTAGTTTTGCACTCATCAATTAAACAAGTTTGATAAAAGCCAAGTCTTAATAGCTTTATGAAAGCTAAGATAACTGGGAATCTTGGTCAATTCAACAGTCAAAGAATTCCATAACTTGAGGTCGACATAACAACAAAAAAACTCTATTCCTGGTAGATGTTAATTTAATCTAAGATAATGTAGGAAGTTGCAATGATAACCTCTGAGAAGAATGTACTTCAAAAACACTTTCACAAATGTTATTGTTAAAGCTTGCATGACCTGTACTAACAATGCAAAAAATAAAAAACATTGGTTTGCTCAATCAGTAATTAACGTTACAATGCATGCAAACTTGCTTATTATTATTCATAGTATTCAAAAGGCTTCATAGTAAACACAATAATCACAATCTTGGAAAGTTTACTAGCTCCTCAAGCTAAATTTTCCTGAGATCCATCAGTAGGCTTCTGATATCTCAAGTTCCCCAGGTATCTTTAGAGGGCAGATAGAATTGAATCACAAACCCTCTACACCGGTGGTTCCCAACCCTGTCCTGGAAAACCACCAACCAGTCAGGTTTTCGGAATAACACTAATAAAAATGCACGAGAAAGACTTGATTATAAGCGAGATGACAGGCATGCATATTTGCCCCATGCATATTCATTAGGGCTATCCTGAAAACCTGACTGACTGTTGGACCTCCGGGACAGGGTTGGGAATCACTGCCCTACAATCATCTTTGTGCACAAAATCCACCCTCCCAATCCAAACCATTCTTTCAGATACTTCAACCCCATCCTTCTCTTTCCAAACATATCTAAAGTGGTTATCTCTGCCAGCTCCCAAAACCTCTCTATCCAATATCTCCCAAATCTTCCCTATGAGGCCTTGTATGTACATTTGGTAGAGACTTGCCCACTGGCTTCAAATCCCACACTGGGGTTTCATCAAGTAGCCAGCCTCTGGCCAACTCAGCCATCCATCTACTTTCAGTCAGTAAATGAATGCCCAACCTTAGCCAGTTAAAAGGCTGACTGAGGAAGACAGTAACAAATCACTATGTTAATAGTCTACCAAGAAAGCAATATGCAAATGAAAGCTATGCCCCTCCTAACCCCAGATCCATTCTTCACCCGTTAGTGGGATCTTCCAAGTAGACATAAGCCCTCATTTCTTTTAATATTCTCACACCATAATTCAAAATGGTTCTGGCTTTCAAGTCATAACTTTGCCTCACAGATGAGAGGCAAAGGACAGCTTTGTGTTGGCTAGAACTGTTTTGGATTTTGGTGCCAGTGACAGAAAAGCAGCTGGGGATAGTTCTTGTACCAGGGGAACATAGAGGATCTAATTAGAGGTTCTGGGGAATCAAGCACTGGGTTTAGGATTAACCAACTGATATATGTTGGTGGTATATGACAATGAAAAGGGCTAAAAGAAGTAGATTTAGGAGGAGATTTTGTATAGGGGAGGGGGTGAGTGCAGAGGTTGTATAGTAGGGGTCTCCAAAGTCCCTCCTTGAGGGCTGTATCCAGTCGGGTTTTCAGGATTTCTCCAATGAATATGCATGAGATCTATGTGCATGCACTGCTTTCAAAGCATATTCATTGGGGAAATCCTGAAAACCCGACTGGATTCGGCCCTCAAGGAGGGACTTTGGAGACCCCTGGTGTATAGCTTGAAGATACCTGCTTCTTTAAAGAGATTAAGGGGCAAGTAACATGAGGATGTCCATATCAATGGTTACTGAAAATGCAGGATCCACAAGAGGGTAATTTTATTAAAGCCACCTTGGTATGGAGGCCAAATATGCACCTGTTTTGAACCTATTTTATAAAGACATATAGCCATATAAAGTGCCTGTAGAAATCATATATAAAATGGACCTTTCATATGTTTATATTTGCTCAGAAGCTGGAATAAATGTATGAACATTAAATATGAAAGACACCAAGAAAATCAGTGGTCCTGCACCAGCAAATATTGTACTGGATACAAAGGTCAAGACTAATTACATACAGTAAAAACACACAATGTTTATGAAGTGTTTGTGTTACTATTGTATTTAAGAAGTGGTTTTTACTCATTTCTAGGAGAGTAATCAGATTAAGATACATTAGAATCTTCCATCACCTAAGGTTACCAGGCTACCAGGGACAGAATGATTTTGTAGTAAACTATATACATGGACTTCTAGTTCTGCTTTTAGAAAAATCTAAGGGGATAATTCTATAACTTAGGTGCTAGCATCTTTGTGCATATTAAATGAAAGGTTGGAGTGACCAAGTGGTTAGAGCTGCTGCCTTAACACCATGAGATTGTAAGTTTGATCCCAGATTGGTCCCTATGATTCTGGGAAAGTCACTTTAACCCTCCTTTGCCCCAGGTACCATAATTAGACTGTGAGTTTGCCAATACAGATGCAGTAAGGGAATACTTAAGAGTACCTGATTGCTATTCAATGTATTGCAAACTGCTTTGAATGAATCTCTTCATGAAAGAACATATGAATTGCCACTGCTGGGTTAGACCAGTGGTCCACTCATGCGGCAGCCCTTAGGTCAAAGACCAGTGCCCTAATTGAGTCTAGCCTTACCTGCGTACGTTCTGGTTCAGCAAGAACTTGTCTAACTTTGTCTTGAATCTGTGGAGGGTGTTTTCCCCTATAACAGCCTCCGGAAGAGTGTTCCAGTTTTCTACCACTCTCTGGGTGAAGAAAAACTTCCTTACATTTGTACAGAATCTGTCCCCTTTTAACTTTAGAGAGTGCCTTCTTGTTCTCTCTACCTTGGAGAGAGTGAACTACTTGTCTTTATCTACTAAGTCTATTCCCTTCATTATCTTGAATGTTTCGATCTTCCAAGTAGACACAAGCCCTCATTACTCTTGATATTCCCACACCATAATTCAAAACATTTTGAATAAGGACATGTATATACAGTATGGGGCTCATAATCAAAAGAGAAAAACGTCCAAAAACCGGCATAAGTCGGCACTTGGATGAATATTTCCCAAATACATCCAAGTGCTGATAATAAAAATGGGTTTTGGACTTATTTCTAAATGACCTAGGCCTTCATAGTGCCGCTGAATGACCAAAGCTAAAGAGGGCATTTCAGGAGGAGTGTCAAGAGCGGGACGTGGGCCGGCTTAGACTTAGTCGTACAGCAGGTATAACCGAAAGTTATACAGCCCAGGATCGACGGAGCTTGGACGTTGTGACTTAGACTACAGCCTACAGCCTTATTTCCAACCCCGGCCTAGACCCTAACTTCCTCCTAGATTGGAAAAATTTCAGCGACCAGGTCCTAAACTCCATCGCACCACTGAGACTTCGCAAGAAAACACTTCGTCCTTCAGACAGCTGGTTCGATGACCTATTAGCCTTAAAACGAAAAGTACGAAAATTTGAAAGAACATGGTGTAAATCAGGGACGGACAACGATAGACTTATCTGGTGACTAAAAGTCAAAGAGTACAAAAGAATGATTAAAGATAAACGCAGTTAACATTATTCCCAAATAATTAATTCCCCTTCGCTGAATAGCAAATAACTTTTTAGAATAGTCAATTCTCTGTTTGATATTAATTTACATAAACGCTCCAACTCAGATCTCCCACCCTCTGCTACAATCCTAGCCGACTATTTTGCCAACAAAATTCATAATCTGAAATCGTCTTTCATAGTTTCCAGCATAGAACCAGTATTCAACCAACTAGGTAACGAAGGTTCAATAGCAGACATGACCTGGAATCATTTTGAAAGCCCAGACTGGAACCTATTTCTCAAGCTTTACTCTAAATATGCTAAATCCAATTGCCTACTAGACAACTGCCCACCCTCTATCATGAAATCTGCTCCCCCTCCCCCCCCCATACACATTTAAAGCTGAACTTTTCAACTGGGTTTCACTGTGCTTGTCCACTGGCCACTTTCTGACGGAACTTGGCCACATCCTTATATCTCCCATTATTAAAAACCCCAAGGAACCAATCCCTTCCGCTACCAACTACAGACCCATTGCCAATATACCATTCTTCCAAAAACTTATGGAAGGTCTAGTTAATCATGACCTCATGAAATACTTAGAGAAGTTCAGCCTTCTTCATGATTCCCAGTCTGACTTTCGTACAAATCATAGCACAGAAACTGTTTTAGCTTCACTGACCAATTACCTCTTCCACTTGTTCTCACTGGGAAAAAGTGCCCTGGTACTTCAGTTCGACTTGAGCAGTGCCTTTGACCTGGTTGACCATGACATTTTGCTCAGTTGCCTCGATTCCATTGGCATCACTGGACAGGTACTAAACTGGTTCACAGGATTCTTAAAAAACCGCACTTACCAGGTCCACTGTAACGGAACCTTCTCCCAATCCTGGTGCAATCCCTGTGGAGTTCCATAGGGCTCCCTCCTATCCCCCTCTCTATTCAACATCTACATGGCTTTGCTGGGACGTATGTTATCTGACTTAAATCTGAAATCATTTATATATGCAGATGACATCACTATTATCATTCCCTTAACCTCACTGACACAAGAGGCAGAACAATTCACCTTTTCCGTCCTCACCAAGATAGAACAATGGACCACACAATTCAAATTAAAACTGAACCCTGAAAAAACCAAAATTTTCCTGGCAAGCCATACCTATAAGCTAACAAATACATCCCTGATATTAAATGGGTTAGACTACCCAATCAATCCCACTATCAAAATCCTTGGAGTCATTCTGTACTGATGCCTGACCTTCAAAGACCATACTAGTGCTCAAGTTAAAAAAATGCTTTTGTACCCTCTGGAAACTTCGCACCATCAAACACTACTTTGACTTCCTCTCCTTTCAACTGTTGGTCCAATCACTAATCTTAAGCATCTTAGACAATTGCAACATTATATACCTGGGATCCTTTAAGAAAACCATCAAACGCTTGAGAATCGTACAAAATGCTGCCGTTCACCTCATTTACAATCTCAAAAAATCTGATCATGTAAGCCCTTATTACAAAAAACTGAACTGGTTGCCGATGGAGGCAAGGATCATCTTCAAATTTGCTTGCCTCTGCTTTAAAACCTTAACAGGCTCTTCCCCAACCTACCTGTCAGAACACTTTGAATTTCCAGGCCCCACTCGCACACGAAATGCCTACCTGTTTGCCTTCCCATCCCTAAAAGGCTGTATCTACAAGAGATTTCTTGATAGATCTCTAGCATTCCAAGCAGGCAAATGGAATAAATGCCTAACCACCCTCATTTCTAATTCATCCTCCTACCAAACTTTCAGGAAATCAATCAAAACCTATCTCTTTGATAAATTTCTCTGACTCTCCCCTACCTTGTATCCCTGCCTTGATCTCTGATATGCCTCTGGATTTACCTGACTACTCCCGACTTGTTAAGTTAAACTGAATATCTAAGTTAAACTGAACGCTAAGTTTAACTGAATGTCTTGTTCGTAACACTATTATCTTGTATGTAACATCGCTGTAAATGTACAGTCTCTTCCTCTGTTAACCGCTCTGAACTGCCATGGTACTGCGGTATACAAAAAAAGTTATTATTATTATTAACACATGGTCTAAGTTACAAAAACCCACCTAAACTCACCAGATAAGCACTGCAAACACATAAAACAGACCCCCCCACACTACCCCAGTGATCACCGACCCCCCCCCAACCCCATAAAAATATTAATCACACCTTTAAAATTCAGCCTAGTCATCCAGCACAGAGGCGGCTTAAGCCGTCTTGGGGGTGGGTTAGGGACTCATGCAGAGGAAGACCCATGCCCATAAGCCCCTGTAATCACTGCATTGATACTTAAACATGTGCACTCCCCTATACATCCCCAAAACCCTTTTGTACTGGCATATAAGTGGCTCCTGCAGCCATGAGGGCTATTGGGGTAGTAGATAAGTGGGTTCACCATGACCTATAAGGGAGCTGTAATGAGGAGAAGACATGGCAACCTTTTTGTGAAGTTCACAGCAGTGCCCTTTAAGGTACCCCACTATTTAGGTGCCATGTCTGGGTGTTCAGTCCATCAGTTAGCAGACCCTTTCTACATCCAACAGGGCTTGTTCTAGGCGTTTTTGACTTGGACGAAAAGTTGGACGGAAATGTGGTCTAATGATGGACAATTTAGCGGCTTGGATGATCAGATCGGCAGAATGTATAATTAGATGATTTTCGAAAGAAAAAAATTTTGGATGTATTTTTCGAAAATGTGTCTAGGCTGTTTTTTACTTTGGACGACTTGCGACTTAGACGCAAATGGACTTAGACGTCCCTTTCGATTATGCCCCTGTATGTATGTATGTATGCAGTAACGTAGCAAAGAGGATGGGGGGGGAGACAACCCCAGGCACCATCTTTGTGGGGGTACCAGCACCGGTACCTCTCCTCCTCTCCACACCCTCCCGCACATCTCTTGAAATGTTTGCCATTACGAGCAGTGTCTTCCACCTGCTGCTCGTGCCGACCTCAACTCTCTTCTGATGTAACGTCTCTTGAGTGAATATTATTATATGATTTCTTATTCTTCTACTTAGAGAGTGTGGTATGCAGCCTATGCCTGCTAGGTCTGTCCCCAGAGCAGTGCACAGCAAAAGAGCAGACACTACACACACAGCCCTATTTAAACCCCAAACTGACAAGTTGGATGACTTTCCTTCTTTGACCTATAGAGGGAGTGGGAGAGCAGAAGTGCAGGTTTCCCATCTCCCACACAGTCCTAGGTTAGTTCCCATGAAATCATTTTCACCTGAGGTTTGGGACGTGGCTGCAGACTGTTAACCCAGAGAGCTGAGCTGTTAGAGAGGCAGAAGCAGAGACAGAAACAGAAGGAGAAGGAGCAGCTAGAGGACGGGCAGCGGCGTTCACGGTTGAGAGCTCTGAATGGCAGCGAGCATATGGAAAGCATGGACCTGACTGAGGCTGGAGTGGAACCGCCTCACTACATGTCTGAAGATCCTCAGGACATGGATCTGGAGCCAGAGCCATATGCTGAGTTACAGAATGGAGCCCTGCCCATGGAGGTTTGCTGTTTCAGAGGCAAATAGTTGAAACTGCTTAAGTAATTAACTGGAACCTTGCTTATCTAAGCTACTTCAAAGTTTTCTTTTGGTAACCCTGTAAGGCGCTGGGGTGCTTGGAGGCCCCCAATGAGAACTGTGAAAGACTTATTTTGAATTTTGTGTTTTTCTGTTTCCCCTAGGTGGGAGGACTGTTCCAGTCCCAGGCATTGGGGTTTGCTCCGCGTTTTCTGTGGTGGGATAGAGGGCCTATAATTGGCAAAGTTACCATCACGCAGAGCACACTGCCTGGCCAGCACATCAGCTGCTAGGAGGGCCAGTGCCGTAGCACTGACGCAGGCTGAAGGTATCAGCACAAGAGATTGTTGGGTTTTTTTTTCCCCTGTGAAGATTTCCAAGTGGGACTATTAATTGGCTGGAGAGCCAGCCGCAGCTTTGAAGAAGGCTTGCATGAGTTGTTTGGAACTGTATGTAACCAACATTCATCCAGAGACTGTTTAATTGTATATTTTGATTGTTTTGGGACTATTCTTAATCACTGAACATCCTGACAAGTTTGCAGATTTTTTTTTTAACTGATTAATATGGAAACAAGCAAGCTGGCTTGATTTATTTTGATTTAAAGAATAAACCCTGTTATTACCTGAAGATTAGCTACCTGGTGTGGTGGTGTTTCCTTCTGTGAACCTTTTTTTCTTCCTTCCTTGTGCTGCCTGCAGTGGCTCACAAGAATTTTTCCTTGTCCCGGTGTCCCAGGACCCATTGCCCTGAGACTGCCAGTGACAAGAGTCATCAGTTAACAGTTTGGGAACAAAGTTGTGCATTTATTTATCATAACATTGTGAGTGGAAGCAGTAATAATATAACCACAATAATATACAGCTATTAAGAAATATTATAATGTATAAGCATCTTTGGATATCTCTTACACCTATGAAATCAAGATGGTACCATATACAGAATGTTGGGTCATTTTCAATAAACCATTGTGATCTCACACTTATCTGTTTGTTTGGTTCCACTCCATGAATCATTGGGCCTTGGTCTGACCCAGAATTGTTTTTTAGTCTTATGTTGATCAGGATAAACACGCCTAAAATATGCAGCTTAACTTTCTTGAAAGATTAAAAAAAGTCATTCTCCAATTGAATAATGAGTTCCATGGATGGAGCCCAAAAATGGACAATTCACAATCCCATGCAGCAGCTAATTGTAACTGGCAGACAGAAGGACTTAACAGCAAGGCTGTATTTGAGCACCAGAAGTTCCTTGTGGCATTGGCAGCATTTGAATAAAATTAGGAGTGCCCTAAGGGACAACACAAAACATCAAAATGGCAACATTGAACCTTATTTACCATGAAATTGGCAGCACAATGCAAGGCCTTCAATTGAGGAGAAATATGATCACAAGATATAAATTAGCAAAAAGCCATGCAGAAGCATTTTAAATAAATTGTAAGCATGAGCAAAAGAAACTCAAGAAAAACATCACCAAACAGCATCCAGTATCCAGCATCATCATATATCACTATTGCCTACCCAGGTTGTACAAAACATATCCCAGAAACTGTAAACTTATATTACCATATTTTTCACTCCATAAGAAGTACTTTTTTCCCCTCAAAAGTGGGTAGAAATAAGGGTGCATCTTATATAACCAACCCCCCCCCCCTCCGTGAGCCCTAAGAGAGGTATGCGTGATATCACAACCCATACCTCCCTCCTGCCTCTGGATCAGGGTCTCTGGGTATAAGGAAGGAGCTCCTGCCTCCTGATTGGCAATTGGGTGAAGCGATCGCTTAGCGAAAGGAGAGGTGTGGTGCAGTGTTGGGACCCTAAGGGGCGGGATCCGCATTCAGAATGGCTGCCATGTTGTCAACAAGCAAAGCACGACCAGTGGGCAGTTGCGGAGGTGTGGCTCAGCATTGTGATTGGCTGTTTGTTGGATCGTAGGTGTGGAGCAAAGCTTGAGAGCGCAGCTCTGAACTGTCAGCCATGAGCGCTCTTTGTGTGTGGGGCTGGGGTAGGGCACAAGAACAGGCCCGTGATCAGAGGAGCCATGCGCTGCAGCACTCCCCTCCGCATGACTCATGCAGGAACAAGGAGCAGCCCTGCATTAGATACGCTGAGGCCAGCAGCATTGGATGCTTTGTTGTCTGCCTACCCCCCACCCAGCATCTTCAACCTTGGCTTGCTGCAGAGGTGGCCAGAGGGTGGGTGGGCATGGACTCGCCTGGTGAAGGCAGAATGAACCGGGGTAGCCCCAGCACCGACTACATGATGTGCAGTAATTGTCAGAAACTTTTCTGCAAGGGCAAGGTATTCATCTCCTGGAAATTGGGGAGGATGGGGTGCACCAGACTTCCAGCTCCTACCCCCCCCGACCCCGGGGTCTGCATACAGGCAACACTCTAGATGTCAAGATTGACATGTACGTCTACATTGACACATGCAATTGGGTCTTTTTTTGGCTGTTGGGCTCCTCTTTGGCCTCTGGCCTTCTCCTGCCTCCTGTCTCAGACCGCTGGGGAAGGTGCCTGGGTTGCTGATTGTGTCTCTTGTGATTTGTTCCTACAATAAAAATATATTCAAAAAAAAAAAAAAGAAAGAAGGAGACCCTGGCAAGTGAGTTATCAGAAGACAACCAGAGCCTGGGCCCACAGCATGATTTAAATAATGACCAGACAATAAAAGGTAGAAAAATGATTTTATTTTCTGTTTTGTGATTACAGTATGTCAGATTTGAAATGTATATCCTGCCAGAGCTGGTGTTAGACAGGGAAGGTAGGGGGAAGGCTGGATATTTAAACGGCAGATGAAATTTAATGTGGACAAGTACAAGTGATGCACATTGGGAAGAATCCAAATTATAGTTAGATACTAGGTTCCACCTTAGAACTCACCAACATGAAAAATGATGGAGGAGTCATCCTGTATCTGTGTATAGTGGTGGCCATAAAAGCAAATAGAATGTTAAGAATTATCAGGAAAGGAATAGAGAATATCATAATGGTTCTGTAAGACTCCATGGCGAGACCACATTTTGAGACTGTGTGCAATTCTTGTCATTGCATCTGGAAAAAATGTAATAGAACTGGAAAAAGGAACAAAGAATGGTAATCAAAATGATTAAAGTGATGGAAGGACTCTCATATGATAAAAAGCTAGAGAGGTTTGGGTCCTTCTGCTTGGAGAAAAGAAGCCTAATGTGTATATGACTGAGGTCTATAAAATTCTGCTTGGTGTGGAATAGATAAATACCAATGGATTATTTTAACAAAAAGTACTAGGGCTAGGAGACACTTTATGACGTTATATAGTATGACATTTAAAACAAATAGGAGAAAATATTTAATTTAATTAAGCACTGGATCTCATTGCTGGAGCAAGTGGCAACATTAGTAACTAGGTTTAAAAAAGGTTTGGCCAAATTCCTGGAGGAAAAGTCCATAAACAGTTATTATGTGCTCCTTTTATCAAGCCGTGCTAGCAGTTTAATGCGCATAATAGCGCATGTTAAACCACCGGCCATGCTAGCCGCTACCGCCTCTTCTTGAGCAGGCGGTAGTTTTATGCCAGCGCGGGGGTTAGCACGTGATGAAACGTTGCACGCGTTAACCCCGCTAGCTTGGCTTGATAAAAGGAGCCCTAAGTTTGACCTGGGGAAAAATACTGCTTATCCCTGAGGTTTGGTCTCTGCCAGGTATATTTCTATGACCATATTGAAATAAAATCAAGGGCAAATGCATGTTTGTCCATCTCTACTGTTTTACTTGTGTGCAAGATATTTATTACCTGTCATTTGTCTGAAACTCATTAGCCATCTACTTACCCGGGTCATCAGTCGATCCACGTCTGTAGCCTTTTCAAACTTGCACCATTATTTGGGCTGAAACTTCAAAATAATAATACAGCATCTATAAATATGATACTTGTAAGTGCTTCATGATGTTACTACATCTAAGCTGAGGCATTTTTGATAGCATAAGTTATTAATTTCACCAAATGTATTTTGCAGACAAACTATTCACCTTACTATCCACATTTGAATGAAAAATAAGCAAATCAGATAAAGAATTCATCACCCAAAGCTGCTTTTTCTCCAATGTCCTGTAGTATGCTTCCTGCCTAATGCTGTTCTGAGGATACCATCGGGGAATCAAAGAAGGGACATTGAGGGGGAATGGCATCTTATTGGTAAATAATATCTGTTTCTAGCTTTCCTTCCAGCATGCAATGTGCCCCTTTATCCTTGAAGAGTAGACAATAGACATGGTGAGAGTGTTATAAATGGACCTTAATGTGGTAGAGGCCCATCTGTCAGTGAGCTGTCTGACATTACTCATATTGTTGACACGCAAGCAATGTCAATAGATCCCAAAAAGCTTTTCTCCAGTGCCACTCGCAGACAAAGAAGAATAGCACAAAGGATTTCCCACACACATGCACTCTTAAGACTCATCACAGGAAGAGTTAAAGGAGAGCTGTGCAGTATCTCAGTCATTCCTGTACTATCTCCATGTAATGCTTCATGACAAGTGACAGGAAGATGACATTTCCATCAGAAGCCAAAAAATAAAAACATTGCAGAGGATGTCTTTGGAAACAAAAACCTGGGCATGATTTCCTTTGTCATACTTGCTGGAATGATCCTAAACAAAATTAATTTCCTTAGACATATCATAGAACCTTATTATTTTATGAAGAAAAAAAAAAACCCTTTGTTTTATTTTTGGTCTTAAAAACACACGGGGCTCCTTTTACTAAGCTGCGCTAGTGGTTTTAGCGCACGCTTAGCGCATGCCACAATGCCGCGTGCGCTAGACGCTAACACCGCCGTAGAGCTGACATTAGTTTTTCCATGTAGCGCGAGGGTTAGCATGCGCTAATCTGCAGCGCGCACTAAAATCGCTACCGCAGCTTAGTTAAAGGAACCCATGGTGATGCCCTTTTAACCAACAAAACACATAAAAGGAGAAGATAATTTGAAATAAAGGATACTCAGCAAACTAGATAATTACTAGTTGGGAAAGTGTAATTTATATGGGATTCTCTTTATTTAGTAGTAGATGTCCTTTTTACACCATTTCTTTGACTTTTTTGTCTTGCTTTTATGACCAGGTCCTTCAATGGTAGATTTCCAAGCTTTTTTTTGGTAAGCAGCTTGCTAAATAGAAGGAAACACAGTGGCATTGTTGAAATTATTACACATCCCCACACCACTTACAATATGCTGACTTTTTTTTTATTTTTTTTAACTTTATTAATTTTCAAAACTAACACAAAGTGCTAGGAATTATACAGACATTAATAATCAACATAAGCACTTAAATTCCATCAATAACAATGCAGAAGAAAAATATCCCTCCCCTCCCATCCAACCATTTAATCAAGAAATAAACCAAAAAGATATCCCCCCCACCCACCTACCCCGTCCTGGATATGTATACAAATAAAAAAAAAATTTAAACAAAGACAACTATGTTGAAGTAACAAAGGATGTCAACGGGCCTCAAACCAATTTAAATAATTTACTATGACCCAACATATCAGCATTCATCTTTTCGTATTTGTAACCTAAACATAAACTGGCCCACCAAAATGGAAAGTTGAGGCGGTCACAATTTTTTTGCTGACATTTTTAAAGTAACCCCCAACAGGAAAGCTTCATTATTGAAACAACTAGGCTTGAGTTATTTTGTTTTTTCAAACATTTTATTCTGTAGAGAATTGTCACATTCCATAGATATTAGATATCTTTTATTATTTACCTATCCAGCTAGTTTTAAACATCTATTTGCTATGTGCTTGGAAACAATTATACATTATTGCAATGAACCAGCTTTTTCACCTTCTGTTTCTTATAAGCGAAAACCCCCCCAGAGAAACCCCTAGAAACAGACAAAAAATATCTTCCCCCCCACACATCTCCCCTTCAGTGGGATTCAAAATATTTACAATCTATTGTTCCAACTGCAGGATTTAGTGCCAACACTTATTTAGTCTGTCTTTCCAATCCCCCTTTTTCTCTGTATTTTCAACTCCTTTGCTTTGGTAAGTCCATCCTTGTATCTCTCTCCCCCATCTTTAACTTGGGTTTAGTCATTGCTGCTGTTGCAGAAGAAATGCTATCCAAGAGACCTGATGCCCATCCCTGCTTCCTATCATATGCCTGGTAATTATACTCGGACTGATTTATTGACTGACATCCTGCAAATCCCAACCCAGTTTTTATGGCATATATACTTCCCCGGGCTAAATTTACTCAAGCAACAATCTGACTGAAAATATAAAACAGGGTGATAGAAAAAGGCTAAAAGAAAACCCTAGCATTAGCAGTCAACTTTCTGAAAAGGAAATATACACAGTATATTAGCACAACATCTCTTTCAGACTCAGTAAAAAAAAAAAAAAATCCCAGGGAGCAAAAGTCGTAAACATCATTACTTCAGCTTTAAGATTCATTTGAAATGCCTCACGTACAAAAGAGCTCTGAAGGAGAAAGCAAGACATGCTTGCAGCTAATATTACAGTCAAGTTCCAATTTTACCTAAGGGAAAGCAGCTTTATTAAAAGTCATGACTGAAATTGCATGACAGGTGCCAATATCCTCCACCCTGACAGATGTGTCAGTTTGCAAATGCCATTTTCTTGTCAGCGGTCCCTAGATGGAGTTGCTCCCATCACCGTTTGTCTCTCTTCCAGCTAGATCACACATGCCCGTCGTTTGCCTCCAAGCAGAGCTGCGTGGCTTGATGTGTGAAATCTTCACAATGAGACTTATTAAAAGACAGTCCATTATTTTTATTTAGAGCATTTCCAAAACAAGCAGAGCACACACAGAGATCATTTAAAAATGGTTTGGCGGGTCATCTCAAGGCCAGCAGGCTCAGTTTGAAATGTGGAAGAAAGCTGTTGTCTTCCTTCCTAACACAGTTCATAATGAGCATGATTCAAGTGACATTTTACACTTGAATAATGACCCTTACAGTTTGGAATACTGTATTAATACAGGGATGGCATAAGGTGAAGTATTAATCATTCCTCTCCAATCTTTTCTCACTGTCTTGGTTATTGTTCTTGTATTCTTATCCCGTTTTACTCAACTAGGGGAACGTCATATTGCAACGATGGGCATAACATATTCCCATATCCCTGATATTCTCTATTTAAAAAACAAAATCAACAATGACAACAAAGAAAACCCCTTGTCTTGTTAGTTTCGATCATGCAAAGAAAAAAGAAGGTTACTTAAATTTTTGTCTGGTTTGAACACCCAGTGAAAGTGCAGCAGATTGCTAGACAGACTCTGATGGAAAATTATTGCAGGTGAAATGATTCACTAAGAGGAGCCATAATGGAAATGTTTTTGAAATGAATATAAAAAAAGAGAAAAGCTTTTTGCATTGCAAATAAACAAAAGACTACATATCAAGTGCATGTATTTGTACGAGGGAAGGGTGAGGAAAATGTAACCTATGTTGAATCTGTGTGTCACTTTTTCATGTCAGAGAGTGGGTTAAAATACTTAATAGCTTTTGTTACTCCTTAGCGATGCTAAATTGCAGATTCAAGAAACCACAATATATTCATACAATATGTCATCAAATGAAAATGCTAGTAATACTTCCCACTTCCCATAACCTCTGACTATAACCTTAGTCACAATATGATATTACATCTGAAAGTACAGTATTTGTGGTAGGTTACATGTAGCAATGGCATCAGTTAAAACATGTACTGATTTAGCTGTTTTGGTAGTGGCTGCTGCTGCTGCTCTGACACCCATAGGGATTTAATGGGCATTGGAGCTTTTGCCCACGCGGCAGCTGCTACCATTACTTTGTAAAAGGGGGGATTGATTTTCTTTGTGTATTACATTTATATTTTGCCTATTTAACACATGGTCAGGTCAGTTACCACAGACAAAACTTCATCATCAAAGAAAAATATCATTAAAACCAAACTGCAGTAAAAGGCGGCCCTAGCATGTCTTTACTCAGGTCATTCCCATGTGCTGAGGCCATTTTTACCATCAGGGTATAATGACATATTTTCTATTTTCCCTATTAATGGTCACATGCAAATGTTCCATTTGCTCATTAGCTAGGGTTACCAGACTTCCGGATTTACCTGGACATGTGCTCTTTTTAGAGGGTATGTCCGGGTGTCCAGATGAGTTTTCAAAACCTGGCACTTTGACCGAGTTTGAAAAGAACATAAGAACATAAGAAATGCCTTCACCGGATCAGACCGAGGTCCATCTTGTCCGGCGATCCGTGCACGCGGCGGCCCATTTAAGTACTCCTATTTGGAGACCCAAATTTCCCGTATCCCTCAATATGATTTTCAAGAAGGTGTGCATCCAACTTGCGCTTGAAACTTGGAACAGTAGTCTCCGCCACAACCTACTCTGGGAGAGCATTCCAAGCGCAAACCACTCGCTGTGAGAAACAGAACTTCCTAACATTTGTCCTAAACCTGCTGCCACTCAGTTTCAGGCTTCTTCTTTGAACCGAGTCAGGAGGACATTTGCGCATGCGCGGATGCCCTCCCGACTGATGAGAACAAATTGAATGGAGGGGTTGGGGCATGACGTGGGCATAATGGGGCAGGCATGGGGGCAGGGCTATGGGTCCAGATTTTATGCAACCCTACTCATAGCCATTAGTGCATGAGTCCCTACCGCCACTCATTATGCTAATTAGTTAATGAATGTCCATGTAGCTGCACAGAATACGCTCACTCTCTACCCTCCATACACACCCTTATTTTTTTAACACGTGGGTAGTATACCAGCAGAAGAGAGAGATCACTGGAGAACGACATCATGTTTGGGAACATCCAAGGAACCAGGTGAAGAGGACGACCTGCAATCATATGGCTGAACTCGCTGAAAACAACCATGGGGATGATGCTGGAGGACCTTTCCAGACTAGCACAAAACCGATTTCTTTTTAGATCTGCATTTCATCAAGTCGTTAGGACTCGGTCTCGAATGCGAGTCAATGGCACCTAACAACAAAAGTACACAAACATTCAAATATTACCATGGGACGCCTCAGCGTGTCCTATAATAAGTCATTTTTTGCTTACCACTAATGTGTGGTAAACACACATTAATGCTTACCACAGCTTAGCAAAAGGGGCCCCTAAAAGTTCAAATTTAATAAAATACAGAATTAAGCATATATAAAACATACAATAAGATAGACCCAGCAAACAACCTAAACAATTATTTTATTAACACCTAAAATAACCAAAATTATCTTCTCTCATATGCTAAGGGCAGTGAAACAATACACAGTACAGTACTGTATTACAAATCAATTCCCACACAAGCACATCAAAGACACAAACTTAAGCAATCTGAGTAGACCAACAAGTGAATTGTATCAAAGAAGATATGGTCATAAAGCTGGTTTGATGTTAGCAGGTACAATTTAGGCAAATGTTATCAAAGCAGAAGGAAACTAGAAGCAAGAACAAAGTAGGAGTGATGGAATTTCAAAGAGCAGGATGCAAGAAAACCCCCAAAACAATCAGTTCCTCTTAACTGCTGACTCGTGAAAGTCTCAACAGGAAATGGAAGGTAAATATGCTGACAGGGCTGGCTTCTGCAGAGTAAATGGGAACTGTCAGGCTGGAGGTATCTTACTATAGTATTATGATTAGGGATTATGGAGGCATTCAAAACCCATCTAAAAAGTGACTTACTAAGCACGAAGTCTGTTGTGCAGATTCTCAGGGTCTGAGTACAAGCTCTGGTCCTGATTTAAATTCAAAACTTACCAGTCAAAACCTTTCAGGAGTGATATAAAACCATGTGTGACCCAGGTGTGAATAAAGCCCTTGCAGTAGAAGGTAATATTTCTTTTTTATGCCTCTGTGATGGTGGAACTTCCCTAGCAGCAAGGTGAAATAATACCCAGTTGAGCTATTTCCAGAGTTAGGTGGGTTGTTTAGAACACTTAAGGTCCCAGGTTTGGAGAAAAAAAGGTATTTTGCCTCATTTCTGCCACCCAGTAACAAATACAGACCAGCAGCCTTCAGCCCAAGGTCTTGTTGGGATTAGGCCCTGGTAAATCAGTCAGATTTCATGTTAAAAATAAAATGAAAGAGAAAAGAGAAAAGGGTTGATTCCCTTTATCTTGCTCTCCCCAGGGTTTCTACAGCTGGCATTGTGCTTGTTGCAGGTTTCCAGGTCTCGCTGTGAGACCCGGAAACCTGCAACAAGTCCCTTTATCTTGCTTTCCAAGAAGTAGACTGAGCTCTGTGTGGGTAGGGAAAAAAATATCAAGGTCTTGTCTGAGCAATTGTTAGATTAAGGGATCACTGGTATTAGCATGGGCCCAAGTAACTAGGGGAACTGGAAAACTGGAAGCTTTTCCCCCCAAGAAGGAAATCCTGCCACCTGCTATCTAGTGAGGAGTCCAGTGACATGGTATTGGAGCCAAGATGGAGGGAGGAACCCAGTGGGCTGTGATGAAAGGCATATCCAAAGTGGGAGAAAGTATAGTATGAACATAAGAAGTGCCATCTCCGAACAGACCCTAAGTCCATCAAGTCCGGTGATCCGCACATGTGGAGGCCCCGCCAGGTGTACCCTGGCATAGTTTTAGTCCCCATATCACTCTAAGCTTCTCGTAAAGAGAAGTGCTTCTAGCTTACCCTTACCCATGTCACTCTATGCCACTCAAAAGGAGATATATATCTAACTTACCCTTAAATCCTAGAATGGTAGATTCCGCAATTACCTCTTCTGGGAGAGCATTCCAGGTGTCCATCACTCGTTGCGTGAAGCAGAACTTCCTAATATTTGTCCTGAACTTGTCCCCCCTTAGCTTCAGTTCATGTCCTCTTGTCCGTCACATTGGATATTGTAAATAATTTTTTTTCCTGCTCTATTTTGTCAATTCCTTTCAGTATTTTGAAAGTCTCGATCATATCCCCTCACAGTCTTCTTTTCTCAGGGGAGAACAACCCCAGTCTCTTAAGTCGTTCCTCGTAATCCAGGTTCTCCATACCTTTCATCAGCTTTGTTGCTTGGCTCTGCACTCTCTCCAGCAGTTTTATATCCTTCTTTAGGTTTGGAGACCAATGCTGGACGCAGTATTCCAAGTGTGGTGTGACCATTGCTCTATAAAGCGGCATTATAACTTTCTCATATCTACTCGTGATTACCTTCTTTATCATGCCTAGCATTCTATTTGCGTTCTTCGCTGCTGCCGCACATTGTGCCGACAGCTTCAGAGTCCTATCGATTAATACTCCCAGGTCCTTTTCCTGTTCGGTTTTTCCCAGAGTTGCACCTGACATACTATACTTGTGTTCCTTATTTTTTCTGCCTAAGTGCATCACTTTGCATTTTTCCACATTAAACTTCATCTGCCATTTATCTGCCCAATTCACCAATTGGCTCAAGTCATTCTGGAGTTCCTCACTGTTCTTCTGCGATTTGATGGCCCGGCATAGCTTTGTGTCATCTGCAAACTTGTTGGTCTCACTGGATGTTCCATCCTCTAGGTCGTTCCTGAAAATATTAAATAAGATGGGCCCAAGTACCGAGCCCTAGGGCATACCGCTAGTCACATTTTCCCAGTCTGAGAACTTCCCATTTATGCCCACTCTCTGCCTTCTGTTCTCCAGCCATTTGCCTATCCATCTTAGTATATCTCCTATTCCATGGCCCTGCAGTTTCCTGAGGAGTCTTACATGTGGAACTTTGTTGAATGCTTTCTGAAAATCCAAATATATAATATCCACTTGTTCTCCATTATCAATTTGTCTGTTCACTGTCTCAAAAAATTGAAGTAGGTTCATCAAACATGATTTCCCTTTCCTGAATTTGGTTGGCTCTCATCAGGTCGTGTGTGTCTAAGTGCCGGGTTATGCTATCTTTGATCAGCACCTCAACCATCTTCCCAGGGACCGACGTGAGACTCACAGGTCTATAGTTGCCCAGTACTCCCCTTCGGTGTGACGTTCGCTATCTTCTAGTCGTCTGGTATCTATCCTGTTTTGATTGACAGGTTGGCAAGTTTTTGCAATAGTTCTCCGATTTCCACTTTTAGCTCCCTTTCAAGACTCTCGGATGAATTCCGTCCGGTCCAGGAGATTTGTCACTTTTGAGTTTGTCAATCTGGCGGTAGATCTGGTCCAAGTCCACGTCTACCGTGGTAAGGCTGTCCTCTGTTACTCCTTTGAATACTTTCACTGCTTCTGGAATTGTTGCAGTGTCTTCCTTTATAAAGACAGAAGCAAAGAAGGAATTTAGTCTGTCTGTGATTTGTTTGTCTTCCTTGATGCACCCTTTCCTTCCCTGGTTGTCCAGACTGAGACCTTGTTTCAAAAGATGATTTTAACCTGGGGCTAGACCGACTTGCCTCCAGAGTATTGAGTAGGTAGTTAAGAACTTATCAGGAAGGAAGTATCTAGAAGAGGGTGAGGATCTAAGGGGGTGGAGTGAGAGGGGAAGAACAATGATGGAGCAAGAAAGTTAGTGAACAAGGGCAGTAGGGAATGATTGGTGGGTTAAAATTAGGATGGATGGTAAGGATCTGAGTTGGAGGATTGTCTAGGCACAAGCAATAGGAGGAATTAAGAAAAGGAGTTTATAGTATGGACTCCTCTAAGGCATGTGGCTGTTCTTATTCCTCAAACGCAACAATCTCAAACTCAAACCCTTTGCAGGGCCACATTTTGGATTTGGAGGGCCGCAAACATAGTTAATGTCTTATTAAAGGAATGACAACTTTGGTTAAGGTAAAACTCGTTATAATTTATAAATCTTTCCTTAATTGCTTTTGATAATTTCAGCTGAAAGCAGTGCAAATGCAGAAAGTGAAAAACTATCAAAGTATCAACTGCAAGAGATAAGATTTTGGACCAACTATTTTGAGGCCCTCGGTATTATAAAGAATGATTCTTTATGGAAAACTTGTGCCTTAAGTGTCCGGCGGTCGCATCCGCAAACGCCTTCAGCTCTCACTTCCCCCAACCAACGGACACACGCACAAGCTGCACTGCCTCCAGTGGTTACCTTACGCTCTGCAACATTTCCCGCCTCACTGCTGTAACCTCACGCAAGCAATTTCCTGGGACTAGTACATTAGATCTCTAGGAGAGAAGAGGGGATAGTGGATGACATGGTAAGGCAGACTATATAGTCCTTATGGTCTTTTTCAGCCTTTATTTTTCTATGTTTCTATTTCTTAACCACCACCCCACTTACTGAGGAAGGGAGGAGAGCTTGGGAAGATTGAGTCATCACTGTATGAGTAGTGAGATAGAGTCTTAGAAAAGGGTCTCATGCTGCATCCTCTGAATTCAGAAATACAAAAAATGTTTATATAACCTCAATTAGAAGAGGAGGGGGCATATTGATGCCCTTACATGTGCTTGATTTTATATGCCTTGAGTCAGCTCATGATATATTGAGTTTTGAGGAGGGTGCTGTATTGTTGGAATTTGCAGATGCCAAGAATTTCAGATCTTCATCAAGTCTGTGTGTTGTGGTGTTGAGTGGAAAGATCAATAACCATTATAAGACATGCTTGCTATCAGTAATAGAAATTGGCTAAACTCGGCATGTCCAATCAGGAAGCCTCTTACTTTGCACTGCTGACATTCTAAATGCACAGGAGTGGAGAGGCTAAGGTTACCATATGGCTCCAGGAAAAGGAAGATGGATTAAGAGATCTGGGTTTTACTTCCATTGCTTTCAATGGAAGTAAAACCCAGATATCTCAATCCGTCCTCCTTTTTCTAGAGCCATATTGTAACCCTAGGAGAGGGGGTTCTTTTGATGGAAAACTGGCCTAAAGGATCATAATATGAGGGTGAAAGAGGGAAGAATCAGAAGTAACAGGAAGCTGGTGAATGTGTGGAGCAGCCTCTCTGCAGAGGTGGTGAAATAAGGACCATATCTCAATGCAGATTTAAGGGCATAGTTATCAACATGGGCTACCATTAAGACTTTAAGGCTTTAAATATGCAGGGGTAGTCTGTTAAGACATGTTATTTCACCACTATTTTGTGCTATTCTAGCACAGCTCCTATTTATGAAATGAGACCTAGTTACTAATAACTGGGATTAACAGTAAAATAACACATTGATAATTTATCTGTTAGGTGCATAAATTAAGGGATTTTGAGAACTCTCTAGAGCAGGGGTGTCAAAGTCCCTCCTCGAGGGCCGGAATCCAGTCGGGTTTTCTGGATTTCCCCAATGAATATGCATTGAAAGCAGTGCATGCAAATAGATCTCATGCAGATTCATTGGGGAAATCCTGAAAACCCGACTGGATTCTGGCCCTCGAGGACCGACTTTGACACCTGTGCTCTAGAGCCAGGTCTAAAGATTGCTAAAGAATTATCGATGCTAGTGTTACTGATCAATTTGAGTAGATGGGGTCATTAACTAGATAGTGCCCCAGAAGTTCAGCTAACAATCAGATCTTGATTGTAAGAATGTGGTCATTCCTGCAGTGTTTGTAGCTCTAATGAACCATCATTGATGAGATTTCATGAACTCTTTACTGGTTGTAATATCTACAAGTCCTGTTTCAGATCTGTGTTTGCAGATGCAATTATTTTTGTTTCTTGAATATTTGTAACATAATAACATAGTAAATGACGGCAGATAACGACCCAAATGGTTCATCCAGACTGCCCAACCGTATATGCTCTATAACAAATATTTAGATGAAATCATGAGCTGGCATAGTTTTTTCATCTTGGATAAGCCAGGGCTAGGGATATTGAAGTGGCGGTTTTACTAGCTGCAAACAAGAGGAGGATGCATAAAGCACTACAAGGTACTATTTTTCAGAAGTCTGCATGTCCTTTCCCCTAGGCAGTATTCTATAAGATGGCATTTCATACATAAGTGGCTACTTATTTTACATAAATGACAGAGTATAGCTATTTCTGTGCTTTCTTGCCACCTAAAACCTGGCAGCTCCTTATAGAATTGCCCCATATATGGAAAAAAAATCTTTATAACATGATCTTGTAAGTCATCCATCCCAAACACACCCAGAAGAATGGGCCTATAATAGAGCAGAAGAAAATAATCTACCTAATATTCAAAGTGTTTTAAGTGGGTGGGAGAGGCTTCTGCCCACTTAAATTACTCATGGTCACCTAACTGATATTCAGTGGTATCTAACCAGGCAGTACCACTGAATATCAGCTTTGAACAGCCATTAGCCAAGTGGGCAGGTCAGTGGCGATACACGGAGCAGAGCTGAGAAGGAACCATCAGTTATGCGGGTACCAGCAATATTCAATGCTGGCACCTGCATAACTAACCTCAGCACCCTGAGCATGTAGGTTCAAATCCTGCACTGCTCCTTGTGACCCTGGGCAAGTCACTCAATCCTCCATTGCCCCAGGTACGTTAGATGGATTGTGAGCTCACTGGGTCAGATAGGGAAAATGCTTGAGTACCTGATTGTAAACCGCTTAGATAACCTTGATAGGCAATATATAAATACCTAAAATAAATTCAAATAAATAACTGGGTGAATTTAGGGCTATTTAGCTGCTTAGCTTGAACCTTCTGCTAGAGAGTTTCTGGCAGGCAGAACAGGGTCTGGCTTATTCTGCATTAAAAAAATAAAAAAGCACATGTTCGAACTAGTTAATAATAGAGTATACAACCCTTTCCAATAGTTTTAAAAAGTAAAGTGTTTTACATGAGGTAGAACCTAAGTTGAAACAGTTAGATTTAAAGTTAGGAGAAGTGCTCAAACTTTCCTTTTAAAACAAACAGAAAGTCAGTTTCTGTCTTTCTATAAGGAATAGAAACCAGTGCTGCTGACCTGAATTAGGTGTTAATTAGGTTCTGTGAGCTTCAAAGGGTCTGTTTGTAGCAGTCCCCTACAAATCATATCTATATAAAGAGAGGAAAAGTCCAAGGTAGCATTATTTCTGAGAGGAGAGAAAGAGGGAAGAGGACATTCTCTTTCTAAAAGGAAAAGAGTAGAAGACATATCTTTGGGTAAAAACACATCATTTTTCTCTGAGCTTTGATAGGTTTGGGGAGAAAAGCTAAATTGTAGGTTCCCTTCTATAGACAGTTTAGATTTTAAAAGAGCAAACTTTACTTAACTAGTCTCCATAGAATAATAGCCTTTTATAGTTCTACAGTTTTGTAAGCTTAAACCTTCTGCAAGATATAGTTTCTGGCAGGCGGAACAGGGTCTGACTTAGTTTCCATTCCCTCCCACTCTCCCCTCTCCTACACATTCCTAGCTCATTTCTTTACTTATAGTCTTAATTTGTTGTCAGTTATTCTAATTAGGACAACAGGAAAAATTAATATTTCATTACCTGCTAAGAATCAAACACTAAATAAACATATAATATAACCCTAAGACGATCTAAGAAACAAGCACTAAATAAAGCATATAATGTAATCCTAAACTCTCTATACTAGTCTAATGTATTCCTAGTAGCTTAATAATGTTTAATTAATCAACTCAATATTAAGATACAGACAGTAGTTCAGCAGCAAGAGGGATGCTATCCAGTCTTTTACACTGTGTCACATGTATGATTATCTCCCAGTTGGCAAGAAGTTATATGTGTGTGCTCACTGCAAAGAGCTACTAGCTCTTAGAGAACAAATACATTCCCTTGAGGCTAGAGTAACAGACTTGGAAGACCTGACGGAGACAGAGAAGTACATAGAGGAGACCCACAGGGATACTGTAGAAAAGTTCCACCTCCAGTTTGGTAGCCCTTATGCTGCCTTGGATGAGAGAGGTCTCCTAAAAGGAGAGCATCACCCTGGTGAAGTAGGAAATAATCTTGTACTGAGGATGTGTCTCCAGGGGCTTCAGCCCAGGAGGGAAGAATTAAGACAGCTGTTGTAGTTGGTGATTCAATCATTAGTCATGTAGATAGTCATATAGATAGCTGAGTGGCTGGTCCCTGCCTGTCTGGTGCAAAGGTGGTGGACCTCATGTGTTAGATAGGATTTTAGATAGTGCTGGAGAGAATCCAGATATCTTGGTATATGTAAGTACCAATGACATAGGAAAATATGGGAGGGAGGTTCTGGAAGCCAAATTTAGGCTCTTAGGTAGAAATCTGAAATCCAGATCCTCCAGGGTAGCATTTTCAGAAATGCTCCCAGTTCCACGCACAGGACCTAAGAGGCAGGCAGAGCTGCAAAGTCTCAATGTGTGGTTGAGACGATGGTGTAGGGATAAGAGATTTAGATTTGTTAGGAACTGGGCAGCCTTCTGGGAAAGGGGGAGCTTGTTCTGAAAGGATGGACTCCACCTTAAGCAGGATGGAACTAGGCTGCTGGTGCTAACATTTAAAAAGGAGATAGAGCAGCTTTTAAACTTAGATGCGGAGGAAAGCTGACATTTGCCCAGGAGTGGATGGTTCATTGTGAGGTATTCTTGAAGGATACTATTGAAAGAGGATATTTAGGGGGGTCACTAAGAAGAAGAAGGTAGAAGATAGGAAGTGAGGTATACAGGAAAGCTCCACACGATGCAAAATCCTCACTTGTCAGGATTGAAGATCAACAATAATCAAAAATAGATAACAAACCAATTTGAAGTCATTCTTTACTTCCTTTATTGTATGATAATATGCTTGCCCCAATGCTTATATGCCCGACGGGACCCGTTTCACCACAACCGGCTTTCTCAAGGGTTCCAACAGGGAGCACTCATTTACGGCTTCCTCTCACTGCTAGGGAGTGAGTGGAAGCCGTAAACAAGTGCTCCCTATTGGAACCCTTGAGAAAGCCGGTTGTGGCGAAACGGGTCCCGTCGGGCATATAAGCATTGGGGCAAGCATATTATCATACAATAAAGGAAGTAAAGAATGACTTCAAATTGGTTTGTAATCTATTTTTGATTATTGTTGATCTTCAATCCTGACAAGTGAGGATTTTGCATCGTGTGGATATTTAGGGGGGGTCCTAGTAGAGAGGTTTCAATATGAAAGAAAGTCAGAAGGGTTTAAGAGGAAGGCAGAGTAAAAGTCTCAAATTTTCCCTGTCTTCTTAGCAGCCTGTAATTACAATTTGAAGTGTCTGTTTACAAATGCTAGAAGCCTAAAAAATAAAATAGGAGAGTTAGAGTATATAGCACTGAATTATGAGGTATATATAATAAGCATTTCAGAGACTTGGTGGAAGGAGGACAATCAATGGGACACTATATTACCTGGGTACAAATTATATTGCAAGGAAAGAATTTGTCAAATTAGACTATATATTAAAGAAGGCATCGAATCAAATCAAATAAACATTCCGCATGACATAGATAGCAGTGTGGAATCCATATGGATAGAAATTCCATGTGTGAAGGGAAGGAATATAAAGGTAGGTTTATACTACCGTCCACAGGCCAAAATGAGAAGACAGATGATGAAACGTCTTAAGAAATTAGGAAAACTGGTGAATTGGGCAACAGTATAATAATGGGTGATTTCAATTACATTGTACATAAGATTTTTTTAAATCTATACTCCGGTTTATAAGTAGCAGTGTGGCTTTTTATCAATGTGTCAAGCATACATTTTTTTTCTTTTTGTGGTTTTGTATTATGCTTCTCATTCATAGTATGATTTCAATTACCCCAGCATTGACTGGTTAAATTTTACATTGGGGAGTGCTAGGGAGGTAAAATTCCTAGACATCATAAATGACTGCTTCTTGGAGCAACTGTTCCAGGAACCGACAAGAGGGGGAGCTATTTTAGATTTGGTCCTTAGTGGAATGCAAGGCATAATACAGGAGTTAACTGTGTTGAGTCCACTGGGAAATAGTGATCATAATGTGATCAAATTTGAGCTGATACCGGGAATGACGTCACAAAAGAAATTTACTGTACAGGCATTTAATTGTCGAAAGGGCAAGTATGATAAAATGAGGGAAATGGCTGAAAAGAAGCTAAAAGGATCAGTTGCAAAGTTTAGGACTGTAAACCAGGCGTAGATGTTATTTAAAAATACCATCATGGAAGCCCAGACCAGATGTATTCCACGTATTAGCAAAGGTGGAAAGAGGAAATAAGAGCCAGCATGGTTAAAGGGTGAAGTGAAAGAGGCTATTAGAGCCAATAAAACATTCTTTAAAGAATGTAAAAAAGGATACAAATGAAGAAAATAATAAGAGACACAAGCACTGGCAAGTTAGGTGCAAAACATTGATAAAGAAAGCTAAGAAAGAATATGAAGAGAAACTTGCAAAAGAGTTAAATATTCATAACAAGTATTTTAGGTACATCAGAAGCAGAACACCTGTGAGGGAATTTGTGGAACCGTTGGATGATTAAGGAGTAAAAGGGGTACTCAAGGAGGACATAGTGGAGAGACTGAATGAATACTTTGCTTCAGTCTTTAAAGATTAAGATGTAAAAGATCTACCTGAACCAGAAATGGTTTTCAGGGGTGATGATGTGGAGGAACTGAAAGAAATCCCAGTGAATTTGGAAGATGTACTAAGCCACATCCACAAATTAAAAAGTGATAAATCACCTAGACCAGATGGTATATATCCAAGAGTACTAAAAGAACTCAAACATGAAATTGCTGACCTGATGTTAGTGATCAGCGCAAGAAGATGTTTGACAACCTACTAGCAACGCAAGCAGCGAAACTTGACCATACCATCTCCAACTTGCTGATAACAACGAGCGACTTCAAATCTGCTATTCAAAAAATTTATCCAGATGTCTTAACTCTAACCCTGGTCTTCCCCTCCGTGTAATTCCCCCCCAAACCTCTCCTCATTTCCAGTTACTCTTTCTCTTCAAAGCCTCAAGCATGTCAACTGCTTCCCAAATTGTATATTTACTAGAATTGCACTATCTCCTATTTGTACAGCTCCCCAAATTGTATATCTACTGGAATAGCCCAGTCATCTTTTCTGTATCCTAAACACTAAATTGTAATTCTCCAATCTTCTTGTAATTCTCCTGGAAATATCCAGCTGTTTCTTTTGTAATCCGCCCAGAACTTCAAGGTATGGGTGGAATAGAAGTCATTAATGTAATGTAATGTAATGTAATGATCTGTAACCTGTTATTAAAATCATCTGTAGTACCTGAAGATTGGAGGATGGTCAATGTTATACCAATTTTTAAAAAGTGCTCCAGGGGAGATCCAGGAAATTACAGACCAGTAAGCCTGACTTCAGTGCAAGGCAAAATGGTGAAACAATTATAAAAAATAAAATTGTGGAATATGTAGACCAGGGGTGCCCACACTTTTTGGGCTTGCGAGCTACTTTTAAAATGACCAAGTCAAAATGATCTACCAACAATAAAATTTAAAAAAAACACAAAGCACACTGTATGCATACAATTGTTAATTATCATTCCTATTCCGGGGTTTTTTCAAAGAGGTCAAAGCAGATGACTCTATGCACTGTCACCTCAGTAACAACCGTACAAAAATAGACAAATACCTACCCCCTCCCTTTTTACTAAACCACAATAGCAGTTTTCAGTGCAGGGAGCTGCGCTGAATGCCCAGCGCTGCTCTCGACGCTCATAGGCTCCCTGCGCTAAAAACCTCTATTGCGGTTTAGTAAAAGGGGACCTTAGTGTAAAATATAGGCAGCAGATATAAATTCAGACACATTTTGATCACTAAATTTAAAATAAAATAATTTTTCCTACCTTGTCTGGTGATTTCATGAGTCTCTGGTTGCACTTTCTTCTTCTGACTGTGCATCCAATCTTTCTTCCCTTCTTTTAGCCTGTATGCTTCCTCTCCTCCAGACCTCATTCCCTCTCCCAACTTTTCCTTCCTCTCTCCCTGCCCTTTCTTTCTCTCCGCCTCCCTTTCTTTTTTTTTCTGTTTCTCTTCTTTCCTTCTGTCTCCCTGTCTGCCCTTTTTCTTTCTTTCTCCCTGCCCTCTCCCAAGCCACTGCCACTGCCATTGGGGACCAGGACCCAAACTGCCACCAATAACAGGCCCCAAACCACCACCAATAACAGGCCCGAAAGCCGACGCCACCCCAAGCTCTCCCTGCTTGGCCGACCAGCACTCCTCTCCCCGACGTCAATTCTGCCGTCGGGGAGAGGAAGGCTGATCGGCCCAAGATCGCGATCGACCTATTGGGGGAAATGCTGCCGAGTCCTGCCTTCGCGGAAACAGAAAGTAGGCAGGACCCGGCAGCAAGAAGAGCAAATGCTTCACTAACCTGTCTCACGCCTTAGCCCATAGCGAACGCTTGCTTCAGGGCTCTCAACATGTGCGCGCTGGCTTCCCTTCTCCCCCCACCCGGACATAACTTCCGGTTTCGGAGGGACGAGAAGGGAAGCCGGCACGCACACGTTAGAGCCCAGAGCATAAGTTCGCTGCGGGCTGAAAACTTCAAGCTGGGTTTTTTTTGTTTTTTTTTTAATGTTCAGCGGCGGCAGCAGCAGCAGCAGCAGATGACAGCTAGGCGGACCGCCCAGCTAAAAGGCCCTAGGGAGAACATTGGAGAGGAAGGCTGATCGGCCCAGTAGATCAGGACGGCGACACGAGTCTATCACGGAGCCCGGGATGGGCTTCGCGATCGACTCACGTTGCCTTCCTGAGCTACCGGTCGATCGCGATCGATGCATTGGGCACCCCTGATGTAGACAAACATGATTTAATGAGACAGAGTCAGCATGGGTTCAGCCGAGGGAGATTTTGCCTCTCCAATTTGCTTGACTTCTTTGAAGGTATGAATAAACATGTGGATAAAGGTAATCCAATTGATGTAGTGTATCTAGATTTTCTTAAAGCTTTTGACAAAGTTTCTCATGAGAGGTTCCTGAGAAAATTAGAGTCATGGGATAGGTGACAAAGTTCAGTTGTGGATTAGGAACTGGTTATCAGACAGAAAACAGAGGGTAGGGTTAAATGGTCATTTTTACAATACATTAGTGATTTCTATTCTGCCATTACCTTGCAGTTTTTCTCAATGGATGAGAGTAAACAGTGGCATGCTGCAGGAATCTGTACTGGGACCGGTGTTATTTAACTTATTTGTAAATGATCTGGAAATTGAAATGACTAGTGAAGTGATTAAATTTGCAGATGACACTAAACTGTTCAAAGTTGTTAAAACAAATGCAGATTGTGAAAAATTGCAGGCAGACCTTAGGAAATTGGAAGACTGGACATCCAAGTAGCAGATGAAATTTAATGTGGACAAATGCAAAGTGATGCCATTGTTTATTGGAGTGAGGGGATTGGATTTGGGATTGCTGATAGGATGGAAGAATTAGACTGGTGGAGATATACAGATTATGTGGTTTGAGTAGATGTTTGCATTTTATACCTTGATAAATAGCGCAGGCGCACCATGGGGGTGGGGAACCCCTGCTTGTCTTAGATTGGTAGCATGGAATGTGCTACTATTTGGGATTTTGCCAGGTACTTGTGTCCTGGATTGTCCACCATGAAGATGGGATACTAGGTTAGATGGACCTTTGATCTGACCTAGTAAGGCTATTTTTATGTTCCGATGCTATTTGCCCTTACTAATTTTAAGTTTTCAACTTAGAGCAGTGGGCTCAAGTGACCAGGGCCCACCATAATTTCATCTCCTTTAGTGGCTGGCAGGGATTCCTAAACCTCCCTTTCTGAAAGAGTTTACACATTGGCTGCCGGCACTGTCATGGAGACACCGCAGCAGCTGCAAGTCACAGGCTACTACCTAACGCGCATGCTCGGTTTCCATGCTTATGTGAAATTTAGCATGCATGCATGGAGGCTAGTAGCTACAGATCCAGGACAGTGCCAATGGCCACTCATGGTCCAATGCGGCAGGTCTTGCGGAGACCTCTACTAGCTTTAGGGGGCAGAAATTAAATGTGGGTTTGCTTTAGTGGGGAGAAGGAAGTGAAGATAACATTTTTGACCTACCCACCTTGATCTGGGGCCCACCCTAAATTGGCTCCCTGGCTACACTACTGACTTAGAGTACAGTAACTCCAAAATCTATTACATTTTAATAAACATGTCTTATATTATATTGTAAACCAGCAAGTGCAAAGAGGGAATAGATGTTGCTTTTATTTTGCTTTGGTGGGGAAAGAAAAAAAATTTACATATGTATAAGAACTAGATTTGTATCTCCCACTTTTAAATCTTCCTTTTGGGAATGTGGCTTTTGAGATTTCAGAAACAACTGCAGACTATGTACAAGATGCAGTTGTTTTTGGGTTTCTTTGCTTTGTTGCTTGGTTTACTGCAGTTCCTGTTGGATTTTTCCTTTGCTTGCGCTTTTGAGATTTCAGCATTTCAAACACTTATCTAATGCTCTTGGCTCAAATCTACCTTATATCCAATGGTTACTGCCATTCTTATTCTTTGAGACTCCAAAATACAGCAGCACCTGCCTGGAATCTTCTGAGATTTAGCATATCTGCATTACTCTCTCTCTTTCTTCTATTCTCTTAATTATGTTGAAAAACAAGAGCCCACTTTTGTCTTTGGTCAAAACTGCTTTTCTGAACATGTCTTGACATGTCACCTCCTTTCATCCTGCCCAGTGCAGTCCTTTTCTCAGACACCTAACTGGCCTTCAGTAGGGACAGTGTGTTCTGTGCAGCAGCTGCATAAGGCCTCACAAATGCTGGCTGACGAGAAATGACAGCTCTGTGTATCTCTCACTGGCACTGACAGCTGACAGATGGATACCACTCACATACTAGAAAAAAAAAAAAAAAAAAGCCCCCAGGATGATTCGCCAACATTACTCTCTGTTCATAGGGGCCACATTTGATTGAGTGCTGCTCAGAATAATAAACCCTTGTCGATCTGACACAGTGCCAGCTCATAAGCAATGTCCTGATTTTTTTTCTGTAACGCGCATCAACATATACAGTGAAGCTTTGTTGTTGGTTTTTTTTTCCTTTTTCGTTTTCTTTTTTTGATCTTTGAAAAACAAATGATGCCTAGTTTTGTGCTGGAGAAGGTTAATAATAAAAAAAAAAGACAAAGCTTTCAATATAGAAACTTAGTAAAATCATAGCTACAGTTTTCTCGGCAATGCCATCAACTCTCCAATCTGTTTGTCATTATTCTTCAGATTGTTTTTATTCCTCTCCATAAATCAGCTCATCTTCAAAAGCAATGCTGGTTGGTTAGTCTGAAGAGAGCCACATAAAACTGGACAAGCAGACACGTTGATGGAAAGAGCAAGGAAGAGGGAATGAGAAACACAAAGACATGGATAGAGACAGGGTAGAGGTAGCATAGGGCGGAGGATAGGAAGAAAAAGAACAGCGAAAGACAGAGTCTCTAAAAAGATAGTAGGTGAAACCTTTGCAGTATGCTTTTTTTTTGTTGTTAATGGCATAGAATAGGATGATTTTTCAAGTTTTTGCGACAGCTCCTACCATGCAAACTGTTCAATTATTTGAACCCCATGGGGCAGGAAACATTGCCAAAAGCTATTTTCCCTTGGGGGAAAAAAGCACACTCTGTGATGGCGCCCCTTCAAAACTGCCAGAACATGAGGCGTTCTCCAGCATGGAGAATCCTTAAACTGACGGCAGAGAACAAGTGGAGAAAGAGCTGCCAAAACTGTCCAAACACAGTGCAAACTAAAAATACTCCCACTTATATGTATATCTATGAATGTACGTGATTGTGCATTATATGGCATTATATGGAATTATAAATGTGTCCGTTTAATATATTCATTGAAATGCAAGGAGCCAAAAAAATTTTTGCATCTGTATCTGTTTCTAACAATACACATATGAATGGTGGGCATGTAAGTGTAATACCTTCACAAATATAACTAAACATACTGGAATTACACTTCAGGGATGTGCATTCACTAGCACTCTTTTGGTTTTTTGACATGTCTTAAAAAAAAATTTACTGGCCAATATTCAGCCCGCAGCACCCAGCGTTTATCATCTGGGACCCACACAATTATATGCAGATTGCCTCACCCACTCTGACCCCCTCCCCTGAAACCCAAAAGTCCCAGACCAGGCCCCCACCCCCTCTTACCCCTTTAGGCTTCCAGCAGCCCAGTATGATCACATGCATTATTTAATTTTCCGTCTGCTCAAGGTTGTAAGAGCAAGAAATCCTTGGAACATACACTAGCATTTCAGGCTGCTTTCTATGACAGGGAATTTAGGCCACTTTCTATCTATCAGAAGCTTTACATTGGTACTTACACCGAAGGACTCTTCATTCAGAGGACACGTGCATATTGGAGGATCATTCATATAGAGAGATTCATTTGGAACAAACATGAAAAATGGTCATTGCTGATTGGTTACCAGTAGCACAGTGACAGCAAAATGATGTTTGTGTTTATAAGCTTTTGCTATATCAGTATTTACTGTCGCAAATAGATAAACAATTGCAAAGTAATGTTGAAACTATTAGGGGGGTCTTATTTTTGTTTCCAGTCCTGCGTAACAGAGTGGCCTCTCGCAGCCCTGTTTCGAGATCAACAACAGAGCTGCCAGGAGGAAACACAAATTATGCTAGTCTTTGTTTCTTATTTAAAGATGCTTACAATCTTTAAGACGCTAACAAGCTATTCCACTTCTCTATATTCTTTTCCTCACCCTATTGTTTTTCTCGGAATGTGTTCTTATTCTTCAAAGAGTGCATTTCTACCTCATGCCTCCTTTCGTGCTAGTTTGTCAGTATATCTGTAATTTGTAATACTGTTATTGTATTTGAATTTATATGATACCCAATTTTATTTAAATTGTACCTCGCTTAGTAAGTAAAATAAGTGATTGAATCAAATTTTAATAAAAACTTGTTGCACATAAGGCAAAGTTATTTCAACCAGGAGGGCAAAGGCCAGCCATGCAACGGCGAGAAAAATCTGAGAAAATGCACTCACCGATTCTCTTTGAGGGAAACAAACTCATCGTTCCGGACCTCTCCAAGGAATCCACTAAGAAGAGAAAACAATTTCTATCTTACAGGCCCAAATTATCTGCAATGGGTGCCAAATATGGCATGCTTTATTACATTATCATTTGTATACCGCATAACCTATTCAGTTCCATGCGATTCACAATTTAAGAAGCTGAGACAATCTCAGGAATTACACAACTAACAGATAGAGTCCTGGCTTTATATTATAAGAATTTTTCAATTAGATAGGTTTTCAGTAGTTTCTTGAAATGTTTATACGATTCAGCCTTAACAATTAATTGACTAAATTCATTGTCCCTGGTTGATGCCTGAAACGAGAATAACCTATCAAAATATTTTTTATATCGACATACTTTAACAGAAGGAAATCAAAATATGATGAAAGGCGATGAGGCCGATTTGATGTTACCAGTTCAAAATGATCCTTCAGATAATTTGCAGTGAGGCCGACAAGAGCTTCCCAGTTTTTTTTTTTCCCTCTTCTGGCCTTAACCTGCCCAAAACATCTTGATGAAAGAAAAGAGGGAAAGGCACAACCTTTATCCTGTCCGAATGTGTGTCACACATAACAACACCATCACGGACTATTCCAATCCTGCTGATTTGGCTGATTTCATCGAAAGTATTAATCCAACATCCATCGATAAGGCTTGGTCCTGCCTGCATTTTATCGGGTTGTATAACACTCCTAGTAGGATTGTCTACTTTAATGTTTCTAGTCACTTGATTTAATACTTCTGCTATTTACGGTACGCTATGTTCTGCATGGCTATCTTACATGTGGTCTTTATACCATTAATACACCAGTTTGGTGTTTTTCACATGAATGGATCTAATTAGGCTGGTTTTTGCTCCGTTCTCACCGTGTCCTCCTCTATTGCTTACTGACCCATAGGGTGTTGAGTTTTCCACTAATGCATTTCTGTCTTGCGGGAATGTCTAGCCATCTTTGGCATGTTTTTCATGTTTTACCATTCTCTATTTTGTCTCTGCTATCTACAAATCTGGTATGCTACTGTCTTCTCTCTTTTCTACTAAATGAAGCTAATTGCTCACGATCTCATTATGTGTATGCAATGTGGTAATACATTCTTATGCTACTCTATGTATTATGGATATCCACTATTCTGAGATATCAGCTTCTGCTCTATATGGCCTAATACCGCTGCATATCTCCTCTGCAATGGTGATTTTTCCCATCATAAACTATTTTCTATATGCACACGTAGTGTTTCTCAGAAAGCAATTTGCACTTATCATTTCAATCCTAGGTTTTATTTTATTGAACCTATACATACTGTATATTCTGTTCTCATTACCAAAAGGATTTATGCATGGGTACAACACATTATTGACTTATTATGTCAATTATTACATTTTTATAGCCATCTTTATTTTTACAGGACTTTTCATTTACACAAACTGAATACAGTGTAAAACTTACCATCAAATATTTTCATCTCTTTATTCTGTTGCTGATTGTTTTTATGATGCAATTCTCTTATTGGAGTCTCAATTATTTTTTGATATATAGAGTATAGAGAAGGTTATTCAAAAGCAAGGTTCTAGACTTTTAAAAACCTAACTTTGTTCGGATGGGGGTTTACGTCATGGAATTATTGTCTGGATGGGAACATCTGGAAGGAGTGGAAATGCGGTGGGCAAAACTGAAAGGAGCGATTGTAAGGGTGACAAACCTTTTTGTGAGGCAAGTAAATGAAAGTAAGAGGAAAAGAAGGCCACTTTGGTTCTCAAAAGTAGTAGATGAGAAGGTAAAGAACAAGAGGTTAGCTTTTATAAACTACAAAAGATTGCAGAAAGAGGAAAACAGGCAAAAATATCTAGTCAGGAAAGCAAAGATGCAAATGGAAGAAAAAATAGCTGGCATGGTAAAACGGGGAGACAAGTGCAAAAGTGGCATTGTGAGACTCAAAGGTGAAGGGGGAGGAATATGTAGAAGCTGATAAAGAAAAGGCCAAATTGCTTAACAGATATTTCTGTTCTGTGTTCACGGCTGAAGAGCTGGGAGTGGGACCGCAGAAGACAAACGTGAATCGGGATGGAGGATCGATTTTCAGAGAGTTGTGTTCGTGAGGAGCTAGCTAAAATAAAGGTAGACAAAGCAATGGGGCTGGATGGTGTACATCCTAGGGTGCTGAAGGAACTTAGGGAAGTTCTGGAAGCTCCGCTGACTGACTTTTTCAATGAGTCTCTAGAGTCTGCAGTGGTATGAGAGAACTGGCGATGGGCGGATGTGGTCCCTCTCCACAAAAGTGGAAGTAAGGAAGAAGTAGTGAATTACAGGCCAGTAAGTCTGATTTATGTGGTAAGCAAATTAATGGAAACACTTTTAAAACAGAGAATGGTCAAGTTTCTGGAATCCTGTGGATTACAGGATCAGAAGCAACATGGATTCAATCTGATCAATTTCTTTGACTGGGTGACCAGAGAATTGGATAGAGGATGTGCGCTAGATGTGGTGTATTTAGATTTTAGCAAACCCTTTGACAGTGTTCCACACAGACGTCTGATAAATAAACTGAGTGCCCTTGGGATGGGTTCCAAAGTGACGGGCTGGGTCAGGAACTGATTGAGTGGAAGGCGACAGAGGGTAGTGATCAATGGAGATCGCTCTGAGGAAAGGGATGTTACCAGTGGTGTGCCTTAAGGTTCTGTTTGTTGGGGCTGTTCTTTTTAACATTTTTATAAATTATATTGCTGAAGGGTTGTCAGGTAAGATTTGCCTCTTTGTGGATGATACGCTTGATGGTGTGAATAACATGAAGAAAGACCTGGTGAAACTTGAAGAATGGTCTGAAATTTGGCAGCTAAAATTTAATGCTAAGAAATGCAAGGTCATGCATTTGGGCTTCAGAAACCCAAGGGAACGGTACAGATTAGGGAGGGAAGAGCTTTTGTGCATGACGGAAGAGTGGGACTTGGGTGTTATTTTATGTGATGATCTTTTTTAAAAAAAAAAAATCTTTATTGATTTTTAATCTAAAACAGTGTCATACAAATGAAAGAACAGAAGGTATTACATATATTTCACTAATATCTGTACAAGTAACATAGATATCATTCAAGATTTTCAGTTTTCCTACATATAATAGTAACATAATATATAGTATAAATGAAGAATAAAGTTACCCAAATGTAATCATCAATTTTTATTCCCCTCCCTCTCACCCCCACCCCCCATGGATGTGTAAAGGTACATGAACAAAAGGAAAGATAAGATAAGTACATTTTTATAATTTCACAAATTTAGTCAATGGGCTCCAAACTTTATTAAATACACCACTAAGTCCCCTACACTCTGCATTAATTCTTTCATATCTGTTCGTAGTGCATACGTTCACCCCCAAAAAGTGTAACTTATTCTATCATGGTTCTTCCAGTTACTCATGATCAATTGCATGGCTACACCTGTCATGATCATAAATAGATGACTCTTATATTTATCTAGAGTGAGTTTCACATGTTAAATTGTTCCACAAATTATAGCCTGACATGATAGTGGAATACTTGAATCCAAAACTAGATTTATTTGTCCCCAGATTGACTTCCAAAATATAAATATAAACGGACAAAAATATAGCAGATGATCCAAAGTCCCTATATAAATATGACAATGCCAGCATCTATTAGACTTAGAACTATCTATTTTATTTAATCGAACTGGAGTCCAGAAAATCCTATGTAACAAAAATAACCATGTTTGTCTCATAGATGCTGACCCTGTACATTTCAGTCTCCAAGTCCAAATTTGTGGCCAACGAGACACTGTTTTATCTCGATGCTCCAGATGTCTCTAAGAAATCAATTTGTACCACTGGGCAGCCTGATGTCCTACTAGATCAGTTTGGTAGCAAAGGATTTGCAGGCTAAAATAAGTTTTTTAATTTTTCCATTCAGGGAACCCACTCTGAATAGCCTGCTTCAACCGCAACCACCTTTATTGTTGAGATTTTAAAATTTCAAATGACTATTGCAGTTGTGAAAAATCAAGCAGGTTTCCATTAGACATAACATCATCTAATGTCTGAATACCTGCCTGCATCCAGTTCTTCCAAGTGATCCCAGCACCACCTATTTGAATCTTGGAGTTTAACCATAAGGCGTAACTCTAGATCAATACCTAACCATGAAAGACCAGGTGGACTCCTTAATCAGAAAGGGTTTCTTCACTCTCTGGAAACTCAGATCCATTAAAGCTTATTTCGATACGTCGGCATTCAGAACCCTGGTCCAATCCCTCGTACTAAGTCAACTTGACTACTGTAAAATCGCCTACTTAGCCATTTCCCAAAAAAATATGTGACGTGTACAACTAATGCAAAATGCAGCGGTCAGATTAATCTTCGGACTAAAGAAATTCTATCATGTATCACCCTACTATAGGCAGTTACATTGGCTACCGATGGAAGCACGCATAAAGTTTAAATTCGCCTGCTTCTGCTTTAAAGCGCTAAACGGACTTGCCCCTAAATACATAATTGACCTTTTCTCCTTCTCTGCCAACAGACACAAGAGAAGCTCTCATTCCTACTTCGTTTCCCCCCCAGTTAGAGGTTGTAAACTGAAAAAACACCATGAACACCTTCTTTCACATCAAGCAGCTTTGTGGGGTAAAGTCCTAGATCAACTGCTTTCGCTCACTACTTATGAGGAATTCAGAAAACGTCTAAAAACTCAATTGTTCCTAAAGTATCTAGACAACTGACCCACTCATCTTCTTTCTCCTCCATAGTGATTCCTCTGTCCTATTAATTTCTTTCTCCTCAACAACGCATTTCCAGTCCTATTAACTCTCCTCTTCCCCCTCTTAAATTCAATCAATTTGTACCTTGCTTAATCTATTGTAAACCGCATAGAACTTAACGGTATTGCGGTATATAAACTGTTATTATTATTATTATTATAAGGACTGCAAAGTGGACTTCATTACGGGAACATCTGTTAATTTATCAACAAATTTAATTGTTTTCCACGTGTCCAATAAAATCATATTGTCCTTAGCATAACTAGGTATTTTAATATTTAATATATAAGACAATCTCATCGGGGACATGATTTTCCACTCAAGATATAGCCAGTCTGGCAAATGTTCCAAGATGATCTTAAGGTGGCCAAACAGGTTGAAAAGGTGACGGCAAAAGCTAGAAGGATGCTAGGTTGCATAAGGAGAGGTATGTTTAGTAGGAAAAAAGGAGGTATTGATGCCCCTGTATAAGACTTTGGTGAGACCTTGTTTAGAAAATTGTGTACAATTCTGGAGGCCGCACCTTCAAAAAGACATAAAAAGGATGGAGTCGGTCCAGAGGAAGACTACTAAAATAGTATGTGGTCTTCATCATAAGGTGTATGGGGACAGACTTAAAGATCTCAATCTGTATACTTTGGAGTAAAGGTGGGAAAGGAAAGATATGATAAGAGACGTTTAAATACCTATGTAATGAAAATGTGCATGAATCGAGTCTCTTTAATTTTAAAGGAAACTCTGCAGTGAGAGGGCATAGGATGAAGTTAAGAGGAAGAATAACTTGAATCACAGTTACCGGGTGCTAGAGTCCACCTTGGGGATTAGCGCCCAAGAAAAGGATCTGGGTGTCATCGAAGACAATCCGATGAAATCTTCCGCCCAATGTGTGGCGGCGGCCAAAAAAGCAAATAGGATGCTAGGAATTATTTTAAAAAGGGATGCTTAACAAAACTAAGAATGTTATAATGCTCCTGTATCGCTCCATGGTGCAACCTCATCTGGAGTATTGCATTCAATTCTGGTCTCCTTATCTCAAGAAAGATATAGTGGTGCTAGAAAAGGTTCAAAGAAGAGCGACCAAGATGGTAAAGGGGATGGAACTCCTCTCGTATGAGGAAAGACAAAAATGGTTAGGGCACTTCACCTTGGAAAAGAAACAGCTGAGGGGAGATATGATTGAAGTCTACAAAATCCTGAGTGGAGTAGAATGGGTACAAGTCGATCGATTTTTCACTCCATCAAAAATCACAAAGACTAGGGGACACTCAATGAAGTTACAGGGAAATACTTTTAAAACCAATAGGAGGAAATTTTTTTTCACTCAGAGAATAGTTAAGCTCTGGAACGCGTTGCCAGAAGATGTGGTAAGAGTGGATAGCATGGCTGGTTTTAAGAAAGGTTTGGACAAGTTCCTGGAGGAAAAATCCATAGTCTGTTATTGAGAAAGACATGGGAGAAGCCACTGCTTGCCCTGTATCGGTAGCATGGAATATTGCTATACCTTGTGTTTTGGCTAGGTACTAGTAACCTGGATTGGCCACCATGAGAATGGGCTACTGGACTTGATGGACCATTGGTCTGAACCATTAAGGCTATTTTTATGGATTAATCTAAGGAAATACTCTTTTACAGAAAGGGTGGTAGATGCATGGAACAGTCTCCCAGAAGAGATGGTGGAGACAGAGACTGTCTGAATTCAAAAGGGCCTGGGATATGCAAGTGGGATCTCTCGGAGAGAGAAAGAGATAATGGTTACTGCGGATGGGCAGACTAGATGGGCCATTTGGCTTTTAACTGCCATCATGTTTCTATATATGGCATTTTCTCCTAATGGTCTATTAAGTCAATGATCATGACTCTTGGCTATTTGTTTTGCTATATATCCTTGTCCTTGAGGTTTCCACCAATATGCTCAGCATACCAGTATATTGTATATGAAACAGACTGGCAAGCCAATTCCATAACTTCTGCCTTATGGTGCTGTGTTAACAACATAATACCACCATTATTAAGGAAGGCCGTGATTACATATAACTGTTTGGACATGATATTACAAGCCACTCTTGTCACGCTACTAACATATCAAGTTGGTCCATTTGCCTCCCAAATTGGGGTTATAACTCTGTTCTGGTTGTTGGTATATACTATTAAGTATGCTCCTGTCTCCTATGCAATCATCCTTACTGGTCATTTGTTATTTCACAATCTTAAGTTATTATGTCTCTCGCATGTTTTTCCTTGAATGTAAAATCTATAATAATAAAACGCTAAGTGCGCATGCACACTCTTAACGCCGTGTTGCCTGATCTGTAGTTCTGTGGCCGGCAGAGTGCGCATATGTGTTTACCAGGCATCTCTCTGTCTCGCAGCGGGCTTGCCGGCTCCGGCCAGACAAAGTTCATTTTTTGGTTCAAAGCCCCCACCACGGCTCCTCTATCGAACCTCACCAGAGTTGGAGAAGACTTCCGACTCCGGCGGGTATTGAGAGAGGAGACGCAGGGTCGGCTTTGAACTAAAAAATGAACTTTGGCTGGCCAGAGCCAGCAAGCCCGCTGGGAGACAGAGACATGGCTCCCTTACTGCCCCCCCGTTCCCTTCACGTGGTCCCGACTACAAACCTGCCGATTCCAGCAGCGTGTGCAGCACACACGCTGCTTCGGGGTCTTCTACTGCCCTGATTTGCTCTGCCGCGTCTCAGATGATGTCATCAGGGACATGCCAGAGTAAATCAGGGCAGTAGAAGGCCCCGAAGCAGCATGTGTAGAGTGCTGCACATGCTGCTGGAATCGGCAGGTTTGTCGGGACTGCGGGAAGGGAAGGGGGGCAGTAAGGGAGCCGGCCAGACCGCGGGAAGAGAAAGGGAAGGTAGGGGAAATGCTGCTGTTGCACAGGGAAGTGATGTGGGGGGAGGGAAATGGAGGGGTAGAGAATGCTGCTGCTGTGGCTGCTGCACAGGGAAATGGAGGAGGAGGGAATACTGCTGTGGCTGCTGCACAGGGAAGTGGTGGAAGAGAAATGCTGCTGCAGAGAGACAGATAGATAGAAAAAAAGACAGACAGCAGGAGGAAGGGAGACAGAAAGAAAAAGAAGAAAGACACAGGGGCAGGGAGAGACACAGACAGAAAGAAAGACAGCGGGAGGGAAAGAGAGAGACAGAACTAAAGACAGACATATATTCTAGCACCCGTTAATGTAACGGGCTAAAATACTAGTGGTTTAATAATCCAAATAAACAATGTAAAATCTTGCATTACACTGAACAATTCCACCCTGACATCGTGTTCTATCAAGAATCACATCTGTCTTCAGCAGAATCTACCAAAATATTTTCCAAATGGGCATGCTCTCCTCTGTTTTCACCAGCATTAGGGAAGAAAAATGGTATCATTACTCTTATTAGAAAATGCTTTGATATTAATATTCTCTTACATACTACGGAGACCTTAGGGTGATGGATTAAAGTGGATTTGTCAATTGGGACCTCCCCTTTATGGTTATTAACATTTATTCACCAAATATTGTCGATCCTAATTTTTTTGATTCAATAGCAGATCTGATATCCTGCCTTGGTATCATTTCTTGCATTTTAGGGGGAGACTTCAACCAAATATTAGATCCAATTATAGATAGGAAATCTCAAGTCACATACCAGCAATCTAAAGCCTGGCATAGTATACAAGATCTCATGTGCCACATGAAGCTAATAGATCTATGGATGCAAATATACCTTCTATTCATCTCCACTTGCCTCTTACTCCAGAATCGACTACTTCTTATCAAGTTATTCTCTATCTGCCAAGGTGGAATCTGCAGAAATTCACCCTATCTCAGTCTCAGATCATGCGTCGATCTTAATCACTTTCAAGGGTTTGGGTAAAACTTGTAACAAGGATCTATGGATATTCAACTCTTCTTTATTATCTGACCCATCATTTATTGAATATACTACCAAAAATATAAAGGGATACTTCGAAAACAACAAAATCGCTGATACCTCATGGCAAAGGTCTTTATAAGAAGCACTATAATTGCCTATGTCTCAACAACAACAAAATAGTAAACAGATCAGCCTTATAACTTATGGAACAACAAATTAAAGAAACTGAACGTCTACACTTAGAAGATCTATGCAATCCGTTGTAACAATTGAAACTCCATAAATTGAATACAATCTTCTTAGCACTACAGCTTCTAAAGAGCTTTTCATGAAGTCGGCATGAATAAACTATGAACAACTATGAATAAATGTGGTCATCAACTTGCTACCTACCTGAAGCTGCGCTCTGAAAAGACTACAATTCCAGCAATAAAAGATGACTCTAATGATGTGTTATTGAATACCAAGGATATACTATATGTTCTCACCTGAAAACCGTAATACGGATTTGTTTGATCCTTTTCTTCAAGACATTTCCCTTACCAAACTCACAGAAGATGACACAGTGATCCTTTCTGCTCCAATTTTACAATCACATTTAGAAAACACTCGACATGCCATGGCAAACAGAAATCTTCTGGACCGGATGGCCTCACCACGGAATTTTATGTAGCTTTTGAAGATGTCATTCTACCTTTTTTAATGCAGTATTTTTGTCATCTTATCACTATTGGAGTAGCACATGACTCTTTTGCTGAAGCATTGACCATCGTTCTACTTAAACCAGAGAAATATCCATTGCAAGTGCTAAACAATAGGCCACTCTCATTGATAAATGTAGACGCTAAAATCTATGCCAAACTACTCGCAATGAGGTTGAATGCAGTGCGCTCCAAAATTATCATCATGGATCAAAATGGTTTCATGAGCAGCAGAGTGTCCAACAACAATACTAGACTCATTACTCACATCATTATACAAGCTCAACACTGTCAGGTTCCAATGATCGTGATGGTGTTAGATGCAGAGAAGGTGTTCAATCATGTTGAGTGGCCTTTTCTTTTCAAAATGATGCAATGGTTTGGCTTCCCTGACACTTTCACCAAAATGGTTGGAGTATTATATTTGAATCCCACCACTAAACTCCAGATTAATGAGGTGTTCTCTGAATCTTTCCACCCCTTGAGGGGTACCAGAGAAGGCTGCCCATTGTCACCTATATTTTTCAACATAGCGATGGAACCGTTGTTAATAGCCATAAGAGCCAACCCTAACATCCTGATATACTCTTCCCTGGAATCTGTGACTAACATTCTACAAACTATCCAAAAATATGCACAGATCTCTGGCTACAAGCTTAACATCTCTAAGACTGATGTTATGCCATTAAATGATTTCCCATGTAGCGATACCATCACACAACTCAATCGCAAATATTCGCCAAATAAACTAAAATATCTAGGAGTCTTCTTTAGCAACACTATAGAAAAAATATGGAACTACAATGTAGATTTCAACTTTCAGATAATCAAATCTCTTACAGAACAATGGTCTCCATTGAAACTCACCTGATGTGGTCAATTGGACTCTATTAAGATGATGCTGGTACCTAAAATTACTTATATTCTCCCAATGATACCTTTTTTACTTCCCCTTAAGACATATATAAAGATTGAATCACTGTTGGCGAAGTTTCTATGGAATAATAAAGTTCCCCCTATAGCTTTGAAGAAACTAAAATGCACAAAAGACAATGGAGGTGTAAACTTCCCTAGTATGCATGACTTTCACATAGCTTTCCTAGGAAAACAAGGTTCGCAGTGGCTGCTGGAATCAAAACAGAATATTGGTTGAAAATTGGTTGAAAATGGAACATAAATTATTGGATAAATAATACTTACATTATATTGCTTTTATACCAACAGTGATATGAAAGACAATGTTATTATTCAATCAACTAGAATGGATTTAACAGAAATAGGTAGCATAGTGGGCATGAAATGGAACTCTACTATTATGACTCTTATATGGTATAATCCATAAGTGAAAATAGAGGGTCAACACATAGAATGGAATTCTTGGCTCAAATCTGGTATATGGTCTCTTACTCACCTGTTACATGATATGTTAACTGATTTTGTGACACTCTCAGCCACATTTAATCTTCCTGCCACTGAGTTTGTTCATTGGTTTCAATTACAGCATTGCCTCAAATCTTTTATGAACAGAGTCTCCCTCTCCAATGATACCCCTTCAATACTAAAGTGGTGTGCCTGGTACAAAACATTAAAGAATCCAAATTTACATTCCCTTCAGCCCTATATGACGTTTGGTCTAAAGCAGTGGTTCCCAAACCTGTCCTGGGGGACCCCCAGCCAGTCAGGTTTTCTAGATATCCCTAATGAATATGCATGAGAGAGATTTGCATATAATGGAAGTGACAGGTATGCAAATCTCTCTCATGCATATTCATTAGGGATATCTGGAAAACCTTACTGGCTGGGGGGTCCCCCAGGACAGGTTTGTGAACCACTGGTCTAGAGATACATTGACTTCACTCTCTTCCGCTAACTGGAGGGATGTATGGCTCATCTCTTCTAGTTCCCTACAATCATCAGCAACTAAACAAATGGTGCTTTTTCTCTATCATAGAGCTTATTGGACATCATATAAATTATCCAAGGTTTCTTCGACTAGCTCCAATGTTTGTTGGTCATGCAATGAGGGTATAGGCACTTTGGATCATATGCTATTTCATTGCAAATTACTACAACCATATTGATCAGAAATATGGTCCATCATAGGCAAAATATTACCCATTACAGATAACTTCTCATATTTAGTGATTGTGTTTGGGGAATCTGTTACTAGCTCGATATTGGATAAACATACTACAAGGTTGTTCAAATGTTTTTTGCTGATTTTTTTTTAAAAACAATATTGTCACATTGGAAAGACTTTTCCACTCTAACTAACAATGAATGGTGGACTACAAAAAGGCGGCAGCGGAAAAGTTGAATACCATTGTAACTTTTTAATAAAGTGTGGTCTAAAGTGTTAAATTATTATGATGATATGTACAACTGAGTTTGGATTTTTCATATTAATAACATCTTGTAACATACCATACATGATTATACTGACTTACAGGGCCGCCATCAGAAATTTCTGGGCCCCTTACTGAGCAATGCTATTGGGCCCCCCACGCACCCCTTCCTCCCCGATCCCCCTTCTTCCATAGGCCAAATACACACATACTTTTCTCTGTCACCGCACTCTTTGACCAAAAGATTTGTAAGCCTGCAACCATGTCAAGGTAGACTCTTTCAGCAGGGCCCTAACCTAATCTAAACTAAACTAATCTATACCTATCTATTCTAAACTAACATATGTCTAGCACGCACAAACCTCTGCTCTACGTGGGAAAAATAACACCAGCTCAATGCTGGCGTTAGCATCTAGTGCGTGTGGCGTACGCTAAAGCCACTTTCGTAAATTAGTAAAAGGAGCCCTATTTTTATTAGTTAATTATTATTATTATTTTCCAGTGCTCAATATGAGTTCCTTTTTTAAGGTTTGACACTTGTGCCAGAATATTTTTACTAAATTTAAGAAGTATTTGCCCTCTTTCAAATGGTATAGAAGTTAAAAAAAGGGACAGGCGTTAATGAAGTCATTAGGTTCAATCTAGCCATTTATTTCTGCATGAATGAATTTAAACAACTAAAAAAAAAGATAAATATAGCTCATCCAGTCATACAAAAAATGGCTCTACAGCAGGGGTGCCCACACTTTTTGGGCTTGCGAGCTACTTTTAAAATGACCAAGTCAAAATGACCTACCAACAATAAAATTAAAAAAAACAAACCACAAAGCACACTGTATGCAGAGAAAATGTTAATTATCATTTATATTCCGCGGGTTTTCAAAGAGGTCATGTCAGACGATTCTATGCAATGTCACCTCAGGAACAACTATACAAAAATAGACAAATATACCCCCTCCCTTTTTACTAAATCGCAATAGCGGTTTTTAGAGCAGGGAGATGCACTGAATGCCCTGTGCTGCTCTTGATGCTCATAGGCTCCCTGCGCTAAAAACCGCTATTGCAGATATAAATTCTCTAAACAGACACATTTTGATCACTAAACTGAATATAAAATCATTTTTCCTACCTTTTTGTCTGGTGATTTCATGAGTCTCTGTTTGCACTTCCTTCTTCTGACTATAAATCCAATTTTTTTTTTAAATTTCTGCCCCTCCCCTTTTCTTTCTGTCTCTCTTTCTTTCTCTCTCCCCATGCCCCCCCCCAAGCCATTGCACCAATTTCTCCACTTCCCCGATTCTTTTCCTACCCCCTAAGCCACCATGCCGATTTCTCCCTGCTTCCACGAGCCAGACCAGGAATGTACAAGCGCCGGACTCACAAGACTTCACCTTTGATGTCAATTCTAACGACGGAGAGGAAGTTCCAGGCCAGCCAGGCAACGATTGGCTGGTCCAGAACTTCCTCTCTGACGTCAGAATTGACGTCGGAAGTGAAGTCTTGTGAGTCCGGCGCTTCTACGCGCCTGGCCTGGCTCAGGGAGGCAGGAAGAAAAAGATTGCCAAGGCAACGCGATCGACTCACATTGCCTTTGCGATCTACTGGTCGATCGCGCTCGACCACTTGGGCACCCCTGCTGTTATGGTATCCTGTCCTGACCTGAGGAAAGGGGTTTAGTCCCCCCAAAACTGCCTTATTTCCATTTCCTATTTATAAACTTTAATCAATAGATACAATACTACTTGATTCTACGTAAATCAACAAAACACATTTTTCTAACTTTTGTCGTTTTTGCTTTAATCATCTTGTCTTTACTCTTCTTTCTAGCCAGCAACTGTCCGCTCTGTCTTCCATACAGCATCAGCCCCTTCCATCCACTGTCTGCCCTCTCCCCGTTCCATATGGCATCTTCCCTCTTTTTATGCTCCTTCAATAAACTGTCTATCCTGTGCCCCTTCTCTTCTCCTTTGTACATGATTGATTTCAGCTCTGCCACCTCTCCATTTTTGTCTCTCTGTCACCACCCCGTCCCCTATGCTCTGGCATCTCTCTCTTCTCCTTTCTTTCCTTTGCACCCCACAGTCTGGTATCTTTCCTTCCCTGATTCTCTAGCATCTCACTCATTTCCTTTTCTTCCATCTTTCCCTCCCCCTCCATGCTCTGACATCTCCTCCTTCCTTTCCCCCTTCCTTTTCCCTTGGTCTGGCATACTTTCCTCCTTCCCTCCATGCCCTGGTATCTCTTCCTTCCTCCCTCCCTTCCCTCCAATCCCTGGCATCTCGTTTCATTCCCTCCCTCATTTTCTTTCTCCCTTCAGTTGGTTGCCGCAAGTCTCCCCCCCTCTGCTCCCTTTCCTCCTTCTGTCACCCATGACCTGGCGTCATGAACTTCTTCAGGCAGCAGCATTCACAATTCGCTGCTGTTGCCAGCTTCGGGCCTTCTTCTCTGTTGGGTCCTGCCTTCATGGAAACAGAAGTAGGCAGAACCCGGCAGAGAGGAAGGCCTGAAGCTGGCAACAGTAGTGAATTGTAAATGCTGATGCTTGCCGAAGAAGTTCATGAAGCTAGGTCGAACACCCGGGACAGACTGCTACTCTCCCCCCTCCACAACCCTCCTATCTCTCCTTCCCTCCCATCACGAGACTCTAAACAGCACTTCTCTACTCTAAGCAGGCTGCTTCAGGGCTTTCTCCTGCCGTGATTCCCTCTGGCATGTCACTGATGAGGGAAGGAGGGAGAGATAGGAGGGTCGGATCGGGTTGGGGGTCGCCCGGGATGATGATGAGGCTGCTGCTGCTGCCAGCGAATCCAGCAAGGGTGAGGCCCCAAAGCACAGCACTGGAAGGCCCCCCCTGACTATTTCAGGCCCTAAGCCTGTGCCTACTGGGCCTATCCTTTAATCTGGCCCTGCTTCCCCCCCCCCCATATGCCCTGACATCTGTCTCTTCCACTCCATGGTATGGTATCTCCTTTCCCTCCCTCCCATGGTCTTTGCATCTCTTTCCTCCTTTTCCTGATCTTCCTTCTCCCTCCTTCCCTCTCTCTCCCCAAATAGGTGCAGCAGTATTTCTATTCCCCCTCCCCCCACTGGGTACAGCAGTATCATCAGCATTTCTCTTTCCCTCCCCCCAATTGGGTACAGCAGAAGCAGCATTTCTCTTCCCCCTCTCCCCTAATTGGGTGCAGCAGCATTACTCCTCCCATTCCCTCCCCCGTCTCACACACCCGACAGATTCGCTATAGACAGAGGGAAGTTTACAACTTGCTGCTCTTGCTTACTTCGGGCCTTTCTCGTTGCCGGGTCCTGCCTTCACGGAAACAAAAAGTAGGCAGGACCCGGCAGCGAGAAAGGCCCGATATAAGCAAGAGCAAGTAAGCTTCCCTCCGTTGCTGGCCTATCTCCCGCATGCTCCGGGGCTCTAATGGTCTGTGCCGGCTTCTCTTCTCTACCCCCCCCCCCCCCCGACGTAACTTCCGGTTTCGGAGGGAAGCCGGGTTTGAGTCACTTGCTGCGTTTTTTTTTTTGGTTTAAAGTCCGGTGGGTTTTTCGGCGGCTCTTCAGGCTGCGCATTAAGCAGTGGCGGCAGCAGGATTCGGCAGATGACAGCCGGGCGGGCATCTAAATTTGCTGGGCGTTGCGCCCGGCTGAAAAGCGCTGGGGAGAACTCTGGGGAGCCCGGGCCCCCTGTCAGCTCCGGGCCCCTGAATGCAGGACTGGTAGTACTGCCCTGATGGCGGCCCTGCTGACTTATAACATGCCAACTTGAATTTTCTTTACTGTTCCTGCAAGATTGTGTTATTCACATGTTTTCTGTTTCTACCTTATAGTATTGTTTGTTCTGAAATCTTCAATAAAAATTATTGAACATTAAAAAAACCTATTTCAATATATTTATAAAATTATTTTTAATGGGTTGGTCCGACAGCTGCTCAGCTTCATCAAAGACATTAATTCTATCTTTTATAGTTAAAGGGGTTCATATTTGGACAATAACTATAGCAATAGAAAACCATCATTGGAATACAGTACAATCACTCTCTTGGTGTCCTACAGGTCAAAGGATCGCTTGTAAGTTGAGGATTAATTGTGAAGATAAAAAAGAGGCATATTTTCCCTATCAAAGCCACTGCCTCTGGGCAAACTCCAGAGCCATGAAAGCAGATTTTTTTTCCATCACAGTTCCTTTCCTGGTACTTGGAATTATTTCTTTCATGTCTGATAGAGAAGAATGAGGCAACAATGACTCCCTCGAGGACAGTGATTGTTGCCATGGTCTCAGAACATATTGGCAGTGATATGGCATCTATGTTCAACTGTCACTCAAAATGAGGTGAATGCAGATGAGACAAACAAGCACGGATTCAGCCACATGAAAGACTCTCCCTCTCTTTCTTTTACTCTCTACCTCTCGTTTCTCTTTTTCTTCCTCTATTCCTGTTTTATGAGGTGTGACTTTTCTTTTCTGGCCCACAAAATGAATGTAAACACATTCCAGCATTATTGGGCTTGTTTGTTAATACTATGAGCCTGCATTAGTGTTGCTGCAGGGCAAATAGAAATAAACTGAAAATTACTGGGAAAAAAAACCCAAAACAACCCTGGCTCTGTAAATACAAACTTTCCTTCAACAGGGAGGATTACAAGTTGTAGTAATCATGTGCATCTAAAAGGCTCATATTTGGTAAAATAAAATTTATAATTTATAACATTTTAAATGCACATTCTTTAGTATTCTTTGAATGTCACAGCAGAGACTTTTCTGAGCTGGAAATTACTTTTCTTGAGACTTCGTTTCATTTCTTCTTTTTTTTTAAAATATATTTATTCATTTTAAAGCCAAAAATAAGTGCAACATATCCTACAGACATTTTACACTTTAACAACACTTAAATTCTATCAAATTATATTTATGACAAAAACATATATCATCCCTTTATACATATATCATCCCTTTATACATATATCATCCCTTTATATATATCCAACAATTGCACTCTAATTAAAAGTATCTCCCCCACCTCCCACCCATCCCCTCTGGACGTGTATGATCAAAGGGCAAAATCAACAATCACTCCTTACAGAATTCTGTGAATGGCTCCCAAACATCCATAAATTTCTTATAATGTCCCTGTTGTATGGCCAAAAGGGAGAAAGAAAATCCAACGTAGTCTGCAGTAAACAACAGCAACCAGAAATCCAACGCTCCATTTTAAAAATGTGACATAGAGATTCCCACCAGAAAGTATAATTTAACCGATCCCAATTTTTCTTATTCCTCAAAATAAGTTGTATGGCAAACCTGTCATAATACAGAGAAGTTTATTATTATTGGAAGATATTTGGCTTCTGGTCCTCATTAACGTGCCAAATAGCACGGTATCGTACGTCAATGCCATATCGTTGAAACAAAAAATGTCAAGAAAAGTGTGGAATAACTTGTAAGTTTCATGGCTCTATGCCCTATTTTGAGGCCCTCAGTCTGTACGTGATTGTCCACTCTACAAGTGTCCAGTGGTCGCCGTAACCTCACGCAAGCGCTTTCCTGTGTCTGTAGGTGATTGTGAAGTGGAGTCCAATTCTGTGCAGACACAGGAAAGAATTTGTGTGAGGTTACAGTAGCGAGGCGGGCAACATTCCAGAACGTAAGGTAACCATTGGAGCAATGGTTGGAGGCAATGATTGGAGGCAGTGCAGCTTGGAGCAATGGTTGGAGGCAGTGCAGCTTGTGCGTGTGTTCGGTGCTGGAAGAGATGAGAGCTGAAGGCGGTTGCGGACGCCTGTTCTGTTATAATCTTTTGTTAATTCAAAGGAAAAGGAAAGATGTTAAACTTTAACTGTGAGAGCCGCAGAAAAAATAGGGTACTTGGAGGGCTGCAGGAAAAAATAGGAGCACACTGCAACAATACCTCCAGAATTGCAGCCATACCATCATACAAAATAATTACCTGGTCTGCCTACAAACAATCAGCACAAACCAAAGAAGAAGACATCTTGTTGAAAAGCAGACCATGTTGGGTCCTGCGTCACTAGCGAACTAGGTCCTTTTGATTTGTATGCAGATTATTGATTTTTCATGTGGATTGTTTTATTGTATACTAGCTGATGACCCGGCGTTGCACGGGTATTTAATTATAGCAATAACACAGTAAATGGATTCAAATAAAGATACTTTATAGTGGTGAATGAAATTATATTTTTACAGCTTTATAAAAAGTACAATAATCAAATTGTAATGCGAAATATTTGACAAAATGAATACAATACAACAAACACAAAACTTGATTATAAACAACATTTTTAGTTTCACCTCCAGGAGCAAGAACATATAAATTCTTGGGTGAAGAGACCCCCAGAACATATCACCCCAGGTAGTGAGGGATCTGCATACCAAGTTTCTATCAAATCGGTCAAGCCGTTTATTATTTACTGTGAGAATGGCAGCTGTGTACAATTTTTCCATTGACATGAATGGGTGAAATCTGATTTTCTGTTTGTAGCTCCGCCCACGTGTGCTGGTGGGCTGCGAGACCCCCAGAACATATCACCCCAGGTAGTGAGGGATCTGCATACCAAGTTTCGTTCAAATCGGTCAAGCCGTTTTTGAAGTACTGTGAGAATGGCAGCTTTTTACTTTTTTTCCATTGACATGAATGGGTGAAATCTGATGTTCTGTTTGTAGCTCCGCCCATGTGTGCAAGTGGGCCGAGAGCCTCCCAGAACATATCACCCCAGGTAGTTGGAATTAATGTGAGAATGGCAGCTTTTTACAGTTTTTTCCATTGACATGAATGGGTGAAATCTGATTTTATGTTTGTAGCTCCGCCCACGTGTGCAGGTGGGCTGCGAGACCCCCAGAACATATCACCCCAGGTAGTGAGGGATCTGCATACCAAGTTTCGTTCAAATCGGTAAAGCCGGTTTTGATTTACTGTGAGACTGGCAGCTGTTTACATTTTTTCCATTGACATGAATGGGTGAAATCTGATTTTCTGTTTGTAGCTCCGCCCACGTATGCAGGTGGGCCGCGAGACCTGCAGAACATATCACCCCAGGTAGTGAGGGATATGCATACCAAGTTTTGTTGAAATCGGTCAAGCCGTTTTTGAAGTACGGTGAGAATGGCAGCTTTTTACTATTTTTCCATTGTGAGAATGGCAGCTTTTTACTATTTTTCCATTGACATGAATGGGTGAAATCTGATGTTCTGTTTGTAGCTCCGCCCACGTGTGCAGGTGGGCCGAGAGACCCCCAGAACATATCACCCCAGGTAGTTTGAATTACTGTGAGAATGGCAGCTTTTTACATTTTTTCCATTGACATGAATGGGTGAAATCTGATTTTCTGTTTGTAACTCCGCCCATGTGTGCAGGTGGGCCGCGATACCCCCAGAACATATCATCACAGGTAGTGAGGGATCTGCATACCAAGTTTCGTTCAAATCGGTCAAGCCGTTTTTGCATGATCGCGGCACATACACACACACATACACACATATATACCTCCGATTTTATATATATAGATTTGGAGCTTTGATTTTTTTCATTAAAGTCCTTCTCAGGATCATCGTCATTCCACAGTGCTTTCTTGGTTTCTCTGCCTACAAAAAATAACTCACCAAATCTCTTAGAACCACACATCATATTGACTACCATCAAAAGTACAATTATGTATACAACGCCACCCAATTCAACACAAAAGCTCTATTATAAACAGACACCAGACTGAATAACAATTAATAGTGGAAACTATAAACCAAATTTACTGAAAAAAACAATACCATTCTGCCCTTCGCCAACCAAGGTCCCCACAATCCACAGAAATAGGAGAAATAACTCCAACAACACACTCCTAAGCCTTCTGCCCAAAATCTATACTATGACCGGACACCGAGATTACAGACAAATAATTATGAAAATCACAACCTAATTGTCAGAGAACCATACCCCTCTACCTGGCACCTCCAAACTCCGAAATCCACACCGACCACGTATGCTATCTGCACTTTAAAAAAGAAACAGGTCTTAGCCCCAATGGACAAACTCACTAAACATCTTGAAACAACTCACCCCAAAAGGGGGTACCAGAGCTAAAAAATGGAACTGCTCTAGTATACACAATGTCTTGGGTGTCATCACTACACCTTTTTGAAGCCAGCGTAGCACTACCTATATGAATACCCCAAAACCTTAGTCACCCTCCATAATGCAGACCATCAAATGATCCCATTGAACTGAAGGAACTGATCTCCAAGACAAAAGTCCAACCATGTAATAGGAACTCTCCCCAACAACGACATCAAGCTCACTCTCTTTACAACCAATAATTGACAAAATTTCAAAATGCCGTTAATTATGAGCAGGAAACTGCACAGCCCCATCAACTATCCATGTGCCAAAAGCAGCTGCAAACTCACCCAGAAGCAATTCATAAAACATGATGTCAGATGAAAGCCGCCTGACCCACCCAGCCTGCCTAACTGCATCAGCCACTATCTTATCCTCTCCTAAAGAGATCTCACGTGCCTGTCCCACACTATCTGGACTGCAATGTCTCCACCACCTGTACTGGAAGACTATTCCACGCACCTACCACCTTACCCGTAAATTAGTGCAGTAAATAAATCCGGAGCTTAACACCACTAAACTTCAACCTATGCCCCCACATTTCAGAGCTCCCATTCATATGAGAGGCTCGCCTCATGCACCTTAATACCATGAAGGTATTAAAAATGGCACTGTCATCTATCTTCACTCCCACCTGCCCTCCAAAGTACACATAATGAGATCTGTAAATCTGATCCCATGCACCTTATGATGAAGACCACTGACCCTTTTTGGCAGCCCTTCTCTAGACCAACTCCATGCTGTTTATATCTTTCTGAAGGTGCAATCCCCAGAAGTGTACACAGTATTATAAATGAGGCTCACCAGAGTCATACACAGGGCCATCAATATCTCCTTTTACCTACTGACCACACCTGTCCCTATACATCCTAGCATCCTTCTACCTTTTGCCATCACCTTTTCAACCTGTTTGGCCACCTTAAGATCGTCATATACTAGCACTCCCAGGTTCCACTCCTTTTACTTGCACAAAAATTCTCCACCCCCTAAACTGTACAGTTCCTTCCGGTTATGGCAACCCAAATGCATGATCTTTCAGTTCGCAGCATAAAATTTTAGCTGCCAAATTGCCGACCACACTGCAAGCTGCACTAGATCCGTCCTCATGCAATACATACCATTAGGGGTGGCTACTCAAATTGCAGATTTTGGCATCATATGCAAAGAGACAGATCTTACCTGACATCCTTTCAGCTAGTTCGCTTACAAATGTTAAAAGAACAGTCCCAAGAACTAAACCTTGAAGTAACATCCCCTTCCTCAGATTAGAAAACATAGAACATGATGGTAGATAAAGGCCAAATGGCCCCTCTAGTTTGCCCAACGCAGGAACCATTATCTTTTCCTCTCTCTAAGAGATCCCACGCACAGTCTCTGTCTCCATCACTTCTTCTGGGAGACTGTTCCACACATCTACCACTCTTTCTGTGAAAGTATTTCCTTAGATTAATCCTGAGCCTATCACCCCTTAAATTCAACCAGAGCCTATCTTCATCCTATGCTCTCTCATTCCAGAGCTTCCTTTCAAATGAAAGAGACTCAACTCACTGTCCGCTGCCTCTGAGCCCGGTCTGCCATTCACTGGACCTCATATAAAGAGCTATAGACAACTGAGGATGAAATAGCACCCTATGCCTGTACCCATTCCATGGGATCTCCTGCAGGTTCCCTAGTTTTTTCCTTTCCAGGGTGCCCCAAACTTGCCATACAATGCAAGTAATGAAGAATCCATATACAATATTGCCCAGCAGCAAAACCCACCATACCAGTAATAATAATGTATACATCCCCAGAAAAGAAAAAGGCCCACAAAATTCCACAACACAAACACACAGCAACTATCACTGAGAAAACCACACACACAGCAACCATCCCCTGAGAAAAACCAAAGACTCGAGCGGACCCTTTCCTCCAAAACACAATTAGTATTATTTTCATTGTTAGTAGTTCTCTCTGCGGCCCGACCTTTCCTAACGTAACCCAGTTACCACTCCACCATCACCAAACAGTAATCCTCCTGCACTACAACATCAACCTTTTCCTCCTTTCAAACACTCACCAATGAATACTCGCAGAAAGAATAAAAAAAAAAACACCCTTACCTCAGGCACTGCTACTGCTCCCTCCTGCAGCCCCATACCACTGACAACCAGTAAAAACGCACAGCATCAATACCGTGCCATGAGCCGAAAGACTCATTCCACTTCCCCCTCCCGCTCGGCTCCTAAACTATAGAAACTAAAACAGAATTTCCAAAATCTCCAACAGCGAGCAAAACACAACACTCGTAACACAAAAGAGCCAGGGTGAAAAGAGTGAGAAGCCGGAGGAGATAAATAGTGAGCACCCAAAAGCCGAGTCCCAACACCAAGCATGCCCTCCATACAACATGTCGACGTTGCTGAGCTGAGCAAGCGACTGCCAGCTCACTTCCCTCCCCCCAGCCGAAACAATTCAGAAAAGAACAGGGCTCAGTGGCTCCCGCAAAACAGTATAGCAGCGCGAACCCCCAGATAACAAGCACACCAAACCGCCAGCCTCAACAACAAACAGAAACAAATGCCAAACCCCACTGCTCCCGCAAGCTCTGCAGAATAAGTAAAATTGTATGCCTGCAAATCTCAATATCGAAGTTCCCCAAATCTCTAACCCCCCCACTATAGTACCCACCTCCTCCTCAAAAAACAAAATTATCACCCATAACCCCAATACCCAAACAGAACCCGCAAAGAAATTAATATTATCCAAAATAAGCTTGCCTATAACCGGTAAAATAATTTTACATAGCCATAATTTGTTACCTAGCCCTACCCTATCCTTCACTGTTTTCCTCACACTGTCCCTCCAACCCACCAAAATGCATGACCAATCACAAAGTCACACTGCTCCCAATCTCCCTCCTTTACCTCAACCAATCACATGTGCATTTCTATCTCCCTTAACCCTTTATCTCCTCCTTATCAATCACCTACATCCTTACTCCCCTGCCCCTCGGCACCTAAAACTAACCCATTTCTTACCCCCCACTTCCTCAATCTCTAATTACTCCTCACAGATGAATAGACTCGACTAATGTTATATTCCACCAGCTCACTCTGGTGTCTTCTGTAGAATGTGATTTTAACATGAACACAGTTGTGATTTTGACAGGGCAGCTAGGTCGTTACTGACTAGCTGACAGTGATTATTTGATTGTAAGAGGCTGGACTAGAAGAAGGGTTAAGTTAATGAATGGTTGTTAGATTGTTATTTCAAGAATTGTTAAGTAAAGCTGCAGTCAAGAAATTTGTTCCAACAAAAAAGTGCGTAACTAGTCATTTGTTGTGATGCTGTTATGGAATGATTGTTTGCATGAGGGAACAAAGAAGTGTGAATGCCATATGTTAAGCAAGATCAGATGCTGTTGGTTGCTTCACATGGGACACATTGGACATTGAACAAGTTATCAAATCTTTTATAAGGGTAAAAAACATATTCAAATCTGGATTATCCAAACCAATTAAATTGGAATAATAACTGTACTTGGCAAGGTTTCCCCCCCCCCCTTTTTTCCTTTAATAGTTCAAAGTACAAACTGAAAGGAAATTACAAATCTTTACAGCCAATTATCCTCATTAGCAAGCAATAACAAACAGGTAAATTCTTAGTGGTGACATGAATCTAACAAACTTTCTGGAAAATTCCGTAGAAGTAGTTACTGAGAGGACGCGCTAGCATTTTTTTGTGCCGGCCGTGGCAGTAACAGCTCAGTTGCTCACAGGAATTCTATGAGCATTAGAGCTATCACCGTGGCGGTCGGCACTAGAAATACTAGCGTAGCTTTGTAAAGAAGGAGGTTAGTTTGTCATTTTTTCTTTGAATTATAGTTCCTTTCTTGGGTCTAAAATTTTGTGGACTAAATAATTAATACTTTTCCCTGTATTTTTTTAAGGGCATACCATTATGAATCTGTATTTAAGTACTGTATGCTTGTCTTTAATTTGCAAACTTATAAAAAAACAAAAAGAAAGTCTATGGGCTCCTTTTACTAAGCCCACGCTATGCGACTAGAACTAATGCCAGCTCAATGCTGGCATTAAGGTCTAGCACGAGTGGCAATTTAGCACGTGCTATTCCGTGTGTTAAAGCCCTAACGCGGCTTAGTAAAAGGAGCCCTATGTGTGTTAAAGACTATAACCCCTTTTACAAAACTGCGCTAGCATTTTTAGTGCTAGTCATGGTGGTAATAGCTCTGACACTCATAGAATTCTATGTGCATTGAAGCTGTTACCACCGTGGCCAGCGCTAAAAACACTAGTGTGGTTTTATAAAAGGGGGGGAACAAGCTTGTGTTTGGAACAAGCTTGTGTTTGAAGTTCTTGAAGTGTTTAATGTTTGTGACTCTTTCTTAGTAATGTGCACTCTTTTGGCCCCTTTACAAAGCCGTGGTATCGGCTTTGTGAAAGGGGCCCTTTGTGAATAGTGCACACTCTTTCCATGAGCAACATGGTGCTCTTCCATCAGCTGTTGTCAATGTTGGAAAATTGTTGGGATGTACACGCCTATATTTTATTCTATATTTTATTTTATATCTGCCTTACATGAAAATTTGAGGTAGGGACATGTCAGCCAGTGTAGGCATAAGACAGACCGAAGGTTCTTTGTGAAAAGTTTGTGTTTGAAATTCTTTCAATGTTTGCCCTTTTTTTTTTTTAAATTAAAAAAAGTTTGATGGCAATTTTATACTCTTTTTTTTTTTTTTTTTTTTACTTAACAATACTATTCCAAAACGCCCCAATTTTTTTTTTTTTTTTAAACAGAATATGTCTGGTCTCAAGGATTTTGGATAAAGGATCTTGTACGTTGAAATACGTATATATTCTGGTCCAGACAATTTGCTACTCTTAAATTTGTTAAATTACCCCATTATACCTTCCAGTTTTACAGAGATTTGTTTCAGTTTCTCTGATTCATCTAGTCTGCCCGTCCACAGTAACCATTAGGTCCCACATGCCTATCCCACACCTTCTTGAATTCAGACACAGTCTCTGTCTCCACCACTTCTTCTGGGAGACTGTTCCACGCATCTACCACCCTTTCTGTAAAAAAGTATTTCCTTATTACTCTGGAGCCTATCACCTCTTAGCTTTATTATTTGCCCTCTTATTCCAGTGCTTCCTTTCAATTGAAAGAGACTTGACTTAAGCGCATTTATGCTACGTAGGTATTTAAATGTCTCTCAAGAATCCAAATCGCAATAACAAAATATAAATACAATCAGCATAAAATTGTTATTAGCCTAGTGGTGGAGACACCCCATGAAAGTAAATTTATAATAGATGGTGAAAAAGCCTCAACTTATCAACAATGTACGGACGGCAACCCAATGAGTTCTTAAGCCAGTCCTGCTCTGTATCATAGGCAAAAAACTCCACACGTTTCAAAATGTAACTTTTCAAAATGGGACCAAAGCCACCACTGTGCACAGGGAACCAGAAAAAGAACATAACAGTTCACTTATCTTCTGACGATGGCAACAACAGCAGCGAGTACCGTATTTTCACTCATATACCGCGCACCCGTGTAAAACGCGCACACGGGTATACCGCGTGGGGAACACAAATTTATGTAATAAAATGTTAATATAGCGCGCACACACGTATACCGCGCATGCTAAAACCTCCTCCCGCCTACTCCGACCCAGCATCCTCCCCCCCGTTCGCGTCACCCCCCCCTCCCCCTCTGATCCGAGATAATCTGATCCGACATTCCCCCTGCGAACCGGCATCCTCCCCCCCCCCGCTCGCATCACCCCCCCTCCCCCGCAATCCTACATCCCCCCCAGCACCGCAAAGACAACTCTTACCCGATTGGGCACCGGCACCAGCACCAATGCACAGCATGTGCCAGTGCCCGAAGATCCTCCCTCGTTGGTTTGGGCTGGGCTGGGCTGGGCCGGGCGGTGCGAGAGAGATCCTCCTTCTTCCTCTGCCGGGCTGGACTAGGCTTTGAGCATTTGCACATGCTCAAAGCCTTCTGGTCTCGCTCTCTCCGAGATAATTTAGGGGTCGTTTTATTAAGGTGTGCTAACCGATTTAGTGTGCGCTAAAGATTAGCATGCGCTAAATTCTAAAGCATCCATTATATTCTATGGGTGCCTTAGCATTTAGCGTTAGCATACCTTAATAAAAGGACTCCCCAATGTCATTCTAGATGGTAAAAACAAATGTAGAATGAAAAATCTACTTTCCAATGGAACTTCAAAAAGAAAGCATGTTTAACCTACAACACGTTTTCTGATTAGATTTCATTGACAAAACCATATTAGTAGAATATAGTCCAAAAGGTCCAATGATGAGAAAACCTGCCACAGGAAATTACAACTTGTTACTAATTACATTACACCAGTTACTCATGAAGTTACATGCTTTGACCCTTTTCCCCCTCCCCTATGTACATCCTAATGTAGCTCTCATTACTGTGGCAGTATATTTAGAGCAGCTAAATTGCAAAAGTCTCAGTAGTTAACGCCAAAAGCAGAACTGCTTAAATTTGATTACTCAGTTTAATGAAGTGTCAAATTTATTTACAAGATGGCATGATGAATCACATTACAGTAAGCACAAATCAGCATAAGAGAGTGAACAAATGGTTCAATATTTTCAGCAATGTGAGCAAACATGTTTCAAAATTTGGCAACCTCCCCTTAAATATTTGAATTTCACAGTTTTATTTCATCTAAATTGTAAAAATGCTTCCAGTTTTCACCAATCTGCCTTTTCAGTCCATTTGTCTTTTATCTTAGTGGCCTGTACAATAAATACTGCACAATGGAAAAAAAAAAGATATCATTTTATATTCTTTATGGTACAACCTTTGCAGTAATCTTCCAGGATCAGTTTTAGTTTATTCTGTCCTTAAAATATTATGGTTTGAAAAGGAAACAAAAGAGAAAGTATCAGATAGGGAAAATAAGAATGAGAAATAAAACTGGAGAGATAATGAGATGTGAATCACTAGAGGTGTGCATTCTCATGGCATTTCATTTCACTTTAGTATGCAGTAAACATATTAATGTGCACTTAATTATTGCAGATTAAGGAGGGGAAATCTTAAGAATTGCCCTACAGGAACAGAGCAAAGGTCCATCAAGCCTAGTATCCTGTTTTCAAAAGTGGCCAAGCCAGGTCACAAGTACCTGGCAAGATCCCAAGATATTCTATGCTGTTTATCCCAGGAACAAGTAGTGGATTTCTCCAAACCATCTCAATAATGGCCTATGGACGTCTCTCTTAGGAAATTATCCAAACTTTTTTTAAACTCTGCTAAGCTAATTGATTTCACCACATTCTCCAGCAATGAATTCCAGAGTTTAATTACACATTGAGTGAAGAAATATTGTCTCTGGTTTGTTTTAAATCTACTACTTAGTAGCTTCATCACATGCATAAGAACATAAGAACATAAGCAGTGCCACCGCTGGGTCAGACCACAGGTCCATCCCGCCCAGCAGTCCGCTCCCGTGGCGGCCCAACAGGTCACGACCTGTCTGCATCACCCCTTGGTTTCAGTACCCTACGATCCCTTTGTCCCTCAGGAATCCGTCCAATCCCTGTTTGAATCCCTGTACTGTATTCTGCCTGATCACTTCCTCCGGGAGCGCATTCCATGTGTTCACGACCCTTTGGGTGAAGAAAAACTTCCTAGCATTTGTCTTGAACCTATCCCCCTTCAGTTTCTCCGAGTGCCCCCTCGTACCTGTTGTCCCTCTCAGTCTGAAGAACCTGTCCCTATCCACCCTCTCTATGCCTCTCAGGATCTTGAAGGTCTCTATCATATCTCCCCTGAGCCCCCTAGTCCTAGTATTTTTTGAAAGAGTAAACAAGTGATTCACATCTACCCTTTCCACTTCACTCAGTATTTTATAGACCTCTATCATATCTCCCCTGAGCCATCTCTTCCCCAAGCTGAATTTCTCTGACCACTTTAGCCTTTCCTCATAGGGAAGTCATCCCATCCCTTTTATCATTTCTGTTGCCCTTCTAAACATAGAAACATAGAAATAGACGGCAGATAAGGGCCATGGCCCATCTAGTCTGCCCACCCCAAAGACTCTCCCCTACCTTTCTCTGTGAATAGATCCCACGTGTCTGTCCCATTTGGCCTTAAAATCAGGCACGCTGCTGGCCTCAATAACCTGAAGTGGAAGACTATTCCAGTGATCAACCACCCTTTCAGTAAAAAAGAATTTCCTGGTGTCCCCGTGCAGTTTCCCGCCCCTGATTTTCCATGGATGCCCCCTTGTTTCCGCTGGACCCTTGAAAAAGAAGATATCTTCTTCCACCTCAATGCGGCCCGTGAGATACTTGAATGTCTCGATCATGTCATCCCTCTCTCTGCGTTCCTCGAGTGAGTATAGCTTTAATTTATCCAGCCATTCCTCGTACGGGAGATTCTTGAGTCCCGAGACCATCCTGGTGGCCATTCTCTGGATTGATTCAAGTCTCCGCACATCTTTGCGGTAATGTGGCCTCCAGAACTGTACACAGTACTCCAGGTGGGGTCTCACCATGGATCTATATAATGGCATAATGACTTCAGGTTTACGGCTGACGAAACTCCTGCGTATGCAACCTATGATTTGCTTTGCCTTGGATGAAGCTTGCTCCACTTGATTGGCAGTCTTCATGTTCTCACTGACGATCACCCCTAAGTCTCGTTCCGCTTCAGTTCTTGTTAGGATCTCACCATTAAAGGTGTAAGTCTTGCATGGATTTTGGTTGCCCAGGTGCATGACTTTGCATTTTTTGGCATTGAAGCTGAGTTGCCAGGACCTAGACCAGCGCTCCTGTAGTAGTAGGTCGTGCATCATGTTGTCGGGCATTGAATCTATGTCCATTGTGCTTTTGCCCACTACATTGCCCAGTTTGGCGTCATCGGCGAATAAGTCATGTTACCTTGCAGCCCTTCCGCTAAGTCTCTTATAAAGATGTTGAAAAGGATCGGGCCCAGGACCGAACCCTGCGGCACCCCACTGATCACCTCCGTCATTTCAGAGGGGGTGCCGTTCACCACCACTCTCTGAAGCCTACCTCCAAGCCAGTTCCCAACCCATTTCTTCAATGTATCGCCCAATCCCATAGAACTCATCTTGCTCAGCAACCTGCGGTGTGGTACGCTATCGAATGCTTTGCTGAAGCCTAGGTATACGATGTCCAGGGACTCCCCAACATCCAGCTTCCTCATCACCCAGTCGAAGAAGCTGATCAGGTTAGATTGGCAGGATCTCCCTTTAGTAAATCCATGTTGATGGGAATCCCATAGATTCTCCTCGGGTCAGGATCGTATCCAATTGGCGTTTGATTAGAGTTTCCATTAGTTTGCTCACTATTGATGTTAGACTCACCGGTCTGTAGTTTGCCGTATCCATCTTGGATCCTTTCTTGTGGAGTGGAATGACGTTATCCGTACTAAGGGATAGATTGAAGAGCGCGGATAGCGGTTCAGCCAAGACATAACACAACTCCCTGAGCACCCTGGGGTGTAGGTTGTCAGGTCCCATTGCCTTGTTAACCTTAAGCTTGGACAGCTCGCAGTAGACACCACTCAGTGTAAACTTGAAATTACTAAACGGGTCAACTGCGTCAACCCTTGTCTGTAGCTGAGGGCCGAGTCCTGGCGCCTCGCGGGTGAAGACTGAGCAGAAGTATTCATTTAGCAGTTGGGCTTTTTCCGAGTCCGTTTCTACAAAGTCTCCGTCTGGTTTCCTAAGACGTACTATCCCGCCTGAGTTCCTATTTCTATCACTGATATACCTGAAGAAGGATTTATCTCCTTTTTGGATGTTCTTCGCTAGAGACTCCTCCAAGCGGAATTTGGCCTCCCTAACTGCTGTTTTGACGGCTTTTGACTTGGCCAGATAGACTTCCCTAGAGTCCTGTTTCCCTGATTGTTTATAAAAGATGAATGCTTTTTTCTTCTCCTTGATGAGGGCCGAAATCTCAGCAGAGAACCACTGAGGTTTATTGTTTCTTCACCGTTTACTTACTGATTTAACATAGCGGATTGTTGCTTTCTGTATGGTGGCTTTCAAAGTCGACCATATTTCTTCCACGTTATCGATTCCTACTTGGCTTTGTAGCGCCTGGTGAACGAAGTCTCTCATTTCTTTGAAGTTTGTGTCCTTGAATTTGAGGACCTTTTCTTGAATGTTCTTTCTGTCTTAGTTTATACCACAGGAGTCATTAAACTGTGCTAACATAATACCATAGGCTTATTAAAGGAATAATACAACTTACAATCAGCCACACAGCCTGGGTTATTCTGCTCTCCAGGTCTTTTGTTATTATGTAGTAGCCTTAACTAAAGTTGTAGTAAAACCACACTACCACTAGGGATCATGGGATCCATTTTGAACTTGGTGCTAGCAGGGGCAGAAGCAAACAGAAAATTGTTCTTTCTCTACCCCCTTAGAATACTAGGGGTAACTTCATCTAGGACCAGGTTGCCCAGAGGAGTGGGGATCTTTAGGGGGTCTTTGTTGTGGCTTCAGCGTAGAGTGGGGGGTATCATTTAAGAGTTGGTGTTATATGGGCACACCAGCAATCAACCTTGCTGCTGAATTCAAAAGTAGCGGCAATGCCCTCATCTTCACCTTCACAACCCCCAAATACAATGTGTTACAATAATCCATCTTACTTAAAATTAGCACTTGCACTACAGTATGAAAATCATAATCCTGCAGCATCGGTTTTAAGCTATACAACATTCGCAACTGCATTTACCCTGCCTGTATTGTCTTCAATATCTGGTGTTCCATAGTCAGTGAACTATCCAAGCACATTCCCAATACATTCATCTCCTTCTTCGCAATCACTTCCTCACCTATCACACTCAACCTTTCTAAATCCCAATCATCCCTCTGGTTTTTCACAATCATCACCTCCGTTTTATTCACATTCAGCTTCAACCCATGATCTTCTTCATATAATCCTGCAAACACGTCTCCAACCCTTGAATATTATTACACATGGGGAAAAAAAGAGTATATTGTCAGCGTAAAGTCTATACTGAAGACCTAGCTTCTGAAACACTGCTCCCAATGTAGATATAGAGATAGATATTGAAAAAGATAGAAGATAGGGCAGAACCCTGGGTTTCGCCTCTCTTAACATCAACTACTCTAGATACTTTTGTCCCACTTCATACTCTAAAAGATCTGTTCCTCAAATAGGATACAAACCATTGCAGAACCTCCCCAACCATACCTAATCTTTCCAACTTCATGAAGAATATGTTCAGATTGACAGAGTCAAAAGCCCCTGAAATATCAAGTGACATAAGGCAATATCTCACATTTTTATCCATTTCCTCTCGTAAAGTATCCAACACAGAAACCAGAAGCAACTCCACACTATGTGCTTGTCTAAATCCAAATTGAAATGGATCAAGACAATCAATCCGATCTACATAATCATCCAACTGTTTCATCACAACCCTCTCAATTACCTTACCCAAAAATGGGACCACAGAAATTGGCCAAAAGTTCTTCATCTCCTCTACATTCATCTCATTCTTTTTCAAGCTTGGTGTAACTGTGGATTCTTTACATCCTGAAGGCAAAATTCCCTCACTCAATGAATTATTCACGATAGAAGTTACAAAAGGACTCGCCTCCCATGATATCTGCTGTATAATACTAGTATTACATGGGTCTAACACTGCATGAGTTGGCGGCACCTGACTAAAGATCAATGATATCTCTTCATTCACAAGTTCAAAGGTACTCCAGGAATCTGTAATTAATTTTAAATCTGAACAACCTATTATAACACTCCCACTCAATACTTCCTCAGACTGCTTACGTTGCATAAAAGATGTGTAAACCTCCGCTTTAGGTAGTTGCTCACTTCCCAATCCACATTTTCCATCAAGAAAATATTTAAAAGTGTTAAACAATTCCCTTGGTTTACTCTGAACATATTTAATATGCTCTTGGAAAAATTGAACACTCATTTTCACACAAAGATTTATATTCTAACAGCCAAATGCGATAACTGTCATAATCTTCCTGATCTCCAGATTCCTCCAAATTCTCTCAGATTTACACAACTCATGTCTTACTTTAACTATCCTTTCAGACTTCTATGGACAGGGAACAAAATCATGGCATACCATGATCAATTTCTCTGGCACCATTGTGTCCAAAGCAAAGGTCAAAGAGCCATAAATCAAAATCTCCATCTAAAACTCTCTCCTCATCTACCTTCAGATTTGGTTTCCACACCTCCACTAAATCCTTTACCTCAAATTTAGGTCCCACTGACCTTGTCTTAACCTCATTTGATAGCCTTGTAACTGAACTAAGCTGAAATGTCAACAAACTACGATCAGACCAAGACACTTGAAGCACCAAAGCCATACCATCCAACCTTTCATGAAGAATTTGCAATAAAACCACTAATACCCCCTTTTATTAAACTGCACTAGCAGATTTTAGCTCCTATGAGTGTCGGGAGCAGCATGAGGCATAAAATCCCAAAGCCCTCCTAGATAATTAAATCACAAGTAATTTATATTTTATTCCTCATTGATCTAGCATTGACATATCCCATGTTGCATAAACTAGTCTCAAAACAGTGCCCGAATCAAATTAACCTGTTGTAAATATTTTGTTGTTCCTGAATCTACCTGTCTACATGCAGATTTTGCAGCAAAAGTGCCTGTTCCCCATCACCACTTCTATATAACAAACATTCCCCCATTCTCTTCCATAATATCTTCAATCATATTCTCTCTTCGTGCAATAATAAAATAACCAACTCTAAAATCTCTCAAATAATCGCTCAAAGGAGCATACTCGCTCCTTAGTCAAACTCCTTTGTCGGCGCAGCAAAGCAGGCGCTCACCCCTCCAGCATGTCGCGCCTCTGGCATCTCAACAGCAATTTTAAAACCCCGCGCCCCCAACATGTCACTCAAAGGGGCAGGGCCAGCAATAATCCCACCTGGGGAAGATTTGCAGCCTCAGTCCACACACCAGGCACTGCCAAAATGTTTGATTATTACAGAAAAATGTCTAAATCATAAGCACACCCTAGTCCCACCCAAACCACACCTTCAAGATGCCCACTTGAGATTTAGATGCACTGCATGCAACCACTATAGAAATCCATCAACAAATTACATTTTGAAAATAGTAAATTGGACGGTTTGGCGAAACAAAAGTATATCTGCCTCTTTATGCCACTTTTTGGATGTTTTTTCTTTTTTGAAAATAAGCCCCTTAGACTTTTATCAAATTCCTTGAACCCCACTTCCTTTTGACCCCACTTTTTTTTTATTAAATAATATGCATATTGACAACAACTGTGGTCCCCAGTGTAATAGTACATGGCTGGAGAACGCGGACTGCAGATGATGGGGCGGGAGATAGGAGGTATACATTTTCAAACTGAGTCTCTGTGGTCACACTCATTGCAGCCATTCAACACTGCTAGGTGCCCCTTCACAAGCCACACAAATGGAGGGTGAGGTATTGTGTGCATATAGGGGTAGCCACCCTGGGAATTGAGTCTCCCACCACCCAGGGCCCAAACCATTAACCCAGGACTCCAGTAACAAAACACAGATGCAGGGAGTGGCTGCTGTACTACGGTGGCCAATATGATCATTAAGACTTGCAGCGCCTGATAAAGCTGCGAGGTATATGGAAGCTGCTATCAGGCTCCACAGTGTGGATGGACCCAGTGGCGTAGTGAGAGTGAGAGGTACCCAGGGTGGTGGTGCCCCTCCCCTTCCCTTGTCTCTGTTCCCCCCCCCCCCACTCCGTCCTGATCCCCCTGCCGTGCACGTGTGCATTCCTTCCCTTTCCCCGTACATCTAGTTGTTCACTGCCACAAGCAACAAGAACTTCAGTGTGCTCCTCGTGACCCCATCTGCTCGTCCTCTGATTTCATTTCCTATGCTTGGCTCCTAGAAGTGATGTCAGCGGGAGAGATGATGTAGTCACAAGGAGCATGCTGAAGTTGGTGCCAAAGGCGGTGAACAACCAGAGGTACGGGGAAGGGAGGTGCATGCATGGCGAGGGGAAGAGTGGGAAGAGGTGGGGGCAGAGAGGAGAGGGGTGCCAGAACCCCCACTAACATGGTACCTGGGGCGGACGGCCCCCCCCCCCCTTCTACAACATTGGATGGGTATACAGTACATCACTCTCTCTCCCAGCTCATGGCTGGAGGGCATCTGGGAGTGAAGCCTTGCCCCAAGCCTATACACTCCCACTCAGGTGTTCAGGAGATTTCCAAATAATATTGTGCTGAGATATTGGCTCTGGTGCATGCCCAGAGCTCATTGTGGTTTACAGGGGATATTCTGAGCACCTGAGTGGGTTGCCTCCTGGATCAGATTGCAGAATCACTGTAGCCATGAGAAAGGCCCCCACTCTCACCTGAACAGCCAAAGCACAGGCATTGTTCCTCTGGTGGGTGGAGGAAAGTGTCCAGCTACAAAGAGCAACACAACATGCCTACTCTGTTAGTAAACTTAACCAGACATGATGAGACAATTCATTTCAGAGTTACAATATTGTGAGTCACTAAAAACAGGCCTGACAGGTCACCTAAGTCATATATTACATCCTTAGGCCTCTTTTGAATGGGGAAGTCACAAGCTGTGCAAATGCTAGGCCTATGCTGCCTAAAGGTATCTGCTCTGTTGTGCAGGTAGCATAAGTGGGAAGAATGTATTACTACATAACCATGTCAGCACCTGGTCAGTGCAGTTCTGGATTGAGAGAGACAGCAGAGATTGCTACCGCTGCCTAGATTGAAGCAGGACTCATCACTCACTTGGATACTGCTTTGGTGATTGATCACAAAGCCAAAGTGAAGAGGGCTCAGGAGAGAATCATGAAAAAATTGGATGCACAGATTGAGGAGGGATTGCAGCAGAATGCATCATTTGCATTTTCTTTGATAGTCATTGTGATGATACCAGGGTCATGTTAAAGGCAGAAGAGAATGCAAAATGTATCCAGGTATGGTGAAAAGAGGAGCATCACAGTTTATATATGGATTTTTTATATGGATTCGGGAAGCAGATATCTGTGGCAATTTATCCTGCAAAAGCTACTGAAGAGAAGGCTCATGCAGAAATACTTGCTGATAATTTGGTTTCACGGCTGAGAGAAAGAGGAGCAGACAAAACTCTTCAAGTTATTGGAGGTGATTACAGTAACATAAACACTGGGTAGAACATAAGAATAGCCTTACTTGGTCAAATCAATGGTCCATCAAGCCCAGTAGCCCGTTTTCATTGTGGCCGATCCAGATCACTAGTACCTGGCCAAAACCCAAAGAGTAGCAACATTCCATGCTACTGATCCATGTTTTTCTCAATAACAGACTGGTTGGGAGGGAGGACTGATGCATTATTTTGAGGAGAAGCTATAAGGGAAGCTGGTTTGGATTGTCGAAATCTGTACACAGGTGAACTACTATTCAGGCACTTGCGGCTTGATTGTCTAAATGGTGCCTAAAACTTAGGCCCCAAGTAATGTGACACTTAAGTGTGATTCTATAGGATCATGCTTAGAGGTACCTAAAGTGGGCTTAGGTGTCAATAGGTATCCTAACCTTAGGTGAACTCTTATGGCCTAATTGGTCAAAGTTCAAAACAGGTGCCTACATGAAAAACACAACCACAATCTACCTACTAACCATGCATACTTTTCTTTAGGTGTCCAGCTCAAAGTGATAGGTGCCTATGATCCAATCAAGTGAAATTTACATCAATTACAAGGTGGTAATTGTTAACTATCAGCACTGATTAAGTCTTTTAATTAATTATGTTAGATACCTAGATCGGCTAGGCACACCGATCTAGACGCTAACTTTAGGCGTCATTTATAGAATCAGGGCCTTGGTAACTGCTTTAGATGACAAGACATTAGACAACAACAAATGGGTACGTCCCACTAGGCAAAACAAAGAAACAATCCAACAAAACTGCAGTAAAAAAGTCAAAACGACCAAACCAAGGAGAATAAAACCGCAGAAACAATGTACAAGTTATAAAAGTCTAATCTTTATTGGAAAAAAATGCAATGTAGCATTCCAAACAAATGGTTCTCTTGTGTAGGTGCACAATAAAGATTAAACTTTTATACCTTGTACATCGTTTCTGCAGTTTTTTTCTCCTTGTTTAAGTCCCACTAGGAAAATGCAGAATTCTGCTACTGAACTGGAAATAAATCCTGATTTTAGCAAAACCTCTGTTGAAAAGTGCGAACAGAATGCTAGGAATGATTAAGAAGGGGATCATGAACAGATCAGAGAAGGTTATCATGCCGCTGTCTTTCTTAGCCATCACCTGGAGTACTGCATCTAGCACTGGTCGCCGTACATGAAGGACAAAGTACTACTCGATAGGGTCCAGAAGAGAGCGACTAAAATGGTTAAGGGACTGGAGGAGTTGCTGTACAATGAAAGATTGGAGAAACTGGACCTCTTCTCTCTTGAAAAGAGGAGACTGAGAGGGGACATGATCAAAACATTCAAGATACTGAAGGGAATAGACTTAGTAGATAAAGACAGGTTGTTCACCCTCTCTAAGGTAGGAAGAATGAGAGGACACTCTCTCTAAAGTTAAAAGGGGATAGATTCCATACAAACATAAGGAAGTTCTTCTTCACCCAGAGAGTGGTAGAAAACTGGAACGCTCTTCCAGAGTCTGTTATAGGGGAAAACACTCTTCAGGGATTCAAGACCAAGTTGGACAAGTTCCTGCTAAACCATAACATACGCAAGTGAGGCTGGACTCATTTAGAGCACTGGTCTTTGACCTGGGGGCCGCCGCATGAGTGGACTGCTGGGCACAATGGACCACTGGTCTGACCCAGCAGTGGCAATTCTTATGTTCTTATGATCCTGATCTTCCTCTATTCAGCGATGAAGTGATCAAAGACTAAAGCTCAGATTAAAGCTATGGCTATAGAATTGTAACTACCATTAAGAGCATAAGAATTGCCATACTGAGACAGATCAAATGTCCATCAAGCCCAGAATCTTGTTTCCAACAGTGGCCAACTTAGGTCTCAAGTACCTAGCTAGATCCCAAGTCTCGCCAAGTCTTGCGCTGTTGGAAATAGGATCTGTGTTGCATAACAGATGGCTCACAACAGCTCTAAGGTTCATGAGAATATGGAATTCCAAACATAATCTGAAAGGAAAGAATCTGAAAAACTTAAGAATGATTGAAGAGTTCTATTTTATGTTTACATGGTAAACTGGTTCAATATAAAAATAAATAGCAATTAGACACAAGGTTCAAGGTATCTCCTCTTCCAGCTGCAACTGTTGACAGAATAGTGTGAAGAGCTAAGAAAAATAGTCATACCTACAGTGAGTAGGTCAGTTTGGTCTGGTTACAGCAAGTCTGTTCTGCAAGCTATGTTTTGCAGTAAAGAGAAATAGGAGAGAAGAGATGCAGTAGAGAGGATATTGAAGATAGGTGAAGGAGATGAGAGACAACAGAGTAAGATCCAGGAAAACACCAACCATCAACAATGAAGCAGCTACACTCACCCAATTACTTAGCTGGAGCTCCAGGGTCTCTGAGCCTCCTCTTATCTGTACCATAACAACAGCAGAGATCAAGGCATTTCTGAGCAAGCCCATGGTGGTTCCAGACTGGCCTTCACATACCCAGTCCATAGAAAAATGTGTAAAAATGACAAGTGAGGCTGCTGATCATGTGTGCAATCAGAAAAGGAGGGAACATTATATCAGGGGTCAGATGGTCAGCAAGGAGCTCATGAGTTGCAACAGAAGCAAACAAGAAATGGCCTCTTTGCTGGATTTTGTTAAATAACATTACATTAACTGCATAAATGTCATTTTAAATATAATTGTGTGGCTATAGATGTAATTCAGATTATTTGTATGTTCAAATAAATATTACTTAATTTCTACATATTTGAATTGTGATATTATATAGATAAGATACACTTTAAGCAGTTTCTGAAGATAACTTTAGATTCAGCATGCAAAACTGCATAATTTGGCCACTAGTAGTTTGTAAAGTTTGAAAAAATAAAAAAAAATCTACCCCTAAAATTGACACACCCTATTACCCCAGGCACTTCTTCCTAACCCTATGGAATCTTCAAATGTAGTAATTTTCCTGTTTATTTGTACCAAACTGTACTCCATGACTAAGGGCTCCTTTTACGAAGCCGCATTAGCGGCTTTATCACATGCAATTTTTTAGCGCGTGCTAACCCCCGTGCTAGCCGAAAAACTACTGCCTGCTCAAGAGGAGGTGGTAGCGGCTAGTGCGGCCGGCAAATTAGCGCGCGTTAAACCGCTAACGCGGCTTCGTAAAAGGAGCCCTAAAAAATGATGATTTCTAGCTATGGTTTCCTGTTTATAAAGCAGTGATTGGCACTGTTCCATGCTTGCTTGATGAAACCCTGAGAAATATGGTTTATGCTGACTGAATATACATGATGTTATCAAGCATCGCTGCTTGATGGCATTAATACTACTATTATTTATTATTTACATATTTAACAACCTTACTGATATTATGTATTGCTAGCACTACTAATTATAACACAATAAACATAATTTATAAACATAGTTTATAGTGATGCAGAGTACATAATCAACCATTAGTGACAATACCTGATACTGCTGCTTGAAGGGTTTTCTTTTTTTTTTTCCACAACAAAGCATATTTAATCAGGCATCATGATGTGTGCTTATTCCAATAATATTTTCACGCCTAGCAATCAGCAATGTTCAATGCAGGCTAAACATGGACTTTTCCTTATCACAGATCAACAATATAAGCATTACAGAACTTGGTGATCGATATACTGTATTCTAGAAATTGCACAACATTCCTCACTTTTCTGAGTTATCAGAATTCCTTCTACTGTCCTCCTGCTCCTGCTGCTCTGCAATACCGAGGAGAGGCCTAAGGCCATGATTGGCTGAGGCATCCCAGGACCCTCCAAGGGAGAAGCCCAAGGCGCTTCAGCCAATCATGGTCTTAGGCCCCTCCCTGTGTATCACATGATGCATGGGGCATGGCCTAAGGACGGTATTGCATCACAGCCGGCAGAGCAGCAGGAGCAGGAGGAATTTGTGCTTTCTCCTGCTCCCGAAGATCACGGGAGGCCTAAGGAGCAGGAGGGACTGGGCACCCCTCCTGCTCCCAATGTTTTTAAAGGTACGGGGAGGGGGTGGGCTGGCCTAGGTAAGGGGAGGGGGTGGGCCCAGCCGAGTTTGTGATGGCAAGAGGGAATTGGCATCCCTCCTGCCATGCCTCCTGCCATATTCCTTCGCTTTGGGGAGGAGGTGGGTGGGCAGTGGTGGCAGGCATCAGTGCAGGGGGAGCAGGTTTTTGGGGGTTCAGGGAGGGGGGACACTGTCGGATTAAAATCACAGGCTTGCAATGCGTTTTGCTGAACATATAAAAAAGGAAAAATTTATTTTTTCTATATTCTGCTAAAAGCATTGCGATCCCGTGGTTTTAAAAGGCAGGAGAGTCAGCCAGGATAGAAGCGACTGGTCTTCAGCAGTCGCTTCTTTTCTGATCGGCAAGCCCAATCTGTTTTGGATAAATTGTTTAGTGAATTGCTGCCTTACAAAATTTGCATGCCATTTCCCTCATTTGCATGCACTGATTGGATCGCGAGGAAGGTTAGTGAATGAGGTCGGGGAACAATTGTGTCGCAAAACGATCGGTACACTATCGGTTTGCTTTGTGAATCTAGCCCTATGTTCCCTCTAAGCAAAGCACGCGAGCAATCACTCATACATTTGACATGGTTGTTAAATGGTCACTCACAAAAATACTGACCCAACCTGATTTTCAAACAAAATTAAACTATAAAAAAATTAATATAAATAAATTAATCCCTCTTTTACAAAACTGCACAAGAGGTTTTTAGCACTGGATGGCATGCTGAATGCTTTGTACTGCTCCAGTGCTCATAGGAACTCTGTGAGCATCGGAGCAGTGCTGAGCATTCTGCATGCCAGCTAGTGCTAAAAACCTCTTGTGCAGTTTTGTAAAAAAAAGGAGGGGGGGGGGCGGTAAATCAATTGCCATATGTTGGGGTCAAAAATTATTGGTTTTTACAACTTGTCGTTCACATTAAAAAAAAAAAAAAAAAAGTGCATGCCGCCCATCCACTTCTTAGAAGGAGCATTAAATGGGCCCCAAACTTAGGTGTCAAAAAGATCCATAACTAAACTGGTATTCTGCAAAGGGCTCCTGCCTTTTGCAGAATACTAGCTTAGCATGGATCTTGCAGCTAACTTTGGGCACTGGATTTACACCTACTGGCATACAATTTGAGTGCAGGAATGACAGTATTCTATAACGCGGTGTCTAAATCCTGGGACTGCCCCTGATCTGCCCATCCCCCTCCTAAGGGTATGCCCCCCTTTTGAATTGTGCACTATAAAATTTTGGTGTTCATATTATAGATTATGGTGCATAGTAAATCCAATTGAGTGCCAATTAACACCAATTATTGATTAACTCAAAAATGTGTGTGTGCAGGTCTGGGATCCACGGCCAAATCTAAGAGCACAACTTTGGGCAACCTATATAGAATCTGGAAGATACCCTGATGCAGGTGGACTATATCAAAATGTGCCTTGCTAGACCATATTGAATGATTTTAGTGCCATTGGATACAATAATAAAATCTTTATAACTATACTGGACTTTTGAGTATTCCATTCTTCTCCTGGGTTTATTCATTTATTTATTCATTCATTACATACATTAGCCATCCATTGTAGGCAGGTTATAGAGTCAAAACATACACAATAAAAAAATATTTTTTTGCCACTGCTATTCTATGATCAGTGCTTCTTGTATACTACTTTGAAGTATTATGAGTAAGTGATATATAAAATACTATAAACAAAGGTAATTAAGGAAAGATCATAACATTAGCATTCGCAAACCCGTCACCTGCAACTGAAAGCTAATCACCATCAATCAATAATCACACAACTCAGTTTTATTGGAATAAATATTTGGCCGCAGCTTTATTATCTATCTGAATATTATCTTCACTTACAATACAATCTGTGTCCAAAAACCAACAAACCCCCAATGCATATTTCACACATCTCCAGGGAGCTGTCGAAACTAGCTCCCGTTAAGTCTTTAAATTTATAACATTCCCCCAAATATGGCCCACGGTGACGCAAAGCCATGCTTCCCCTCCCCTCCCCCCAAACATGTCCCACGGTGACGCCAGGTCATGCTTCCCCTCCCCCCAAACATGACTCACGGTGACGCCAGGTCATTCTTCCCCTCCCCCCAAACATGACCCACGGTGACGCAAGGTCATGCTTCCCCTCCCCCCAAACATGACTCACGGTGACGCCAGGTCATGCTTCCCCTCCCCCCAAACATGATCCACGGTGACGCAAGGCCATGATTCCCCTCACAGCGGTATCGCATACGAATGTTACATTTATTTATTTATTAACTGCTCATCTCCCAGATCCAACTGGGCCAAACCCCATTTTCCGCCCCACCCAAAGCTGCGACCACCTCCCCCCAACCCCATAAGCTCCACCAAATCCACCCAAGTCGACATATAACATGTACATCCCCCACCCCACCCCACAATACTAACACAAAACATAACACCAGCACAAATGGGAGGGAGGGAGGGATAATCTTTTCCTGAAGAGACAACTCTACTGTTCCCCTTTCCTCACAGAGTTCACTCCAGCCTGCCACAACCTCCAACCAATCACGTAACTGCTCCACCCCATCACCTTAGCAACCTCCCTAATCATTTTTCTTTCTTACAAGCTCTGTCTATTAACCATTTCTTACTTCCTCTTATAAAATTGTCAATCCTTATTCTACAGACCCTTGATAACACCTCATATATTCCCCTTACCCTCTGTCCCCCCTCCCCCCATCATTCAATAAATATTACCAGCCGGTGACATCAGCTCAGCTAATGTTATATCACACCAGATGAATCTGGTGTTCTTCTTAACATTAGCATTCACAAACCCGTCACCTGCAACTGAAAGCTAATCACCATCAATCAATAATCACACAACTCAGTTTTATTGGAATAAATATTTGGCCGCAGCTTTATTATCTATCTGAATATTATCTTCACTTACAATACAATCTGTGTCCAAAAACCAACAAACCCCCAATGCATATTTCACACATCCCCAGGGAGCTATTCGGTGTCGAAACTAGCTCCCGTTAAGTCTTTAAATTTATAACATTCCCCCAAATATGGCCCACGGTGACGCAAGGCCATGCTTCCCCTCCCCTCCCCCCAAACATGACCCACGGTGACGCCAGGTCATGCTTCCCCTCCCCCCAAACATGACTCACGGTGACGCCAGGTCATGCTTCCCCTCCCCCCAAACATGACCCACGGTGACGCAAGGTCATGCTTCCCCTCCCCCCAAACATGATCCATAGTGACGCAAGGCCATGCTTCCCCTCGCAGCGGTATCGCATACGAATGTTACATTTACTTATTTATTAACTGCTCATCTCCCAGATCCAACTGGGCCAAACCCCATTTTCCGCCACAAGCGGTGACAGCCTCGAGCTTGTCACCGCTCCCCCACCACATAAGCTGCGGCCAACATCTTTAAAACAAGTCTCCAACAAATCCTAAAGAGTACCCCAATAAAATTGGCCAAACCTATGCCTGAAAAGTAGACAGCATCAGGACAATAATGTTTAGGGAAAACAGCTGCAACAAACTCATGAGAAACCACTCTAAAACCCCAAAAGCTATCTGTAACTCCAAAAGCTTAGTATTAAACCCATTTATGCAACCACTCAATAGCAACCATGTTCCAGTCCTCCTTACACATTCAATAGAGGACCAAACAAAACAAAAGGGGTGGTGGCATTATGGAAAACACAGACAGCAGACAACAGATCCTGCCTCAGGGGCAGTATGAAATCCTCTCCTTTTGCTGAACAAATGTCACAACCCATCAAAAGAATCAGAAGTGAAACAGAATAGGAGATTAGGAAATTGTATTTGCTGGAAAAGGATTAGCAAGAGTCATTCCCAACAAATGCTCCATACACCTAACCATAAAATCTATAGTCCATGCCCCACTGGACTCAGAAACAGCTAAGGCAATCCTCCCCAGCCCACTAGAATGGTACACAAGGTACTGCACATTCCTGTTACTCCACACACACGTATAAAATAATTCAAATTCCTGATCCTTCTAAGCAGGTGACCAGGGAATAGGCAATTGCATTTAACCTGCTGTCAACCCAACATCTTCAAACAGCTACCCCTTGAACACAATAGCAAGTTGAGAAGGTGCCAGCTCACCCACTCAATAAGCTGATAAGTGCCACAAAAAGGCTAATCGCCAGAGCACCACTACAAATCATGAAGTGCACACATCAGGCAATACTCAAACAAATGTCACCAAACCCTCATACAAAAAACAAACAAGTAAACCCTGCACATGGACACTGGATCACACCCACCCACAACCAATTTCAGTACCAATTTCATAACTTCCATAAAATTCCCTCACCAGCAAATGTCCAGTGAACCATTTTCCAAAATCATTCTACAAACAAACCATACAGAACTAATAGAACATTCGGCTGCTCCATATGAGAAAAGAGCAACGCACCTCTGGCACCCAAAAATTGCAGAAAATGAGTCAAACAAAGCAGTTTGGCTCCCAGCACCTAGCCAGCGCCTTGCAGTTCCTCGTAACCCAGTCTGAGGACATAAGCAAAGCCACCTAGAAAAAACATAAGGACAGATAAAGACCAAAATGTCCAGCCAGTATACCCCTCCAAAGCAACAATTAACTTCTCCTCTCTCCCAGAGAGTCCATGTGCCTATCCAATGCCTTCCCCAATTCAGAAACTATTTCACCTTCTGTAACAACATAGTGCCATACAGTACTGCAGAGCCCAGCACTGCTGCACTGCATCCCTTGCCCTCTTACTCTGGATTTGCTGTCTAATAAAAGGGGAGTCATCTCATGTATAGTTAGGCCACATAGGTATTTAAACATCACTATTATCTCCCTTCTCATGCCCTTCCTCAAAGTATACAGATGGAGATCATGAACTCAGTTCCCATATGCCTATAGGACATAGACCATCAACCCTTGTAGTAGCTTTCCTTTGAACTGAACTTAAATGTACACAAAATTCACAAGGAGGTCTTACCAAAATTTTTAGAGGGGCAGCAAACTTCCATTGTCCTGCTGGCCATACTGATTCCCATGCATCCAAACATCTATCTAGCTTTTGCTAGCACTGTTATAACCTGGTTGCCTCCTGAAGCTCATCACATATAATCACACTAAACCCCACTTCTCATTTGTACACCAAGGTCTTCACCCCATAATCACACCATGCGAGCATGAAATCTGAGCTGCACAATAGGAATCCATTCTACAAACTTAAGCCCATCCTTGTTAGGCACACCATCAGGACTGTCTGGTCCATTACTGTTTTGGCCTCCTCCACAAAAAGGCAAATCTTACTTACAACCCTACAACAATCCCACTTACAAAATTGTGAAAAGAACAAGCCCAATAACAAATCTTCAAACACTACTGATAAGATCCCCCCTTGGCATAGCCATCTCCTGGGACCACAACCCACTGACACCTTACTGACCAACTAGTTCCTGCCCCAGACCATCAGTGGAGCCCCCATACCGAGAACACTAAGTACGATATGCCTATGAAAATGGTAAAATTACTAAAATCAAAATACACCATATTCACCACACTCCCCTTTTCCAAACCCATCTCTAGTGAATCCCCAAGCTCTGTTGTAAAAGTGTTTCTATTGAGTTACTTACCAAAAAGTCAAACTTACCTGCCTGTATATCCCTAGTGCTGCCTTTTTTTCCATTTGTTGTGGAGAGAAACCACATCCTCCCTGCTCTATTCCTGCATTACCCACTCCCGACTCTAAAGAAGCAGTGAGAAGGTAGTCATCAGAGTCACCAGAACTACCCCCAAATTCCTGCATTACCCTTGGATGTACCTTGCAGTATCCACCCATAGTTCTAACGAACCCTCACAAACCCAAGCCACTGAAAATCAATCAGGGTTTATTACACTGCCCCAGTCACATGAGGTGTTTGTACACCCTCCTCCCCAAACACTTCAGCTGTGAACCCAGAACAGAAAATATTAATGAAGAAGTCAGCTATCTTTTTATCAGCTGCTACTTATTGCCCCCTTGGGTTCCACAATATCACTTTTGCATGTCTTCCTATCCCTAATAAATCTAAAAATGTATTGTACCCCATCATTACCGTGGCAGCTATTTATCCTTCCATCTCCATCTTCACTTTCCAGACTACTCGACTAACCCCCCCTTAACTCTATCCAATAGTGCCTCTGATGCCTTGCACCTCATAAGAACATAAGAATTGTGATACTGGGACAGACCAAAAAGTCCAGCAAGAACAGTATCCTGTTTCCAACAGTAGCTAACCCAGGACCCAAGAACCTAGTGAGATCCTATAATCCAAATTCCATGCCCTAGTAATAAAACAGAAATTATGCTGCCTATCATAGGAATAATTATAGGATTTCCCCAAGCCATCTCAATAATGGCCTATGGACTTCTCTTTTAGGAAAGTATCCAAACCTTTTTTAAACCCCGCTAAGCTAACTGATTTTACCTCAATCTCCAGCAATGAATTCCATAGATTAATCACATGTTATGTGAAGACATATTTCTCTGGTTTGTTGTAAATCTAGTACTTAATATCTTCATTGCATACCCCCTAGTCCTAATATTTTTGGAAAGAGTGAACAAGCAATTCACATCCACCCTTTTCTCTGCACTCCACTCAGTAGTTCCTATACATGACATACACAATAACTTTGTTCAAGTTTGCTCACTACTTACCTAGATGATTCCCCACTAACACCATAAAACTTTTCCCTTTAATTTCTCCAGCACAAATAAACCAAACCCTCATTTTTATTACAATGCCCCCCTTTCCACAGAGACAGACACCAAGAAATCTATTTCCCCCTAACAAACCCAGAAAAAACAACAACCCACAAGTACATAATATGAATGTACCTGAAACACCAAGAACAGGTCATCTCCAGCTAAGCTAACAAATCAGGACAGATGACACCAAGCTGAATCGACACAGAAAGAATGCCAGTCACAGGAAGATACAAGAGATCCAGAAAGGCCACAGCAAAAAAGGAAAATTAGGAAAATGGCCCCTATTGACACTCCAAACAAAATTTTAAATCACAACGCTGCGAAAATAGTGATTTCGTACAGTCATGCAGCCGCTGAGCACATAACTATTGCAATGGCAGCTGCCAGTGCTCCTCAGCTCCCAGACACGGGAACACCAAATCTGCGAAGGCCGCAAATCCACAACTTTGCCTAGCTGTAAAAAACAAACCCCTGAATGCAGCATCAGCACCTCCCAACTCCCTCCTTACCTCTAATATCAGAATTTCACGTCAAATCATCAAACCTTTCCATAAGTGCCCAACCGTGTGGCACACAGGGCAGCCAGTCACTATCCTCGTGAACTAAAGACCTGCCAGCTCCCCTAAACTAGCCTACTAAGAAACAACCTGGCAAAATTACACCTCAACAGAAAGACCTCTCTGTGTCACACAAAATAACCCCAACAGGTAAGTCCCTCTCTGACACACTGTACATTAGCGAGCAAACACCTTATACATCCCATCTCCCTCACAGCCAACCCACTCTGCCCACGGTCGTGCAGACAACTCACCAAATGGCAGCTCAACGCTAACTGCTGCTCCACATAGGGGACTGTTGTACTGCCAGGCTGTGTAACCTCCACAGAAGAGCCCAAACTGCCCCTCTCCATTGCAGTCTCTGCTTAATCAGGCAACAAATCCAGCACCTGGCAGACAAAATAGCCTGCTCTGACTAAAACACAGACACAGAGAAAGTTAACAAGGCAAAAAATTCCCTTACTCAAAATAAACCAAACTTCCTAACATTAAAATCACAATGAAGAAGAATATTTTTAGTAAGAATTAATATACTCTGAAGAGAATAATCTTTTCCTGAAGAGACAACTCTACTGTTCCCCTTTCTATATATTCTTTATTCATTTTCAAGATTACATTAAGTGTTAAAATATATTCAATCACATAAACAATAAATACATCACTTAGAAATAATCATTAACACATCTCACAAATTCTTATCCCCATCCCTATCCCAACCCACCCTCCCATATATTCCATTATCATATAAAACATGTAATAATAAAATCCCCCCCTCCCTGCACCTTAAATTAACAAATAAATATAAGGGAACCAATTTTGAATTAATCTTTACAATACTTCGTTAATGGTTTCCACACATCCTGAAACTTTTTAAAATAACCCCACTGTACTGCAATAAACCTTTCCATTTTATATATATAGCATAGAGAGTTCCACCAGAAGCTATAATTTAATCTCCTCCAATCCTTCCAATTAAATGTGATCTGCTGAATGGCAACTCCAGTCATTATAAGTAATAATTTATTGTTATTTGCAGAAATCTGACTTTTTGCTCTCATTTCCATACCAAATATCACAGTATCATAGAATAATGCCACCAGGTTATCTAATAAATTATTAATTTGGTCCCAAATTGATTTCCAAAAATTCATAATAAATGGGCAATGAAACAATAAATGATCTAAAGTTCCTGCTTCTAAATGACAAAGAACTATCTATTTTTTGTAATCTAACAGGGGTCCATAACGCTCTGTGCAACAGAAAAAACCAAGTTTGTCTCATAGATGCTGACACCGTACATTTCATCCTCCAAGACCAAATTCGTGGCCATTGAGATGCAGTAATTTCATGCTTAATCTCAATACTCCAAATATCTCTTAGACCAGTTTTTAAATTCTTTTTATTAAATCTACTTAATATTTTGTACCACTGGGCGGCCTGGTGACCCAAGAAGTCTGTCTGAAAACACATAAACTCCATACTATTATGATTATTAAGGTTTTTCCAATCAGGGAACCCTGCCTGAATGGCATGCTTCAGCTGCATCCATTTAAAGTTTTCTGAGTTTTTAAGACCAAATTTATGTTGCAACTGTGAAAACTCAAGCATAGTACCATTAGCAATAACATCATCCAATATTCGTATTCCTGCTATCATCCATTGCTTCCAGACTAGTCTCTCCCCACCAATTTGGATCTTGGAGTTTACCCATATAGACTGTTTTGTAGATTTATAAATTGGAATAGTTGTTAGGTTGCTTACATATCGCAAAGTTTTCCATGTATCTACTAGTATACTATTATCTTTACTATAGCTGGGCATTTTGATACTGAGTACATGGCACAGACGCAAAGGAGACATGAGTTGCCATTCTAACCACAACAGTCAGGGAGTTTTTCCATGAGTTCTGGGAGGACCCAATACATACCTTGGCGCAAAATATAGGCTTGATGATACCTATAAAAATTTGGAAAATTTACCCCTCCCTCCGAAATTGATCTTTGTAAGGATACCAAAGCCACTCTAGGAGTTTTACCCATCCAAATAAATTTTAAAAGAATGCTATTTAATTTTTTTAAAAGGACCCTTGAAAATATACCGGCAACATTCCCATCTGATAACAAACCACAGGTAAAATCATCATTTTAATAGTTTGGACTCTCCCCCACCATGAAAGGTATAACGGATTCCATTGCTCACACATCTCCGTAACCTTCTATAATAACGATTTTTCATTTATTTTTCATTGTTTCATCCAATGTATTTTTAATCCAAATGCCTAAATACTTTATTCCCTCCTCTTTCCAAAGAAAGGGAAAAGAATCAAACAAACCTTTTGTACAATGAACATTGAGTGGAAGAATTTCTGATTTATTCCAATTTATCTTATATCCTAAAAATTTTCCAAAATTCTCAATAATTTCAAGTAAGCAAGGAACGGTTTTCTCAGGATTTCTCAAATAGAGCAATATCATCCGCATAAGCCGAGATCTTATATTCCCTATCTTTATGAGGAATACCCTGTATCTCTTCTGTTTGCTGAATGGCTAATAACAAGGGTTCCAAAACAATATCAAAAAGCAAAGGAGATAAGGGACAACCTTGTCTAACCCCCCTTTGCAGCCTAAAATCTTCTGAGAAATTATTATTAATATATAATTTAGCAATAGGGGAGCTATACAATGCTTGAACCATTTGTATAAATCCCGAGCCAATACCAAACCATTCCATCGCTTGATACATAAAGGTCCATTCAACACGATCAAAAGCCTTTTCTGCATCAAGTGATACAGAAAAAACTGGATCTTTTAAGGCTTTGGATAAATTCAACATATGTAATGCAAGCCTAGTGTTGTTAGAAGAATGTCTTTGAGCAACAAAACCTGTTTGATGCATACCAATCATAAAAGGGAGAGCTTTAGCCAAACGTATAGCCAAAATCTTAGCTAAAATTTTCCCATCAACATTAATTAAAGAAATAGGCCTGTAATTTGAAACCAGTGTGGGATCTTTATTTGGCTTTGGCAAAACTATAGTTAATGATTCAGCCATGGTACCCATAATACAACCTTTAGTAAGTTGAGTCTGATATAAATTTAATAAATATGGTAACAGGGTAATTTGAAATGATTTATAAAACTCTACAGTATAACCATCTCCACCTGGAGCGGATCCAACTCTAAGGGATTTCAATGCTGCTTGCAATTCATTAACTAATATTGGCTTTTCTAAACTTTCTTTTATATGCTCAGGAATTTTCGGTCCCGTAATTAACTTTAAAAATTCCAAACCATCATTTTCTTTATCTAAATAAGGCTCAGAAGAATATAGGTTTTTGTAAAAGTTTAAAAATTGTCTTAAGATTGGTCCAATTTGAGAATAACTATTCCCCTTTTCATCTTTAATCATCACTATTTTTGTTTTTCGTTTTTTTACTTTTAGATAATTTGCCAATAATCTTCCCACCTTATTTGAATTTCCATAATACAATGCCTGTTGAGAAAATATATCTTTTCTAATCAATTTTGAAGAAATCTCATTATATTTCCCTTTCACTTTCATGAGGTCTTGTAATATAGAATAATCCCATTTCTCAACTAATTTTGATTCTAATATCTTTATATCTTGTTCTAAACTATGAAATTGTTTTTTAATTTGTTTTTTAAGATATGCCGAAAAAGAAATAATTTGACCTCTCATGGTTGCCTTAAAAGCATCCCATAAAGTTTCTATAGAGATATCCTTCGTATTATTAATTTGAAAATAATAATTTATTTTTAATTGTATTTCCTCAATAAAATTTGGTTCCATCAGCAATGCATTATCAAATCTCCATATAGGTCTCCTATCCTCTTGATCAATTACTTTAAGTTTAATCCACACCCCACCATGATCAGACAAAATAATTAGATCTATGGAGGCTTGTGTTACTTGTTGAACTAATGTATTTGACACAAATATATAATCAATTCTTGAAAAAGATTTATGAACATGGGAACAAAATGAAAATTCCCGATCATTAAAATGAAATATTCGCCATATATCCTTCAAATCACAATTTTGTACCAAATTATCTAATCCTAATGATTTCATAATTCTACTAGGTTTTTTGTCCATTATAGGATCTATAACAGCATTAAAATCCCCAGCCACAACTAAATTAGAAGTAGCCAGTGGTAATAACAATTGTTGTAGGTTTTTAAAGAATTCAATTTGATTGATATTAGGTGCATAGACATTGAAAAGCGCCATTGTAGTATTTCCCAGTTTCATGTCCACATGTATCCACCTTCCTAAAGGATCACCAGATATAAATTTGAAGGTAGCATTACATCTTTTATTTACCAATATTTCAACACCTGCTTTCTTCTTTACAGCTGGGGCATAAAAGCAATGTTTTATCCAATTTTCTTTCAGTTTTTGAGACTCTAAAGCTGACAAGTGAGTCTCTTGAATGTAACAAATATCTATATTTTGTTGTTTTAAAAACAAAAGTGTTCTTTTCCTTTTTATTGGATGATTTAAACCATTAACGTTTAGTGAAAGAATTTTAAGCTCCATTAATCAAATTAATTCTTTCACATATGATATTCACCAAATACTTCAACATATAATTTTTCTGCTCAAATCTTAATTCCCTTAATTTACTATAAGGTGCAACCCTCCCTTCCCTTAATTCCTTAAAACTTATATTTCTAAAGCCCCAAAACCCCTTCCCTAGTCCCTCCCACAACCCTCCCTTTCTTATTATACAGTAACTTGAAGGCAAAAGATCAGACCAGCACCCATCCCCTCCAAAGCATTTTACTTCATTATTTCCCCCATATTATAAAAAATTGTACATTCCAAATAATTAAATCCCCTAATTTCCACTCTCTATATATCCCCAATCTATTACATAGATCTCTACCCATAAATCATACCAAAAAGAACTGTATAATTTAATATTTTATACTAATTGTTTCAAACTAAATGTCAAAGACTCTTATAATTTTCTGTAACAATTCCCTTACCAACATTTAATTCAGCTTTAACATTTAAATGCAATATAAATTTCATATACGTTAAAATTAATTAAATTAAAAATTCAATTAGTTCACTTACAAAATATTCAATTTAAAGATTTTCTAAATGAAACACTCCATTTATCTGGATCCCAGTTCCACCTTTTAATCCCCATGTGAAAGGCCATTCACTATTACAAATGACCTTCATCATTCAATACATAAAAATTAAAAGAAACACTGTAACAGAAAAAATAATACAAACTATTTATGTAAATGTAAACCAAATCCCACATGCCTTTGCACAGAACTGAAATGCCAAGCAAAGTAAAATCCACTATAATATAGAATAGCTGCAAAAGGGAGGAACCATTAAATAAAAGAATTCTGAAGAAATTTAAAATTATAGAAATAAAACCAAAATAAAACAAGTAAATAAAACACTGAATGAGATTAAAAATAACTCAAACATCCCAGTTTCCAATCTTAGATACATAGAATGGTTTGGTGTTTTTTTCCCCCCCTTTTTTCCCATGAGGAAAAAAAATTCCCCAAAGAAAACATTTGAAGATGGTCATCAAAGATTTTTAATTCTAGAATCCAAAATGTGTTAAACTTAGACAAAATTAAATAATATACTAAATACTTATACTCTAAGCCAGGCACTACATTGATCTGTCCACTATCCCCGGAATTAGATGTGCTGGAGACAAGCAGAAGCGGCGAGAAGGGCTGCACCAACTCAAAACTGAAGCCGGGTAATATGAGGAGAGGCGAAGTCATCCAAGGCCAGGGAACTAGCATAATGTTTTGCTTCTCCATTCTTTTGTAGAATTTTAATCATTTTTATTTGAAACTATTCCAGTCATTCCAAAACAGTTAACATATTAATGCCAGCTGCCATCTTTGAATTTAATAAAGTATATGGAAATAATTAAAATTCCTCTTTATATTCCCTCAAAAACAAACTTATCTTCTCAAATAAAATTTTAAAACCCCAATTCCAATCCTTCAAAATCAGTTGATCTTAATTCATAGGAACTTCTAGAGATGACAAAAATTCTTTAAGTTTTCCAGGATCATCAAACTGATGAAATTTCCCCTTGTACGTTACTCTCATTGATGCAGGGTAATATAGTCCATATTTAGCACCTATTTCTCTCAGTGGTTGTCTCAGTTGTAAAAATTGCTTTCTAATTTGAACAGTTTCTGTAGCAAAATCCTGAAGGAAAAACAACTTAGAATCTTTATATGCAAGATTTTTAACTTCCTTTGCAGCTTGTATAATATCCAATACCTGTTGGAATTTTAGTAGTCTGAATATTATAGTTCTTGGTTTTTCTCCATTTTGATCTTTCCTCATTCCAACCCTATGTGCTTTTTCAATTTCCAGTGATCCTTTTATTTTTAATGGAAGAATTTTTGGTATTAACTCTTCTAGGAAAGAGATCATGTTTTTCCCTTCAATTCCCTCTTTTAGTCCAACAATTCTTAAATTCTGATTCCTAGATCTGTTCTCCATGTCAATCATTTTTTTATTCATATCCATTAACATTTTATGATCTTCTTTGTATTTCTGTTGAATGTTTTCAATTTTTTCCACTTTATTTTCAATCTTATCCATTCTATTGTTCAAAAGATCAAATTTGCTGTTCATGAGATTCATCTCTTGTTTCACTTCCATTATATTTGTGTTAATTTTCCTCAATTCCTCCATAACTTCAATAAAATCCAATGCGTCCATAGGTAAGGGAACCTCACTGGAAGATTGTGAGTCTTCTTTCAGCCTTTTGGTTTTTCTTGTAGATTTTGAAGAAGCTTCTTGCAGCTTTTGTTTATTTGAAGCCATTCCCAGGAATTTAATTTTAAATTCAGAAGAAAATTAGTATTTAAGTTTAATTACAAACTGCCTTCAGGAGGAGCTCAGCAGTTAGCCAGCCATTCTCTCTGGCTTCAAGTTCCGGAATCTCTACTGTTCCCCTTTCCTCACAGAGTTCACTCCAGCCTGCCACAACATCCAACCAATCACGTGACTGCTCCACCCCATCACCTTAGCAACCTCCCTAATCATTTTTCTTTCTTACAAGCTCTGTCTATTAACCCTTTCTTACTTCCTCTTATAAAATTGTCAATCCTTATTCTACAGACCCTTGATAACACCTCATATATTCCCCTTACCCTCTGTCCCCCCTCCCCCCATCATTCAATAAATATTACCAGGCGGTGACATCAGCTCAGCTAATGTTATATCACACAAGATGAATCTGGTGTTCTTCTTTATACTGTTGCTGCTGTTGATTCATGACCATTCTCTACAGTTGCCTTGAATTGGGTTCAGTCTTCAGTCAAGAAGCTAACATTGATGTCAGGAGGCAGATTTTATTGCAGAGGACAGGCTTAGAAACATGGCAGAGAAAGGATAAATGGCCCATCCAGTCTGCCTATCTGCATCCATTATTTCCTCCGCACCCTAAGAGATCCCATGTGCCTGATCCACCCTTTCTTGAATTTAAAGTCTTTGTTTCCACAACCTCTACTAGGAGACTGTTCCACTCATCCACCACTTTTCCTGTAAAAAAGTGTTTCCTTAGATTACTCCAGAGCCTCCATCCAATATCCTATCATTCAGGAATTTCCTTTCAATTCAAAGAGACTCCCCATGCACATTTATGCCACATAGATATTTAAACATCTCTATATCTCCCCTCTCCCGTCTTTCCTCCAAAGTACACTTATTAAGATCTTTAAGTCTGTCCTCAAATGCCTTTCTGTGTTTGGGGGGAGGGGATTGGCACTTCAGGGGGATTTACTGAAGTGACCAGATGGGGTAATGGGGAGTTGTCACCATGTGTATGGGAGATTGGGACTGGCAGAGATGCACCAACAAACCTCAATTTACAGCACATTGTACTCCTGGACTACCAGCATTGTAGCTGTATATATCACTTCAATTGAGATGGTGATAACTTCAGCTAAGCTGTCATAAGTCATGACAGCTAGCATACCTACTTGTGTGCTAGCTCTTACAACCAGCCACTTCTTCACACATTAATATCATGCCCATCTCTCACCTCCTTCCCATATTAGACAGCTAATGCAGGATTTTTTTAAATTAAACTTTGCTGTTTTTAATGCAGGTGACATTCACTAAGTTTCGGGTACTTTTAAAAACTTAATAGCTTTTATTGTAAACCGCCTTGAATTGTGCTGCAACTAAGGCGGTATATCAAGTTTAATAAACGATAAACATAGTCTAGTAAAAAGGCCTCTTACTTGTTCCATGCACAGAAAGCCTCAAACTTTTCAGAATGGGGAGGCAGGCACCGATGTAATTTCAAAATGCTATCTCTTGATCCCAGACCTTATTTAATAGATATGCTAGCCAGAAAGGCTGCAATGCCATTTTCATAATCAAATATATAAAACTATATAAATAAATTATCTTTATATAACTTATTTTTATTTATTGTTTGGGATTATAGATCACATTTGCTGAACCCTCACACTAGTGCTGAAAAAATATAGAGTGAAATCATTATTCTATCTAAGGTTTCACTTTATAGTCCAGCTGACATGACCACCAACCTCTGAATACATGACTGCCCTAACTTATATGTGATAAGCTGTGTATAAGAGGTGAGAAAATGATGGAATAAAACCTCAAATCTTTAAGAACTTAATAAGTCTACCAAGAGAACAGGAAATGGCACAACATGAACTCAGTTCCATTATACTGACTGCAATGTGAGGAGTAAATTGCTCTAACCCAAGGTTGTTACAGTCTTAACATGGCAATTTTGTGGTCCTCTACCGAAGACATGCTGAGTATATCAGTGAAATGTCTGCTTCAGTGTGTCAGCCTAATTAGAGCGTTATGAATTCTGGTGTCAAAACCAGATCATAAACTTAAAATTAAAACATTTGGATTAAACATTAGAAATGAGAATTGCATTAAAACTACGATGGCATTTTTCTGATGGTTATTGCATTTTACTAGAGGTGCATAGAGATGTAAATCCTTCCATAGAGGTATGGCTCCCACGGATTGACGAACTTTCAGATTTAAAAATTCAGCACATGCACTTTTACTATAATAAGTGTTTGCATAAATATGGCAGAAAGGCAATTGATTTCTTCTTAGTTGTGTTTTGCATCTAGAGTAACTACTTTTTTTTTTTTTTTTTTTTTGAGGGAGGGGGGTGTTTCCAAGGACATACTATATTAATATATACAACCTACTGAATTTGTGAAAATGTCAACATTTCTATATCATCTTTCCCTCAAGGTTAACAGTTCTGATTGGCTCAGGATCATTTGTTTTCCTGAACTCTGAACAGGAAGACATAATAACAGCTATAATGAATAATATTGTCATTCAAATAATAACTCAGGTTTTTTTTTTTCACTCCCCCATGTAGTTATCTTTTTAAGTTCACCATCAATACATAACCAAAAAGTTGTTCTTTAGTGAATGCGGTCACAGTCTGCAATCCACAAATAAAATTGTGAATGAAGGGCCAGATTTTTAAAAATAATAATCCCACATCAATGACTTATGAAATATTGAATCCGTGGTCTAAAAGTTGTGAGGTTTTTTTTATAGAAATCTTCTGTTTCAGAGGTAAAGGCCCCTTTATATCAAACTGCAGTAGAGCTTTTTACTGTGGGCCGGTGAGGTAAATGCTCTGATGCTCATAGGAACTGAATGAGAATCGGAGCATTTACTTCACTGGCCCGCAGTAAAAAGCTCTACCACAGTTTGATAAAAGGGGCCCAACATTGCTTTATGTTATGGATTTTGATGTGATGGATTCAAATATGTCAATTAAAAAAACTGATTGGCTACTGCTTCCAAGATGTTCACATTTTTATATTTCATCTGTATGTATGCTGTTTAGAAAGCATAGCTTTAATTAAAAAAAACAAAACAAAAAACTGTAAACCTAAGTCTTTTCATTTGTGTATAATTGTTTATGTGATAATATTTCACCTGTCCTCTTTATGTCAAACTAAAAAAATTGGCAACAATGCTACATAAATAAAATTTATTATGAAAGAAAGCACAAAAACTGTATGTACATTATAATTTACTCCTTCTTTAGCGTTTACTTGGCCCTTCTTGGCTTGTCTCATGTATTGTCTCTTGTCAATGTCCAGTAATAATCTACAAGCACTGAGGTGCTCCATTTGCCCTGATAGTGTTGCTCCATTCCTGCTGTGTCCTGCTGAAATCACTCACCATGCTTGTCAATAACAGCTCAAGAGATGTATGGAAAAATTCTATCCAAGAATGCAAAAAATGTATTTTTTGTGACATTCTACAAAGCTTGTATGTATCTTAAGGAGGTTTTCTACCAACTGCTTGTGACTGACTGCCTTGTTATCTCCCAGAAAAATTTGTTGGCATCAACTGCAAAACTTTCCATGTCATCTTTTCCATACCATGCAATGTATGAGCAAATGCAATATCTGGAAGAATTTGGTGAATATTAGACCCACAAAAACAGGCGTGGAGAAGCAATCTAACAGTTAGACTTGTGGACTGAGGACAAGGAAAGCTAGATTCAAGTCCCCTGTGGCTCATTGTGACACTCGATAAATCACTTAACTATCCATTGCCCCAGGTACAAAAAACCAAAAAGATTTTGGGCCCCTAGGGACAAAGGGGCCCATAATAAAAGAACATAGATGTCCAAAAAGCATCCTAAATCAGCACTTGGATGGCCTAATCTACAGAATGTCCAAGTGCTGATAATCATGGAGGTACAGGGTCTCCCAGCGAGGGCACAGCATCAGCAGCAGAGGAGCTGAAGAAATCAACCAAGATATTGGGGAATCAACCCAATGCCACGGAGGCTTCCTTGAGCGATATCTGGTCACTACTTTAACATTTGGAGATTACAATGGCAAAGTCAACAGGAGAATAAGTATTGTTACTAAACTTGATATTCTAACTAAAACAGTTGACTCTGTAAAAATAGATTTTACTGATTGGGTCAGGCAAACTCAGGAGGATATTCAGCAGTTACAGCAATTTAAGGTAGCAATGATTAAAGACAATATCTCAATACATAGAAAATTAGAACAAATGGAAAACTTTAATCAACAATTAAATCTTTGACTCCTGAACTTTCCATTGACTCCTGGAATACTGCCTATAGACCTTTTCAAATGATACTTAATTGAGAATTTAAAGATTTCCTCTAATAATATTCCTCCAATAAATAAGATCTATCACTTAATAAAAAGATTCTTCAAAGTTGTCCTCAAAAAACTGATGGAAAAAAAAAATTCTCAAAAGCTTTTTGGGGGCCAATGAATTTGGGTCTACCCAGATGTTTCAAGATCTACTCAGGAATGAAAGAAAATGTTTCTTTCTTTACAACAGGAGACTATTAAATTGGGTGCTACCTTTCTTTTAGCATACACTAAGTATAACTTTTTATCTCCAGACCACTTGAAGGAGTTTCTAGAGATAAAGAAGTTCATCAAGGATTGATTATGGGAAATAGAATATAAATGAAGTGCTTACTCACCATATTGCTTTTTCTTTAAAATATTTATTTATTTATTTTAAAATTTTATATACCGTTTAAAACTAAACAGTTTACATAGTTTACATACACAATGTTAAAATGACGACAAAATAAAAGCAAATACATAATAAAATACTCATATAATAAAAGTAGAAATACATACAATCCTCAAGAAAATACCATAATATGGATAAAAGAGCTCATAGATAATTCATCAATTTTAGCTGAGATAACTAAAAAAAGGCATCTACGAAGAACTGCATCTTTAGTAATTTTCTCAACCTACCCTTTTCACAGCAGTTTCATATCTGACCAACTAAGGAGTTCCATAACTTTACTCCTGCACAACAGAAAGTCCTTTTACCTGTCTCAACAAGTCTTGGATTCACGGATGTCTTCAGTAAGGCTAAATTTCAATTTTCTCCAATTTTGTGTTATGTCCACTCCTTCATAATTAAAGTCTAAGGAAGGGTTAAAGATTTATTTTCCTTTGTTAAATATATTGTTCTTTTAAAGTTTATTTATTTCTCTGTTTTTCATGCAACAAGGTTTTCTACATTGTGAATTGTAATTTAAAACTTATAAATAATTTTTTTTTTTTTTAAAGTGCCGATAATCAAAACCATCTTTTAGTACATCTAGTGAGGTATTCTAGCCTCTGTATATTTAGAGCATGAGATGGGTGTGGTGGAGACATGTTATGGGTGTGCTATGGGCAGTATTAAGAGCGGGTTAGACATGGACATCTTGCAGTGATAATCAAACCTTTTGGAAGACATCCTGGAATGAACTTATATGTTTGGAACTAGACTTGTTGTTAGAAGGGTCTAGGTGCCACAAAAGTGCCCAAACTGACCAGATGACCATTGCATGCATCAAGGTAAGACACCCCCACACTCCCCCAGTGCTCACGGACCCCCAGAATATAAATGTACATACCTGTCTCCAGAACATCAGCACCTGGTATAAGAAAGCCTAGTAGAGCTGCATACAGGTGTCTTAAGTAGACTGGTGGGTGGGCTAGTGAACCATAGAGAGGAGTAGCAAGTCCTATAAGCCACTCTAACCATTACATTCATGGTGGAAAATGTGAGCCCACCAAACTCCTCCCAAAAACCTACTCTACTGCCATATAGGTGCCACCTGCAGCCATTTGGGTTGTACACAGGTGAGTATAGTGGGTTTGGGGGTGTTTTAGAGGGGCTCACCATAACCTATATAGGAGTTCTGGTGAAATGTTTATCTGGCACCCTTTATGTGAAGTTCACAGCAGTGCCCTTTAAGGTGTCCCACTGCTCTGTTGCCATGTCTGGGTGGCCAGTCCATTACAAGATTGGCCCCTCCCACATCCAAATGGTCTTGTTCTGGGCATTTTGGACTTGGATTACATTTTGGTCAAAAATGTGGTATAAAGATGGACGTCCAGATAGAGGATTTAAATAAATGAATATATATATATATTTCTAGACATATGGTGGTTTGCCTTTCGAAAATAGGTACTGTATTTTCTTACTGATGACTTTGGACATCCAAATCGAACTTAGACGTATGTTTTGAAAATGCCCCTCTATGTGTAGACCACTTTGGTTGTACCACAGGAAGATTGCCTATCAAATCCTTGACCTTTTGCTTAGCTTCACCTAACCTTGGAAATTTTCTCTAGGTACTTGAAAACTGTTTTTGTCTTATCCTTGGCCTTGATGTTTAAAATTGGAAACAAATCTTCTTTGATTGAACGAGTGGTGAAGACTGAGCACTTTTTTTTCAAGGCTGTAATGATTGTCTGTGTGGCCAGTCTCTTTTGATGTAGTGGTAATCTCTTGCACAACTATCCCTTTCACAGAGAAAACAGCAGCTCTTTATGATTCTAGTCTGGAGACCAAACAGGACAACAGCAACCTTCAAGTCACCACAAATTTGCCACCAATGCTGATTCTAGTTTGTGCATTTCAAAATTTGTTTCATGTTATCATAGGTTTCCTTCATATGAACTTCATACCCAAATGGAACCGGTGGCAAAACATTGTAATTATGCAATGAAACAGCTTCAAGAATCAACTTCAATGAATTAATGAACACTCTTCATTCATTTGGATCATGGATAATATTGATGGCTAAAGGTTGGAAGAGAAGCCAGCAAATTCCCACAGAACAACCAGAGGGAGCCAAACAAAGAGTGGGAACAACCAAACCAATGAATAGGAGATGAAGAAATACCAAACAAGGATTTTATTAAGTTTAACTCAGATCCAAACAGATGGGACCAAAATTCATGAGTGGACCCAACATAGTCTGTGTTTCAGCACAACTGCCTTTATCAGAAGTGCCATCGCCTTGTGTTCGAGTTCTAGCAACTTGATGAATTACAGATCAAAAAGAAATCTAACCAGCAAGAGTACTTTCGTGCAAAGTACACACACAGGGAACTTTTGTTACAAGAAAAGAACAAGCTTGTCAGTGAGACAATGATATGTGTGTGTCCTTACTTGACCATTTCTAAATTTTTTGTTCAGGCTATTCATAAACACTGGCATATTTTACAATTGTTTCCTATATTCATGAACCACCCCACCCCCATAATAGCATTTGTAGAAGTAAGAACATAGGTGAGATGCTAAAGAGAAGAGAGAGGGTGAGAGTGTAATAAAGAGAGAGCTGTGCATATGGGATGTGGTCATTATCAACGGTGTGAGTTGGCTATTCAAGGAGAAATATGGACTGATATGCAGATTGGTCAGGTAATAAGATCAAAAGTTTCTACATCTTATAGTAGTGCCCAGGTCCTATACATTATTAGTTGGAGGCAAGGGAAATGTCCTTTCAACCAATAGCAAAGTCTTTATTGATTCATAAATGTAGTCCCAACCAGGATCCTAGTTTTAGCATGTGGAAAACGCCTTCCTCAGTCCTTATGGTTTGCACTGGTACAACAGTGCAAACCATAAGGACACTTCAAAGAATATGAGTAAAAGTCTTTCTTCTGTTGTACTATTTGTGTCTTTGAGGCAAGACGTTCTTCTTTTACCTGTTTGCTATACATTATTATTTGTCCCCATGGCTTAGTGTATGTAGATAGAAGTTTGTAAATTTGGCAATGTAATCTCCGATTTCAATAAAGATATAATCTAAGGGGTTCATAATAATAATAAAAAAAAGTCTAAAATATGGCCTAAATGAGTACTTGGATGATCAAAAAGCCTGATCGTCCAAGTACCCATAATCAAAGCTGGTTTTAGACGTATCTAAAACCAGCTTAGGCTTTTCCCCTGCCTCTAAACGCACAGAGAGAAAAGAGGCATTTTTAGAGGAAGGGAAAGGGCAGGCGGTGGGCGGGAGGTGGGCCAACCTAGACCTAGGCGTGTAGCAGGTATAGCCAAAACTTTAGGCAGGTTGCCTAGTCGGCACTTATATGTTTTGACTTATACCAAGTCAAAACAGGTATAAGTGCCGAAAAAGGGGCCACTGAGCTGATGACGGCTGCCGCAATCATCTCAGTAGCCCCAGCAACCTGCCTACCCCCTACAGCAATGATTGCGGCTGGAGAGATGGCTCATCTCCCCTGCCGTACTCCACCCTTCCCCCCCCCCCCGACAACAATCAGGGCAGGAGGGAGCCCAAGCCCTCCTGCCCCGTGATCCTCAACCTCCCCACCTCCAACCCCTCTCCCCCTACATGATCCAGCCCATGTGCCTTAGGCTCCACCCACAGGAGGAGCCTAAGGCTCCTGGGCCTATTCTGGTTGGCCCAGGTGCCTCAGGCCCCACCTGTGGGCAGGGTTTGAGCCACCTGGGCCAATCCGGCCCCATTACAGGATTAGCTGGCCTGCGTCCATCCAGCCAATGATTGCAAGGTATGGGGGATTGGGGGTGGGGGGGTTGCGGGTCGGCGGGGGGGCTGATCGGGTATTCGGGGAGGTGGTCGTGGGGTGATGCGTTCAGGGCAGGAGGGCCTGGAATTCTTCCTGCCCATATTTTAGTGGGGGGTGGGGGTTAGAGGGTGTCCCCGGGCCAGGAGGGCTTGGGCAACCTCCTGCCCCGAATGTAATCAGGGAGTCGGGGTGCCGCTAGGCAGGAGGGCTTGGGCTCCCTCCTGCCCCTAACCTAATTGGGGAGTCGGGTGCCATGGGGCAGAAGGGCTTGGGCTCCCTCCTGCCCCGATGTCGTCGGGGGGGGGGGGGTCGCGGTTTGACAGGGCAGGAGGGCTTGGACTCCTTCCTGCCCAGATCGTTGTAGGGGGAGAGTGGATTCTGTAACCGGTGTTGTTTTTGACAGACACCGGTTACAGAATCCAGCTTTTAGGTGAAGGACTGGCTCCTCCTTCGCCTAAAAGCCCTTGTTTTGGATGTTTGGGGCTTAGGCTTTTTTTAGGTTGATTATATGGTATAAGTTTAGACGTAGTGGTGGTCTGGGCATTTAAACAGCTGAACGTAGAGGAGGCCATTATCAAAAAAAACCTCCTTTTGGACATTTTTTTTTATAATGGACATTTTCCCTGATTCTACTTTCAATGTTTAAGGCCTTAGGCCAAAAGGGGACTTAGATTTTTTTTTTTTTATTATGCTCCTCTAAGTGTCATAGAAATATGCAATCATACTTACCCCTTCTTTTACTAAGGTGTGCTAACCAATTAGCACGCGCTAAACATTAATGTGCCCATAGACTAACATGAATACATTAGCATTTAGCGTGTGCTAATCGGTTAGTGCATCTTAGAGGGCCTTAGTTTAAGCACTTTTAATATACATTTTTCACCCCTTTTTTTAGGATCCTAAGAATCGAGCACAGTAATCCTTTATGATTTCTTAGAAAAACTGCTCAAATCATCATCAATCCTTTTTTATGTATATATATTTGTTTTTCTTCTTTCATAATATTAGTATAAATACTTTTTTATTTAAATTATACTAGAAAAATGTCCCCTGGCACTTATCTTTTGTGTTAAAGTTCTGTCAGTGCGGGACCTGCCAACATGTTTCACCTCCTCGGCTGTATGAAGGCTGTCCCCTAAGCGTAAAAGATATAACATTACTATACTCTACCCCAGTTCATTGTTACAACTGCATTATGCAATAAACCTTTAGCTCTATATAGTAAATTTTTAGCTCTCTTACCTTTCTGTATTATACTCTACCATCAAGCCCGCTATTTACTCTGGACAAGATGGCGGCAGCATTGTTTCAAACTCAATTATTAAAAACCCACTGTGACGTCAGTTTGTTCTAGTGTTCTAATTGGGCATTCTTCATTTTCATACTGCCCACTATTTCATACTGCTCTCCCAGTGTTTTCACCCTATTAGTTAATATAGCAGACTTCCAGATTAAAGTAAAGTCGTCCATTTGATTTCCAAATTTAACCCTGTAGATGTTACTGTTTGTAAAGTGAAGATCCATTTTTATGTTCTTTCGGGACGTTTTTTTTAGTATAATTTAAGTAAAAAAGTATTTATACTAATATTATGAAAGAAGACAAACAAATATATATAAGTAAAAAAGGATTGATGATGATTTGAGCAGTTTTTCTAAGAAACCATGAAGGATTACTGCGCTTGATTCTAAGGATCCTAAAAAAAAGGGGTGAAATGAATATTAAAAGTGCTTAAACTAAGTATGATTGTAGATAGAAGTTGACATCTTGTCTTCTTAAGATTGACAGAACATAAATCTCAGATATCTATTAAGAATCTTTCAGCCTTGCTTGTCTCTCATTGGTTGGAGAAAAGTTATCTGGTTACTGATATTAAAAAGGAAGAAAAACAGCACAAAGGGCCTTCAAGATATCCAGGAAGCTCAGTTTATTAGGACCCAACACAGGCTGTTTTCAGGAAATATGCCTACATCAGGGGTCAGTCAACTAAGCTTGGATGGTACCTTGTTAAATGTTGAACCAATCATACAGAACTTTAAAAACTCTGTGACACCAAAAGACAAGATGCAGAAGGTGCGCGCAGATACTGAATTGCCAAACGAGCAACAAAAATGTCCAAAATGAGAAGACTTGGAGGCAGATTTTTTTTTTAGACTTATTCAAGAGCCAGGAAAGGGCTTCTGTGATCAAAGTGAATACATACATATAGAACATAGACAAGGAATTCTGCTAGTTTCTTACTACCTACTGCCAACAAAGGTCCCATGTGTGGCCAAAGCTGACACATGTTATCTGCTCCCTGCTTGGATCTCTTGTCATCAGCTGTCCTTTTCAGTTTCAGGATGAACAATCAAGGAATGTAAAATGGAACTGAACTCTGGCTCTGTAGATGGTTTATCATTTTTACATAGTTTGAAATGCTTGTTTCCTTACAGTCCATGTTAATAAATATTATGTTTTTCTTGCAGATTTAGCAGTTATGTATTTTGTTTTGTGTTATATTTTAATAAGTTATAGGATACATTTATGTTTTGCTTGAATTTGCAAGATCTTTTAAATGTGGGTTGAGTATGGGAATGGGAAGGAAATTGTAGAGATGGTGAGGGGACTTTACCAATATTGGGGGGGGGGATAGTGGAAGGATGGAAAAACTTGGCTGAGGATAGTAAAGGGATGGTATCAATATAGGGATAGGGTGGGGACAGAATAGAATTGATTGGGAATGGGTGGGGGTTGGGACCATACAAGTACACAGCTCTAGTTATAACACCAGAATATTTGAGTTTTAAGATCTTTAAGCTGTTATGGATAACCTGTAATCAGATGGCTGGACATGTTGAAAACAACCAAGGGGATGATGCTGGAAGACCTTTACAGACTAGCACAAAACCAATTTCTTTTTAGATTCACAATTCATCAAGTCGCTAGGACTCGAGCACGAGTCGATGGCACATAAAAAAACAAAAGCTGTTATGAGTTTCACTATGAGATATTTTCAATAGATATATAATAGAGCTATTCAAAATTCCATGAGAGATACAACCCTCTGTTGCCAAGGTATACTATTTACCTTCTGAGAGGCAGCCAATGAATCAAGATGGTTGGTCCATAGTGGAACCAATCTCCCACATTTGAGATTGGGATTAGATTCTGATTTGACAGCTGTTTTGGAAACCTCTGATCTTGTGGCCTTTGGAAAAGCTACCTTAATTATCTCAATAGCATTTGAGCAAGATCTGAATATACATATTTATTTATCTATATTTTTGCAACTTCAAGCCTACATTTTTGGGCCATTTTTGCTGAGGGTACTGGAGAGCATCACAATTTCTTTTTGTGCACCAAGAGGTTTATGATTACGAACTATGCAAAATACTGTTATTAGAGTTCTTACTAATGTATGTAGATATGACCATATTACTCCTTTAACGAATGTCATTGACTTCCAGTTAAATTTAGACTGATCCATAAGGCTCTAACTTTAGTATTTAAGGCTATACATTCAGGCCAACCTTGTTACTTGTGAAAACATGTGGTCTCATATCTTCCAGTCTGGAATTTAAGATCATCTAATGCTCATTAATTGACATTACCTTCAGTGCATTGCCTTTAGTCTTTTTTGCTTCAGTTCCATTTTTATGGAACTCCCTTCCGATTAAAATCCATTCTGAATTATCTTATTCTAAATTTAGAGGTCTTCTGAAAACTTATCTTTTTAATTTAGCATTTCCTTAGAGATATTTTTAGGGTTTTATTTTACAGCCACTATTAAACTTTTTTTTGGCCTTTTATCTTTTCTTTTAAATTAGATGGTATTCCTTTCCTTACATTGTTTTTATGTAAACTGCATTGATGTTAAAGCAAAATGCAGTCTATAAATGCTAAATAAACATAAATAATGGTTAGACTCCATGCATTAAGTTAGACTGTTTGCTGTATTCATGCCCATTGCCTTTTTCAACATTTACTTTTGCAATGTTTTTTCCTTATTTTCTCTTCTTCCTCCTCTTTTATTCTAGGGGAGGGGTCTATTGGGTTTATTATTTATCTTAAATGTACTTAATGTACTTGGTTTATTAAAAAAAAAAAATTACCTATGTTTCTTTAATAAGTAGATTACTTGTGTTTTTGAAATTTGATATAAAAGTAAAAAAAATAAAAGAAAGAAAGAAAGCTGATTGTAAAGGGCAGGTTAGTCATCAGAACCCTTTTACTTGGTTTTGTTACCAAGACCACCACCCATATGAGAAAATAATTCTCTCAATGAACACAGCTCTTTCAGCACAAAATAATTTACCAGTTCCAGAAGAATGCCCTTGATTCTTCCTTGTCTAGAACCACTCCTGTTTTGCCTTTGTGGATATACAAATGCCTTCTATTTGGGTCCAATGGGCTCTCTTAATGCCTGCTTAGAGCACTTGTAGCTGATATAATGTGTTCAATAGAGAAAATAATTAGATATCTAAATAGTGCTGAGTGCCGCTGAGCGCAATTCTATAAAGGCCACCTATCTTGGATACCCAAACTAAGCCTAACTTTAGGCACGCTTTGCAGAATCAGGGCCAAAAGCTTCATTTTGCTATCATTTTACTGATTGAATTGGAGAACCTCTTCTCAAAGTTTAAACAGCACTACCAAATCTGACCGAGTACTTGGGGTCTTCCAGGAATTTACTAGGCCTTCACTTCAGCTGTACCTATGCGTCATATCTCCTTCTTGCTAAGGTACAGCATTATTCCCATTTAGTTGGACCTATCATAGGCAAGCACTCACCCCTTTCCCCATATCTGCCTCATAATATTCCCTTGCTGTTTTATATCCACCCTGTAGCCATAGTATATTCTTGATGCAATTATTCTGTTCTTGGGGTCTCTGACTTCCACTTAACTCTGTTTATGCTTCCTCTTGCCATGGGCCTAAGGCAGGCTGCACCTGCTATCTCTGGATATAGACAACAGGAATGCTAAGAAAGTGATGAGGAGAAAATGACACTGACTCCTCAGATCCCTTATTTAGGGGTATAGTGGTACCAGTCCCTAATCCAAACCCCTCCCCCTCCACACACACCTGCTTGAAGGCATCTTTCCGTTGAACCAAGAATGTTCACCTCACCTTCCCACATATTGTAGCTGTACTTTTCCTAGGGGGAGAGTGTGGCACAGTGGTTAAAGCTACAACCACAACACCCTGATGCTGTGGGTTCAAACCCACACTGCTTCTTGTGATCCCCAGCAAGTCAATCAATACGAGTACATACAGTATACACACGTCACACCACAACTGAGCTGATAGTTCTTCTCTCTGACGCTGCAGGAGTTTAGTGACTGTTCTAAATGAGCGAGGTCTTGCAATGCAAGTATGTACAGTATTTTGTATTAAAGTTTTTGGGTTGTGGAACAAATGGTCTGAGTGTCCATTATTTCCTACAGGGAAATTTGCTTTGATATATGAGTGCTTAGGATTACAAACATGCTTCTGGAACGAATTACGCTCGCAAACCAAGGCTTTACTGTAAACTGCTCTGAGCTCCCCTAGGAGAACATTATACAATATTGAATGAATAAATAAATAAATAAAAGAGGACCATTTAAGATGTGCACCTAAGCCCACCATCATATTTTGATACATACACTAGAAGTTATCTCAAAATGTCAATTTTGCCATGACCTGACTTCATTTTTACCTTTTCTGAATCTTATTTCTATTGTAAATAGTTGTTCTTTTTTTTTGCCTGAAATCTTCTATCTTATCTTTCCCATATTTTTTTTGTTTTCAGCATGAAAGATAAGTTAATTTTCATTGTGAAGAAGCCTCTTGTGTTTGAAACATCATCTGCTGAAAAATTGTTTAGCTGTTTATCCCATGTTCATGTTTTGGATGTGTCATGGTCTAATGGAAGACATTTCTGTTGATCATTAGGACAACAACAGCTAAACTAGGAGAAGCACTCAAAGGAATATCAAACACTTATTTTGCCTCAGGAATGAAATGAAAATCTAAAAAGAAATTGGGGAGTCTATTTTACTTCATGACTCTCTGTAGTGCTGTCTGTTTTTTTATGCTGCATTCTGTTTTTAAAAGAAAAATGAACTTCAGAATAGAAAGAGCAAGAGAAGGTAAAAGTAGATAATTTTCCATTCTGAGGATCATGGGAAAATTTTGGATGAGGAAGTGCTACAGATAACTCATTGTCATTGTGTGCAGGATCAGCATGAGAACTATTTTAAAAATGTTGACATTTCATTTCAGATATACAGTATACATGAGGTCAGTTTTCAAATCACACATAACCATTTGGCACTGTGCTGGATATCTAAGAACCGATTTTGTTTGGTTTTCAGCTGAAGTGCATACATAAAGCTATTGGTACACTTTGGTGCATGTATAAATGGGAATGGAAGGGGTGTGGGACAGGGCCCACGATGTACCTACTTTAGCAGTCTATGAGTAGGTATTGGTCACCTATGCAACTGCATACTATATATATTTAGTCTGAAAGTGTCAAAATCAGGTGTAACCTGGCGCATACAGCCTATGTGCATGAATAAATAAATAAGCATATCTAATATCTTTGACTATACATCTAGAATAGGTGCATATTTTCTAAGTATGAATACCTATATGTGTCGATGAAGCATTCAATTTAAAGTATTCTGTATATCCCACCACTGTTCCCTCTAAGCAGAGTGGAAGCCCTTTAACTGCATCACTGAAAGTGGGGGATACTGCTTCAGTATTGTGTTTTCTATTCCCTGGAGTCTTGCAGAGTTTGCCTGTCTTCCACTATTGAAAATGTGCTAGTAAAACAGCACCTCCCACTGGCAGGACTGTAGGTGGAGGACTCCTGCTCAACTTAGAGGGAACAGTGAGACCCACTTACGTTATATTATGTTATGTCATTTGTGGGCTTATATCCCATCAAATCCTCCAAAGTGTATGCTCCCTTTACAAATATATGCTATGTCAGTTAAGCAGGGATTGGCAGAAAAGCACTTAGGCAGAATATTGGCATTTATGCACATATGTGCACAGATACGTGCATATAAATGTCATTATTCTAAACATTTAAGCATGTGATGCACATATAAATGTGAGCATCTGGTTCATAAGATTGCTGCAGCACTGCTGAAAATGTGCCTAATGCACACATGTACTTTGGGCAAATTAATGGATGTCATTGTACATCCTATTTGAAAATGTCCATAGATAGAAACAGATAGATAACTAATTAGATGTAGACATAGATATAAAATAGGGACCATTATATTTCTTATTCAAATATTTATTTTTTAAAAAATATTTCACTTGGCTCTTTGGCACCCATAATTTTTATGATCCAAAAGTAGGGGACTTTTCACACGTTTTCTTCATAAATAATCCGAGGATTCTGTAAAACAAGCCAATATTTTAAAATGAATTGGGTTTTCTGTTTTTAACAAATCGTTACAGCTATATGAAATGACAGCATGACAGGCCTAGCAGGCTATTAATGGGAATGGCAGTCTGCAAATCAAAAATTATGGCAGTACATCTGTATGAATGGCAATTTATGCCTAGTAGAAAAAAAAATGGGAAATCCAGAAAATCCAGGGGAGGGGTGAGAGAAAGCAGCTCAAAGAACAGACTGCTTTAATGTAACTTCAGGAATCTGCTTGCATGTAACTTAGGAAGCTGTAAGCAGTGCTCTGAAATTGTTTGCCCAACAAAACTTGTCACTCTTTTCTAGAGCTATGCATTCCACATTGCACGTATGAGTCATTTGTGTGCCTTAAAAAATTTAGGATTCCTTTCACTAACATATGATATGTTCTTAACACGTCCCCAATTAAAGCTTGAAACTTAGCATGCCGTAATGCCCTCACTAACGGCCCCTTTTATCAAGCTGTGCTAGAAGTTTTTAGCGCAGACCGGCAAGGAAAACACTCCAATGCTTATAGAATTCCTATGAGAGTCGGCCAGCGCTAAAAACCTCTAACATAGTTGATAAAAGGGGCCATAAGTACATAACATAAAATGGGACGGGAATGGGAATGGACTGCACCTTGCAGTTAATGTACAATAATTTGCAGTGACTTAAGTTTTTATTACAGTAGATAATGCAGACTACTTAGGTCAACCTCAATAGATGGCATTAGGGGTGTAATTCTAAAACAAGGTGTCTACTATAAGAGTTAGTTAAGCAGACTACAGGTTCTAAAGAGCTAGGAGCAGTGGACCTGGCAGGGAAGGAACTCCTGGGGGCTCCTCCTGACGACAGCAGCAGAGCAGCCCTTGGGAATTGGTTCAGGGCAGGGAGGTCTTTGAGATCAAGCTCAGGGCAGAGAAAAAGGCCCTTGAGGGTACAATTAGTGCCTGAAGCCAAGAAGCATAGCAACCTTTGGGATCATGCTCAGGCTGAGGCAGAAGGCCTCTAGGGCTCAGTCAGTTCCCAAGGCCCAACAGCAGAGCAGCCCTTGGGAGCAGGCTCAGGATAATGCATCCCTTCAGAGGCAACTCAAGGCAAGGCCTTTGGGGGGCACAATCAGTGTCTGAGGCCCAGGAGCAGACAGGCTCCTAGGAGTGAAATTGGCACGTGGAGCTCAACAGCAGGGACTGGCCAAGCAAGACTGACTTTATTCTTCTTTCAATATCCAGCAGCTACCAGTCCAGAGTGTTCCAGCAGGAAGATGCACTCTGGGAATGGAGGAGTAGCCTAATAGTTAATACAGCAGACTTTGATCCTGGCAAATTGTGTACAATTCTCACTGCAACTCCTTGTGACACTTAACCCTCCACTGCCCCAGGTATAAAAATTGTAGATTATAAGCCCACTAAGGACAGAGATATACCTGCATATAATGCATACAGCATTGTGTAGGTCTAATTGCAGTATAGAAATGAGTAGCAGTAGTAGTAGTGGGGGTAGACAAAAGGGAAGACTTACTGAAGGAGCAAGGGGCATAGGTAATACTGTCACACCAATAAAAAAACATAATAAAGGCCCAGCAAGATGTGTTTAAAGCTGCATTGGCAAGGCAGATTAACTGGGCTCAAGAGCATTGTTTAAAGGTTGTTTAATAATGTGTTTATTGAACACCATTCACTCAAAAGGCTTAATAAGTTGATTATCACAAATACTTCTAATTAGCAATTGCCTTAATGCATTCCCATAGTATAAAATTGTAAATAGTTCAATAAACTGTTTTACATTTCATCCAGTCCTGTCCACAGCAGTCTTTTTTGAATTTCCTGGGGGGAAAGAATAGAAATACCGCCTGCTAACTCCTTTCTTTACTAGGTAGAGGCAGCAGGTAACAACTATTCCAGGGCCTGACAGAGACTGCCCAAGGGAGACTCCAGCCAGGATGGCCATGGACCCATAAGGAGGTGTTAACATTTGAAATTACTATGCAAATGCTTGATTAAATTTTCAAAACAATAATAATATATTTGTAGATTCATATCAGAAAAGTTTCTGATAAGGAAAAAGTTTAAATTCAAAATTTTGGAATAGGGATAGAGGGAATTGGTTCATATAAGGGCTAAAATATATACAATTTGTGTTAATAGGAATATGTTTCTTATTATTTTACATTGAGTTTATTAATGTTTATTTTCTCTTTCTCTTTCATCAAGCTGAGTTAGGGCTAAGCTCCGACGCTCAAAGGAATTCTATGAGCGTTAGAGCTTTTACTGCAGTGGTCTGCAATAAAAAGCCCCTAACATAGCTTGATAAAGGATGCCTTAATGTGGGCTGGGCTGATCATAATATATTATTTATTATTCTTTTTAATGTGTTTTCCTTATTATTGTTTCATTATTGAATATGATCTAGAGAGAAAACTACAGGCCTGGATTCTATAAATGATGCTGGTATCAGCGGCTGCCTAAAAATGGCCGCCGATCGCATGTCGATCATGCATCAGTGTCATTTATAGAATCACCGCTATTTTTAAATCAGGCACCTTAAATGTAGGCCAGCATTTTACAGGCCTACATTTAAGGTGCCTGTCTTGTAGCTATGGAAGTGCCTAGGGACACCTAAGGATGCCTATGACCACTTCTGGCATAAACCACACCCACATCAACCTCAGATGTCCTTAGGCGTGCCTAGATACTTCCATAGGCATGCAAAAGACTGTGCATCCCGATTGGTTCGTTAGACAGCAGTAGGATGTCTACCACTGGCTAACTTCGAGGTTTCATTACTAGAATATGAGCCATATTGTTTTCTATGCCTATCCTTATTACTGTCAAATCTTTTTTTAGCTAGAAATTGGGTCTTAGGGCTTCTTTTACAAAGGTGCGTTAGGGCCTTAATGCCTGGAATAGCATGTGCTAGCCACTATCGCCTCCTTTTAAGCAGGCAGTAATTTTTCAGCTAGCGCACGCTATAGCTGAAAATGCTAGCACACCTTTGTAAAAGGAGCCCTTAATATAAAAAGGGAACATTAAAAAAAAACTTGAAAATAAGGGAAATGAAGAATGAAGGGGAAAAGCAAAATGTGATACATTATTTTCTGCTTCTAAAGGTGCCTCAAGCAACTTGGATTATTTCATCTGCGTTCTTGGACTTTTCTTTTCTTAAAAATCATGAGCAAGAGTAAAGAAGGATTAAGTAGTCTTTTAGAACTTTTGCAGCATTTCTGTATGTTGCAAAGCAACACTGTCTGCCTGCTGATGGGCTCAGAAGTGACAGGGACAGATGGCTTAGTGTTAGTGACAGACATAGATCTGTGTTAAAAGCATTAAAAAAAACTCTTGCGGGGTTTACTTTCGCTGGTTGGTACAAGGCTATACTCTGTGCCTGTCTGCTGGTAGACTGACTAATTATTTGGAGTGACATATATATAGGACAGGGAAGGTTGAGTGACACCTATCAGTGTATCTGTTTTGCGAGCAGAGAGAAGTGAATTGGAAAATCTGTTGCCCTGTGATTGTTCAAAAAAAGGAACATCTAAACTACCACTAGTACTGCTTACCGTTTCTAAAAGTACTGCCAGTTAATTCAATACTCGTAAATAAAGAGACATCATCTGTGTCATAAAGCTTAGAAACTTGTGTGATCACATCTTAATACTTCACGAGGCAGTTGAAGAACACTGCTCTAGTTGATAACTCGAAGGCATCATAATCGGATCACGCCAAATATTTCCTAGTCTGGGAAAGAGTGTGAAAGATGTTGTGAAATTGCTGAAGATAACATGAAGGAATATATTTGTCAAAGGAAGGTAGTTGTCGCACTAGATGTTTCATATAACATGATATGTGGAAGTTATAATTGAGGACTCTGTTCACCAACATAGAATTTTGATGAAGGCGACATCCAAATTCATCCATGGTTCGCCCCTCTCATCCAGGTGGCATCAAGATATACACCTTTGAAGCAAAGGACTTTTTAAAAGTTGATTCCAAAACTAGTGACTGATCTTGGACTTGTGGTTTATTAAAACCTGGGGAAGAAATGATTCTATAAATAGAATCAAGCTTTTTTGGAGTGTTTCCCAAAAGGAAGGGAGGCCTACTGCTGGACAGGGGGACAGGAAAGAGGTGCTGATGGACAGGGAAAGAGACGGGGGTGGGGAAGAAAAAGGAAGGGAGGCCTACTGCTAGACAGGGGGACAGGAAAGAGGTGCTGCTGGACAGGGGGGAGATTAAAAAAAAGGGAGAAGGTCTGCTGCTGGTTAAGGGGAGCAGTGAAGGGGTGGTGGTGGACACAGGTAAGGTAAAAGGAAGGAAGAATGGGTGGCCAGCCGAGGAAAAATAAAAACAGAAATACAGAAAGCGGCTAAGGAGAGAAAGAAATAAACACAGACACACACACATATATTCTAGCACCCGTTAATGTAACGGGCTATAAGACTAGTTTAAAATAAGAGACTCAGTGTTTTAAAAGAACAATATACAGTATTTTATTTGTGTTTTCTTGACACTTTTATGTTGTATTTAAAAGTTTTTGAACTAGCATGTCTCTCTTTATATGCTTTTCAGTACTCAGAAACGAACTACGAGGGTCCGCTGAAATGTTCTCAGCCCAACCAAGAAGAAAATGATATGGTGCCATGAAACTTACAAATTATTCCACAAACACTTTTCATTTCATATCATTGACACGAAAAATGTGGAATAACTTATAAGTTTCATGGCTCCACATCATTCACTTCTTGGTTGGGCTGAGATTCAGAAACCAGTAATATTCTAATGGGGGCGATCGGAGGAATGCCGCCATCTGCCAACACGGATCGCTAGTGTGCGATCCTGATGCGTGCTCAGACCATCTGCTTTCCCTGTAGATGGTCTGCGCATGCGTTTGTGTTCATTTTTGCTGTAGGTTTTTTTTTTTGGGGGGGGAGGTGTTTGTGGGGGCACTGACTCTCTTGTCTCTTCAACTAGTTGTTTAGAAGGACGATTCCCGGCGGCAGCAGCCTCAGCTAAAATGCCCCTTGTTCAAACTCGGGCTCCCTGTTGATCAAAAAGTTTGCAACAGTTTGCTTGGGATGATTGCCAGGCGCTTTCCATGCACAAGAGCCCCTTTCTCTATTGCTGCTGGGTTTCATGTAAGTGATGGGGGATTGGATAGGAAGCTCGGCTAAAACTCATTGGCCCTGACTCTCCTGCTCTCTGCCGCATTCCCTGCAGTGCGAGCCCACGTGTTTAAAGTGGGGCTGCACTGCGTGGTGCAGCCCAGCTTTAAACATGCAGGCTTGCACTGCACGGAAGGAGGCAAAGAGCAGAAGAACAGGGGCAGCAGAGATCAGGCTGGGTGGCAGAGAGCAGGGGGAGTTTGGGGTGGTGAGGCTGAAAGTCGGGGCTGAAAGGCGGAAGAAGAACAGAGAGCAGGGTGGCAATAAGCTGGAGAGTGGGAAAGGACGTTTGCGACTGGTCCTCAGAAGTCGCTTATTCGGTTGATCAGCCAGCCCAGTCGGTTCGCAAAATTTATTTTGTGAATCGCATCCCTGCCTATTTTGCATGCCGTTCCCCTCATTTGCATGCGTGGATCGGAATCAGATCGACAGCAAGGTAAGTGAATCGGGCCAGAAAGGGACCGCAAACCAATCAGGGCACGATCTGTTTGCTTTGTGAATCTAGCCCTAAGTGTCTTGCCAAGGGTCACAAGGAGCAGCGTGGGATTTGAACACATAACCTCAGAGTGCTGAGGCTGTAGCTCTAACCATTGTGACACACACTCCTGTAGTTTTTGATTATTCCTCTTCTAATATACATAAGTAAGGTTGCATGAATGTAATTAGATTTATTTGGAGCCACATCCTAACTGAGGGCCTCTTTTACAAAACTGTTTAATGGGGATCACTGTGGATAGGGATTTAAAGGGCTTTGGGGCCATTGCTGTGCAGCTTTGTAAAAGGGGTAGTGAGATATTAAGTTTTGATGTGGCTACGATTATCCAGTTATTTCATAATTTACCCCACATCCCACTTTTACAAAACTGCGAAAGAGGTTTTTAGCACTAGTTGGCTTGCCGAATGCTCTGCGCTGCTCCCAGCGCTCATAGAAACATGATGACAGATAAAGGCCAAAATGGCCCATCTAGTCTGCCCATCCACAGTAACCATTATCTCTTTCTTTCTCCGAGAGATCCCACGTGCCTATCCCAGGCCCTTTTTAATTCAGACTCAGTCTCTGTCTCCACCACCTCTTCCAGGAGACTGTTCCATGCATCTACCACCTCTCTGGAGCCTATCACTTCTTAACTTCATCTTATCCCATCTCATTGCAGAGTTTCCTTTAAAATGAAAGAGACTCGACTCATGCATATTTACATTACGTAGGTATTTAAAAGTCTCTATCATATGAGCATTGGGAGCAATGCAGAGCAGAGCATTCACTGCACCGGCCTGCACTAAAAACAGCTTTCATGGCTTTGTAAAAGGAGGGGAGTAGTGTTTCAATTATTGCATTGCTTGAACAAGAGTCCATAAAGCTGGCTTCATTGCATCTTTGGCAATGCTGCTTCTCCATCGCTCATAGCAGTGCAGTTTTCCTAAGTATTCCTGCAGACTTAGTATTAAAATGGACCTGAAATGCATCAAACTTGGTGCTATTATTGCTTCCTTTGACATACTACAGACACTATCCCACTGTGAAAGGAGCTATAATACAATTGCGATTTCAGTCATTTTTCTTAAGGGTGTACTTTAATAATTGGCTTCTCTAAAAATGCATAGACAGTGTGAAGAAGAATTTTAAAAAGCCAACATATTAGTATGAAGATACTAAATCTATCCAGCCTAAGAATAGGCACCTACAAAAGGATTTAATTGAAGTGCACATCTTAGATTGTACAAATTAGTTCAATATCATTCAAACACATACAATATATTAAGCAGGGAGATTGAATTTTACATACGTAGATATATTCAGGAATGACAAGTCAACATTAGAAAATGCATATCCATGGCAAACTGCATGGACATGTAGCTTGGAATCCAAACAAGGTTATTAAATGAAAATTAACTATTCATAAAATTGGTATTCTATAGGAAACAATGTGAATAAGGAATATGACTGTTTAAGTTCACTTTCAGAATCATGCTTATAATGTGTTTCTTAGAACACATTCCATAGTTTTCATACCATGTTAATACTATTTGAAATGTTTTTGATACAAACTTAAAGCTTATTGGTTTGTATTTTGATTATTCAGGCACTGCATAAGGACCATTTCTATATAGCTTACTAGCTGATGCCCCGGCGTTGCACGGGTATTTAATTATAGCAATAACACTGTAAATGGATTAAAAAAAAGATACTTTATAGTGGTGAAATAAATTAATTTTTTACAGCTTTATAAAAAGTACAATATTCAAATAATAATATGAAATATTACTAACACAAAACTTGATTATAAACAACATTTTTAGTTTCACCTCCAGAAGCAAGAACATATACATTCTTGGGTGAACCCACTCTTGAGCAAGCAACATAGAGTTGTCCATGGGAAAAACAGGAGGATCTTAAATCCACTCCACAGTATGTAATAGTCTGTCCTTGTGATTTGTTGATTGTGATAGAGAATGCAAGTCTCACTGGAATTTGCAATCTCTTAAACTGAAAAGGAAGATCTGTTGGAATAAGTGGTATCCGCGGGATAAATACGGTTTCACCTTGTCCCTTTCAGGTTAAGATAGTCGCTTCAATTACATTGGACAGTAACCTCTTTACACAAAGACTTGTGCCATTGCAAAGTTTTGGTGGGTCAAGGTTGCTAAGTAAAATAACTGGAGATCCCACAGCTTTTTACATTTTTTCCACTGACATGAATGGGTGAAATATGATTTTCTGTTTGTAGCTCCGCCCACGTGTGCAGGTGGGCCGCGAGACCCCCAGAACATATCACCCCAGGTAGTGAGGGATCTGCATATCAAGTTTCGTTCAAATCGGTCCCACAGCTTTTTACATTTTTTCCATTGACTTGAATGGGTGAAATCAGATTTTCTGTTTGTAGCTCTGCCCACGTGTGCAGGTGGGCCGCAAGACCCCCAGAACATATCACCCCAGGTAGTGAGAGATCTGCATACCAAGTTTCGTTCAAATCGGTCCCACAGCTTTTTACATTTTTTCCATTGACTTGAATGGGTGAAATCAGATTTTCTGTTTGTAGCTCTGCCCACGTGTGCAGGTGGGCCGCAAGACCCCCAGAACATATCACCCCAGGTAGTGAGAGATCTGCATACCAAGTTTCGTTCAAATCGGTCCCACAGCTTTTTACATTTTTTCCATTGACGTGAATGGGTGAAATCTGATTTTCTGTTTGTAGCTCCGCCCACGTGTGCAGGTGGGCCGCGAGACCCCAGAACATATCACCCCAGGTAGTGAGGGATCTGCATAACAATTTGCGTTCAAATCGGTCCCACAGCTTTTTACATTTTTTGCATTGAGTTGAATGGGTGAAATATGATTTTCTGTTTGTAGCTCCGCCCACATGTGCAGGTGGGCCGCGAGACCCCCAGAACATATCATCCCAGGTAGTGAGGGATCTGCATACCAAGTTTCGTTCAAATCGGTCCCACAGCTTTTTACATTTTTTGCATTGACTTGAATGGGTGAAATCAGATTTTCTGTTTGTAGCTCCGCCCACGTGTGCAGGTGGGCCACGAGATCCACAGAACATATCACCCCAGGTAGTGAGGGATCAGCATACCAAGTTTCGTTCAAATCGGGCAAGCCGTTTTTGCGTTGGCAGCTTTTTACATTTTTTCCATTGACATGAATGGGTGAAATCTGATTTTCTGTTTGTAGCTCCGCCATGTGTGCAGGTGGGCCGCGAGACCCCCAGAACATATCACCCCAGGTAGTGAGGGATCTGCATACCAAGTTTCGTTCAAATCGGGCAAGCTGTTTTTGCGTTGGCAGCTTTTTACATTTTTTCCATTGACATGAATGGGTGAAATCTGATTTTCTGTTTGTAGCTCCGCCCACGTGTGCAGGTGGGCCGCGAGACCCCCATAACATATCATCCCAGGTAGTGAGGGATCTGCATACCAAGTTTCGTTCAAATCGGTCAAGCCATTTTTGCGTGATCGCAGCACATACACACATACATACCTCCGATTTTATATATATAGATGCAAAAAAAAAAAAAAAAAATGTAGGAATGAATTTTATGCTCTTGAAACATATATAAAATCTGAATTTATTCATGATTACTATATTATAATTTGATGGCGTTCCTCTCTGTTCATTGTAAGCTGCCTAGACCTTTTGCATTGGCATGATATGAAGGGCTCCTTTTACTAAGGCGCTAAATGCTAGCACGTCCATAGAATATAATGAATGCATTAGCGTTTAGCGCACGTTAAAACAGCTAGCCCGCCTTAGTAAAAGGACCCCCAAATGAACAATAAGCATAAACATAAAAGTTATTGCAACATAAAGTTATTGTAATACTAGTGTTTAAGCCCGTTACATTAACAGGTGCTAGAATAGATGTCTGTCTGTCTTTCTCCTGCCCCCCTGTCTCTTTCTTCCTTTCTTTCTGTCTCTCTCCCTGCCCCGTTTATCTTTTTTCTTTCTGTCTCTCTCCTTCTATCTTTCTTTGTCCCTCCCGCTTTATTTCTTTCTTTCTATCTTTTTTTCTTTCTGTTGCTCTCCCTGCCCAGACCCTCACTGAATAGGCCATTACATTAACGGGTGCTAGAATATATATGTGTGTCTGTCTTTATTTCTCTCTCTGTCTTCTTAGCCGCTTTCTGTCTTTCTTTCTTTTGGCTGTCCACCACCATCCCTTGCATGCTCCCCCTGTTCATTCTCCCTTCCTTTTATCTCCCCTGTGTCCACCACCACCCCTTCACTGCTCCCCTTATCCAGCAGCAGCCCTTCTCCCTTTGTTTTACCTCCCCCCTGTCCATCAGCACATTTTCCTGTTCCCCCTGTCCAGCAGTAGGCCTCCCTTCTTTCCCCCCCGCCCCCCACCAAGCAGTCTACAATAGTTACATTTGTGAACTTCAAAAAAGCTGAGAACATTGTTATCGAGAAATAAATGCTTCAAGTCAAGCAGACCTTGAAAATCCAGCCCTGTTCCATTTCTGCTGGCATGTTTGTGTTGGGGTGGCTGCTCCCTGTCGCTTTCAGGCCTTTCCCGGGGCGCTTTAACCTGCGATAATGTGCGCGAACGGCTCCAGCACCGGCTTCTCCACCCGGACCCTGGGCATGCGCCTCGCTCCGCCCCTTAGCTACCCGGAAGTACCGGGCTTCACTCGCCTGCTCCCAGAGAGTAGCCCGAGAGGGCGGGAGGGGGGGAGCGGCTGCCGTGGTGATCTTGCCGACTCCCTTGCCAGAGTTATTTTACAGTTTAAAGGTGCCACGGCGGCTCCTCTAACAATCCCCGCCTGCATTAGAAGTGTTTTCTGAAGCAGGTGCGGCTGGTGACAGGAGCCGCGGCGGCACCTTTAAACTGAAAAAATAACTCTGGCAAGAGAGCAGGCCAACTGGCAGTTCAATTGGGAGCTTCAGTCTGGTCTTGACTTGCCGTATTTTATTTTTAGTTGAAGATGCGGCGGTGGCTCATCTCATGATCCCCACCTGCGTCGGAAGTCCGACGCAGGCGGGGATCGTGAGAGGAGCCACCGCTGCGTCTTTCAACTAAAAAATACAATACGGCAAGGAGCAGCAGGGAGCAGGAACCCTAAGCAGCGCATGTGCACTCCTATCTACGGGTCGTTACACCTCACGGAAAACGGACGCACGTGATGGGAGTGCGCATGCGCGGCCTAGCGTTTTATTATATTAGATAAACATAAGAAAGAAAGAGCAGCTTTTAAACTAATAGTGTACTAGACTGCATGGCTCAAAGTGAGGGATCTTTGAATGATACTAAGAAAACAGGGGTGTTAGGACATCCCAATAGATGCAACTAAGACAAAGGTAAGTCAGGAGCCTTTAAGGGGCAAGTAGAGTAAATGTTATAAATTCTCCCTGTCTGCTGCTAAACAGTATGGAGATAGAAACAAAAATGATGCATTGAATTGTCTATGTACTAATACTAGAAGCGTAAAATAAGTTCTCAGCCCAACCAACCAATTTTCTAAATTCTGAGTGTTATTTTGCCTCTGTGTTATCTTATTTCGTTAATTACCCATCTGCAGAAACAAAATTCTATGTATTTTTTTACATTGTTTCAGATCATAGCTTGAACCATATCCAAGTCATTCTCTTCTTGGTTGGGCTGAGAACTTCACAGCACCCTCTTGCAATATGGGGGAGTTAAATATAAGATGGGAGAGTAAAGGTTGATATGATAAGCATTTCTGAGACTTAGGGCTCCTTTTACTAAGCTGCGATAGCGGTTTTAGCTTGCACGCTAGACGCTAACGCCAGCATTGAGCGGGCGTTAGTTCTAGCCGCGTAGCGCGGGATTAGCACGCGCTAAAAATGCTATTGCAGCTTAGTAAAAGGAGCCCTTAGTGGAAGGAGGTGACAACTGGGACTCTGTGTCCCAGGGTATAAATTATATCACAATGACAGGGTGCATCGAATTGGAAGGGACGGTGCTACATGTTAAAGAGGAAATTGAGTCTAACAGAATAAAAACTTAGCAGGAAACAGGAACATGAAATCATTAGGAACAGAAATTCCATATGTGAAGGGAAAGAGAATACTGGTAAGGCCAACTGCCAGGCCAAAACAAACAGACAGATGATGAAATGTTAACAGAAATTAAGGAATCTAGCAAATGTGGAAACGCTATAATAATGGATAATTTCAATTACCTAACTTTTAATTCAAAAGAAGTTAACAGAAAATACTATTCAAGAAACAATCGGCCTCTTTTATAAAGCCGTGCGGCAACAGCCCTGAAGCCCTTTAAATCTCTATGGGTTTCGTGGCCGTTAGCGCAGCGCAGCGCAGCCACTAGCACGCCTTTGTAAAAGGGGCCGAATATGAGATTTCCTACCATGAAAAATATTTCACAATACAAAAAGAAAAAACTGCACCTATTTTTCCATAAATATGGTTCTTCAAGGTGAAAATACAGAGATCAGTTTAAAAAAAAAACTACCACTTTATCATAATAGCCACAAAAATCACTTGTAATTTTAACATCTTCATAATTTTTTTTAATCTAAATTTTCAAATGCCCCTGCTTTTACCTTAAATTCTTCATCAGAGTAACATTCCTGATGATAATGTAAGCAATATGAAAAAAATATACTGTCCTTTGAATGATGTAGATGCATTCTGTGAAACATCAGGTTTTCTCCCCCTTTTACAAAACTGTAGTGCAGTTTATAGCGCTGGCTGCGGTGGTAACAGCTCCAATGTTCATGGAATTCCTATGAGCATCAGAGCTCTTAATGCTGCGACTGGCGCTAAAAATTGTACTACACTTTTATAAAAGGGGAGGTTGATTCACTATATACATAATCAGACCTTATTGTGCCATTTAAATAATGCAAAAATTTGTCTAAAGATAATGCTGAATCTTACCATAACAATAAAAAAATGCTATTGGTGATTACCTAGTTACCCCAAACAAATTGTAAAAAGAGTTTTTAAATATTCTGTTTTAATACAAGAGATAATTAAACTATGGAATTTGTTGCCAAAGAATGTGGTGAAATCAGTTAGTTTTGAAGGGTTTAAAAAAAACAAGTTTGGGTAATTTCCTAAAAGAGAAGTCCATAGGTCATTATTGAGAAGGCCTGGGGAAATCCATTGCTTATTCCTAGGATAGGCAGCATAAAATCTGCTTGGGATCTAGCTAGGTACTTGGGACCTGGGTTGGCCACTGTTGAAAACAGGATGCTGGGCTTGATGAACCTTCAGTCTATTCCAGTTTGGCAATTCTTATGTTCTTATGCATTTTTCTGTACTTTATCAAAGCTACCTGTTTGTCTTTATTCCTTCAGACATTTGTTTTGGTGTGTCATATAGGTTTCCTTTTCCTCTTATTTTGGTTTATTTTCCTTACACGAAGATTTGTAGAAATTTTTGTTGTTTTTTTTAGTTTGGATCACTGATTTTTCACTTCTTTGGTATCCTCCCATCCTGCTAGCAGCTTCCTCAGGCACTTCTTAATTTTACTAAAGTCACAGGAAATGAAAGACTTCTTCCTTTGAACCAGGAAGCATTTAATTTTGAATTGCACACAGCACAGCGGGTTCTCTGAAGAAGCCTCCTCGGCGAAACGCGTCAGAACCCTACCGGACTATCGCTGTATGGACTTTCAAGTTAAGTTTGCTTGTACTTTTTGAAAATATATTTTTTTTGAATCATTGAATACCCACTTATGTTATGGACATGCAAAACAGAATGAAGCACTTTTAATCACCTTTCTAACACACTAGTTGGTGCAATGATAGATTCTATGAAAAAATCTCTTTAGGGGTTTGTTCCCCATCCTGAGTTTTTTCTATTCCATCCTTGGATTCTGAGCACCATCTGAGTTAAATAAGGTATTAAATACTTCTTCAGGCTTGTTCCCTTTTGTTTTTTGTGGAGGTCTAAAGATGACACCTGTGTGAAACAAAGATTTCATCTACTCTCCATGATTTCATCTTCTCTCTCTCTCACTTTTCCCCTTCCTATCCAAACTACTCGAATGTGCTGTTCAGCACAGTTGCTTGGATTTCCTTTCTTCTCATAATATTCTTGACCCGCTTCAATCGGGCTTTCGCACTCTCCACTCTACAGAAACTGCCCTTGCCAAAGTCTCTAACGACCTGTTCCTGGACAAATCCAATGGACTCTACTCTATCCTCATTCTTCTCGATCTGTCTGCTGCCTTCTATACTGTTGATCACCACCTCCTTCTCGACACACTATCCTCGCTGTGATTTCAGGGTTCTGCTCTCTCTTGGTTTTCTTCCTATCTCTCTCATCGTACCTTCAGCATATGTTACGGTGGATCCTCCGCCGCCATCCCGCTGTCTATTGGCATACCCCAAAGCTCTCTCCTGGGCCCTCTCCTCTTTTCTATTTATACCCGCTCTCTTGGTACACTGATCTCTTCTCATGGTTTTCAGTATCACCTCTATGCTGACAACTCCCAGATCTACCTCTCCACGCCAGATATCTCTACAGGAGTTGAGGCTCAAATTTTAGCCTGCCTGTCCGACATTGCCACCTGGATGTCTCACCGCCATCTCAAACTGAATATGGCTAAAACTGAACTCCTTATCTTTCCACCTAAACTCACCTCCCCCCTATCTCCATTCTCTATTTTGTGAATAACATTATCCTCCTCCCCGTCTCATCAGCTCACAACCTTGGGGTGATCTTTGACTCCTCTCTCTCCTTCTCTGCTCAGATCCAACAAACCGCCAAATCCTGTCGCGTCTTCCTCTATAATATTACCAAAATCCGTCCTCTTCTTTCTGAACACACTACTAAAACACTTGTCCACGCTCTCATCACCTCGCGCTTAGACTACTGCAACGTACTTCTCTCTGGCCTCCCGCACACCCGTCTCTCATTTCTTCAATCTGTTCAAAATTCTGCTGCATGGCTCATATTCCGTGAGAGCCGATATTCTCGTATTACCCCTCTCCTCAAGTCACTTCATTGGCTCCCCGTTCATTTCCGAATACAGTTTAAACTCCTCTTGCTGACTTACAAGTGCATTCGCTCTGAAGCCCCCCGATATCTCTCCTCACTTATCCTGACCCCCCCCCCTGGTGTTCTCCGCTCATCCCTCTTATCTGTATCCTTCTCTTCCACTGCCAACTCCAGACTTCGTCCCTTCTTTCTTGCTGCACCATATGCCTGGAACAGGCTGCCTGAATCAGTACGTCGTGCTCTATCCTTGGCAGTGTTCAAATCCAAGATAGAGGCCCACTTTTTTGAAACTGCTTTCAACTCTTAACTCCCACTCACTGCTGTCAGATACCTATACTGTCACCTGCCGGGGTCTTGGTAAAGTTCAGAAGACCTCCGGTAGGGGGTAGCACACTCCTGACGTGGCTCCCAAAGGGGGAGACCTCACTGGTGTCTCACTATCTTGGCTTTGCTAAAAATAAAGCACCGTGAGTCAAGTTGAAAAATAATGTGAGAAGTTTAATTAGTCACTTGCCACATAAATCATATATTTATAGTCCAAGTTTCCTTTCTCCCCAAACAAGGCAAAAAGAAAGAAAACAGAAAACAAAAAGCCTTTTAACTTTCACCCCAGTCCAGTGAAAGCACAGCAAGCTTGCTATCAATTATACTTCCAGTCCAGGTTTTAGTGCTTGCTCTACCTGATCACACAGGCTCTGAAAAACTCAGCACAATTAGTCTCTTAAGCACTTATCCAGCCCTGAGCTGGCGTCCTGGGCTTACTAACTAACACAGTCCAGTTTCTTCACCAGGTAAACTTTAAGCAAAAACACAAAATACAAAAACTGAAGCCTTACTGCAGGCTCCTAAATTTCCAGCCCTGATTAGCTCACAGTCCTTTGGGCTTCTACTGAGCTCCTGCACAGCTGCAATGTAGCAATCCAATCAAGCTGGTGCAGCACTGCTCTGAGCTTGTCTTTACAGCACCAAACAATCCAAACAGTTCTGCCAAAAACTCCTCTCCACTATTATTGCTGTACAGCCTTTGTACCTGTAGTGTTCAGTGGAAAGTTGCCAAGCCCACATCCATGGCTTCTTCCATACCGGTCTCCAGCATACACCCTTCATCCAGGTCCATGCTTTCTGGTGTCTCCAGCTGCTCTGCTGGTTCCTGAGGCATTGGAGCCTCACACTCCATTGGCTCTGGAGTGAGGTCTGGCCTTCTCCTGGCCCGGAGAACTCTCTCCCCTAGACTCTCTTGGACAGCCTCCTTTAATGCTCTGGAGAGCTGCTTAACAGGCTTAGGGCCACGCCCTACACTGGGTGATTGTGTGCCTAGCTTGTGTGTTCTTGGGCTCCCCCTCAGGCTACAGGGTAGAATATCACTGGGAGCTTGATTAAATCCCTTAGTGTGACTGGAAGCTTTTCTGGGCCGGGCAGTTAACCTATCCTCAGGGCACTGCTCTAGGCTAGAAGGCTCAGGATAGGCAGCTAGGCTTTCAGGATCTTCTTCCTGATACTTCTCAGTGAGAGTCTGGTCTCGAGTAAGAGACTGAGACCGGGGTTTCACTCTGACATGACCGTCTCGGGGAGCGGAAATGTCACATACCCCCTCACTTAAAGGCTGCCTAGTCTGAGGCTTCTGCTGGGGTGTCTCGTACATTCTAGACAGGACGTCCACATTGGCGTTAAGCTTCCCAGGCCTATGCACTACCCTGAATCTAAACGTTTGCAGGGCTAAATACCAGCGTGTTAACCTGGCATTGTTATTGCGCATAGTATGGAGTGTCACAAACCCTCTTGCAGTCCAGGGCTGGCGTGTGACAAACACACGGATTCGGGCGCGTCCCCTCCAACTAGGGGTACCTTCAGGATTTTTAGGTGGCCCCAGACAACGGTCTAGGCCCCTCGAGATATAGGGTAAATACAAGGTTTCACCATATCACCAGACAAACGAGTTCTTTAGGAAAGAATAAGTGGTTTATTCTGACCCCCAGGTCAAAAGATATGCAACAGCAAAACAATATCACTTTGCAGGTCATGGAACAAAAATAGTAAATTGGCAAAAATCAAACTTACAATACATTCTCAAGCAGACAAAAACTCTTTAGGCAAAATTGTCACAGCACACTCTGCTAGCAGTTCAGCTTTTCTCTCAGCTCCTACGTGCAGGCAAAAATCACCCAGCTGAGATGGTTAACCTAATTAGCTCCCTGAAACGGGAGTCACAGCAACATTCCTACAGTTCAAACTGCACTTTAAACATTTCAGCTTGCCTCTGGTTCACAAACTTGTCTTTGAATGTATACCTTGATTCAGGCTTCAGGCAAGTATTATTCTCAAACTTCACTTGCTTATACAGCTCAACATATATCCCCTTCTTCAGGTTTAACTTGTGCAGCAGAGAAAAAAAACGATATGCAAAAGGAAAACACAAACCACAAACAGTTTCCCCGTTGCTTCATTCTTTCATTCAAAATTCCATACCTTCTGTCTGGCCTTCTACCCTAGAACCAGCTATTTCTATCTCCATGCCTTCTACCTGGTCTGGACCCTGATAGTTTGAAGGGGTTAAGACTTCCTCCAAATCCTGCATGGGATAATCCACCACGTTTTCCTCTGCTGCCCTGTTCCACAGCCCCTCTCCTGGCTTGGGCTGTGGGAGTGACTCGCCCTCGTCACTCGCTCCTCCCCCTCCTGTTTGTCTCTGCCTGCTTTTAAACAAACCAGAGCCAATCCCCTTCAGCCTGTAGCGGGGGATGGGTTTTGGCTCTACAGCAGTTTTCCTCTGCTTGGGTTTTTCAACTGCAGCTACTTTCCTCGTGGCTTCCTTAGCTGTTCTAAAGCCCAGAGGCTGCTGTTGCCAATCTGTTTGCCTCTGTTCCAGCTCACTATCACTTTGATTATAGGGGCAAGGGAGGTCAGCCTCAAGTTGAACGCCAGAATCAATCTGGTCCATTCTTCTGCACTTAATCCTATCAGGGACTGGGCTAGTGCTGGTGCTGGGTTTGTCACATTCCCCCACCCTTAAAGGATGACCCTCACTTGTACCCTGAGGAGTCCCTATATTCACAGGAATATGTGACAGCCTAAATAAATTCAATGGCGTTTCCTATTTTTGTTTCTTTTATCAGAAGGGCTCGGACTAGGGCTTGTATTACAGAAGTCATCAGGCCACCGTAACACTGGGACTTTGTTTGACTCACAATCATCTAAGCCCTTTGTGCACTCCAACCCTTCTAGACTGAATACCCTGTGGGCTAAGGCTGCTACAGCCTCTGATATTTCTTCCATACCACCCTCCTTTGTCTGTTCCAGTTGAGCCTGTAAGTCACCCAACACCTCTTCCACTCTGTTCAACTGAGATTTATACTGGCCTAGCTGGGTTTCAAATATTTGATTTTGCTTTACCCATTTACATGTTTCACCCTCCTTGTCTTTCCATTTTCCTGCCAAACCTTCCATAAGCTTTTTTAACTCACTCTGCTGTTGCTGATTTCCTGCGACCTGCTCTCCCACTTGAGAAAGTTGCTTGGTCAAGTCCTCTAGAGCTTTATTAAAGGACCCTATATTTTGTTGATTTTGTTCTTCAAGTTCCTGCTTTATCTCTTTACCCAGAGCCTCTTTATCTTTTGTCAGAGCTCTTATCTGAGCTTGTAATTCCTCCATATCCTTCCTCCATTCGGCCCCCTCACTGTGCTCCCCCTTGTGTGAGTCTCCCGGAACCGGGAAGGTTGCCGGAGTAGGTGTTTCAGAACTCTGTATTTGGATGTTTTCTGTCACCTTACTTTTCACTTGAGGAGGTATATTATCCTGGTCAGACAATCGTCCATGTTTACTAGGTTGTGTGTTCCCCGATGACCCAAAGCCTTTCATACCCCTCTTAGTCTCAGGGAAGTAAACCCATCTCTCCAGTCTTGCCGCCCATATACGTTCACACACTATCTGGGCAATGCAATCTCCAGGCTGTACCTGGAATGGTACAGACCCGTGATTTACCAATAGGACCGCTACATTACCCCGAAAATCAGGGTCGATAACTCCTGCTGCTACATCTACCGAAGCTTTCCATGCTAAACCTGAGCGGGGCGCAATCCTTAAATACGAGCCTGGTGGCGGAGACAACTGTAAATCAGTATTAACCAGGGCTCTCCCATTGGCGGGAATCAGTTGTTCCTGTGCGGCATAAAGATCGTACCCTGCAGCCTTCCCATATGCTCGTGTAGGGGCCTTTGCTTTTTCAGATAAGGGTACCCATCTGATTGTGGGCTGCCATTCTTTTCCACCATTTCTAGCTCGCCAGTCCCCTGCTCCTCTGGCCCTCCTGGATTGGAACTGATATTGCTTAGACCATGCTCCCAATATCAGTCTACCCTTAATCTGGGTCTCTTCCCCCCTCCTGCATCCGGTAGGGGTCTTGTAATCACCCCTAACCTTGGTTCTGAGCCAATCCTGACCCAGGATCAAGGAATGAGGTATATTCTGAGCAACGGCTACCTTTAGCTCAATCATTTCTCCCCCAACTCTCAAGTTCACCTGCTGACGGGGATACTCCCTCATATCACCATGCACACACCACACCTTCACTGTATCCAACCCTTTATCACTGGGGCTGGCACCCCTAATTTGATGCCATAATTTCTGTGCCATAACGCTCTGTTCTGCCCCCGTATCAATCAGGGCAGACACTGTCCTACCAGCCACTTGTACTTTCTGAAAATATTCTCCGTGACTAGCTCTCTTTACCCCACATGCAATAGTAAAATCCCTTCTTTCCCTGCATTCCCTTTGACGGTGTCCTTTTCCCCCACACCTGAAGCAAAAGATGGGAGCTGGGTTAAAGGGTTTCTGTACATGATTCTGAGGGTTCCTGGGTGGCATGTTATTATTAGTAGGAGCCTGAAGTGTAGTGTCCCTCTGGAACTGTGTCTGGGGTCTATAACTTGGGCCTGGTTTCTCGGGAAGCCCCTGAGCATCCAGATAAGCCTCTGCCACAGATAGTGTCTGTGTCAGATCCTGGCATCCCTGTTTCTGGATCCACCCCTTTATGTTCTGGGGCAGAGCTTCTAGGAATTGTTCCCTGACTAACTCAGCGAACATAGCTCGTGGGTCTGCCAAGAAAGGCTGTAACCACCTTTCTGCAGCTTTCGTTAGGCGTTGTAACAGCGCCTTAGGTCTTTCTTTTACCCTTAACTGGAGAGCACGAAAGGTTTGCCTATAATACTCTCTTGTATATCCCAGAAAATCCAGGATATGCGCTTTCACAGCTGGGTAACTACTGGCCTGATCCGCAGCAATGGTCTGAAAAGCCGCAAGGGTCTCGCCAGCCAAACATGGCAGAAGGCGCACCGCCCACTGCTCTGGAGGCCAACCTGCTGCAGCAGCAACCCTCTCAAAAGAGTTTAAAAAATCATCTGGGGCATCCTGTGGTGTTATTTTGTTCAAATTCAATAAACCTAGAGAGTTTTGCCCTACCACAGGTAGATTACCCCCAGTCCCCAATACCGGTATATGCATCTGTCCACCAGTCGTAGGCTTCAATAGCTGCGCCATTAATTGAGACTGCTGCTCCATGGCTCGCATAAAGTCACTGTGATGACGTTCACTAGCCTCCTGGCTTGCTTGCCATAGTCCGTGGCTAGTCTCCAGGACCTTCTTTAAGTCCTCATTCTGCCTCTGACGTTCTCCCGCAACCACTGCTAACGCCGCCGGCTCCATGCTGACTCTGTAAAAAATGAAAAAACACACACTCCAAGTGCGATACCACACAGTTCTTTCTCCCCGACACTATCTTCACCAGCCCCTCTGTTGTATATGCTTACCAGAGGTACTGATGCATCATCGCCTGCGTGCTCATTACAGGGTGCACCACCCTTCTTCAGAGACCTCTTGGTCCCCCTTTTGTTCCTCGCCAGCTCCGGATGATGGCCTCGTCTCCCGGTCTGCTATCCGCACCTCCTGCAACCGCCAAACTCAGGACACTGGAACCGATATCCTTGCACTGTTTAAGCCGCTTCCCTTCCACAGCAGTTGTAATCCCGGTTCCGATGAACCACACAATTGTAGAGAGTAAATAATAAAAAAAAAATTTTCCCACCTTTGCATTCCCTAATCTTCACCTGAAGAGGTACCAGATCCCACTCCTGATACCAAATTGTCACAAACCCTCTTGCAGTCCAGGGCTGGCGTGTGACAAACACACGGATTCGGGCGCGTCCCCTCCAACTAGGGGTACCTTCAGGATTTTTAGGTGGCCCCAGACAACGGTCTAGGCCCCTCGAGATATAGGGTAAATACAAGGTTTCACCATATCACCAGACAAACGAGTTCTTTAGGAAAGAATAAGTGGTTTATTCTGACCCCCAGGTCAAAAGATATGCAACAGCAAAACAATATCACTTTGCAGGTCATGGAACAAAAATAGTAAATTGGCAAAAATCAAACTTACAATACATTCTCAAGCAGACAAAAACTCTTTAGGCAAAATTGTCACAGCACACTCTGCTAGCAGTTCAGCTTTTCTCTCAGCTCCTACGTGCAGGCAAAAATCACCCAGCTGAGATGGTTAACCTAATTAGCTCCCTGAAACGGGAGTCACAGCAACATTCCTACAGTTCAAACTGCACTTTAAACATTTCAGCTTGCCTCTGGTTCACAAACTTGTCTTTGAATGTATACCTTGATTCAGGCTTCAGGCAAGTATTATTCTCAAACTTCACTTGCTTATACAGCTCAACATATATCCCCTTCTTCAGGTTTAACTTGTGCAGCAGAGAAAAAAAACGATATGCAAAAGGAAAACACAAACCACAAACAGTTTCCCCGTTGCTTCATTCTTTCATTCAAAATTCCATACCTTCTGTCTGGCCTTCTACCCTAGAACCAGCTATTTCTATCTCCATGCCTTCTACCTGGTCTGGACCCTGATAGTTTGAAGGGGTTAAGACTTCCTCCAAATCCTGCATGGGATAATCCACCACGTTTTCCTCTGCTGCCCTGTTCCACAGCCCCTCTCCTGGCTTGGGCTGTGGGAGTGACTCGCCCTCGTCACTCGCTCCTCCCCCTCCTGTTTGTCTCTGCCTGCTTTTAAACAAACCAGAGCCAATCCCCTTCAGCCTGTAGCGGGGGATGGGTTTTGGCTCTACAGCAGTTTTCCTCTGCTTGGGTTTTTCAACTGCAGCTACTTTCCTCGTGGCTTCCTTAGCTGTTCTAAAGCCCAGAGGCTGCTGTTGCCAATCTGTTTGCCTCTGTTCCAGCTCACTATCACTTTGATTATAGGGGCAAGGGAGGTCAGCCTCAAGTTGAACGCCAGAATCAATCTGGTCCATTCTTCTGCACTTAATCCTATCAGGGACTGGGCTAGTGCTGGTGCTGGGTTTGTCACAGGAGCCACTTCAGCGCAGCATGGTCAGTGACCAGCGTGAACTCGCGTTCCTCTAGATAATGCCCCAGAGTTTCCATAGCCCACTTGGCCGCAAGGCACTCTAGTTCTACAGTTGCGTAATTTTTCTCATTCGGATGTAACTTCCGACTGAGATATAACAACGGGTGTTCAATCCCCTCAATCTCTTGGCTAAGAACAGCACCCACACCACTACCAGAGGCGTCTGTTTGGAGAATTAATGGTTTCTTAAAATCTATGGCTGCCAATACCGGGTGGGCGCATAGACTTTTTTTGAGATCCTCCAGGGCCTCCCTACCTCTGGGTTCCCATTGTAACCTATCGGCTCTCTCCTTCTTCAACATGTCAGTGAGCGGGCTGGCTCGGGAAGCAAAGGATGGGATGAACCTCCTATAGTACCCAATTAATCCTAAGAAAGCCCTCAACTGTTTCTTGGAGACAGGTTGTGGGTAGGTCCTGATGCATTGGACTTTGTCCACCAAGGGTCTTATCTGTCCCTGCCCCACAACATAACCTAGGTACCTCACCTCCTTCTGTCCCAAGAAGCATTTCTTTGGGTTAATGGTAAACCCGGCCTTTCTTAATGCCCTCAGTACCGCTGCTACCTGCACCAAGTGTTCCTGCCACGACGGAGAATATATTACAATGTCATCTAGATACGCTTCGGCGTAGTCGTGGTGTTCGCGTAGGACTTCGTTAATTCCGCGTTGGCAACTAGCCGCCGCGCCATGAAGTCCAAATGGCATTCTAGTGAATTGGTATAAACCCTTGGGGGTACTAAAAGCGGTCTTGGGCTTGGCGGTCTCAGTGAGCGGGATCTGCCAGTAACCTTTCGTGAGGTCCAGTGTCGTGAGAAATTGAGCCTGGCCCAGACGATCTAAGAGCTCGTCCACCCTAGGCATCGGGAAAGCGTCAAACTTGGACACTTCATTCAGTTGGCGGAAATCAATACAAAAGCGGGGGGTGCCGTCCGCTTTGGGCACTATTACTATGGGGCTACACCACGGACTAGTGGAGGGCTCTATCACCCCTAGGCTTATCATTTCCTCCACTAGCTGTTGGACTAGTCTCCTTTTCCCTTCTGACAGCCGATAAGGCTTGACCCTTACCACTTTACCCGGGTCTGTTACTATATCGTGGGTCACCACTTGTGTGTGTCCAGGGGTCACGGAGAATACATCCCCAAAGCTATCTACTAGTTCCCTCATTTGTTGTTCCCCGAGGAGTATCTTAACCGATACCTCTCGTATCCTCGTCAGTCCCCTCCCTAGGTACTCTTTACCTGAGGTACTGACGAGTCTGCGCCTTTGGTAAATAGGCCTCCTTGGCCTCCAGTCGTTCTGGCTGTGCTTGTACGTCCTGTTACTCCCGACTCAGGCACTTCCTTCTGGTCTGGTCCTTCCGGTAGTCCCTCAGAAGTATAGCCGGGCGTGGTTCCTGCAGCGTCGTCCTGCGTCACGGGAACACTCCAAAAGAAAAATTATGAAGCAAAAAAAAAATTGCAAAACTTTCGTTTTTTTTTTTTTTTTTTTTTTTTATAGGTTCAAACTTGAAACCACCAGTAGAGTGTGCTAAAATCCCACCACTGCCACCATTTTGTCACCTGCCGGGGTCTTGGTAAAGTTCAGAAGACCTCCGGTAGGGGGTAGCACACTCCTGACGTGGCTCCCAAAGGGGGAGACCTCACTGGTGTCTCACTATCTTGGCTTTGCTAAAAATAAAGCACCGTGAGTCAAGTTGAAAAATAATGTGAGAAGTTTAATTAGTCACTTGCCACATAAATCATATATTTATAGTCCAAGTTTCCTTTCTCCCCAAACAAGGCAAAAAGAAAGAAAACAGAAAACAAAAAGCCTTTTAACTTTCACCCCAGTCCAGTGAAAGCACAGCAAGCTTGCTATCAATTATACTTCCAGTCCAGGTTTTAGTGCTTGCTCTACCTGATCACACAGGCTCTGAAAAACTCAGCACAATTAGTCTCTTAAGCACTTATCCAGCCCTGAGCTGGCGTCCTGGGCTTACTAACTAACACAGTCCAGTTTCTTCACCAGGTAAACTTTAAGCAAAAACACAAAATACAAAAACTGAAGCCTTACTGCAGGCTCCTAAATTTCCAGCCCTGATTAGCTCACAGTCCTTTGGGCTTCTACTGAGCTCCTGCACAGCTGCAATGTAGCAATCCAATCAAGCTGGTGCAGCACTGCTCTGAGCTTGTCTTTACAGCACCAAACAATCCAAACAGTTCTGCCAAAAACTCCTCTCCACTATTATTGCTGTACAGCCTTTGTACCTGTAGTGTTCAGTGGAAAGTTGCCAAGCCCACATCCATGGCTTCTTCCATACCGGTCTCCAGCATACACCCTTCATCCAGGTCCATGCTTTCTGGTGTCTCCAGCTGCTCTGCTGGTTCCTGAGGCATTGGAGCCTCACACTCCATTGGCTCTGGAGTGAGGTCTGGCCTTCTCCTGGCCCGGAGAACTCTCTCCCCTAGACTCTCTTGGACAGCCTCCTTTAATGCTCTGGAGAGCTGCTTAACAGGCTTAGGGCCACGCCCTACACTGGGTGATTGTGTGCCTAGCTTGTGTGTTCTTGGGCTCCCCCTCAGGCTACAGGGTAGAATATCACTGGGAGCTTGATTAAATCCCTTAGTGTGACTGGAAGCTTTTCTGGGCCGGGCAGTTAACCTATCCTCAGGGCACTGCTCTAGGCTAGAAGGCTCAGGATAGGCAGCTAGGCTTTCAGGATCTTCTTCCTGATACTTCTCAGTGAGAGTCTGGTCTCGAGTAAGAGACTGAGACCGGGGTTTCACTCTGACATGACCGTCTCGGGGAGCGGAAATGTCACAATACCCACCTATACCATAATCTCCCCAACCCTGCAATGTCCTATTTAAATTAGATTGTAAGCTCTTCTGAGCAGGGACTGTCTAGTGTATGTTAAAATGTACAGCGCTGCAAATGCCTTTTCAGTGCTATAGTAGTAAGAAGATCCCTATTGATTCCTCCTTTCCTCAGCTGCCATAAATTTCAGCTGCTTTTATGTTCTTTTGCATATATAATGCTACTCCTCTACCTTTTCAACCAGATCTATCCTTCCTGAAGAGATTATAGCTCAATATGTGGATGCACTAGGAGCCAACTATTACAGGGCTCAACAGACATTGTCTCCTGGACCCAGGGATGCTCACAAAGGAGTGTTACAATAAGCACATAAGCATTACCATACTGGGACACACTGAAGGTACCTCAAGCCCAGTATCCTGTCTCAAACAGTGGTCAGTCTAGTTCATAGGTACCTTGCAAGATCCCAGAGTAAACAGATTTTATGCTACTTATGCCAAGAATACGTGGGATGATTTGAAATGCCACAAAATAGAGTGACTTTCATAATTTCTATACTGTATACTGATGGGGGCTTTGACAGGATGCTAGTTGGGGCTTACAATATAGGTTTATGTTGTGGTTGAGGAGTGTTCCAGCATGTCTGTATGCTCAGGGCTCACTGGTAGAGCTGCTGTCTCTCCACCCAAAGGTTGTGAGATCAAATCCTGGTGCTGCTCCTCGTGACCCTGGGCAAGTTACTTAATCCACCAGTGCCCACCACTTTGAATGTCAGCTTTGAATGCCGAAGCCACAATAAGGCGGTATACAAGTCCCCATTCCAATTCCCCAAAGGCTGTTTTTGCCACTGTGAATTTCATTTTTCTTTGGTGAAGATATGTGAATTGTGTGTTACTATGTATGACCAGAAGTTGGAAGAAAGGAGGACAAGGAGAGAAGGGAATAGTGAGCTAGTCTTACATGCTGTTCCTTGTGACCCTGGGCAAGTCACTCAATCCTCCATTACCCCATATATGTTAGATAGATTGTGAGCCCACCTAGACAGGGAAAATACTTGAGTACCTGATTGTAAACCACTTAGATAACCTTGATAGGAGGTACCATATATAAGGTACCATATATAAATACCTAAAATAATAAATAAATGAAAGGGGAAAAGACCTATGCAAAGCAAGATGGGCAAAAGAGGGACTGAACTCAAATTATATGAATCGTACAAAAAATAAAATCTATAATGTCACTATGACACATCCTAGCTGTGAACTAGCCTCATATATATCTGGTTTACAGACTGCTGGCACACGCACATTACCAGAGGAACACATACCCTTTAGCTTGGTTATAATATAACAACTGCAAAATACTGTACTGTTTGAATGTTTGTGAGTGCTTTTGTTTCACAGTCTGTGAAGTAAAAGGTCAAGTATCAAATTAACATTTTTCTTTCTTCCTAAACAACAATAAGTGAACGTCTATCAAAGTGTGTCAGGCCCAACACTATATGCAAATATATACCAAATAAAGTCCAACTGAGTGACCAGCTGTCAGAGCAGCGTTTTGTGTGCAGGTGAGTTGAGTTTGCTGAGGTGCAGACACACACACACATGTACTTCACCGAGCATAATACACAGGAAGAACTGTAGAAAAGCAATAGTTTCTGCGTTACTTCTTAAATATCATTTCTTTCATATGAACAATGCATACAAATTATTTTTCTTAACTTATGCATGTGGGAACATTTGGGACACACTATATCCCTTTGTCCTATTCAATCTACCTATTCCCTTTCAAAGGTCACACTGGTTGTCTCCATTCTTTCATTTTACACATGCTCAACCACCTTATATTCAAATGCAAAGTAAGTCATATACAATGAAGATGTAAACTGTATGTCTAGTTGTGTGTTGATTACATGTGTACAATTTTGAAACTCAAATGGGTGCTCATAAGAACATAAGAATTGCCTACTGGGACTGAAGGCCATCAAGCCCAGTTTCCTTTTTCCAACAGTGGCCAACCCAGGTCCCAAATGCCTAGCTAGATCTCAAGTAGTAAAACAGATTTTATGCTGCTTATCCTAGGAATAAGCAATGGATTTCCCCAAGCTATCTCAAGAATGGCCTATGCACTTCTCTTATTTTATAATCATACCTCTCATAACAGCCCTCAGTTAGACAAGTTCCTGCTGAACCAGAACGTACGCAGGTAAGGCTAGTCTCAGTTAAGGCACTGATCTTTGACCTAAGTGACGCCGCGTGAGCGGACTGCTGGGCACGATGGACCACTGGTCTGACCCAGCAGCGGCAATTCTTATGTTCTTAACACTATTTTATAATGGGTAATCTAGATTAGGAAAGCAAGAAGATGCCTAATTATAGACAATTTATAAAGGCTCTTAGATGTCGATGTTCCTTTACTGAGGGTAATCCCAAGAAAACAGGAGATGCCAACTTCCCAAAACTTGGAAAGCAGAGAACAAACAGCAAAGGAGACTCTGGTGTTCAATGCCTTTTATTAAATTTCAAGACTCAACACAATCATATTTCGGCCCAAATCGGCCTGTCTCAGGAGTCTAAACAAATAATTATATGGAAGATAATAAATATATAGAAAACAGCATACATAGAAATGTATAATGTGTTTGTCAAGTTTTTAAAGTTTACACCTCACTATTTATCATTATATTCATCAATTATTGTTTTGTAATTTTTGATATGCATGGTCTCTTAATGATTTAATTATGTTTTGTTTTATTGTTTTTAATATATTTATCATTTTCCATATAATTATTTGTTTAGACTCCTGAGGCAGGCCCATTTGGGCCAAAACACGATCATGTCGAGTCTTGAAATTTAATAAAAGGCATTGAACACTAGAGTCTCCTTCATTGTTTGTTTTTCACTATACTAAGGGCAAACCAGCAGAAATTGTGGCTCGATTAAGGAGCTAGGGTAAATGTGAACTTGCACAATCTGTGTAACCATTCATTGACATCCCTGCCCATGTTCTGCTCAAAGGGTAGTGATCAATGGAGGTCGCTCTGAGGAAAGGGATGTTACCAGTGGTGTGCCTCAAGGTTCTGTTCTTGGGCCTGTTCTTTTTAACAGTTTTATAAACAATATTGCTGAAGGGTTGTTGGATAAGATTTGCCTCTTTGCAGATGATACCAAAATCTGCAATAGAGTAGACATGCCGGATGGTGTGAATAACATGAAGAAAGACCTGGTGAAGCTTGAAGAATGGTCTGAAATGTGGCAGATAAAATTTGATGCTAAGAAATGCAAGGTCATGCATTTAGGCTGCAAAAACCCGAGCTCGGTTTCTCAGTATGGCACTTAGTTGTTTTTAACACAAGCACTTTCATGGTTCTAGTCTATGGCTGCTGATACGATCAACAAGAGGCCTCCCAACTACAATTTCAAATAAGTTACCATTATATAGCGATGTATTTATTGGTGACTGATAGAGGCAAGGAACTGTAAAGGCGATGATGGTCCCCCCCGGCAGCCATAGTTGAGTGATTACACTGAACAACGTTGGTTGTAGGGTCTGAGCACTTTACATAATTAAATATTTATTTATTTATTAAATAATTTAGAGTTGTGATATTTGATTGTGATTATTTCATTATCACAGAATATTTGTAATTATTTCCATAGTAGTTGAGTACACATCTATGTTTCTAAGAACACATTTTATGTACATCACGTACGATTACACATTTTGTCAACTGCAGGTACTTATGTTCTTATGTATGACTGGTCTTTAAGCCCGTTACATTAACGGGTGCTAGAATAGATGTGTGTGTCTGTCTTTATTTCTTTCTTTCTGTCTCTCTCTTTCCTCGGCTGTCCACAACCACCCCTTCCCTGCTCCCCCTGTCCAGCAGCAGCCCTTCTCCCTTCGTTTTACCTTCCCCCCGTCCAGCAGTACCTCTTCCCTGCTCCCCCTGTCCAACAGTAGGCCTTCTCCTTTCCTTTTACCTCCCCCCTGTCTAACAGCACCTCTTCCCTGCTCCCCCTGTCCAGCAGCACCCCTTACCTGCTCCCCCTGTCCAGGATTATGGAAGGCTGGAACCGCTGATCTCCACTGGGCGAGAACAAACTGGAAAGAGAGCAAAAGAGGAATAAAAATAAAAATCGGCACTTTCTTTATTGATGGACAGCTGGATATAACTTGATTGTGAATTGCTATCTGGGTTGTTTTTTGTTTTTTTTTTATCTCTTTGCCGGTTTGTCTACGTATGGGGTGTTTTTTTTTTTTGTTTTAAACTGGGCACTTTTTAGGTGGGTAGAATAAAGCAGAAGTTGGTGACCTGATCTAGAAGAAAACGGTTCGGGGGATGTTATGGCAACCGTCAAATGTGCATGCTATTACCCCGGTGTTACATGAAACCTGCTGGTGCTTTGATGGCATGTAGTTCTTCAATCCAAACCTGATCTTCAATAACATTTGTAATCCCCACCCACCCATTGGGAGAACTGGCAGTTGAATGAGAGCTACAGCTGCCTTAAACACATCCTCCCCCACCCCCTTTCCTTCCTTCCCGCTGTCTGGCCGACTCTGGCAGAATTATTTAAGTTTAAAGTTGCTGCCGTGGCTCCTCTCATGATCCCCACCTGCGTTGGACTTCCAACGCAGGTGGGGATCGTGAGAGGAGCCGCCGCGCCTTTGAACTTAAAAATACACTACAGCAAGGCACTAAGGGGTAAATTCTCTATTACTGCGTTTAACTTAGGCGTGCTTTGGACGTCCGATGTAAGTGAATAATTATGGAGTTAAGGGTCTTAATTAATGTTAATTGGGAGATAAACGACACATAGATGTCCCTAAGAGGTAGTTGACGGACTGACGTCTACAGAAAGCATAGTCCCGTCTCCAGCTCTGGACGTGGGCGTTCCGTGGGCGTGCCAAATGGGGACGCTAGATAGGCGCTACCTGAGCGAACGCCTGCATCTAAATATCGTGTATTATGTAGACGTAAGAAACCCTGGTCTAACTTGGATTTCAATGCCGTTTCAACTTTCGTAATTGCGGCTCTTTGTTAGACGCGAGGCAGACGTTCACTATGTTTTTTCATCAATAATTCCAATAGTGAGTTTGAATAGGTAATTTTCATCTTTTCTCTGTCCTAATAAATATAATGTCAATGGAACACATTATATTGCATGGATAACAAACCACATTTATGCCTGAACAATAATATAATTTACACATGGCTTTTACAACCCCCTTTTTTTTCTCAACAAACAGTACTGCAATCGGCTCTCTTTTGAAAGCAAAGAAAAATCAGCACACATTATCAGCACTTAAAAAGAGAATAAACAGATACACACCTTAACATTCAGCTTCCCTCATTGCAAAATGGAGGTCTTCAGTTGCACAAAACTGACCTCATTGTGACCTCATCAATCTGCACCTTCAAAGTAGTATACCACAATTAAAAGATGTGCTGGGTGTAGAACTCACAACCTCTGGATGTTAGGAGCACAGGCTGGCTCCTAACACATAGAGCTACAGCTGCTTCTACTTAGGTCCATCTCACCACCCTTTCATATCATACTTGACTGAGCTGTCTATGCTCATTAGCTATCATATCAGGATGAACTCAAATAAGTTTAAGCAAAGGAATGCCTAAAGATTTGGAAGGTTTTCAAGTAGAAAACAAATATCAAATATGTATTAAAGAATTGCAGCACAAATGACGCTGATTGGTAAGGGCAAAAAACACCACTTTTCCGGGTATGACGCCTAAACGGAACAGATTACTTACAGTCATATATCCATTAGTACAGTGCTTAGAATGAAGATTAGCATGTGAGAAAAATGGAGCACCACCTCACATGCATTCAAGCACACTTGGGAATATGGGTTTGGGCTCAGTGAAAGCAGCGCTTTTAACCATTGAGCTACCACTCTTTTGTCTCAGTCTACTATGACATTATAGCTAAACTCCTTTTCCCTTAGCACTTCACTAAGATATGATATGACAAGGGAGCCAGAGCTATGGGAGCAAAAGTTGCTGTAGGTCAGTGAGGAAAGGCACTCTACCAATCCTCTGGGCTTTGAGGGTTCAAATTCCAGCCTGTATTTTACTTGTGGCATATCTGCCTTCCAGGTGCACCTTGATGATTCTTTCCACTTCTTATAGGAGTTGAATATAACATTACTGTACAACTTTGCTGTGTTGCAGAAAAATAAACTTTTCCCCCTTCCATGCTAAGAATTTGAGTTCAACTCATCTTATATTTCTCCTTTTTTTTTTTTTTTTTTGGAATTTTTTATTTATATTATTCAACAAAATTTTACAAGAATACATCTTGTTACATTAAATACAGGAAAGAAAAAACAATACAGAAGTATTACAGATTCATACTTATGAAAATAATTTTTCCTTTCTTAGACCACCATAATAGGGGGATGGTCAATCGGAAATTTTTGAGAGAAATTTAACAAGAAACTTAATTAAACAATTAGGCTTTATGTTCTAAACACCAGCTATTAATTTCTATTTCCCCTCAGTCCTTGATGATTTTCTTTACATCCAAGAATTCCTTCAGGTGATTAGGAGAAAAAAATGTATATTTAACTCCCAAATACCTAACTAGGCATTTACAGGGGTATGCTAACAAGAAAGTTGCTCCCAATTTTATAGTATCTTGACGCATAGAAAGAAATTCTTTCCTCCGTTCTTGTGTAGTCTTTGCGACATCAGGATATATCCAAACTTTTTGCTCCCCAAATAATTTCTGTGAGTTTTTAAAGAATAGTTTCATAATCATGTTCACGTCTTGCTCAAAAACAAATGATACTAAGAGCGTAGCTCTAACATTATCAGTAGAAATTGTTTGTTCAAGAAGAGCAGTCACATTAGCAAATTCTATTTCATTATTTTCATTACCGGTATTTTCCCTCCTTATCTCTTTCTCAATCTCATCTTCTCCTTGTCTTCCGGGTATCTTCTTATTTGGTAAATAGTAGATTTTATTTATAGGGGGAATACAATTTAACGAAATCTTTAAATTTTCAATCAGGTATCTTTTTAATAAGTCCAAAGGCAATATACCCGGAATTTGAGGAAAATTTAAAATACGGAGGTTCAAACGCCTGTTGAAATTTTCAAATTGCTCCAATTTCTTATTTATAAGGAAACTATCTTTAATTGAAGCCACCTTGAATTGTTGTAAATGCAGTATATCCTCCTGCATCTGCTTAGTTTGAGCACTAGAATCCCTTTTCATTACTTCCACAGTTTCAGTCAGCACATCCAATTTTTCCACTATTTTTGTTACCTTTTCAGATGATTTTTCCATTTTTGACTCCATCCGCTGAAGCAAAGACCAGATGCCTTGAAGAGAAACCTCCGTCGGAGAGGACAAATCCCCCTCTCTCTTGTTAGCTTCCATCAGCAAACTGTCTCCAGACGCTGTGCCCTCGTCGGGAGACCCCACGCCTCCACTTCCGGGATCGGGTGTCTCTCGCCACATCGTTCCGGCAGCCGCTGGACACGGAGGAGTATGGGAAACCGGTGGAGACAGCGATGTCTCTATGCCCGAAAGGGCAAGCGACTCCCTCTCTTCGCCGCCCAACGCCGGGCTCTCCACTCCGGATATTGCTGGTGCCGGAGGAGCCGAAAAGAAGCTATCCATCGTTAGCTGTCGGGGGGTAGACGCCAAGGCCGGCGAGGAAGGTCCCCTGACCACCCCTTTTCTTTTCGGAGGCATAAGGAGAATGAGGTAAGTAAATCAGGCAACAACTGAAGCTAAACGAGGAGAGATCTTAACGCGTCTCTCACAGCTCCTCACATCGCCGCCATCTTGACCAGCCCCCATATTTCTCCTTTTAAACATGGCATACTTTGTTAGTTTTTATCATGGTAAAGTATACAATTCTGAAATGGTGAAGAAACAATAATATACAACTGCTGTGTTTTGTCTCCTAGCAGAATTAACGGCCTATAAGAAGCGGTATAAGCAAATCCAAACTGCTATAAGCACAAAAAAGCATTTCTAGGTCAACACGGTAATGTTCCTGTTCCAAGCTCTGACCTCTAAAACTCCCCAGTTTGACTCCCACCTTTGCTCATTTTAATAAGGTCCTAGTTTTTTCCTATTAGCTCTTATAACAGGGTCTACATGGTGGACTTTGCCATTTGTAAAGTGCACATTTCCCTTTCCAGGCAAACCTATTTTCAACTTACCATGGCTCGGACATCCTAAGCAGTGTTGAGAGGAAACCTTTCCTCTGACAGCAAGATGACATTTGTGGATCGCCTGGTTAATGTGCTCTCATCACTGCTTAGGATGTCCGAGCCATGGTAAGTTGAAAATAGGTTTGCCTGGAAAGGGAAATGTGCACCTTACAAATGGCAAAGTCCACCATGTAGACCCTGTTTTAAGAGCTAATAGGAAAAAACTAGGACCTTATTAAAATGAGCAAAGGTGGGAGTCAAACCGGGGAGTTTCAGAGGTCAGAGCTCGGAACAGGAGCATTACCGTGTTGACCTAGAAATGCTTTCTTGTGCTTATAGCAGTTTGGATTTGCTTATACCGCTTCTTATAGGCCGTTAATTCTGCTAGGAGACAAAACATAGCAGTTGTATATTATTGTTTCTTCACCATTTCAGAAATGTATACTTTACCATGATAAAAACTAACAAAGTATACCATGTTTAAAAGGAGAAATATAAGATGAGTTGAACTCAAATTCTTAGCATGGAAGGGGGAAAAGTTTATTTTTCTGCTACACAGCAAAGTTGTACAGTAATGTTATATTCAACTCCTATAAGAAGTGGAAAGCATCATCAAGGTGCACCTGGAAGGCAGATATGCCACAAGTAAAATAAAGGCTTGGATTTCAACCCTCAAAGCCCGGAGGATTGGTAGATTGCCTTTCCTCACTGACCTACAGCAACTTTTGCTCCAATGTCTCTGGCTCCCTTGTCATATCATATCTTAGTGAAGTGCTAAGGGAAAAGGAGTTTAGCTATAATGTCATAGTAGGCTGAGACAAAAAAGTGGTAGCTCAATGGTTAAATGCGCTGCTTTCACTGAGCCCCAAACCAATATTCCCAAGTGTGCTTGAATGCATGTGAGGTGGAGCTCCATTTTTCTCACACGCTAATCTTCATTCTAAGCACTTTACTAATGGATATATGACTGTAAGTAATCTGTTCCGTTTAGGCGTCATACCCGGAAAAGTGGTGTTTTTTTGCCCTTACCGATCAGCGTCATTTGTGCTGTAATTCTTTAATACATATTTGATATTTGTTTTCTACTTGAAAACCTTCCAAATCTTTAGGCATTCCTTTGCTTAAACTTATTTGAGTTCATCCTGATATGATAGCTAATAAGCATAGACAGCTCAGTCAAGTATGATATGAAAGGGTGGTGAGATGGACCTAAGTAGAAGCAGCTGTAGCTCTATGTGTTAGGAGCCAGCCTGTGCTCCTAACATCCAGAGGTTGTGAGTTCTACACCCAGCACATCTTTTAATTGTGGCATACTACTTTGAAGGTGCAGATTGATGAGGTCACAATGAGGTCAGTTTTGTGCAACTGAAGACCTCCATTTTGCAATGAGGGAAGCTGAATGTTAAGGTGTGTATCTGTTTATTCTCTTTTTAAGTGCTGATAATGTGTGCTGATTTTTCTTTGCTTTCAAAAGAGAGCCGATTGCAGTGCTGTTTGTTGTTCACTTTTGTTTCCTTGCATCCTAACAGTTCTCAGAAGTGGTGGAATTTGCTGTTTCTCCTCAGCATTCTGCAGCCACAGGTGCATGAGATGCTTTCATTTACTCCTAACTACAAGCCATTCTAGTAGGAATGTGTTTCTTTTGATGCAATATAGGCATTGGCCAACAGCTATGAGTTAAATCAAACTTCAGAGGGCTTGGACAGGTGTTGAAGAATGATCCAGTTTTGTTTTTGGTGGGGGAGGGTGTTCAGCATGAGAGAGAACAGGTTGCATTAAATATTAGACAATGGCTGCACATAATAAAAGCTGAAGCAAAATATTGATATGTAAAGGCAAGGCTAAAGAGTTACCAGGTGTCCTGGCTGAGAAATGAATATAAACTATTTGCTAACCTTACTCAAGACTTGAACCCCCTGATGTATGGAAGATGAAAAAAAAGCAATGCCTTAAGGCATAGAGCTATAGAGGTAAGTTTGTTTAGAACCTAGAGCTTCGTATCAAAGCTTAGAGATGTGAAGGAAATGACTGCAACGTCACTACAGCTGTATATGGCAAAACGACATCCAATGCACATCAAATTAGATTTGAATCCTAACAGTTCCTATGACGTCAGACGCTAATTAGGCGTGCTTTAAGTATATAGAAAGCTTTGGCACAGCCATTTTTCCTATGTAAGACCCCCTCATGTGAGTTGGTGTTTGTGGTGTTCCGTTTCCTCAATGATGAAACTTTGTGCTATGACTTGCCTGTTCTCCTTTATACTTCCTTCTGCCTTTGACACTCCTCCCCACCCCCATTATCTGTATTTCTTTAGTTTATGGATTTTTCTGGGTGTTGGTGTAAGGGATTGTTGAGGACTTAGGTTTTGTGTTAAGTGTGGAGGGGAATCAATTGTTAGGGAAAAGAAGGGGCCAGGTCAGGTTACACACAGATGCCCACACCCACCACTCTCCCTGCTTTCATAATGTCATGGTCTGCCCCACCTCCATTTTCCATATTAGCAGAGTACACCAAAAAGAAAGAGCGGAGGGGGCCTACAACTTTCAATTAACTCCAAGTGGAATGGATGGGAACCTGTGTTTAAATATGGGAAATATGTCATCAACCAAGGCAGCTACTGCACCAGATGGGATACATATTAATGAGATTCTTAAGTTGAATGCAGGAAAGGTGTCTAGATATGGCCAGATTTGGGGGAAGGGGGGAGAGATATGCTGGATAGTAGTCTGGAATGAGAAAAGATAAAAGCAAGAGGTGGAGGATGTCATGGAGGCAAGGAGAGATTAGGGATGCAAGGGTATTTGCAAACAGAAAGGGTGAAAGGTTGACACTGGGGATGGAAGGAGATTAGGGAGAAACACTAGGTTTTGAGGTGGAATGGAGAGATGGCATGTAGGTTCCAGCCCTCCCCTCCCCTCCCCTGGTATGCATCAAGGAAAATAACAGAAAAGAGAGGGACAGATGTTGATGCATAGGGAGCTAGGTTGTGAAAGGTGGGATAAGAGGATTGTAAGGGATAGCCCTAATGAGCATGCATGAGAGACCTGCATCTAATGGAGGTGTCAGTCATCAAATCTACCACTATGCATATCCATTAGGGGTATCCTCACACCCTAACTGGCCTAATGGTCGTTCATGACACTGTTGGGACATACCTCTGTAAACCACATGATACAGCAATGTAGCTCCGTGAAGCACCTAATATAAGCTGAAACACAAACACACTGTCAGCTATATATGTTTCATTTATTTGATGGATTTTATTGTAAAACATAAATCCATTGACTTGCTGTTGTAGATGGAAATATGCATAATATAGGATGCAACCACAAAAAACAAGAGGGAACAAATCTGAAGAAGTATTTAATACCTTATTTAACTCAGATGGTGCTCAGAATCCACGGATGGAATAGAAAAAACTCAGGATGGGGACAAACCCCTACAGAGATTGGTCATTGAAAGTGCTTCATTCTGTTTAGCATGTCCATAACATAGGTGAGTATTCAATGATTCAAAAAAATATAGTTTCAAAAAGTGCAAGCAAACTTAACTTCAAAGTCCATACAGTGATGGTCCGGCAGGGTTCTGACGCGTTTTGCCAAGGAGGCTTCTTCAGAGAACCCGCTGTGCTGTGTGCAATTCAAAATTAAATGCTTCCTGGTTCAAAGGAAGAAGTCTTTCATTTCCTGTGACAAAGATGAAGTCAGGCAAATGTCCAGGCTGCCAACAGATGGCACGGGTTGCACCTTAAGATGAAGTCAGGCAAATGTCCAGGCTGCCAACAGATGGCACGGGTTGCACCTTAAGATGAAGTCAGGCATATGTCCAGGCTGCCAACAGATGGCACGGGTTGCACCTTAAGATGAAATCAGGCAAATGTCCAGGCTGCCAACAGATGGCACGGGTTGCACCTTAAGATGAAGTCAGGCAAATGTCCAGGCTGCCAACAGATGGCACGGGTTGCACCTTAAGATGAAGTCAGGCAAATGTCCAGGCTGCCAACAGATGGCACGGGTTGCACCTTAAGATGAAGTCAGGCAAATGTCCAGGCTGCCAACAGATGGCACGGGTTGCACCTTAAGATGAAGTCAGGCAAATGTCCAGGCTTCCAACAGATGGCACGGGTGCACCTTAAGATGAAGTCAGGCAAATGTCCAAGCTGCCAACAGATGGCACAGGTTGCACTGCTTAAAATTGGAGTGGTGAATGAAGGAGCAACATGGCTCCTGGAGAGCTACAGATCCTTGGAAGGGTGTAATAGTTATTATCCAACTATGATGCCCTCGATGGGAGTTGAAGCTGATGAAGATTGGCACTCAGGCCAGGAGGCTATCTGGATGAAAGATCTGCAGTGACTGAACCGTGATATAGAGGCTGTGGCGTGTACATGCAGAGGAGGTCCAGCGGAGCCCCAGGGTCCATGCGGCATGACTGGCCTGGGAGTGTTCAGAGGACATAGTGGGTCCTAATGGGGGTCCTTTCCTTTTCCCTTTCCCCGGCCACGGCCTCGACCCCGGCCACGGGTGGCCGGGGGGGGGGAACCCTGCCTGGTGGGAGCCTGGCTGGAGGAGGTCTGGGAGGTGGATTGAGCTCCAGGATCCCCATGGGAGGCAGTCTGGGTGATGAGCTGGGGGAGAAGGTGTGAAAGAATGCCACACATGTCTTCCAGAGCCCGGCGTGTCCCTGCCTGCTCTTCCAGCATTGCAGCCTGCAGGGCACGTGTTGCAGACTGCTTGGCCACCAGGGAAGCCAGGTGCTGGTTCATGACATGTGTGGCTTCTTTTATCTCAGCCACCTCTCTGATGAGCAAAGTTTGCCTCTGGTGGATGTGGTCACCCACCTCCACCAATTGACGGTGGAGCTCATCAGGGGGGGCCTCCAGCTCATCACCCTGATGAAAATCTTCCTCCCCCAGGGCTCCGACCTCATCCACCTCTTCTTCCCCCTCCAACTCTTCCCCCTCCTCTACTGCCCTGTTGTCATCGTGGGGTTGAAGGGGGGGCGCCGGTGCAGTTTGTGTATCAGTGTTCTGAGGAGGAGGGGTGGCGTATGATGTGCCAGCCACTGCTTCCTCCTCCTCCTCCTCCTCATCCCCTTCATCCCTATCAGCAGCAGAAGGAGGATGGGATGCCTCTGCAAAAAGACAAGAAAATACACATTGGTATTAGTTGAAAGCGGTAACATCTGAGAACATCATTTGAATTGCATCACAGGTCACAATACTGTACATCTGGTCATTTACAAGGTATTATGCAGGCTAACATATGGAACATTAGCAACTTATTCCACATGTTAGGCTTCCAAGAGTATCAAAACAGGCAATGGCTTTTATTATATTACTATGAATTGCATTGGTTGTATAGTACTGTTGTAGTTTAGAAAGATATAAAATATGAGTTAAAACACCAACAAGTCAATGGCTTCTATGTAAAGTGATTTTACCTTGGTGCCCCAGGGAAGTATCAATGGCTCCCACAACAGGAGCTATTCCAGGACCCACTATGTCCATCACCTCACTCTCCAGGACAGTCAGTTGGAGGTTGCCGCAAGGACCCTGCGCATCAATCCGTTCCTGCTTCCGCCGGACCTCTCTCCGCAGGGCACGCCACCGTTTTTTCAGAGCCTCTATATCACGGCCCTGATGGTGTACAGCATCTATGTCACTGCAGATTCTTCTCCAGATAGCATGCTGGCCTTCTATCCCAATCCTATCAGCTTCCCTCCCAAAGAGGGAATCATAGTTGGCCCCGACTTGGGCCACAAGGATCTGCAACTCTCCATGCAAGAAATTCGATTTCCGTTTTGGAGCCATGTTGTAAGGTGAAGCCATCTTTTCAGGCTACTTGTAGAACACGTTCAAACACCCCCCCATAGGACAGCCAATGAGGTGTGATGGGCGTGGTTAGGAAGCGGGACAAGCAACCACGCCCGAACGGCGCCCAATAGGCATTGGGAAAGTTTACCGCCCTACTGACGTCAGACGCTACATAGGCGTGCATGGGTATAAGAAGGTCCAGGTGAGTAGTGTTTCCTTTCTATTCTGTCCTATTGCTTATGCAGATGTTTGAGACTTTACTCTGTCTTAGTCTTTTACATTTTTTTTCCTATCTCTGCCTCCCATTTCTCTCTATTCCACAGAGCCATTAACAAGCTACATGTCATTCTTATATGTTGTTTTATCTTTTCTAGAAGCAGCTCAGATAGTAAGTCCAGGTGAGAATGATATTTTGTAAGCTACTTAGGTGTCCTTATGATAGAACTAAAGAAACCAACCAGCAAAAACTGACTTCTCTTTATGGGCTTTCATTGTGTGCTATTGTTTATAATAGTTATTTTATTTCTGATATCTCTTACTCTCCATTCCACAGGGCTGACAAAAATGACTGAGAAGACTGATAAAGACTATGCTGGTAGAAATTTTGCTGGTAGAAATATGGATATGTAAGTAAAATGGATGTGTTCATACATCTGAGAGGGTTTACTCATAGAGCTAAAGTTAATTCTTTGTAGAATCAAATTACAGGCAAGTTAAAATCAGGTGAGGAATGGTTCTGTGTACTAACTCATTGATAAGAATAGGTTGGGTGTGTTGGGGGGGGGAAACACTGCCATTCAGTGGACATCCAATCAGTGTACATGGTTCAGGTGGAAAACTCCTAATGAGTGCCTAATGGCTGCCATTTTTAATAAGGAGTCTAAAGGTATGTTAGCAGCTCTGTTACTTCTAGGTGTGTGTTCTGCCACAACTTCAGTGTTTAATTTTGGAGACATAGGTCTTTGTTAACAGTTTCTCTCTATTCTTCATTTCAGGTTAACTCTGCTCATCACCTATGTGTTTGCCAGAGAGAGACCAGACGAGCAGCTCAGCACACCAGCTTGCACCTAGCCAAACAGTTGTAGGTGAGAATGATATATGGTAACCATTATTTGCTTACTCTACTATTCTTCACTTGAGTCACTCTTCTGATGAGTGAAATAAATGTTCACAAAGCTAACATGTTTCACACTTCTATTGTTCTCTTCACACAGGTATCCTTGATGACTTTCAGGAACAATAGTAAATTGATAATGTTGGCCTCATAGAACACCATGGCACGCATTCCTGCTGTTATATGCACACAAACTTTTTGTTTTCAGTTAGTCTATTCCCTCACATGAGTTCTAAACAGTAGCAGTGGAGGATTACAGGTGATATTAACCCACACCATCAGCGAGTTAAGGCTATTGCTTTAACAACTATACCACAGTGACATCTAAGCAGCTCAACATAAATGAGGTTAACACTTTGCTTCAGGGAAGGGAGGACAGATATGGACCTTGGGGGTTGAACCCCCTGTTTGTGAACCTTGTGTAAACCAACTTCTTCTCTTTTCTGTTTTCAGGCAACTGTAGTTGTTCCTGCAGTATTGTCAGATGGGGTTTTGTATTACTGAGAGCAGTGCAGCTGTGAGCATATTTGTGGTTTCCACACCTGCTTAACCAAAATAGTGCAGCTCAAGAACCAGGAGGATAGATTGAGGTATCTTTTCTTTACTTCCATCACCTTCTGTGAAAGGAAGAAAAACCCACATGTCTCATTTGGATTCTCCTGGTGTGGAGCCAAGTCTTACTAGCAGTAACCCTATTCCTCAACAACAAATTACCACAGTGACTTATATTCTCTTCCTTATGTAGCCATTTACTTTGGAACAGGGACTGGCTTACTTTGCACATCATAGCTGAGATGTCGTCATCTACCTACAGTTGCATATACCCTTGCATTCACTTGCTTCTTTCCTAGATTCTGCAATGATTTGACATCAGAGTGGCTAGCAGGTAATAGATTGAATGACAGACCCCAATAAAGATTGTCAAACTTTCTATATGTCACCTTGTTGTTATATTGAAAAGGGCCCATTCAGCAGTCCCTCCTGAACCCCTATCTACCTTGGACTCTGTCCACTAAACTGCTGATGCTACAAGGTTAAAACCACACAGGAAAGTTTAAACTATAAACAATTTTTTTATTCAAATATAACACTTAAAAAAATTTAAACTTTTGATAAAAATAACTATTTACATAACACATAACGCAGGGAAAGAGGGTGGGTGCCCCCCAAGAGCAGCTTGAGCTACCTCAGGCGAGGGTGGCGGAAGAGGTGCAGTTATTGAGAGGGTGTATGGCTGCTGGCACCATGCCCTCTTTCGGCTACCAGCCGCAAGAGGGCATGTTCCATCCTCTCAACACACCCTCTCAATACCTGCACCTCTTCCAAGAGGGCAGAGTAGGGCTCTATCTCCCTGACCGCCCCCTCCTGAGGCTGGTCGGGCTGCTCCTGGGGGGGAACAGCAAGGAAAGGGGGTGGGATGGGAACAGGAAGGGCAGGAGAGTGAGAGGAAGGGCTATGGGTGGGGGAAGGGGAAGGTCCAACAGGGGATGGTGGTGGTGGTCCTGGAGGTAGTGGTGGTGCAGGCGGTGGGGGCCCAGGGGGCAGTGGTGGGGCAGGCGGTCCAGGGGGCAGTGGTGGGACAGGCGGTGGAGGTCCAGGGGGCAGTGGTGGGGCAGGCGGTGGAGGTCCAGGGGGCAGTGGTGGGGCAGGCGGTGTGGGTGGTCCTGAGGGCTCCCAGGGAGAATAATCCCCCTCCTCCTCCTCCTCCTCCCCTTCTTCTTCTTCCCTCTCCTCCTCCACCTCCGCCAAGGACCAGGATTGGGCTCCCTCCATCAGCTGCGGTGCCTCCTGAGGGGGTGCCTGCGCTGCTGCTTGACAAGAGGGAAACAGGATACAGTCAGATATGTCCACAACACTTTTGAACATGACATTCTTTACTACGTTATTTTCTTCAAATGTTAATAACAGGATGCAAAGCACCTACTCCACTGTAAATATCAAAATGTAGCGTAAGTAAGTAAGGCAAGTAGAATACCATAAAGCCATTGTGACATGATATCACAATAGCAGCTTTACTGCAGATTTTATGATTAAGAATGGTTTACAGCTACTCAAGCATTTTCATCTATTTATTCTGGTAGGCTGATCACAAAGAAACACTCGCTGGACTCATTACTCACCGGCTTCAGCGCACAATTCCTCCATCACCCCCTCAAGGAAGGCCCGCTCCTGGCGCCTCAGCAGCCGCCCCCTTTTCCTGAGATCCTCAACCTGGATAATAGAGAGAGAGAGAAAGAACAGAGAGGGAGGGATATGATGAGTGCCATCTAGCACTGTGGCATAACATGTTTACTTAAGTATTGAACTCTATAAGCACATAAAAATGGAGTACGCTGCCCTCCAAGAGCCCCTATCCGCTTTGCTGCCTGCCTCCATCCCCTTCTGCCACATGTTTACATGAATGTATTCACGTACTCCAGCATTTTCCCCTTTCTGTGCTGGAGGCATCGCTATCTCTCTACTGTACCTGGGACAGTGGGGGGGGGGGGGGGGTTGAGGTGACATGGCCAGCATCACAAGGAGGAGTGTGGGATTGAACTCACAACCCCAGGGGCTGAGGCTGTAGCCTATCAGCACTGCCCCACATTACAGCCTGTCCTGGTGAGCTTACAATCATGCAGCAGGTGCAATAAAATAGTTTGGTCAGAAGGAGCAGCATGGCTTGAAACCCCTGACGTCAGGGTACTGACGCTGTCACTTTAAACGTCATGCCACTATCTCCCTAGACCAGCAGATTGATACAGGAAAGTTGAAGGTATTTGAAATGACATAGCAGCACTAATATATTTGTTTTCCTTTGGCAAAGTTGATTTCAAGATGTTTCTATTACAAATGCGATGTTCATGACCCAAAAATTAGTTGTGTGCATGTTGTGAATGGAATAGATGCCTTATAGGAGCTGAATTTGTCATTTAAAATCCTACTACTGCTCCTTTGGGATGTGCTTTAATTTCAATATTCAATGTAAAAGATTTATTATGCACAATTGTAGTTTTTAAAAGGAATCAAGATTTACCCACAATAACATGACCAATTTGATTGAGGCAGGTTTCCATCATCATTACATGATTATTTGTGAGGGCCTGACTTGGAATACTTACTTCCCTGGGACATGAGGCTTTTCTGTTATACCGCCGGGTCAGGCGGGTCCAGGAGTTCCTGAACTGCAGGTATGACCTGCGATGGCCTGCCACTCTAAAATAGTGGTGCTCATTGGACCAAAAAGAGCCTGGCCAGCAACCTGGAGTTTTCAGTACTGAAGTTTGGCTGTCTTCTGACAGCCATTTTAGGAGAAATAACTGCGTATGAAGAACGGGTGATTCTATGACGTCACAACGCAAAAAAACGCGATGACGTTTTTGTGCCGCTTGGGCGTGCTTGCAGCGGCCGCTCCACGCTACATCAACACTGTTGATTACATCCTAAACCACGCCGATATCGCTGTTATACAAAAAAGTATAGCAGAACGCTTAGAAGCTTACCATGTAAACCTAATGAAACTTCACCTCCCCCAAACACAATGACAAGTTATAAATGAAATAAATGAAGATTGGGAAGTGAGGTTCACATATTTTAACTTAGCTATGCATGTTTGGGTGGGTGGAAACAAAAAAAGAATATTATGTCTTTGGTAACCTTAGTCAGGACTTGAACCCCTGCCCTTTGGAAGATACATGCAGTGCTTTTAAGCACTGAGCTATGTTGGGGATTTGGGAATGGGAACTTCCAGAAATGACTTTAGGTACAAGCTTAGAAGCTTACCATGTAAACCTAATGAAATTTCACCTCCCCCCATGTATTTAGGTTCACACAATCTACATTTGAACAAACACAATGACAAGTTATAAATTAAATAAATGAAGATTGGGAAGTGAGGTTCACATATTTTAGCTTAGCTATGCATGTTAGGGTGGGTGGAAAAAAAATGAATATTATGTCTTTGGTAACCTTAGTCAGGACTTGAACCCCTGACCTTTGGAAGATACATGCAGTGCTTTTAAGCACTGAGCTATGTTGGGGACTTGGGAATGGGAGTCTCCAGAAATGGCTTTAGGTACAAGCTTTGACAACGGGTAATCATTGCAAGTATCTACAGGTGTATTTGATCTGAGAACACCCAATGAACGTCCAAAACGATTTCAAAATTCTAACGGCTTCTATGACGTCAGACGCTACTTTATGGTTAGGGTTAGGGCTAGAGTTAAGTAGCTCAGTAGCTCAGTGAGTAAATGCGCTGTACCAATCATCCATAGGTTGTGAGTTCAACTCCCGGCTTGTCTTTTACTTGATTATAACATGAGGGGTTTATGCTGCAGGAGTGTGTTGTTGGGGTGTTGCAGGGGTGTCTAGGATGACAGAGAATAGTCACTTGCATTTTCAACAATGCATTTGAATTTCTTAAGACAAAACCTTAGTGAGCCGGGGGAGGAAGGTCACCGCAGCCTCGCGCCTCAGATGAAAAGGTTAATTTTTTAGGGACTGTGTAAGCTGATCTGGGACAGTCTTCAGCGACTCGGAGCCCTCCTCCCGGCTGGGCAGAAGGAGGAGGCTTTGGCGGTGGTGGTTTTGGTGGTGAGTGAGGGCGGGAGGGGGGAGTCGCCTGGCTGCTGCATCTGCACTCCTGCTGGCCACAGACCTACTGATCACAGAGCAGAGATCACAGAAGCACACAGGTATGTGCGCATGCGCGGCTAGGGTTTTATTATATAGGATATACACCTATCGCATCTCATTTTCATCACAAACACATTAGCGAGACTATACACAATACATTACAAAGTTGAGCTTGGGTTTGATAAAATAAGCAGCATAATTTTGACTCTGTATTACATTTATTGAACCATACTTAAGAATATGGGTGTTGCATCTGTGACAACGGTGCTTTACACCATTGAGCTACCAGTCTTTTGACTCAACTGACTGAGATATGATAGCTAAGTAGAGTATACTTTAGCACATCACTAAGGTATGCTACGACAGGGGAACCAGAGACACAGGTGTAGGTCAGTGAGTAAAAGCACTATATCGATCATCTGTAGGTTGTGAGTTCAACTCCCGGCTTGTCTTTTACTTGTGGCATATCTACCTTCCAGGTGCACCTTGATGATGTCACAATGAGGTCAGCATTGTGCTGCTGGCTACTTACTCTTCTTGTGAACTAGAAGCCACATTCAGGTCTAATCTGTGTTTTGATTCTGTTTCTAAGTTGGGCCAGTGTAAGTTATGGGATTTACCTTTGTTCTGAAGAATGAGCTGATTGTAGCAATGTTTTAAGACCAGGAGAGTGTTCTTTCGAGCAAGATATCACTTCTAAACTATCCTCTCTGAAATAATGTCTCTGGGAAATCGAGAGAAAGCTTATTGGATGACTTAGGGTGCCTTTCCTGCCAGTCTTTGTGGAACTTAAATGAAGTTTATAAGAAGTCTATATGGTGTTCAAAGTCCTATCCTTTCCACTTCTAATAGGAGGTGAGTATGACATTCCTGTACAGCTTTCTGTGTAGCATACATCTACCGGTTCCCACCTTCCATACTGATAATATAAGTTCAACACCCACTCGGTACGTTTCATCTTCTAGTTCTCCTTTGAAACATAACATATTTTTTTTCCTTGTATTAATGGTAAACTGTACAATTCTGATATCCTAGAGGAAAAAGATACAACACAGAAGTGTTCTCTGTCTGCCATTCCCTACCTCACTGATATTGCCAGATCAACTAATATATAGTTTACAAAATGGTATACTGTGTTTTGGTTATCCTTTTCATCATCTTATACTTACAATGCTGAATGAGTGATAATAAAGAGTATAAAAAAAGGTATAATCTAAAAAAAAAAAAAAACATCGTACCGAAGTCTATCACGGGTCCATTGGAGACGTCTTAATGACGTTTCAGAAACCTGCGTCTATCTTGCGCCAAGAGGTTGTAGGGATGTCTTCCGCACGCCTAAGTACCGTTTGATTGACACTTGCGTTTGCCGGACGTCTAAAGCACGCCGAAGTTAGACGTACTAATAGAGAATTTACCCCTAAGGGAGCAGGGAGCAGGCCGCAGGCCAGACCGAACATCACCTTGAGGTCCGCGAGTATGCTTACACAGAAACAGAACCCTAAGCACGCATGCGTACTCCTACCTGCCAGGGATCTACTGATCACGGAGAACGGAACACGCAAGTAGGAGTGCAAATGTGCGCTTAGGGTTTTATTATTATAGATGAGTAGAGTACTATTGGCAATTACACAGGATTCAAAGGAACCCAAATTATAGTAACATGATGCAAGGTTCCACAGTAGGACTCACCACCCAGGAAAAGGATCTAGGTGTCATTGTTGATAATACATTGAAACCCTCTGCTCTGTGTGCAGCAATGGCTATGAAAGCAAATAGAATGGAATTTTCAGGATATTATCAGGATAGGAATGGAAAACAAAAATGAGAATGTTATAATGCCTTTGTATTGCTCCATGGTGCGATCACACCTAAAATATTGTGTACAATTTTGGACGCTGCATCTCAAAAATGTTATAGTGGACTTAGATAAGGTACAGAGAAGAGCGATGAAAAGGATAAAGAGGATGGGTCGACCTCTCTATGAGGAAAGGCTCTTGACTTGGATAAGAGGTATCTGAGGCAAGATAAGATCGAGATTTTTAAAATCCAGAGTCAGTAGAATGGGTAAACGTGAGGGTCATGCAATGAAACTACTACTGTAAGTAGTAAATATAAAAATAATTAGGGTTTAGAAAAGATTTGAACAAGTTCCAAAATGAAAAGTCCATAAACCACTTTTAAAATGGATTTAGGGAAATCCAATGCTTATTCCTAAAATAAGTATCTTAAAATTTAATCTAATCTAATCCTTAGTCTTATATACCGAATCATCTCCTAAAAATAGGATCTTGATTTGTTTTACATAATTAGGTCACAAAGAAAGATCCATTAATATTCATTGGAGCCATAGCCTAAAAAGCGATGAAACATAGTGGTTTTAAGGTTTTGCGAAAGACCTGAAGAGATAAACACAATCTAATTTGAGGAGATAGTCCATTCCATATCACAGTTAGTAAGTATGGAAAGGATGGAAGTATGGAAATCTGGGCTTGAAGGACCTTCTGCCTGATCCTAGTATGGTGATGCTTATGTACTTATGCACTGACTCCCACATAGTGACGTAGTAAGGGGTGGGGAGCTGTCCGCCCTGGGTGCCCTGTTGGTGGGGATGATAGCACCCCTCTTATTCTCTATCCCGCCTCTTCCCACTCCTTCCCTCGCCACGCACAAGCCCCTCCTTCTCTTCCCCATAGCTCTAGCTGTTCATTGCTACAAGCAACAACTTCAATGTGCTCCTTATGACCGCATCATCTCTTCAGCTGATGTCACTTCTGGGTGCTGTGCATAGGAAGTGATATCAGAGGGAGAGCCAACAGGGTCACGAAGAGCAAATTGAAGTTCTTGTTGCTCGCAGCAATGAACAACTAGAGGGACAGGGGAAAGGAAGGGGGGCGCACGCATGACAGGGGATATTGGGGAAGGAGCAGGGGGGGTGAAGACAAGGATGGGGAGGGGCGCCACTGCTCCCTCTCACCCTCGCTATGCTACTGCCCCCACATTAAGTTATGAGCGCACAACAATTTGCACACATAACTTATGCTGGGGTTTTTGAATGAGCATCGGAGCATTTGCCTCACTGGCCCACGATAAGAAGCTCTTCCGCAGTTTAGTAAAAGGAGCCCTTAATTGTTTAACAGGCCTAATCAATGCTAATAACTGACAAATGATGCTAATTGGTACTAATTAGAAATTACATGTACAACCTAGTAGGCACTTTCGATAAAGTGCAGTTTTGGGCTAAAAGATTTATGCATGCATCTTTATAGAATAGGACTAAGCAAGATAAGTGCTTAAATCCAAACTGTTGCCAATTAATACCAATAATTGATAGCGCCCAATTACTGGCACTAATTGGCTCATACTCAATTAAATTACTTGTGCAAAGGAGGTGTGCTCCCCAATTTCCATGTGCAATTTTGAGCACCATATATAGAATCAGGGCGTTTATATGCACCTCAGTTCTATTGCGTGAATTTGAAAAGGGTCATCGCTGAGGGAAAAAGCATGAGTGTTCCTAAAAGTCAGGTGTACTGTTATAGAATGTGCCTGATTCGAGAAGTTAGGCACAGGTATTTAGGCTCGGTTTTCCTTGGCCTACATGGGTACGCCTAAAAGTTATGATGTGCACTGGTGCTTAGCATGATTCTATAAGATGCGCATACCTTTTACAGATTATTTATGAATATATCTAATGAGGTATGATTTTGAAGTGGTTATATGTGTATTAGTGATGGGTCATCTGAACTACTTTAACACTCTTTTTATGGGCTTCCACAAGAAACAAAATATAGCTGCTAGAATTTTGTAGGACTTGAAGATTTATTACCAGATCATTCCAGTCTTTGATAAGTTTAATTGGCTACTATTATTGGGTACACTTTAAAGTGCAGAGATTCAATTTTAAGTTATTATTTAATTCTGGTACATAGTATAGTAAGAAGGAGGATGCAATTATATTACTCACTGACAATGTTATTTTCCTCAGTTCCATCATTGGCTATTAGGAAAGTGATTTGGGGCTCCTTTTACTAAGGTGCGCTAGCGGTTTTAGTGCGTGCTAGACACTAACGCCGCCGTATTTTTTGTTTAGCATGGGGTTTGCGTGCACTAATCTTCAACGTGCTAAAAACGCTAGCGCACCTTAGTAAAAGGAGCCCTTGGTTTTACACTAAATAGCAAAATGTGATGAATGAGGGCATTATCAGTTTGTTTACCTTTAAACCAACTGAATAATCAAAGATATAGAAGGAACTGGATCTTTATTCTTTCCACTCTTTTAAAGAAGCAACATGCTGCTTGTGGTGGTGGTAGTGTGTGTGTTTTGTTTTGTGTTGGTTTTTTTGGGGGAGACAATGAGGCAGATACAGCCAAGCCACTTTGGGAATGGGACAAAGGAGATGCTTCAACAATGTTAAAAACCTTTAGACAAGTAACCAAACAAGCCAGTCCCTACTACCCTTCTCCCAAATCCCATGGTTAATGATGCCAGCTCCTCAGCAAGAGCATCATTTCCTATTCTCCATTTTCAGAGCAAATGTGATTGCAAATGGCTGCTTCAGAAATTTACTTTGCTGTAGTACAAAAGGTGCAAAATAATCCAAACATCAAGATCATACTCTGAGAGATAGACTGACAATACTTTCTGAGATAGAGACAGACGGAGATTTTTAAAAAAATCTCTCAGGTTCTTTGGTTTCAGGACCAAGAGAGACTACAAATTCAGATATAAATAGCAGAAAAGGGGCTCTGAAAGACAAGGTATCAGACCCTCTCTTTTACAAAACCCTGAAGCCTATTAATTCCCCATGGGCTTCAGTGCAATTACCATGGGCCACTATGGTGATTGGCTTAGTAAAAGAGGGCCAGAGGTAGCAACAAAATAAATGAATTTTAAAAATCTCCTAGGCTTTGTGGCTTTAAACAGACTGACCACCACCCCCAAACAAAACAAGGAATCAATGATAAAGTATAGACAATGCACATAGAGAGAGGCAAACATAAAGTCTACCACTAATAATAATCTTTCATAAAGTATTAACAAGCTTATACATTATTGCAGGGGTGTCCAATGTCGGTCCTTGAGGGTCGCAATCCAGTTGGGTTTTCAGGATTTCCCCAATGAATATGCATGAGATCTATTAGCATACAATGAAAACAGTGCATGCAAATAGATCTCATGTATATTCATTGGGGGAAATCCTGAAAACCTGACTGGATTGCGGCCCTTGAGGAGGGACTTAGACACCCCTGGTATAGACACATAAAAGAGAATTAATAGGTGCAACATAGAGCAGTGTTTCTCCACTTGGTCCTGGAGTACCCCCTTGCCAGTCAGGTTTTCAGGATATCCACAATGAATATTCATAAACTTGATTTGCATACTCTGCCTCCATTATATGCAAATTTATTTCATGCAAATTCATTTGTGGATATCCTGAAAACCTGACTGGCAAGGGGGGTACTCCAGGACCGAGTTGAGAGACACTGACATAGAGTTTATAATATAGTCTGATTAAATCATAATGCCAGTGAGGGGGAGGCATAGAAATAGAGGTAGAAGCAAAGGAGGAAAGTCAAGTGGATACCCAAGAGATATTGGGCAATCAAGAATATTAATGCAGAAGAACAGAGAGGATCAATTCTAAATCCATGTAGTCTATCAACTGAGTCTCCGTTGCAATGAACTGATGCTGGTCTCTGCAGCTTAATACTAAAGCAAGGGCTTGATTCAGCAGAGAAGGTTCTTTGGTGCCAATGTATACACCGAAGTTCATACTGTATGTTTTCATATTTAAATGCCCCTTTATAGCGTAGTGTTTAGTCACAAATTTGGCATTTATATTATGGGCTCCTTTTACTAAGGTGTGCTAGTGTTTTTAGCGCACGCAAGATTTTAGCGCGCGCTAATCCCACCTACTCTTCTAGAACTAACGCCAGCTCAAAACTGGCGTTAAGGTCTAGTGCACGCAGCAATTTAGCATGTGCTATTCCGCACGTTAAGGCCTTAACGCACCTTTGTAAAAGGAGCCCTATATGTATACACATACATGCAAATTTGCCAGTTCCAGTCGTTTCAATGTATACTTGGCACCAAAATGTTGGCGCCAATTTTATATAGTTACCTCCACACTGCTTATGTTAAGTATGAAGCAGCTGCCCACATGGAATGGAACAGGCTCTTTTGTTAAGATATGGCATTCAATTGATATGGAGCAATAGGTGGCATTATTTCATCAGCCTGGGAGCATCAGGCTCATATGTGGCCTGATGCTCCCAGACACCATCTTAAAGGGGCTGGAGCTATAAATAATGGCCCCATCTCAGGATGCACCAGGGAGGGGAAGGCTCACCATTTTGAAGAGCCAGGCCTGCCGGCCAGAGGGAATGGACATCGCTCCAGCCAGCCATAAACTGAAAAGTATGGGGGTGTCGGGGAGTGGGCATTCCTCCTGCTGGAGGGGTGTCAGGGGGTAGACAACACTGGCGACAGGAGGGAGTGGGCATCCCTCCTGCTGCGGATGTCGGGGGTTGTCAGGGGTACAGGGCAAAATTTTCTGGCAGGTCTTAGCTGTCAAGCCTTAATTTCCTGTAAATGCCTTAGCCAATCAGCACTCAGGCACTGACCAGAAAGTAAGACTACAACAACTCAGACCTGCTGGAAAATTTTGACTGCAAACATAGGACAGTGAGGTTAGGGAATCACCCGGCGATAATGGAGAATCGCCCAAAGTGCTCGTTTTAATATTAATTACCTTATTGTAATACATTTGCATGGCAGAGTCAGATTCTAAGTCTGCCAGGAAGCTCAGAAAAAAACCATAGTGAGCCCTTTGGAGAACTGGCCGGTAGAATACTTCCACACTAAACCAGATGGTATCGGTTTAGCGACCATCATTAAAGGCACAGTGGGTTTTGAGAATCTTCCCCTCAGTGATTGTTAGTTCTTGTCCAATATTTGAAAATAAACACATTTAAATTAAACTGTCTAAAACAGAAGCAAACTTTGTCCTCTGCCCTAGTCTAGAATTCAAGTTATGGAAACAAATTTTACCTCAAGTAAATCATGCCAGGATTTTTTCAAATATTTTAGGAAACAAATCTATACAGTATACTGGTACTGATTATATTTTTTCTACATTTTCTTTCACATGTTCATTCTTCTTTTTTTTTATGCACTTAACCAAACCTTGATTAGTTTGAGATTGAATTACTACTATATTTGTTATAAGTCCATTCAACTTAAACTCTATCAAATAATATTTCTCACACAATTATGAGTCTGAGAGCTTACAGCCATATCAAATCCTCATGTTTTGGTCTTCATTGGCTCTCAGTCTCTGCTCTTGTGCAGTTTAAGGCTTTGGTTTTAATGTTTGGAACACTTCATCTTTACAGCTCCTTTTCTGGCAGGCTGTCTGCATTACTACATTTTACTATGCTCTGAACAAGTTGCTCTTTTCCGGTTCTCTCTCCAAAAGAATGCAAATTAGAAAGAACAAGGAGACAAACATTTCATTTGCAGATTTCATATTGTGGAACTTTATGCCTGGGGGTCTTCACTTACGAGAACAATGCCTTCTTTTCCTAAAGGCAATTAAGACCACTTAACTGTTAACGGTTGGCAACTGTTTTTTGTTTTTGTTTTTTTACAATTTTTATCTTATTTAATGCTTTCATTATTTGTTATGGTAATTGACATTTTATTATTTATATTTTGGAAATTTTTGCTGTTCATATTGTGTATATTACTCTTTAATGATTTATGTCAACTTACTTTTCTTTAGCTAAATGCCATGAAGCCAGGTTTATTGGAATATGATGGCATGACGATAGAATACTGATAGTAATCATAATAAGAATAATCATTTTAGAAATGGTGTGCTGGGGAAGGTAGATTCATGTTTTTGAGAGGTTGCAGACTTTATGATAGGTAAAATGATTAGGATTTTGTGGAAAGCTTCAAAATGAAAAATTGCAATATAATGGGGTCTTTTTATTAAACTGTGGTAATCGTAAGCACACACTTACCACACATTAAAAAATGGCTTACCACGGGATATATACTGATGTCCTGCAGTAAATTTGCATCACTGCATAAGTACACCATGTGCTGAAGGGGTGTAGAGTGAGTGTGACAGTGCTAATCAGTTAGTGTATGAGGCATTGACACATGCTAATTGATTATCACAGAGTTTAGCACGAAGGCCCTTGGGGTCAGATTCTATAAACGGCACCTAAGTGTGCCTACATTGTACGACTGCTCGGTGTGGTGGTCAATCAACTGCAAAGCATCACTTGTACAGTAGAATCATGCCTAATGGTGCCTAAATGGATTTAGGTGTTGCTAGGTGGCCGGTACATTAGGCCAGGTTTTACCTGGCCTAATATACCAATGCCTATCTCACATGCCTAGCGATGCCTACGTTTACCACACCTATTCTCTACTCCTAACCATACCTACTTTTCAGGTAGGAGGTGTTGGAGGCTACCTTGACTTAGGCGTCCTAAGCACTGTTCTGAGTTCCGTGCAGAATATTTAGCCAACAGCAATCAGTGTTTTGCTAAACATCACTGGCATTAAACCCGGAGATTCAATGCCAGGCAATGCCCATGCTCTAGCATTGAATATCCAGGTTTCCAGAGCTGGCTAATGCATAGCCAGTTAAGTGTGATGTTCAGCACTTAGGTTTCTACCATGGCTTGGAGCGCTGAATGAGCATCAGAGCAGCATCAGAACACGTAGCGCTCCGGACTGCGGTAGAAGCCTCTATTGCGCTTAGTAAAAGGGTGGGGTGGGGTGTTAACCAGCTATGGTTTATGACATAAAGACAGGACTGACTTTTATATGATCATATTTATGCCGTTAACTTGGCTGGTTAAGTTCTGAGTATTGGGACTTAACCAGCCAAGTGCTGACTCCACCCCTGGAACATTCCCATAATAGCTTGTTTTCAGTTCAGCGCTAACCAATTATTTTCAGCTGCACCGATCTGTTAAGTGCCACTGAAGATTAGCGGTTAGCCTCAAACAGGCAATTCAACCAGCCATAAGCTATTTCTGCAGTTACTATATATACTCAAATATAAACACAACCAAATATAAACCGAGGTAACCATTTTCCCCAAAAGAGGGGGAGGGGGGGGTGAAGGTTGATTTGAATATGAACTGAACTCACATCAGTCTTGCAAGGTTACTGTGGGAGTGAGTTGGCCTATTGGTTATAGCTGCTGCCTCCGCACCCTCAGTTTGTGAGTTCGATCCCAGTCTGCTCCTTGTAACTCTGGACAAGTCACTTAACAATCCATTGCTCCAGATACCACAGTTATATTGTGAGCCTGCCAGGGCAAATAGGGAAAATGCTTAAAAATGCCTGATTACAATTCAGTGTATTGTAAACTGCTTTGGGTGAACCTCTTCATAGCAACCATTGTGGGAATTCAGGTCAGTCATTTTGAGTAGTGAGACTGCACAGGGCAGAAGCAAAGGAGGATTTCTCTTGCCTGGGGAGAAGCCTACGATGGGTCTAAGAGGGTGAAGACTCAAATATAAACTGACACCCCCATTTTTGAGCCATTTTTTTGGCCCCAAAATCTAGGTTTATATTTGAATATACAGTATACAGTAAATAGCTTTGGACATTGACCCCCTTAGTGCAGTGATCTTCTCTAACTTTTAAAGTCGGGGCCACTTTGCATCCAAATGAGCTGAAGGAGAGCCACCAAATATCATCCCATATGGGAATGAAACATTATTGACCAGTTTGTGTCAACGGCATTCATCACCACCAAACTACCTTCAAACATTTCATTAGGAATATTTTCAAGGATGTGAGCATTTCCACATGCATTCTATGTTTCCACGTCTGTTGAGCAGGGCAGGATTAATTCGTCAAGAGCCCCTAGGCATACAAGTACACAGGGCCCCCTGCCCCGCCCCACTCCACCATGCGCCTAGGCAGAAACAGGAAGCTGCGTCAGAGGGAAGCTTTGGGCAAGCAGCACAGTTTACACAATTACCGTTCCCGTTGTCTTTCTTACCCGCGTTGCTTGCTTGTCTTACTTTCCGTCAATGGGGGAGGGCTGCGTTACCAATCGGGGTGGGACCCGCATTGCCAATCGGGGGGCCCGCATTGCCGATCGATGCTGGAGGGGCCCATCACTGTTTTGAAAAAACAATGTTGATGCCCTCCTTCATCGGGCCCCCCTGACCATTTCGGGCCCTAGGTACGTGCCTACTTGGCCTATTGGTTAATCCTGCCCTGCTGTTGAGAATGTTCTTCAACCATGCAGCTCTTTCTCCCCATCTAATTTCACCTTCTATGGGGCGCTTGGATAGAGAAGTGCATTGAAACAGGAAAAAAAAATCCTGAATGATGATGGGGCTGCCCCAAAGGTTTCCAGGGGCTACCATTGATCCCCAGGCCTTGCATTGAAGAACATTGCATTATGGTATGGCAGTGACCTTTTCTATGCATTAAGGGCCTGATTCTATAAATGTGCCTAGGTTAGGTGCCTAGCGATGCCAAATCTGCACATAACTTTTAAAAAAATTGGTTAATTAGTGTAATAATTGAACACACCTTTCAAAAACCCCTTAAAAAATTATTTTAATAGTTAATTAGAGTTACGCACGGATATACACGTGGTACCTAGTTGACACCTAAGTCTAGGCACCCTCCGATGCCTAACGACACCTACCAGAAAAGTAGGCTTGGTTAGGGGTGGAAAATAGGCACGGTATACTTAGGTGTTGCTAGACGTGCGAGATAGACATCAGTAAATTAGGCCAGTAATTAGGTACCTACTTCAATAACCATCTAGCGATGCTTAAGGACACTTAGGAAGGGCTGTGGCTCACTGGTTGAGCTGCTGCCTCTGCAACCAGTGGTTGTGAGATCAAATCCCAGTGCTGCTCCCTGTGACCCTGGGCAAGTCATTTAATCCTCCAGTACCTACCCTTTTGAATGTCAGCTTTTAAATGATAAAAAGGCAGTGTACAAGTCCCCGTTTCCTTTCCCCTTTGCCTTCTCTTTCTGTAAAGAACACCTAATGGTTGATTGGTAACCATGTGGACTGGCATCTAAAAATTAGGCATGGTTAGGTGATGTTTATAGAATCAGGTCCTAATTATAGGTTATTTTACTAAGGTACGCCAGCTGATTTAGCGCACGCTAAATGCTAACATGTCCATTGTATTCTTTGGATGTGCTAGCATTTAGCTCGTGCTAACATTTAGCTCACGCTAAATCGGCTAGCACTCCTTAGTAGAAGAGGGGGATAAGTAAAATTCTAGGGATGCCTCCAAATTTTAACACATATTCTATAGTTATTACAACAGGCCTTGTTGCAAAGGGTTGAACAGCATCAAAGGCTTTATCCTGACTATCTCAAGAAGACATTGAATGTTTGAGTGCTAAGAACACCATTGGTAGATGACTGCGCTGAAGTGTCACGTGTTTAGCTATTAACAAAGTATGTTACATTTCTGTTATTTTCCACAATAAAGTGCAGATATTAGAGGTTCATTTGATAAAAATGCTGCTAGAATTTTTGCATAAAATAGCTTTTTTAAAATCAATGTATCATTGCTAAATGTGAAAACATTAAAGTTACAGCTATAATACCAAGACATTTTCTCCATTAAGCAATAATAATAGCAAATTTTTTAAAAAAAGACACTTTATGTAATCAGTGGCTTTGAGCGACTCCAGGATGAACTTAAAAAAATTTTGAAAAAATTATTTTCTGATCAAGCACAATCAAATTAATGCTAAAAAATCAATTCACATAGACCCTCTTTTACTAAGGTGTGCTAAGCGTCTTAGCCAATGTTTAGAGCGCGCTAATATTTATGGCACAATAAAAAGCATAGCATACCTACATCAGACCTGTTATTGATATAGACCAGAAATACATAAAAATCCACTCCTATGCCGATGACATCCAGCTGCTCCTCCCACTAGGTGAAACAGATCATCCTAAATCGCCAACCTCCAACACTGCCTCTCCAAAATGAAAACCTGGATGACCAACAACAAACTACAGCTGAATGCCTCCAAGACCAAACTTTTATGGATCAGGAAGAAAACACCAAATACACACACCCAACGCTATCGTGGGACTCCACCTTACTAATAGCAGCAGATCAGGTACACAGCCTAGGAGTAACATTAGACGGCCACCTGTCCCTGTCCACCCATATATCTCAAATAGTCTCCACCTCCTTCTACTACCTCTGCCAACTGAGAAGGATCAAACCCTACCTACATCTCCACACCTGACCTGGCCCAACTCCTCTATGCCTATGTCCTCTCCAGGATGGATTACTGAAACTCCCTATTTAATGGAGTAGCCAAAAAAAATCTCAAGCGCCTCCAGCGGGTACAAAACGCAGCAATCTGCCTCCTACACAGCCTCAACTACTACGACCCCCATCTCCCCAAACCTCCGTGAACAGCACTGGCTCCCGATTAACCAACGCTATGCATTCAAGGCCCTGGAAATAGCACTGCTGATAAATTGTTTAAAATTGTTCAAACTGTTTGTAAATCTGCGTGTCAACGCAGATACTACTGTAACTGATGTAAACCGCCTAGAACTCTCCGGGTATGGCGGTATATAAGAATAAATTATTATTATTATTATTATTATAAAAGAATTTACGCCACCACTCAATCCTACATAGAATCCATGCTAACCCTGAACACCCCCACCAGCCCCCTCTGCTTGGAAATGGAGAAACGCCTATGCATCCACCCAGGAAGGTATCATGTCAGAAACTGCCAGCATACGCTCCTACAGCCACTTCATTCCCCAACTCTGGAACCAACTCCCCCCACAAATCAGATTACAGAACTCATTGATGACCTTCCGGAAAGCGGTAAAGACCCTCCTCTTCAACTAAAATTACAACTGCGATCTACCCCTTAAACTCCCCCTTCCTTCTCCTTCCTGAACCTCTACTTAAATTACCGTATAGTCCATTTTTAACCTGTACTTAAATTGCTGTATAATCCTCGTACTTGAAGTACTGTATAATCACTGTACTATCCAAAAATACCCCACTGTGAATGTTTGCTTGTAAGCCGTTCTGAGCTACCGGAAGGACGGGATAAAAATCAAAATAAATAAATAAATAAAAGAGGGGGGATAGTTTTTCCAACATTAGATTTTTTGGTCAACCCTATTATTATTACATGTTAATATTTGCAAGCATCACATGATAAGCAACTACATATCATGAAGGTATGATGGTAACTCCTTTAGGATTAAAGAGGAATGTTTAGAGTGCAGTTCCCAGTAGAACATTTTCTGTAACTTCTTTTCAATGTTTATATATTAGCATCTTTCACTACATTATACATGTTATAGAATGTGTATGACAACTGAGAACTATTTGTATCAGTGTTCTTTATGCTTGAAATGGCAGCATTTTGTATATTCTTTGACAGGAAGCAGGCTGTTGTCTGTGTTCTGCTTGGAAACTCTCTGCCTTTCATTAATTTTGAGACGGAATAATTTAAAAATGGAATGTATAAAAAATGACTACCTTGTTTTAAAGTTGTAATGGAAATTTCTTGGCATGATGTACTTATCCATACTTTACTTTTATTCATAAAGCAACAATTTAAAGTCTACCAGCTAAATTACCTTATCCATTGAGTATCAATTAGCACAATGCTGTAACCAACTACCATTTACACTACGATCTTGTGACCACAGCCTCAGGTTCAGAAAACTTCTAAACGCATTTCTGTACTAAGACAAAAAGCCAACCAGTAGCTGAAACATTAATTGTAAAAGCCCATTTCTAAACTGTCTAATGCAACTCCTGGGACAAAACGAAGAACCAACAATGACCTACTTGTACTTGTAACTATATATTTGAACTATGACCTAATTGTGGGGTCCTTTTACTAAGGTGCACTAATTGATTTAGCGCACGCTAAATGCTAAGATGCCCATATTCTATAGGCGCCTTAACATTTAACACATGCTAAATCGATTAGAGTGCACTAAATTGGTTAGCACGCCTTAGTAAAAGGACTCCTGTATTAATAGTTATACTGATCTGCTTGCATTAGCAACCCTATTGAATGTGTCAATCTGTCCATTGTAACTTTGTGGGTAACTGACCCAACCTCTTGTAATGTAATCCGACCTTGATCTGAATAGGTAAAGGCAGAATTGAAAACCTGATTAACATAACATATAACAAAATTATTAAATGATGAAATAATGACAGCTGTAGAGGGCTCACCCCAAACTCAAATCATCCTTACAGGTGCCAAGTATTACTAGCTTCTAAATCAGGAAACACAGGGCCTGATTCAATATATAGTGTTAAAAAAATAAAATCATTGATGACTACAAGTTGTGCATAACTTTTATAGAATTGTGCTAAGCACCAGTGCTTCACGTAACTTTTAAGTGCATCCATTTATGCCAAGGAAAACTAGGTCTAAATCCCTGTAACTAATTTGTGTGCTCATCGGGAGTATTCTGTAACAGTGTTAAGAGCTTCAAACTCCATGGCGTGGAGAGAAACCAAAGCATCCTCCTCCTCCTCTTTTATCTGCAACTTCTAAACAATGTCAGTTTTAAAGCCCTCCTCCTTTCTGGGAGGTCCAATTATGTTTTGCCATATCAGCAGAGATTCTCCTTCTCCCCTCCTGGCTACCTACCAACCACTTTCTCAGGGCAGGTTGATGCCATCTAGTGCCTATGGGCTGAACTGCAGGAAGCTTTTCTACTCTGCCTTTTTCCCCAGTTCGGACAATGCTCTTCACTAGTGCTGCCCGATTCAGGAAAAAAAATTTGATTCAATTCAGCCTATTGACTCAATTTTTTGATTCAATTGATTTTCCTGCCCAATTGGGTGTTTTGTTTTTTTTTTTTCAAACATCCTGGTGGGTTTATTTTATATCCTCTTCACCCCTTTTATAGCTTCTTCACCCCTTTTGCCCTCTCCTATCCACACTGGCGCTGTGGTGTAAACAAAATAAACAAACAAAACAGACTTTTTCTTTCTCTGTTAAATCTTAGTTCACGTTCGCGGTCTAACACCACCTCTGACAGGATACACATTTCAAATCTGACATATTGTAATCACAAAATAGAAAATAAAATTATTTTTCTACCTTTTATTGTCTGGTCAATATTCAAATCATTTTAGTCCCAGGATCTGGTTGTCTTTTGATAACTTGTTTGCCTGGGTTTCCTGCCCATTTGTCGTTTTCTTCTTTCTCGGTGTTAACCATTCATCTTTCATCTCTGTCCTCCCCTTCCGTTTCCCTTCCTTCCCCAGAGGTCTGGCATCTTTCCTTTTTTTCGTCTCCATCCCTAGATCTACCTTTTCTCAACTACCCTTACATCCAGCATCTCTCCCTCCTTTCCCACCACTCCAGGGTCCACCATCTCTCTCATTCTCTTCCCAACTACCCTCCTATCCAGTATCTCTACCCCCTTCCAGTATCCCTTGTATCCAGTATCCCTTGTGTCCAATTTCTCTCCCTTTCTGTTCCTTCCCTCCCTAAATCCCATTGTCCACCATCTCTCTCCCTCTCCTCTGTTTTTAGACTCATTATTTCTTTTCCCCGTGTCCCCCACAGTCCCCCACATCTCTTTGAACCCCCTTCTCTCCTTCCCTCCGTGTACTTCTACACCAGGGTCTCCCTCCCCCAAAGGCCTGTCCCCCCCCCTGAAGGCCTGCACCCTACCCCTAAAGGCCTTCCTGTCCCCCTGAAGGCCTGTACCCCCTGAAAGCCTGCACCCCCCCTAAAGGCCAGTATGTTCCCTCCCCAGCCTCCCGCTCTTCCATTTACCTAATTCCAGTAGCGGAGCAGCCTGCACAGAGGATTGCCGGTGCTAGCGATCTTTTCAGGCTGCCATCGGCCTCCGGAGCTGTGTTCCTTCTGCCGCAGTTCCACCCCTCCTCTGACGTCAGAATCAGAAGGCCAATTATATTTGTTTTCAAATCGATTTGAATCGATTCACCCAAAGTGAATCGGTGAATCGATTTGAATCGTGAATCGGGCAACACTATTCCTCACTACTGGGATTTTATATTTCACTCCTCTGTTCAACCTGGGATGGCCTCTTCACTAAGGGCTTTTCTACTTCTTCCTCACAGTACATATGTGTATGTATATCTTTTGAAAACATGAAATGGTGAATGAAGAATAGGATATCACATTAATAAATCATATGGGATATATAGCAGTCTGTCATGGATCCCAGCCTAGAAACACTAGTTATCTGTAGATAAGCTTTAAGTTCCAAAGCTTTTAATACAAATGCATACTTTGGAAGATTCCACTATGGAATGCTCAAAAAAATCATGGTAGAGGGAAGTGTGCTGCAAATCCAGTGCATAAAAATAAGCACATGCTCAGAGTAATAAGCATGCAAATTAATTTGTGTTAAAATTGAAGCATTAAATTACTGCTTGTTACTCTTGTCTAGCTTTCTTGTCAATGCCTGAGTACTGATTGGTCCAGGCACTGATAGGAATGTCAGAAACAAAAATGCTATGACAGGGGAACCAGAGACACAGGTGTAGGTCAGTGAGTAAAAGCACTATATCGATCATCTGTAGGTTGTGAGTTCAACTCTCGGCTTGTCTTTTACTTGTGGCATATCTACCTTCCAGGTGCACCTTGATGATGTCACAATGAGATCAGCATTGTGCTGCTTGCTACTTCCTCTTCCTGTGAACTGGAAGCCACATTCAGGTCTAATCTGTGTTTTGATTCTATTTCTAAGTTGGGCCAGTGTAAGTTATGGGATTTACCTTTGTTCTGAAGAATGAGCTGATTGTTGCAATGTTTTAAGACCAGGAGAGTGTTCTTTCGAGCAAGATATCACTTCTAAACTATCCTCTCTGAAATAATGTCTCTGTGAAATCGAGAGAAAGCTTATTGGATGACTTAGGGTGCCTTTCCTGCCAGTCTTTGTGGAAGTTAAACGAAGTTTATAAAAAAGTCTATATGGTGTTCAAAGTCCTATCCTTTCCACTTCTAATAGGAGGTGAGTATGACATTCCTGTACAGCTTTCTGTGTAGCACACATCTACCGGTTCCCACCTTCCATACTGATAATGTAAGTTCAACACCCACTCGGTACGTTTCATCTTCTAGTTCTCCTTTGAAACATAACATATTTTTTTTCCTTGTATTAATGGTAAACTGTACAATTCTGATATCCTAGAGGAAAAAGATACAACACAGAAGTGTTCTCTGCTAGATTAACTAATATATAGTTTACAAAATGGTATACTGTGTTTTAGTTATCTTTTTCATCATCCTATATTTACAATGCTGAATGTGTGATAATAAAGACTATAAATAAAGTATAATTTAAAAAAAACCCATACCCACGTCTAAAACCTGCATCTATTTTGCGCGAAGAGGTTGTAGGGACGTCTACCGCACGCCTAAGTACCGTTAATTGGCAATTACGTTTACCGGACGTCTAAAGCACACCTAAGTTAGACGTACTAATAGAGAATTTACCCCAGATTGTCTAAAATAGCCACAATTACTGTCTCTGTACTGAATAAAGGTCTAAAACCGGATTGAGTTTCACGTAAGAGAGAGAACTGATTAAGATATTCCATCAATTGGTGTGTACCAATCCCTCCGTGATTTTTACAATAAATGGAATGGATGCTACTGGTCTGTAGTTGGTTACTAGGGCTGAAGATTCTTTACTATTTTTTAGGATTGGGGTTATTATTATGTGATCGTTATTAGTGAGGAACTTCCCATTTTTTAGGTTATGGGCTAAGTATTGCAGCAACTATAGTTTAAATTCTAAAGGCGCCGCTTTCATAATTTCTGGGGGGCATGAGTCCAGAACGCAATAAGATTTAGAGTATTTGTTATATAGTTTGGTATAATTATTCCATTCTAAGTCTTGAAAGGAACTCCAGATCATGTCTGCTGGTATTTTATTTCCTTGTATGTTAGCTATTTGATGATCACTAGGGTCGTTTGTTGAACAGTTGTTTCTTAGGTTTTTAATTTTTGAATCAAAATACAGTGCTAAGTCATTCGCAGAGGATAATTTAGTGTTATGTACGGATATGGTGTAACGAGTGGTGCCAAATAAATTAGGGAATCAACAAGAGAAACAAGCGAGTGACATGGATGAAATAGTCAAACAGAGGCAGCAACGAAAAAGAATACAATGTCCAACAACAATAACACTTAGTACACCAATAAGACAAAGTAACATCACTGATGAGGCTGGCTCTGAGGCACTGTGGAATGAGACATTATGACATCACAATCTCAGCTCTGGAATGTTGCTCTCATTGAGGTTCCAGAATCTTGCTATTCTTTGAGATGCTGGAATGTTGCTACTCTTTGGGTTTTGGCCACCATGAGAACGGGCTACTGGGTTTGATGGATCTGTGGTCTGACCCAGTAAGGCTATTCTTATGTTCTTACAGCAGATGAACCTTAATGTAAAACCCCGCACCTAAATTAGGCGCAGATTCTCCAACGTCTATAATACTGCACACGAATCCTAAAAATGCCCTGACCCTCCTATGCCCCTGTCATGGCAATGCCCCCTTTTCAGATCCATGCAGAAAAATTTATCCACACATTTTTATAGAATAGTGACTATAAAGATGCATGCATAAATTCCAATTATTGCCAATTCACATCGATAATTGATTGTTAGCGTACAATTATCAACATAATTGGCTCATTAAACAGTTAAATTATATGCACAATTTGGAAACATGCCAAAGAATTAAAGGGATGGTATAAACTGTCATGCTTAAATGTTGGCACGTAGATGCCAACTTTATACTAGTATTCTACAATGGCCTTTTCAGACATAATTGTCAATAAGAACTTGTCCTCAGTGTGTAGCATCCTAGTGCCTACATTTTTGTGACCTCTTCAGAATTACCCCAAGCACATGCAGTCATTTATGCTTGCTTTTTCTGCCAATAGATCTTTCCTTGAAAAGTGTGTGAACATTTGAAAATGTAATTTACATGCATGCTCTTCTTCCTTCCCTGACATAAAAACATCTTCAGAAACACCTTTTATCAATCTGACTAAAAGCATATGCATTGTTGAATAATGTCTGAATTATTAGGCACATTAGAACGGCATGTTTTAGACAGTGGATTACTGTGGGTAAAATGCTTTTTACCTGCACAATTCTTTTTTTTTTTTTTTTAGTATTAACTTGCATGTCTTGTGAATAAAATATGAAGTTTGTGGAGGACAGTACAGGTCATTTGATTGACTGCATGAGTGTGTGATTACAGAATAGATAATTTTTTTAAAAAAACAGTTCCTGAGGTTCACTTCAATAACTGTGTGACCACTGAAAGGGCAGACCCTGCCTACTAAACAGAGAGGTGCCTTCATGAAGCTGGTACACAGGTATTTTAGTGGCATTGGCAGCTTGTAGGAGGATACGAGGACAGGTGGACAGTTGTCATGGTTTTGAAGAACCACAAGGTTTTGAAGAACAAAGTGGCTAGCCTGTGTAACTTTGTTATATATAGGCCCTCTTTTATTAAGGTGCGCTAACCGATTAGCACGCTCTAAACGCTAATGCGTGCATGTTAGTCTATGAATGCTTTAGCGTTTAGCGCGTGGCGCGCTAATTAGTTAGCGCACCTTATTAAAAGAGGGGGATAGTGTTAATTAAGTTCTGTTGCGCCTGGAATTGGCCAGATGGGGGTTAAGTGTAGTCCATTGTTTATAGAGGCAGGAATGAGGCCTGCGGGTGATGCTACCATGAACGTTTGTGGGAGAATTTTACAGTTTCGAAAGCTAATCATAAAATACAGTACATTAAGGGCTCCTTTTACGAAGGTGCGCTAGGGTTTTTAGCGCATGCACAAAATTACCGCGCACTATAGTGCGTGGTAGCCAAAAATCTACCGCCTGCTGAAAAGGAGGCAGTAGTGGCTAGCGTGCTTGGGAATTTAACGCAAGCTATTGCACACGTTAAGGCCCTAGCGCACCTTCATAAAAGGAGCCCTAAGTTAGTCCAATAAAAAAGGTATTATTTTTCTTCCTTTGTGTTTTTATTTTATTTCTACATATTACCACAGTGTACAGTATATTGAGATCCACTATGGCTGGATCATTACCACCTAGCTTACTGGCAGAGTGTGAAGACTAAAATTGATCTGTGTCATTGGCAAAATTAAGGGGGATGACCAAGGTGACTGAGAATGATTTGGTATGTGAAGTCTTTCTATTGGAATTGATGTTGTTTATTAATAAAGAAGCTGTGGCCTTGTCTTGCCACTGCATTTATACATTTGATTTTATTAGAATGGAAGGAGGGACAGTAAGTGTGAATGTCTCTGTTATGATTTTTATTTTTTCTGACAGGATGCAATAAGTAAAAGAAGGGCAACAAGTTTCATATGTGGATAGGGGTTCTGCCAGGTTCCCCTTTCACCAAATGTACAAAATGTTTTCTTTGGCACAAATTGGAAAATACAGTATATATCACATTTAATGGCATTTTTGAGGATGACAAGCTAATTATATGGGTTAATGGCAGAATAACATAACATAACATAACAATCAACTTATATACCTCAGAACCATGAAGTTCTATGTGGATAACAAAAGTTTATAATAATGTATACAAATGTTTTTGTTTTAATATTCTTTATTCATTTTTGAAACTTCAATTGTGTACAACAAATGATGCATTTGTATACATTATCATCATTACAGCACAATATACTTAATAAAAGAAAGATTAGACTTATTTTCTCCCATCCCCTTCCAATTTAAAAACATCTCATAAAAATACTTATAATCAACCCTTCTTTACTTCTTAACAAATGCCAAAACATACCCCGGATGTGCACATTTTCCACAATTATACAATTAGATTAATCTTTACAATATTTAGTTAATGGTTCCCACACTTCCATAAATTTTTTATAATAACCCTTCTGAATGGCCATAAACTTTTCCATTTTGAAGATATAACATAGGGATTCTCACCAGAATGAATAACTTAATCTATCCCAATTTTTCTAATTCTTTAAAATTAGCTGCATGGCAACTCCCGTCATTATAAACAAAAGTATATTATTTTTTGCCAAAATTTGACTTTTTGCCCTCATAGACGTTCCAAATAACATGGTATCATATGATAATGCAACTGGATTTTCTAATAAATTATTAACCTGATCCCAAATTGATCTCCAAAATTTTAGTATCAGAGGGCAATAGTATAATAAATGATCTAATGTCCAAACTTCCAGATGACAATGCCAACATCTATTAGATTTAGAACTATCTACTCTATGCAAACAAACTGGGATCCAATATACTCTATATAATTAAAAAAAAATCCATGTTTGTCTCATATCAGTGATGTCAGCACCCCTTAGGGGCAGACAGCACCACCACAAGAGAATGATGGGCTCATGGACTGCCTCCCTGGCTACTATTCTGCTGCTGAGCTTCAGCCCCAATTACGGCAGCCTCCCCAAGACCCCTTTTTCCCGGGTGGAGCAGGAAAAGCATATCGGGTGTCAGATCTGACAGCTGAAGAGGAGATGGAGAAGATCTGTATCTCAAAACAATCTCAATATTCCATCTTTAAAAATAATTGGCACTCGTCGCACATCCATTTTCTCTGTAACAGCCCCAACGATCTGGAATACTCTTCCTTTAGATTTAAAAATGGAAGAAAATTTAAAAAATTTTAAAAGTAAATTAAAGTGCTTTCTTTTTAAAGAAGCCTTTAATTGAATTTCTTAAATTCTGAGATATACCAGCTTTTATTATTTCATTTAACTTCCCAGTCCCTTTCGTGTTTTCCTTGAATGTTTCTCACATTTTTCTATATCAATTGTATTTCTCCCCCCCTTTCCTAATTGTGTTTTGGATCCTTCGGGTCCATAATTACCCTGTAAGTAATTCGTCGTCAATACTGAAAATTTTTTATATAGATATGTCATAACTGTTTATGTTGTTTTAATGTTATATAAAACTCTGTACAACGCTTTGAAGTATCGATAAAGCGTTTAATCAAAAACCTGAATAAACAATAGATGCAGACATTGTACATCTTAACCTCCAAGACCAAATACGTGGCCATTGAGATTCAGTAATTTAATGCTTTATTTCAATGCTCCAAATGTCACGCAGACCATTTTTTGGTTTCTTATACAAAAATCTAGATATTAATTTATACCACTCAAGTGGCTTGGTGTCCCAGGAAGTCTACCTGAAAACATAAGACCGATAAGCTATTTTGAACCACCAAATTTTTCCATTCAGGGAACCCTACCTGAATGGCCTAATGCAACTGCAACCATCTATAATTTTATGTTTTATTAAGACCAAATTTGTGTTGCAATTGTGAAAAATCAAGCAGCTTACCATCTGAAATAACATCATCTACAGTGCGTATTCCACCAATCATCAAATATTTCCAGATGACTTTAAATACGCAAATAGCTTTGAAGTCCCTTAGAGTTGGATCCGCTCCAGGTGGTGATGGTTATACTGTAGAGTTTTATAAATCATTTCAAAATTCCTTATTACCTCATTTATTAAATTTATATCAGACTCAACTGAATGAAGGTTGGATATCAGGTACTATGGCAGAATCTTTAACTGTTGTTTTACCTAAGCCAAATAAAGATCCTATGTTGGTTTCAAATTACAGGCCTATTTTCTTGATAAATGTGGATGCTAAACTGTTGGCTAAGTTATTGGCTTTACGCTTAGCTAAGGCTCTCCCTCATATTATAGGTATGCATCAAACAGGGTTTGTTGCTCAAAGGCATTCTTCAAATAACACTAGATTGGCTTTTCATATGTTAAATTTATCAAAAAAACACAAATGATCCAGCTTTCTCTGTGTCATTAGATGCAGAGAAGGCCTTTGATTGTGTGGAATGGACCTTCATGTATCAAGCAATGGAATGGTTTGGTACTGGTTCTGGATTCATACAAATGATTCAAACCTTGTATAGCTCTCCCTCTGCTAGATTATATATAAATAATACTTTCTCAGATCGTTTCTGTTTGAGGAGAAACAAGGGTGTCCGCTATCTTCTTTACTATTTTATATTGTTCTAGAACCCTTGCTATTGGCTATTCAACAAGCAAAGGAAATTCAAGGTATTCCTTATTCAGTTCGGGAATATAAAGTCTTTGTATATGCAGATGATATTTTGCTTCATTTGAGGAATCCTGAATCTACCATTCCAAGTCTGTTAGAGTTAAGTTAAAAATACAGAAAATTTTCTGGTTATAAAATAAACTGAAGTAAATCAGAGGTTCTTCCTTTGAACGTTCACTGTCAAAGGGATTATTTGGTTCATTCCCTTTTTTTTGGAAGAAAGAAGGGATTAAGTATTTAGGAATTTGGATTCATAACACTTTGGATGAGCCAATTAAAATTAACGAAAAAAAATTATTGTTGAAGGTCATGGAATTGTGTGAGCAGTGGAATCTTTTACATTTGTCTTGTTGGGGGAGAGTTCATACAGTTAAAATGATGATTTTGCCTGTAGTTTGTTACCAAATGGGAATGCTGCCAGTATATTTTCAGAGATCCTTTTATAAAAAGTTAAATAGTATTCTCACTAAATTTATTTGGCTGGGGAAAAAAGCAAGAATTGCTCTAGTATCTCTACAAAAACCAATTGCGGAGGGTGGGGTAAATTTTCCAAATTTCTATAGGTATCATCAAGCCTATATTATGCGGCAAGGTATGTATTGGATCCTCCCTGAGCTCACGGAAACTCTGCCTGATTGGTTATGGTTGGAATGGCAACTCCTGTCACCACTGAGATTATGTCATGTTATGAGTATCAAGATGTCTAGATTATATAAAGTAACAAAAAATAGGAGCACTTGTAATATATATAATGTGTATTTTAAAAACAAGGGAGAAAAAGACCTCAAAATACCCCAAGAATGTGATCAATAAGTCACAACTTTTTCGGAGTGGGTATCATCACTGGTCAAAAAACCTTGAACTTTTAATTTTTAAATCCAATTTTTTATAATGCTTTTGTGATTGATTATTCTTTAAATCATATTGTGATTATATAACAATTTTCTTCTTATGAATGAGCATAAATTGACTAGCAACCTTGTATGTTAAGTATTCACATAATATTCATCTTGTTTGAATGTAAAGTACTAATAAAGCACTTATCTCAATAACCCGACGGAGGCCCAGCCCGTTTCGCACTGATGGGCTTCTTCAGGGGTAGTGATAGGGCTTATTATTGTGCCAGTATAATGTTCAATGTTGCTTATAACTCATTCATAAAGCTGCTGCTCATTCTGCCTCTGTCGGGTTATTGAGATAAGTGCTTTATTAGTACTTCACATTCAAACAAGATGAATATTATGTGAATATTTAACATACAAGGTTGCTAGTCAATTTATGCTCATTCATAAGAAGAAAATTGTTATATAATCACAATATGATTTAAAGAATAATCAATCACAAAAGCATTATAAAAAATTGGATTTAAAAATTAAAAGTTCAAGGGTTTTTGACCAGTGATGATATCCACCCCGAAAAAGTTGTGACATTGATAACATTCTTGGGGTATTTTGAGGTCTTTTTCTCCCTTGTTTTTAAAAATACATATTATATATATTACAAGTGCTCCTATTTTTTGTTATTTTTGAAATTCGTTATTGGGTCACTTAATTCAGATTTTTCCATTATTTCATTCAGTTCATATTAGATTATATAAAGACAATATAATTTTATTAGATACATGGGAAACTATAAGATTTGTAGATAATTTAACACGTATTCCTATATATAAATCTACAGCTCAAACTATATGGTTGAACTCCAAGATTATACAATTGAATAAATTGAAAATTATGCAAGTTAAAGACTCACAGAATAGATTACTAAAGTATAATGTCCATAAACATATATCTTCAGGAAGGAAAGGGAATTTGGATTTTAGATTTATCACTTGCCTTTTCCAAACTCATTCTCAAGACAGGTTATATTCAGGTACATTATTTCCCTGCCTAATGAGGTTCATAGTTTAGGGCTATAAAGGATGAAGAGATTTGTGCATGATCACAAAGAACATCAGTGATGGAAGCAAGATTTGAATGTTGGCATCCCTAGTTCATAAACTGCTTCTAACCACTAGGCTATACTTTTAGAGACCACATTAAAAAAAATCTATGATGGTGCACCCCCTCAAAAATGTGCTCCCCCTTCCAACCTTTCACCCCTTCCCCCGGTAGCACAAAATGTATAAGAACATAAGAATAGCTTTACTGGATCAGACCAATGGTCCATGTAGCCCAGTATCCCATCTTCACGGAGGTCAATCCAAGTCACAAGCACCTGGCCAAAAACCTAAATAGTAGCAGTATGCCATGCCACTGATCCAGGGCAAGAAGTAGCTTCCCCCATGTCTGTCTCAACAACAGTTTATAGGATTTTCTTCCAGGAACTTGACCAAACCTTTTTTAAAACCAGCTACATTAACCGTTCTTACCACATCCTCTGGCAACGCATTCCAGAGCTTAACTCCTTATTTCCTCCTATTGGCTTTAAAAGTATTACTCTGTAACTTCATTGAGTGTCCCCTAGTCTTTGTAAATCTTGATGCAGTAAAAAATTGATCCACTTGTGCCCGTCCTACACCACTCATGATTTTGTAGATTTCAATCATATCTCCCCTCAGCCATCTCTTATCCAAAGAGCCCTAATCTCTTTAGTCTTTCCTCATATAAGAGGAGTTCCATCCCCTTTATCATCTTGGTCGCTCTTCTTAAACCTTTTCTAGTGCTGCTATATCTTTTATTAGATAAGGAGACCAGAACGGAATACAATACTCAAGGCGGGGTTGCACTATTGAGCAATGCAGAGGCATTATAAAATTCATAGTCTTGTTTACCATCCTTTTTCTAATAATTCCTAGCATCTTGCTTGCTTTCTTGGCCACCACCACACATTGGGCGGAAGATTTCAGAGTATTGTCCATGATGATACCCAGATCTTTTTCTTGAACGCTGACCCACAAGGTGGACCGTAGCATCCGGTAACTATGATTTGGATTATTCTTCCCAATATACATCACTTTGCATTTGTCCACATTAAATTTCATCTGCTATTCGGATGCCCAGTCTTCCAATTTCCTAAGGTCTTCCTACAGTTTTTCACAGTCAGCATGTGTTTTAACAACTTTGAATAGTTTAGTATCATCTGCAAATTTAATCACCTCATTCATAGTTCCAATTTCCAGATCATTTATAAATAAGTTCAATAGCACTAATCCCAGTACAGATTCCTCTGGCACACCACTATTTACCCTCCTCCATTGAGAAAAATGGCCATTTAACCCTACCCATTGTTTTCTGTCCAATAACCAGTTTTTAATCCACAATTCAACATTGCCTCCTATCCCATGACTCTTTAATTTTCTCAGGAGCCTCTCATGAGGAACTTTGTCAAAAGCTTTGTGGAAATCTAGACATACTACATCAACTGGCTCACCTTTATTCATATGTTTAATCACAGCTTCAAAGAAATCAAGCAAATTGGTGAGGCAAGACCTCCCTCGGATGAACCCATGATTAGTCTGTCTTATTAAATCATGTTTGTCTACATGTTCCACAATTTTATTTTTTATACTTGCAGTTCTGAATCCACCCCAAGAGTTCCTGATGCCCCTCCAGACTCCCACCTGGATTTCCAATTCCCCTTATGAACCTCTAACAGTTCCGAGCCCCACACCTTGATGTATGAGAAATCGGATTTACGTGCAAAATATCCTTTATAGAATGAACTCTATACAGATAAAAAATGAAGCTGTTGGAATGATTTTTGCTAAAATTGGCTTTCAAAATCAGCAGCTTGAGGAGTTATATATTTGACAGCAGCAAGTAAATGTACATATAACTCTTTCTGGAAATTAGTCCATAAAATAAACTATTTGTTTAAATTTTAGTTTTGGTAACGGATTATTTATTTATTCAATTTTCTTTACCGTTCTCCCTGGGGAGCTCAAAACGGTTACTTGAATTATTTCAGGGTATTCAAGCTTTTTCCCAGTCTGTCCTGGCGGGCTAACAAGCTAATGCACCTGTGGCAATAGAGGGATTGACTTACCCAAGGTCACAATGAGTAGTGTGGATTTGAACCCACAACCTCAGGGTGCTGAGGCTGTAGCTTTAATGTTCAGGAACTATCACCATTAGTTATCTTTGCATCTAATGTACTTTAATAACCAATCCTTTCCCGGTGGGTACTGGTTTTGATCAGTGGAAGATTCCTTCAGCTTCAGGCAGCAACCAGGTGCACCAGACTACAAAAATACCTATTGCCTAAAACATACAGTATTTCTACATATCAGGATTCAGCACTGGGGCTTCTTGTCTTTGGAGGGAAGTCTCACATATCATAATAGTGTGGAAACGGATAGTTTTGTTGACAAATTCTTAATTTTTACTACTTTGGCCAAAGAGCAAGGAACATCAACGGAATGGCTCTATTTACCAACTTGCCTTGTTGGAACCTGTCGTGTGGTTTCCACAGTATATTGATGAGTTGAGGAATTAATTATGTACAACAATCACCACAGAAGAAAATGGCAGCAGAGCAATCACTTACAGCAAATACTTAAAAAAAAAAATAAAAATAAAAAAATGTCTGTTATAATCACTGTCTACATTAGTTCTTAAGATGTTGTTGCAAACTGTCTTTGCAAAGCTAATGGAAAGGTACAAAAAACTATTTTTCTTTAATCATCTGCGGTATCTAAAACTGGTCTTTTGTTTCTTATAAGTTTCTCAACTTGCTGTTCTTTTTGATCAATTGTCATTATCTCCTAAAATAATGCCTTGTATGACTCCATTTGTTTCAATTGATAAGGCCATAGATCATGATAAGGTTTGGAGAATTGCCAAGCTATTACTATTACTGTTTCTACTTATCATTTGTCTAATACTATTAGACATACACATCGCTGCATAAAAACATGTAAGAGACAGCCCAGGCTCACTGACCCCCCTGTTTTACTAAGGTGCGCTAACCGATTAGCGTGCGCAAACTGATTGAGCGCGTGCTAAACGCTAATGTGTCCATTATATTCTATGTTCAGTACTTAAACAATAGGGAAATATGCAATGTTAATCTGTGATTCTGTTGATTGGCAAAATACTGATTATCACAGTTATTAAGGCTTTAAGTAAATGTAAATTTATAATTGTGATGTGCTCAGACCTTAAACCCATTAAATAGTGAAGTCACTACTTTGAGTTTAACAGGGGGACCATCATCGCACTCACTAGTCCCCGACCCCTCCCTCCATAGACATATTCAGATACTTGGTGGTACTTATCTGAATGGAGAGGTGTCTGTTGTCGAATTTGATCCTGTTAACTCTCGGTAGCGGCTGTGCTCTAACTCATAAAGTGCCTCTTAAAATCCTGAGGTGATTGTTAACTATATCTCTGTTTCATTTCCCGTCCCCCCGACTCGAGTTTCGCCTTCTTCGACGGGAGGGACACTGAAAGTTAAAATTTGAATTTTTACTATTTTTCAAAAATCTCTTATTCAATTGGTGTATATAAGCAAATATACCTAAATAATCCAAGCATATTAAGTCAATTCACAATCAAGTTGCTATAAAGTAAATAGAAATACCTGATATTGGCTCATTGAACCAGAGCTCGTTCAAAAATCTGCTGGCCATCTTGACGAACTCTGTTGCTACGGTGCATATTTATGGGATCCTGAAAACCGGAAGAGGGCGGTATCTAAAGACCCTGGATGACAACACCGTCAGGGACAAACTTTCTACAGTGCCAGCCACTCGATGTCAACATTTAAGCCTTTTTGGGTGCAGGGGTCTGCCAGTTGTAAATAAAAACGCTGTTCTATTTTGCACAGCGTTTTAGATATATCAACCTTCGGTGCTTGTGTATTTGAATTAGCACTGTGTATCTGAGATCTAACAGATCATGTGATTTCTCCATCCAATGGGATACCAGGGGGGCGGTTACTCTATTTCTTCTAATATTGCTCATGTGTTCTATGATTCGTGTTTTGATCATACGAATTGTTTGTCCTATGTATAGTTTGTTACAAGGACATTGTATACAGTAGATGACCTTTGTGGACTCACAGTCTGTCCCTGAGAGTAATTTAAAATTACGTCCGCCTGACCCTGGTATCTCAATGTGGTCTACATTTAATACTAACCGACAGACCCGGCATTTACCGCAAGGCTTATGTGGTAATTTATTTCCAATGTTATGATGGTACAAATTGTATTTTAGCTGTTCACCGAGGTTTTTTTGCTCTAGAGAACGCAAATTTAGGGTGATTTTGTAGTGACGTATGATACTGCAATATTGGCCCAGTACTGTTAATATAATGTGTATGATAGCATTATTTTTGTTACTGTGGAGGGAGGGGGTCGGGGACTAGTGAGTGCGATGATGGTCCCCCTGTTAAAACTCAAAGTAGTGGACTTCACTATTTAATGGGTTTAAGGTCTGAGCACATCACAATTATAAATTTACATTTACTTAAAGCCTAATAACTGTGATAATCAGTATTTTGCCATTATATTCTATGGACACGTTAGTGTTTAGCATGTGCTAAATCAGTTTGCGCACCTTAGTAAAAGAGGGGGCAGATGTTAAACAGGCAAATAAGCAATATTTATGTTACTGTGTTTGAATTTTAAGTTACTTTTTTTTTTAGTTTTGGATCCACAATGTCAGGGGTAGTTTTGGATCCACTATGTCAGGTTTTCAGGATTTCCCCAACAAATATGCATTGAAAGCAGTGCATGCACATAGATCTCATGCATATTCTTTGGGGAAATCCTGAAAACCCGACTGGAATACGGCTCTCGAGGACTGGAGTTCCCTACCCCTGCACTATGTTGTGCTGTGGTTCAGAGTGGGGCAATTAAATTTTAATAAACATAAATATGAGATTTGACAATTAGGTTCATGAACTCATCCTAGAAAAGGTGCTATATACCTCATTGCTGAATAACACTATGGTCACTTTCAAAGTACTTCTCCCCATGGTGAAGCTATGCACCGATGCCTGCACCTGGTCCACTTTTCAATAGCAATTTTGGAATCTCTTTTTTTAGAATGGGCCATCAGAGCTGTGTGCTATATTACCCTTGATGTCCTGAATGTCATCAAAATGTCTTCCATTCAATATTTCCTTTTAACTTTGGGTAAAGAAAAAAGTCATTGGGGGCCTGATCAGGTGAGTAGGGAGGGTGTTCCAATAGAGTTATTTGTTTACTGGCTAAAAGTCCCTCACAGACAGAGCTGGTGCTTTGTTGTGATGCAGGAGCCATGAGTTGGTGAAAAGATCAGGGCCTTTTCATTAACTTTTTCACACAGCCTTTACAACACTTCCAAATATTGAACTTCGGGCTCATTTTACTAAGGCACACTATGCATTTTAGCATGCACTAAATCTACACGCGCGCTAAATGCTAATGCACCCATTATAAGTCTATGGACGCATTAGCATTTAGTGTGAGCTAAAACGGTTAACGTGTCTTTGTAAAAGAGGTTAGTTAACTGTTTGTCCAGTTAGTACAAATTGATAATGAATATTCCCTCTGATATCAAAAAAAGGTTAACAACATTGTTTTGACTCTTGATTTGGACTGACAGAACTTTTTTGGTCATTGACTTCCATTGTGTACTTTGACGCTTTGTTTCAGGATTGTATTGGTACACTCATGTTACATCACCAGTGATAACATGGCCCAAAACATTGTCTTGCCTCTCCAAAAGGTCTTGGCAAATTTCGACTCTTCTTTGGTTTTGTTCATCGGTAAGCTCCTTTGGGACCATTTTTGTACACACCTTTCTCATGCCAAAATTTTCAGTTAAGATTTTCCTGTTTCTCTATCAATGTTTACTTGGTCTGCTCTGCTTCTCACCATCAACCAACAATTTTGACGCACAATTAAACAAATTTTTGTAATGTGTTCATCAGTTCTTCTCACTGCTGGCCGCCCAGACCTCTCTTCATCAAAGACACTTTCTCTCCCCCTCAGATAAATGTGTAATCCATTTGTACACTGCCATTTTCTTCATGGCATTATCCCCATGAGAAATTTAATGTTTGTTTGTTGCTCTAAATCAAGCTCAGACATTCTTGCGATGGCACACAAAAACATGCAACAACAATAATGAATGCCTTTCAGCAAGACACCGCCACAGGTCAACACGAACACAGCTGTGAGACACTGATATACCAAGGTTATGAAACCTTACCAAGCTGTTTGTACACTGCTGCCAACATAAGCGCATGGAGGCAAGTTTGGAAACGTAACTGTCAGACCTTGTATAATCATCATGAGTACTGGAATTTAATCCTGCTATTCCATAACTCATCATAACATGTTTTACTATATAATAGCATCAGACTACCTAAAGCTAATGTTTAATATTTAACACTCCAATGCAGTGTCCTTTGGAATTTCCTGCGAGTTAGCAGTCTCATTCACATGAAAGTAGGCTAACCACTAAACTAAGGTAAAACTAAACTTAACCTTAAGTTTATATACCACATCTTTTTTATAAGGATAGAGTTCGGCATAGTTTACAAGAGTTTTAACGAAAGGAAAATATAATAAGAATTGGTGATTATATAGAGAGCAGCAGAATTTACATTTTTGAAAATGAGCTCTTTAAAAAAAAAAAAAAAAACTCTAAGAGGAAAACATTGTAAAATGAGATAAATTTTCTGGCATTTTTACATCAAGTGCTTAACTTGATTTATTTTTAAAAAAAGTCTAATTTTATATTGCTGGGTTATCTCTGGTCTAATCTCCTTTTTAATTTTATTAATATTTTGTTAATCGAGTCGAGCCCTCCTGTTGGGGTGAATCGTTATAAAAAAATCAAAGATTAGATTAGATTATTTGATATTTTTAGTTTTTGTTTTTAAGGAACTTCTCCAAAATTGGCACTCGGCACTTGTTGCCTCCCACCCAACTCACCTTGCAAGTACTACACAGACACGCTGTTCTTTGACAATATATGGATTTATTAATGGCCGCAGACGTAAATGCCCTACTACAACATCATCTACAAACAGCAAATACCAACATAACAAACTTTAACCATGCACAATTTAGATACCAATGTATATCACCATATTTATTCACCTGAACATTTTATATATATCCCAGAGGCACAACATCATATTGCTGCATGTCAGTCCTTACACCCATCAACTGATCCGTGACCTGCCCAGCATCTCTGGCTTTCGTGGGAGAGCCGTTCAAGCCGCCCCAACTTCTCCCCATTCCATTCAAGGAACCTGATGGTTGTTGAAGTCATGTCACATGGCCTCCCAACTGTCCTCTTCCTCTCGGAGGAAGCTGGAGACCAGGCCGCAAGTGGGAAAAAACGCAGCTATGCCGACTCCAGACCTGAATCTCTGACCCAGCCACCCGCTGAAATGTGCCCAACGCAGGATGGCGGGGCCGGCAGGGAAGCGCCGCAATACTCCTGCTCAGCTGCACCACACCCCTGCTCCTCTGGTGCACGTCCCGCCGGCCTCTCCCACTGCTCACCTAACCAGCGGTGCCTGTCTCCCCTCCTTTGTCGGCCACACCCGCAAAGTGCAGGCTCACGGCAATCCTGGGAGACGGCGCTCTCACTTCCCAACCGGGCCAGTGTGCTGCACACCCCCTCCCCCCCACAGACAGCGCGCGGGAACAAAAACTTCCCCCGCTGCCTCTTATACTTCCTCACAGGTCACGGGCCTGATGGGCCACCGCGGGTGCGGACTGCTGGGCGCAATGGACCTCTGGTCTGACTCAGCAGAGGCAACTTCTTATGTTCTTATGTTCATGCTCTTCTCCCAGCGGCTCCTATCTCTTGGCAGGACTCTGCCCGGAATGAGCCGCGCCACGTTGACGTGGAAGCCGGCATGAGAAAAAGAAATTGACATGGTAATTGACAATACCAGCTTTCAGCCAATCAAAAAAAAAAAAAGAAAAAGCAAGCTGATTTAAGAGTTCAGCACCAGATCTTAGGATGCCTAGCAATACCTAAGTGGAAGCACCATCCAACGCCTAGAGATGCCTAACGATGCCTATGTTAAAAGATATAGAATCATTTAGGCACTATACTCAATATCTTCTTTAATACATACTGTAATCCTTGGATCTCAGTGATGTACCTCCGCTGCAATCAATACATCATTGCCTCTAAGAGGTGAACACATCAAATCTTCATCGATATATTAACTTTTTCCAAGTACTAATTTTCTTTTTTCTGATTTTTTATCAATAGTAAATTCTATAATTAAAGTGCAAAACATAGCTTTTAATTTTCAGTCAGTAAGGGGGCTCACTCCACCGACATGTCACATGTTTCTCTTTCACTGTTTCAAGGTCAATTACCCCCTAAAACATAAAATCCGAACTAAGTATTGTCTATTTTATATTCTAAATAATCATTAGTAAAACTATATTTAAATAATCTTATTTGAATACCTTTTACATAGTGTCACCACCACTTTCCTGCTCTGTTTCGACTCTTGAAAATGGTGGTGGCATTTATTAACTACAATTTAAAACACCATTTCAGAAAACAGCTGATTTTTCTCCCACCAATCACAATGTTCATTTCAAAGCAGTAGCATCCATTCAAATTCTGCATTCAGCCCATAGAGCATTACAGAGTTTAGTTTTGTTCTTTATAATTACGTTGTTTTTCATAGTTTCCACCCTCCCACCCTTCAATTACAGTATCAACTATTCTCCATTTTAAATCTACAGTCATATGATGTTTATCTATACAATGCTGAACCAGTGGGACTTGTAACACCTCATTCAATATTCTCAATTTATGCTCGTTCGGTCTTAGACAAATCCTGTGGCTGCAATGTCCCACGCATACCAGAGAGCACGGGCATATAATAACATAGATCACATTCTTACTATTGCATGTAGTGTTCATTCATGCTTCAATCTTTCTTCCCATCTGGGGATCAGTCCATATCCATCCTGTTATTTTGCTAGAGCACCATTGGCAATTACCACACTCATTATGAGAATATGCATAGTCCCTTGTCTCCCTTCTCTCATATCTTTGAGCAGAGAAGTATTCTCCCATGGTTCTAACCCTCTGGTAAGCTATCACTAGTATTTCATTGAAACATGGATAAAATTATAGAACATTCCAATGAGTCTGTATAATGGCCACCAGATGTTGAACCCCATTTACATAAGGCAATATACAGACCGACTGTAATTAATTCCCTTTGGGCATATCAAGCTCTCAGAAACATTTGCTTAATAGCTTTTTTCGGATATCCCCTCCTTAAGAATCTCTTAGGATGATCCTTCCCCTTCTCACGAAATTGTTCCAATGCAGTACAGATTTTTCTCAGTCTAATAAACTGGCTTATTGGCAGTTTAAACTTCAGACAGTATGGGTGATGACTAGAAAAACAAAGGAAACTATTATGTTCCACTTCTTTCCTATATAGAGTTGTACAGAACCCTCTTCCATTTTTATAGAGCAGTATATCCAAAAATTCAATATGTTCTCTATGGGGCTTATAATTAAAACTTAAAAATGTTCAAAAGCCAGTCAAAGTCGGCACTTGGATGCCCTAATAGCAAGGACGTCCAAATGCCGATAATCAAAACCAACTTTCTGGATATGCAGCAGACATGTTGTGAGATATGTTATGGGCAGAAACTGGACAGGCTTCAACCTGGACATACCCCAGCCATAATGAAAGCTTTTCTAGAGGGAACTTAGACGCTGGCAGTTAGACCTGTTTGAGTTGCGTCTAAGTTCCACAAAGGTGCCCAAACTGACAAGAAGTTCACTGGAGGATTTAAGGCATGACCCCCCCTTTACTCCCCCAGTGGTCATGATTCCCTCCCACCACCCAAAAAGGGACCCCCCACCCAAAAATAAATAAAACCCGTAGGCCTTCCTATCATGTGATTGTGGCAGAGGAATCCCCATCAGCTGAGCATCCCCCAGCATCCCCCTGATATCCCGGAACTCCTCGGATGTCCCCTGACATCTCCGCCCCCCCCCACACACACACACATCTTCCCAACATTCCTGGGCCCCCGTCCCACATCCCCAGACTCTCCATACCTTGGATGAGAAAATGGCAGGAGGGAAGCTCACTCACTCCTGCCTACAGGGCCATGTGCTGCAAATGATGATGTTCCCCCCTCTCAATGCATCTTGGGATGCAGTGGGAGAGGCTAGTCCCTGATAGTCCACTTAGTTTCCAATATTTAGATCTTTATGCTCTAGTCCAAGGTCAAATATATCTGAATATTGACTTAACCGGGCATTCACTAGCTAGCTTTAATAAAAACAGAAATTTAGTGCTGAATTATACAAGACCTAGCATTGAATTTCCAGTTTTAGTGTCAGTGGCAGACAAATAAACACTGTCCACCACTGGATGAATATCAGGGGTATGTTACTATGTGGATAATTTTCAAAAGAGATAAACGTCTCAAAAATGGCATAGAAGTGGCATTTGGATGTTTTTCTTGCTAAAACGTCCAAATCACTGTTTTCAAAACCTATATTTTAGACATCTGTCTAGGCTAGTTGTCTAAATTACAAGGAGACACGTTGAAGATATGTTTTGGGTGGGCTTAGGACTTGGATGTTTTGCAGTGATAATTGAACATTTAAGAAAATGTCCAGGACACCATTTAGATGTTTGGGGCTACCTGTTTTAAAAAGTAATAAGGGCTAAAGGTGCCCAAACTGACCAGATGGCCACTGGAGGGATTAGACATGCCTCCCCCTTACTCCACCAGTGGTCACAAACCTCCTCCCATCACACAAATATGTGAAAGAAACAGTACATATCAGTCTGTATTACAGCTTCAGACAACCATAGAGATATTTCAGCAGAGCAGAGGGGCACTCTAGAACAGGGTTCTCAAAGTCCCTCCTTGAGGGCCGCAATCCAGTTGAGTTTTCAGGATTTCCCCAATGAATATGCATGAGATCTATGTGCATGCACTGCTTTCAATGCATATTCATTGGGGAAATCTTGAAAACCCGACTGGATTGCGGCCCTCAAGGAGGGACTTTGAGATCCCTGCTCTAGAAGGTACTGCAGTTTATGTTTATTGAAAACTTCTATACTGCTACTAATGACTGGTTGAGTCAATTCAGAGTGGTTTATGTGAGCTTCTGTAAGGTGTTACAATACTTGAGCTTCTACAAAGAATTTTGAGGGTTGTCTATGATGGATTTTTCAATATTGTACTCACGTTTGGTCTTGGTGTGATGCATTTAGGCAGCATGGTGGTGTACATTTTACATTTTGTGAAGCCACATTAAAAAGTCTCATGTACACATCTCACCATAACCTGATTATATTGTATGGTGATCCCTTCAAAACCCATCCAAAACTTAGGCCCTGTTTTACTAAAGTACACTAACCGATTAGCGGGCGCTAATCGAATTAGCGCACACTAAACACTAATGCATGCATGTTAGTCTATGGACACATTAGCTTTTAGCGCACACTAATTCGATTAGCGTGCGCTAATCGCTTAACACATCTTAGTAAAATAGGGGGTTACTGTACCCTCCTCTACACTACAACAATAGCATTAAGCTCAAAAAAGTCTAGGAAAAGGTCTTTTTCTCTACTAGAATTTTGGATAATTTTTCCCCAAATGTCCAAAGTTGGACTTAGACATCCTATCAAAAAATGCCCCTCTATGTTACTACATATTTTATGTTTAGTGTGACTCGGGTTCGAGCCCTAGCGACTTGATGAGTTAAAGATCCAAAAAGAAGTTGGTCAAGTCCTATACTGCTTTTATTAGGAGAGTAGAAAGGAATGCCATAAAACATGGACAGGTGTCGAATGGCATGTAGTATATTGCTGCATTCTCAGGTATTAGAGTTTTTTTGTTATTATTTAACTTTAATCTCATTTATATTATGGTCGGCAAAGTATTTGCTGTTTTAATGTTGTGTCTTGGTTTGCATTTGTCTTTCATATTTTTAACAGTATTTTAATTATTCATTTTTTAATTTTAATATACTTTTTTATTACTATTTTTGTCATTATAAACCACTTTAAGGCATTTGTGGTCAGAAATATATTAAATTTATTAACTGATTGATGGAGGCAGCATATTCAAACCTCTCTTGCATATATTCATTGCAGATATCCCCAAAAAACAGATGAATTGGTGTGTCCTAAGTGCTGAATTGAGAACTTTTTCTTTAGCCCAGTATTTCCTTGCCTTTGAATACTTTGTTGAGAGCCTTCATTGAAGAATAACCAAGTGCTATTCTGTGAAGTATTTCTTCCCTGCTAGTTGCTTTGTTTTAAGAAAGAGCCCAGGAAATTGAAATCCTTTACAACTACTATTCTGTTGCCTTCAAGCTCAAAATCTTCATTCTTTTCTGTATTCATGATCTTTATCTTGTTTATGTTCAGTTCTTTTTTAAAAAAAACTTTATTTAGTTTTTAATGCCAACAAAAAGTGCAATACAATTCACATACAAATAATAATAATCAAATAAGCACTTATAAACAATCAGAATCTATACAAAAGATAAAAGCTCCCTCCCCCCACATTAGAGTTCTAAGATTCCAGAATATCCGGCATCGGGTCTCCTGAAGCAGACAACGAAACGGGGCCACGTTGGGACCCCTTAAACCGCATTTGAAAGATAAGTGAATACAGTGGTGGCAGTGTGTTTGCTAAATAAGAGAAGATACAATTTTCTACATGTGGAAGTACTCTAAGAACTTTAACTCCTTTCTTATATTAGAGTCTTGAAGTGTGAACTGGACTTATGAAGTTGCAATGACTGGAAGGCGAACTCTTTTTAGGGAGGTTTAGCAGCCTTCCCTCCAGAGTTTCATATTTCTGAGCTGTTTTATATAGTCACTTGGGTCACACTTTATAGACTAGTTTCTATTGAAGCCAGCTTTTTTGTTGTATTTAAAGCCTTTGTCTGGTTTCTTGTTTGTTTTTGACATTTTTAACTCTGATTTACTCATAAGGAAATGAGTTTATTACCAGAATCATGGCTACTGTTAAACATAGACACTGGTAACATAGGACAGGGTTTGGAAGGCCTACATTAATGATACCTATGTTTGATGTGAATCATGTCTACAGAGGCTCCTAAGGTAATTTCCAGCCACCCCATGCCTGCTTTGACCTTAGACGCCTCTGTAGATGCAAATCCAACACCCTTCTTGTAGGTGTCTATGGGCACCTATATTTTTAATGAAGTTTTAATTGGTTTTAAATGACACAATTACCACACCAATTAAACCAATTAAGTTAGGCAGCAGTAGGGCAGCAGTATCAGCTCCAATGACTCTTTTTATGTTTAGTTGTTGTTAGGTGCCATTAGCTTGATTTTGAGTCCCAGCAACTAGATGAATTACATATATAAAAAGAAATTAGTTTTGTGCTAATCTGGTAAGGTCCTCCAGTGGCATCCCCATTGTTGTTTTCAATATGGCCAGCCATCTGATTGCAGGTCACCCTCTTCACCTGGTTCCTTTGATCTTCCCAAACATGATGTCCTTCTCCAGTGATCTCTCTCTTCTGATGGTGTGACCAAAATAAGTTTCAAGTTTATTTAAAACTTGATTGACTCACTTATTGAAATTCTAAGCGATATACAAATAATTTAAAAATGGGGAACATAGATATAATTATGAATAACAGACATAATAAAATACATACCCAAAACAAAAAAACAGACTGACAAACTGAATCAAATGGGGAGAGGAGTAAGAACGACATTAGACTAGGATAGTAAATATAAATGGTAAAAACAACTTGGAGGGGGGTGTCCAAATTATGAAATATTAGAAGTTAAAAGTAAAGATACAGTAGATGAGGAATCACTATAAGACATTCATAACTTCATCATTTGGGCTTCGATTGACATAGTTGGTTTGACCTCTTCCAGAATCGATTTGTTAGTTCTTCTGGTGGTCCACATCATGCATAAAATCCTTCTCCAACACCAAAGCTCAAATGAATCAAACTTCTTTCTGTCTTGTTTCCATAGTGTCCAGCTTTCACATCCATACTTGACTACTCAGAAAATGAGTGCGTGGACAAATCTGATCTTTGTTTAGCGTGTTATTTCCTTGCCTTTGAATACTTTGTTGAGAGCCTTCATTGAAGAATAACCAAGTGCTATTCTGTGAAGTATTTCTTCCCTGCTAGTTGCTTTGTTTTAAGAAAGAGCCCAGGAAATTGAAATCCTTTACAACTACTATTCTGTTGCCTTCAAGCTCAAAATCTTCATTCTTTTCTGTGTTCATGATCTTTATCTTGTTTATGTTCAGTTCTTTTTTTAAAAAAAACTTTATTTAGTTTTTAATGCCAACAAAAAGTGCAATACAATTCACATACAAATAATAATAATCAAATAAGCACTTATAAACAATCAGAATCTATACAAAAGATAAAAGCTCCCTCCCCCCACCTGTCATTACCATCAGGAATAATACCAAAACAAAACATATACCCCCCTCCCACTCTCTCCCCTTATGTTCAGTTCTAATCCCATGTTACGACTTTCACCTTTGACTTTTCTCAGTAGATATAGCATATCTTCTTTGCTGCTTGTGATGAGCGTTGTATTATCTGCATAGCACATGTAATTTTATTTTGGCCACCAACTTTGAAACCAATGCTGTCTTCTTCCAAATCTGCTTTCTGAAGATGGTTTTTCACCATAAAGGTTGAACAGGTAAGGTGACAAGATACATCCTTGCCTGATACCATGTCATATTGGAAACCAATCAGTGTTGCCATATCCTGTTCTCACACTAGCTTCTTTATCAGGCTTTTTATCAGCTGAGGGACTTTTGGTATTCTTTGCTCTTCTCTAATATCCATCTAACATTGGCCCTGATGTCTCTTGTTCTTTGACCTTTTCTGAAACTGGCTTGAATTTTGGGTATCTCTTGCTCAACGTATGATTGTAGCCTTTGTTGTATTATTTTCAGCAATATTTTGCTGCATGTGGAATTAATGCAATCGTTCTGTAGTTGTTACAGTCCTTCGTATCACCTTTCTTCGGTATAGGTATGAACAGTGATCTTCTCCAGTTGGTTGGCCATGTTTTTTTCCTTTCAAATCTGTTGACACAGTCGAGTGAGGGCCATGATAGAACCTTCTGAGCCTTTAATTAATTCAATTAGAATACCATCGATTCCAGGTGACTTATTTTTCAGTAAAGCTTTAATTGCTGCTATGACTTTTAAAATATCTGGTTCTTCTTCAGCATTAGTTTTCAGTTCAATTTCTCTAATGTTATCCTCATTGCCTTTTTTGTATAAATTTTCCATATACTGTATTCTTTCCATCTCTCTGGAATGCTTTCTGGATCTTTTAATATCATTCCATTGCAATCATTAAGCATCCACAATTGAGGTTGAATTTTTGGCTACAATCTCTTAATATCTTGATACGCTAACCTGGTTTTTCCATTTACATGTTCCAATTAAATTTTCTGACAAATAGCCTTGAGATATCATTCTTTTTCTTGCTGAACTTGATGTTTAAATACTCAGCTCCTTTGTGATACTTTCTCTTTTTCTTCTGCTACTTTGCTGGTTTCTTCTGAGATCCAATATGATTTCTTGGCTTTCTTTCTCTCGTGGAGTGTTTGTTTAGCTTCATCACTAATTATGGTTTTGATATCATTCCATAATTCTTTGAGATCTCTATCTCCTGTATCAAGAAAGACAAATCTGTTGTCCAATAGTCTGACAAATCTTCAGGCGTACTTCCTACTTTTGCATTGAAGTCTCCCATAATGATCAGTGGATCTTGTTTCAGCATTTGATCTATTACATTTTGACGTTGTTCATAGAACAATTCTACATCCTCATCTTCTGCATCTGTTGTTAGAGCATATACTTGGATCAAGGTGACATTGATTGGCTTTCCCTGTAGATGGAATTACAATGACTATCACTGATAACATTATACTTTAGTACCATATTTGAAAGCCTATTATTAAGGATGAGTGCCACATCATTTTTCCTATTTCATGACCAGAGTAGTAGATTCAAAGCGCATTTGATTGAAAATGTCCATTTGAGTTCACTGATCCCTATCAAATCAATTTTGTTTTTCTCCATTTGATCTTTAACAATTTCCAATTTTCCTTGATTCATGCTTCATATATTCCATATTCCCATGTTAAGAATATTTTTACAGCTTCTGAGCTCCCTTTTCTGTCTAGCAACATCAGCACCAGGACATCCTGGTGGCTTTGATCCATCAGCTTCACAAAGACTGGGCACACTCTGGATGACAGCTATTCCCTAGTAGCATAATGAGTGCCTTCTGACTTAGGAGACCATCTTCCAGTACTGTACGTTGATTCTTTATGTCTTATCATTATCATCAATGTTTCTTGGCAGAATACAGAAGTAGATTGTAGGGCCTTTCTTTTGCACAGTATAAATTCAAAGTTGTCACCATTGTCGCCTCAAACGCAATCCTCCACATCCAACACTGTCTGTCTGTTGCTGCCCAGATGGGTGGTACATCATTAGTCTGACATCTTCTCTTTCCTCTGCCCGCCTTGGACAAGCCATGTACCATGACTGGATCATGTTTGGTTAGCTGAAAATATTTTCTTCTCCAAATTTATTTACAATTACTTTGAAAGGACTTATGCTAAGATGGTTGCTTGTTTTAGGCCTTTGCTACACGCTGCCATCTGCCCCCTCACCACTATGTTCTTTTAAAGGAATGCAAGGCAGTGTTAAAATGACAGCCATGCCAAGAAAGTGGCCTCAAGTACTGCAGATAAATCAATCCATCAAAAAAAAAAAAAAGAAAAGAAAAACAATTCTGCCATGAAACTTAATCACTAAAGGTCATGTCGGGGAGTGAGAAACAGATTAAATTAGCATAGTATTAGATATGGAAAATGATTTCTGTCAAAATCATCTTTACCACAATTATAATATGTTAATTACGTATTTCATTAAGGAAGCTGATTATGGTTCACAGATGAAATCATGCAGACGAAGACACCTGGAAGGAAGCACTAGAGCTTGAAGGCTTCTCTATCTCTCACATACACTCACTCACACACACACACATTACATTTCTCTCAGTCTCACACTCACATTTAGAAAATAGTTTAATAGATTTAAACATGAATACGAGTTAGTGTTCTTCAGAGCATATGAAATCTATGCAGGGGTAAAATAAGCACTTACCTGACTCGTATAAATTCTTCTTTTTCTATTTTAACTCTTTCTCTTGCCATCATTTGTACTTTAATCTATTATCTCTCTCTGACTCTCATAATTTTATATCACTTTCTCTCAGTCTCTTTCTCACTTCTATTTCTTTCCTCCCAGTTAACTGTTACCTTTTCCTTTTTCACTCACTCCCTTTCTCTCTCGTTTTCCTGTTTTTCTCTTAACCTCGTTAACTTTTTTAAATCTTTATCTTTCAGTTGTCTACATTTCTTATATTGGTCTATTGTTTTCACTTTAAAAGCAATTTGTCCCTAATTCTATAAAAAGCACTGAAAGTTGCATGCAGAAGTTTGGATGTGTAACCAATTTGTGCATGCATTTTAATTGAATAACAAGGTAATTAGCATCAATCATTGGCATTTCAACATGCAATCATTGGTACTAATTACAATTAATTATAAATTATGCAGGGTTTGTGCCTAAATATTATGTGTGAGTCAAAATTGGAGGTGTGGAAATAGGTGGGTCATAGGCAGATCCTGTAAGTTATTTGCATAGTTATAGAATAAGGGCATCTTGGCCCGAATTCTGCAAAGTATGTCCCGATTGTAGGCAGCTGTAGGTGTCCTACAGATGTTTAATCAGCCAATTGAGAGGCACGTTTTCTAAATAAATGCTCCCCAGGCAGGCCACCTATATTGAAGGCACCTCCGGGAGCCTAGGGAGGCCTGCAAGCCCACCTAAGCTTGACTAAGGCTAGGCGGTAGCCTTAGGCGAACCTAGGCGGCCCTATGCATCTCCCTAGTAGAGTAGGAGACGCTTACAATGTAGGCCAGCAAAATGCTGGACTACATGGTAAGTAGATGCAGCCGCTATACTTAATCATGGCAAAGGATCTCCCTGCCGCAATTAGTATATCGGTCGCAGCTATGACCACCAGCTTCCCCTCCCCCTACCCGACGATCACAGCAAGAAGGTGCCCCACCCCTCTGGCCAAAAGACCCTCCACGATCACTGGCAGGATGGTGCTCAAGCCTTCCTGCCAGTAGGCCCTGCCCCCGAAGATCACCAGCAGGAAGGTGCCCAACTGGAGCCAGGTCAGGTTTTCAGGATATCCACAATGAATATGTATGAGATGGATTTGCATGCACTGCCTCCTTGAGATGCAAATCTATCTCATGCATATTTATTGTGGATATCCTGAAAACCTGACCTGGCTCCGGCTCTCGAGGACCGGAATTGCCTACCCCTGTTCTAGCGTGTCAAACGCAGATGAAATATCCAAAATTACCAGCAAATAGGACCTGTCCTTATCAAATCCAGCTTTAACTATATCTTAAAGAGAGATCAACAATGATTTTGTAACATGACTTGTACAAAAGCTGAATTGGTTTGGGTCTAGAATACTATGTTCTTCTAAAAAAAAAATCAGTTGTTTATAGACCACCTTCTCCACAACTTTTCCCCAAAAAAGGAAGAGAAGAGATTGGTAAATAATTATTCACATATTTTGTATTCAAGAACTTGTCCTTAAGTACTTGTCTACTGCAGAAACGTAATCCACATTATGGGGTACATTCAGGTTGTCAAGAGTCGTTAATATTGCTTTCTGTATATACTGTTTGAAAATTTTTAGCAAGGTCGTGGGCTTTTTCTATAATTACCCTCATAGGCATCAGAATGAGGGAGGCCACAGAGGCCATGACTCCTCAAAAAATTTTGGTCGCCATGGCAGCATGCCACATAGTGTCAAACAGCAGGCCTGCCTTGGAACCCATCATTCTACTTTGGGAGCAGGCCTGTTCATGGATGCTGCGTAGTTGCTGCCTGAAGATTTAAAACTATAGTGCAGGGAGGAGGTGGATGGGAGACTTTGGAGCTGCTGAGAGCTTGTGCGCTAGGGCAGAGCATCCTGGGACCACAAACAAAGCAGTGTTCTGCTGCCTATTATTGCCCTTTAAATCTGGAAAGATTTGCCACCAGTGATTAGCTTGAAAACTGACTTACTGATTTTTTTAATTATTTATTTCATTTTATTTAAAAAAATACTTATATCCTGCATATCACAATATCTATTAGGTTTACAAAATATATATACATAAATTAAAACAAACATGTCAACAATAAAACTTAAATATTTTTTTTACAAAATTAAAACAAAACCAGACTTCATAACACCTACCACAAAAATATCTCTTACTACATCTCCAAAAGTCTCCTTAAACAAAAAAGCTTTCAATATCTTATGGAAGGATAAAAACAATGGAATTAGATGAATACTGTCAGGAAGTGTATTCCACATTTGTGGACCTACTACACTAAAAACCCTTGAACGAATTGTGGATTTGGCAATAGCTCTCAAAGAGGGAACTCCCAACAAACATTGTAATTCCGAGTGCAATGTACGAGCAGGTATATATGTACTATTAAATCTGAAATTTCATTTGACAACAACTGCAGAATGGCTTTGAACACCAATATCAAGATCTTAAACTGAATCTGTCAAGAAACTGGAAGCCAGTGCAACTTGGCCAACAATGGAGTTACATGTTCTCTGTGAGAGATTCTGCCAATCATTCTCGCCGCCACATTCAGTGCAACCTGCAATGCTTTCAATGCCTTCTTCGGCAGCACACAGAATAAAGCATTATAGTAATTCATAACTTGTCGTAAGTTCCCTGGAGAGAGCAACCTACGCAACCTCAGTACTAAATGAATCTTAAAAACGATTGTTCGTACTTCCAATTTGATATGCCTTCAAAAGGACAAAAAAGAGTCCAACAGCACCCCTAAATGGTAGGAGCCTCTTGAAACCCAACAGTAGATAACCACAAGATTTTAGTTTTCAAAATATTGCACTGTAATTTATTCTGGCTCATCCAGACCACAATTGCATTTAAGTGAGAGGACAATAGTTGAAAGCCCCTGGTATAATCATCAGGGACCTCCCAAAAAGAAATTGTAAATCATCCGCATATTAGCAGACTCATAAATAACTTTTCAATTGGGGCCATGAACAAATTAAATAGCATGGCTGATAGCGAGGAACCCAGAGAAAGGAAAATGGTAAAATCAGAGGACATAATTTGAGTTTGAGGGGTGGTAGATTCAAAGGCAATGTTATGAAGTTCTACTTTACGGAGAGGGTGGTGGATGCCTGGAATGCGCTCCCAAGAGAGGTGGTGGAGAGTAAAACTGACTGAGTTCAAAGAAGCGTGGGATGAACACAGAGGATCTAGAATCAGAAAATAATATTAAATATTGAACTAAGGCCAGTACTGGGCAGACTTGCACGGTCTGTGTCTGTGTATGGCCGTTTGGTGGGGGATGGGCCGGGGAGGTCTTCAGTGGCTGGGAGGGTGTAAATGGGCTGAAGTAGGTTTTAACGGAGATTTCGGCACTTGAAACCCAAGCACATTACTGGATAGAGCTTTGGATTCTTGCCCAGAAATAGCTAAGAAAAAAATTAAAAAATTTAAATTGAATCAGGTTGGGCAGACTGGATGGACCATTTGGGTCTTTATCTGCTGTCATCTACTATGTTACTATGTTACTATATGAAGAACCTCACCGCCTGCATCTTTTTGATAAGGGTGGAAATCTGAACTCCCAAGAAGTACTCTCGATGGTGAATTGGATTGAGAAAGAGTAAAAGATAATATTGATGACACATTCAGCACTATTGTATTGTTTGAACTGTTTTGGTTTAACTTGTAGGGAAAGCCACACATATCATTCAGGCAGCTCATTGCGCACCATGGAAGTGTTTTCTATTTTTCCATTCCTTTTATCCACTCATCAACCCTTTTTGCCTTGCCCATCCTTCCTCTCTACCCTTACCACTCATACCCAACTTGCTTGCAAGGATTAAAATAGAAATTAAATTAACTTGTTGCATTGTTAAAAAAAATATACAACATATTTGTTTTCCTTTTTGGGTGTAGCCCAATTTTAAATAGTGTGATGTCCATTGTCTTGCATATTATTATTATTGTTTTATGTTATTGCATATGTTGCTCATAATCTATTTAGATACAGTAAGGCAGGATGTGATATTGTGAGTGGGCATGGACTAGAGTCCTCACAAACACAGTCAGTCCCTTACTAATGTGATTCAAATGGAAAACATATAGAAACCTGTTCTCACAGGCTATTAATTTAGCATTGCACATAAAGCAGTTTCTAGTTCAGTAGCAAACAAACCAAAAGGGTCTAGTTCCTACCATATCACAGAAGAATTCCAGTATGCACAGTTACAAAATAATAGTACTTTAGATGTGATAAGTAGTAGGAGTAGTTTGCATTTGCACTTGATAGCTTTGTGTGTGGCTTTTGCCAGTTTTATTCACCCATCTGTAACAGAATGCATACATACACACACACACACACACACATAAAACTGATGATACTCCTGGAAATGTTTGATGCTATGTCAGTCAAACATAATTACTTCATTGTAATATTTTCAAGTGAGTGAGACTACATGAACTTTTCTCTGCCCTTCTGCTGATGGATTTTGCCAGCCAGAGTAATCATTGGTGGAATTAAACATAATTGTCAAAGTCTTGGTTACATGAGAGAGACTGTCTCATGCAACTGTCCTCTCACTTTCCAGTAGTCATTACTTTGATAATTAATCTGTCATTTGTCTATATTACATTTTGAAAAGAGTAAATGGAAGAAAGACTTATTTCTGATTAATTTACCACACAGTTTAAAATCCCAGGAAAGGGTGAAAGAAATGTCAAATTTAGTACTTTCTGTGATATATATATTTTTTGCATAAAGACTCTAGCAGAGCATGTTGCTGAAAGCATCGTCAGAGGATCTCCATCATTTTAAAGGTCTTGCCCTTATTAGGCAGTTTTACCATTCCTTATCATAGTTAGATTTTAACAACTACAAGGAAAAGCAACACTCTTTATAAAAGCATTGACCAAAGCAAAAAATACAAAACATTCTTGTCCCCTCAAAAAGTTCCACGCAGATCACAAATGTATAATCCCATACAACGTACCACATGGATTTTATTCATGCCATTACAAACGAAGAAAAAGCTTTTCAGCTGCTCCATTAATGACTTTCCTATTGCATGATATTTGGAAACTTGCTGTTCATGACCTTTATTTTAACAGGTCAGCCTAACTGAATAAAAATGTGCCTATTTAAATCTGTATCTTCTAGTCAGTAGTGAAGTATTTCATATGAACGAATGACATCCCTACCCAAAATTGTAAGACTTTTAAGAAATAACTGGAAAACGGTAGACATGCAGACTTTTAGCACAATTATAACAGAGACAATAATTATTGAAGTTAGAGCATTTAGGAGGGTCTTTTATTATTGATTTGCTCATGATATCTGCAATAGATCCCATTTTATTCCTATAGTCCCTGCCGCAAATAACATATACTATTATTTAGTAAAATACCCCTTTAAAAAGCTTGCCTCTTCACCCAGGCCTTTAATAGAGGAGATAATTAACTTGGTAGTCACACACACACATAAGGAGTGATACAAGCTGCAGATACTATAGCAGGACTTGCTTATCCATTACTACCCTAGCTAAGATAATATTAAAGAACCTGTCTGACCTCATGTGTAACTTTCTTTAAATGAGTTCCCTATTTTCTTATTCCTGTTACTCTGTCTTATCTATCTATATTTTCCATCTTTGCTTACACTTTATGCTGTCAAAAAGAGGTTAGCTTTCATAAACTACTAAAGATTGCAGAATGAAGAAGACAGGAAAAATATTCTGGAAAAGTTAAGAGAGGCTGGTCAAGTAGCCAGAAAAGCAAAGATGCAAATGGAAGAAAAAATAGCTGACATGGTAAAACAGGGGGACAAGACATTTTTTTAGATATATTAATGACTAGTCTTTAAGCCCGTTACATTAACAGGTGCTAGAATAGATGTGTGTGTGTTTGTCTTTCTTTCTTTCTCTCTCTCTCCTTGGACGCTGTCTGTCTTTTTTTCTTTGTCTATCTCTCCTTGGTCGCTGTCTGTCTGTCTTTTTTTCTTTGTCTATCTCTCCTTGGCCGCTGTCTGTCTGTCTTCAAAGCGGGCTGCTTTGAAGATGAGCAGCAGCTGCGGCAGCGGTTCGTGCCCGTGGGCCAGAAGAGAGCAGGAAGCCGGGTTTGGGAGCAATACAGGCAGGCAGGGGACCAGGGCGAGAGGGAAAGGGGGCTGCTTTGGGGGAGGGGTGTGCTGGGGGTAGACAGCAATCATGCTTTGCTCTGGGAGGGAACACATCCTTCTCTATCTCCTTATCTCAAGAAAGACCAACATTTATTAATTGTTCCCTCTCTCAAAAAAAATTAACACACAGCGGCAATTCATCTTTTCTGTCATAGCCCTCCAAACATGGAATTCCCTTCCTATTCATTTAAGGGAAGAACGTAACCTAGACAGATTCAAGAGCAAGTTAAAATGCTTTCTTTTTAAAGATGCATTTGACTTCCATAAAGCTAGATTAGGAGCCTCAATTGAATCCTATTTCCCAACTTATTTGAAGCCCACCGCTCTCACCCTTCCTATTGTTTTTTCCCCTACTTGTCTTATTTACTATCAACAATTTGTATTTCTTTCCCCATTTCTTCCTTTTGTTTAATGTTTTGTCAGTTTAGTCTTATTCGTTTGTTTTGTTTCCCCCAGAAATTTGTAATTTTATTATTTTTTTGTACATCGCTTAGAATTTTGAATAAGCGATTAATCAAATTTTTAATAAACTTGAAACTTGATATAATGGCGCTAGAAAAGGTTCAAAGAAGAGCGACCAAGATAGTAAAGGGGATGGAACTCCTCTCGTATGAGGAAAGACTAATATGGTTAGGGTTCTCCAGCTTGGAAAAGAGACGGCTGAGGGGAAATATGATTGAAGTCTACAAAATCCTGAGTGGAGTAGAACGGATACAAATGGATCAATTTTTCACTCTGTCGAACATTACAAAGACTAGGGGACACTTGATGAAGTTACAGGGAAATACTTTTAAAACCAATTGGAGGAAATTTTTTTTCACTCAGAGAATAGTAAAGCTCTGGAACACGTTACCAGAGGATGTGGTAAGAGTGGATAGAGTAGCTAGTTTTAAGAAAGGTTTAGACAAATTCCTGGAGGAAAAGTCCATAGTCTGTTATTGAGAAAGACACAGGGGAAGCCACTGCATGCCCTGTATCGGTAGCATGGAATATTGCTACACCTTGGGTTTTGTCCAGGTACTAGTGACCTGGATTGACCACCGTGTGAACGGGGTACTGGGCTTGATGGACCATTGGTTTGACCCAGTAAGGCTATTCTTATGTTCACCTTTTAACCATGCCGGCTCTCGTTTTCTCTTCTGTCTACCTTTGTTAATACATCTGATCTGAGATTCCATGATGGTATTTTTAAATAATACCCATACCTGGATTTCAGTTCTAAGCTTTGTCACTGACCCTTTTAGTTTCTTTTTAACTATTTTCCTAATTTTATTGTAGTTTCCCTTTCAAAAATTAAATACTGTGACAGTAGATTACTTTAGTGACTCCAGATATCAGCTCAATTTTTGATCACATTGAAATAGCTAATGAGTTTCAATTTTTTTAATAAAAAACTATACACCATGGAACTCACCGGTAAAAATATTGATTTTTTCTTTATAAATACTATCACTCACCCTACCTTATCTGAATCAGAATGTTCAAATTTAGACAACCCCATCACCCAAGATTAGCTTCTGTCTGCCCTGAATGATATGGCTTCGAAGAAGGCCCCAGGCCCGGATGGTTTAACGTCTGAATTTCATAAATCCTTTTCCTCAGACATTCTACCTCATTTCCTGGATTTTCTAAATCATGTTATAGGGTCCGGTCAAATTTCAGGTTCTTTCACAGAAGCCACGATAATTGTAATACCTAAGCCTGGTAAGGACCCACAATATGTACAGAACTATAGACCTCTTTCCCTAATCAACACTGATGCCAAAATATATGCCAAATTATTTGCCTCTCGATTACAATCTGTCATAAAGACATTAATATCTCCAGAACAGTCCGGCTTTATTAATGGCAAACAATCTTTCAACAATACTAGATTGTTCTCTAATGTTATCAATCATCTCCAACTGTCCGATCAAAAAGTAGCTGCCATCGGTTTAGATGCCGAAAAAGCATTTGATCGTGTGGAATGGCCTTTTTTATTTCATATTCTCCATTGGTTTGGTCTCGCTCCTGGTTTTATCAACATGATCAGAGTTCTTTACACCTCTCCTTCTACCAGACTTAATATCAATGGCATTATGTCAACCACTTTTAGCCCTTCTCGGGGCACCATACAGGGTTGTCCCCTGTCCCCACTATTGTTCAATCTTGCATTAGAGCCCTTACTTCTGGCTATTCATCAATAAAAGGCTTTCAAATTGGTGATATGGAAACTAAATTCTCAGCTTATGCTGACAACATTCTGTTGTTTATAATGCCGGACTCCATATCGCCCCTGCTTTCATCTATTGCTCAATATTCCCAGTTTTTGGGCTATAAATTGAACACTAATAAGATCAAAATCATGGCTTTCAATTGCCCTGAATTACGGCATGAAGTAGGCGATTTAGATTTCATCTAGACTAATAATAAGCTCAAATATTTAGGAGTGTATTTTGGTATCACACTGGATTATACCATAAATTACAACATTGATTATATAACTACTATGGTTAAAGATCTCGTCAGTCGATGGTCCCCACTTCATTTGTCTTGGTGGGGGCGTCTAGAATCTATTAAAATGATAATCTCTCCCAAAATTAACTACATTCTCAATATGCTTCCTTTTCTTTTTCCAAAATTCTTTTACACATCCCTTGATTCCTTACTTACATGGTTCCTTTGGAATAACAAACAACCTCGCATTGCCCTCTCAAAACTTAAGGCGTACAAGTCCTTAGGGGGAGTTAATTTTCCTTGCTACTACCAGTATCACATCTCCTTCTTCCTATGTCAATGTTCTTTCTGGCAAATGACTCTAAAAGATGCTGATTTACCCTGCTGGTTATTGATTGAACAAGCCAAAAATGGTGCACAACTTCTTCAGTACATTGTTTGTAGGGAAATTCCTTCCTCCTTTAAGTCGGACATCCTATTGTCTTCTGCTAAATCTGCATTTACTTTTGTAGAGAACCTAATGGAATTTAAATGGTCCTCCTCCCTACTCATTCCCATCTGGGGTAATCTGATGATAAAAATACAGAACTCTACAATTTCTTGGCCTATATCTGGACAATTGGGCACATTGTTAGACATGGCTGTTGAATGAAGTTCATAGAGATAGTCACTCTTTATAATCTTCCTCTTAGCCAACAATTTAGATGGCTGCAACTTACACATTGTCTGAAGAAAGTATACGCTGACTTATCTTCTCTGAGGGAATATCCCGACTTACTGGACTTTCACACCAAACTTTCTACATTACATTCCAAAGGTATTGCCTCCACCTGGTATAGACTCATACAATTAAAGAAATTTGTGGTTCAATCTGTCTTCTCCTCCAAATGGTTTGAAGTTTTACAACACACCTCAGACATTGTCACCTGGACAAATATATGGTTACATTTCTTCAAATCTCTTAAGTCAGCTTCTTTACTTCAATCACTATATTATCTATTACATAGAGCTACTTGGACGCCTGTCCTTTCTAATAAAATTAACACTAGTATGTCTCCCACTTGTTGGTCCTGTACTGTTCATCTTGGTACTCTGGACCATTTGCTTTTCCACTGTCCTCTGCTTCATACTTATTGGAGCCGAGTCTAGTACACGATTTCTGAGATTTTTTCTCTTAACAAACTCATTGACTTCTCTCTTGTACTGTTTGGTGATCCTGAAAGTTCCTATCTATGTGATTATTCTGAGGCTCAGCTCTTCCGTATTTTGACCGCGCTGGCTCTTCAGAATATCCTTTACAATTGGAAAAACCTGGCCAATGTGGAATATACTGTATGGTGGAACTCTGTGTGCTTAACTGCCAAATATGAAAAAATTAATGCTGAATGATGTAACACATATCATACTTATAGTTGTATTTGGACTCCATTAGAGAAATACTTTGCCAATGATTCTGCATTATAATTTTGTATACAGTTATGTTCCTTACATGATACTGTATAGACTGATATGAGTTGCTCTATATTGTTTTACTAATTTTGTTTGACAGTGCTCTTGTGTGACATTCTTTGTCTATTGTTACTCTTTACACTGTTTGAAAACAAATAAAACTTATTGAACTAAAAAAAAAATCACTGTTTCCCAACAGACCCAACACAGTTAACTCCTGTATTATGCTGCATTCCATTAAGGACCAAATCTAAAATAGCTCTTGTCAGTTCCTGGGTCAGTTGCTCCATGATGTAACAATTAATATTAGTTTTGCAGGCACTTTTGGTGTTATGCAATGCAAAAACAACTTAGGAACCATTTGCAGCAAAGACAGGACCCTTGAGCAAGGTTTAGATTGCCGAAACACGGCCCTTGTTGGGTCTAGGTTCTAGTGCTTGTTTGTTTATTTTTTACAATTTGAAATAAAGTATTTTATATTTTAAAACTCCTGAGTCCAAGGACTGGCTCCATTTGGTGTACTTTGTGGACATTCCTGTCCAGAATTGTTCACATTCCTTGGATCCGTGTGGAAATTAATTAGTTAATAAGCCTTTGATAATAATTGCATCTGGCGTGTTTTACTAATGGATCAATTTTTCAGCGAATGGACATAATAAACTTGTTACATATATCCTCCTTTGACTGTTTTGGGGAGAGTCTATTGTCCCATCCCTACTGTGTCTTTTCGCTTTGCTGATCTTATGGGTTTGTTCTGCTGTGGACTGCTTTCTGGATGTGTTTCACCAATATAACATCCCTCTTTGCACTTTTTGCATTGAATGATATACACCACAGTAGCTTTTAAATGTAATAATAATGTTTTTTTATGCCATCATATTTGATTAGCTCAGGTTTCCTCTGACACTGACCTGTAATCAAGCTCTCTGTGTCAGTTATTTTCAACAGTGAGACAATAGCTGACTCCATAAATACGTCATTGATAAGAATGAAAGATCACTTTTAATCATTGAATCATTGTTAACGTCATTTATGTGGATAAAACAATATCAATATTAAGATACAAATAACATTTGTAATGTAGTTCATTTGACACAAACTTGGTTGGTTTTCCACTTTAGGATTCTTTTGTTGCTGAGCTGTGAAGATGAGATGAGACTTTAAAACAAATGCTTTTTTTTTTTTTTTTCTTTTCTACTGATTCCAAAATGATTTTAGGATGGTTTCTTCATTCCTTTCTAGAAAGAGTTTCTCTGTTTGCAAGACATATGCATCCTGATTAGCACAAGCTTATGGGCTGCACATGCACATGTTAAAAAAAAAAAACAACAACACCTCCCAGCAGTTGACCTGTTAAATGAATCTATATTAGGATGCAGTAAATAAAAAGGCTATGAGTTTTTGGTTAATGAGAACTGACTGGTATTTATAAGCCAGGTTCTTGTGAACTCCCTCCCTTCTTCCTACATTGCTAGCTTGTTATCTGTTCACAGTGGACAATGCAAGAGCACATCTATCTTCCCTACCCCTCCCCAAATCCAAGATCAAAGGCTGCATTTGTAAAGCAAATAGTTGGAGAGCTACAGCCGGGTTTGATGAAAACCCACTCCAGGCCTCTTGGGAGATATTACCTTCCTCATTATTCTACTGATTGGCCTTATTTCATCCAAGGATTACTGCACATTCTCCTGATGGCTGATGAGCAGCTTCATGAATATACAAAATAATCCGGCGGCACTGGGCCAGCACTGATTATTATTGTGAAACTCAGAGGAGCTGCTCTAAATGAGCTGCTGGAGCCTATGGAACTCCTCTTCCCCATTTTCCATCTGATTTTACCACAAGGACCCTTATTAGGCTATTTTTCACAAGTCTGTAAGAGAAAGGCGAGGAGAGAGAGAGGGAAGTACAATTGCATCTGGTTAAAAATGATCAGGGGATTCTGGGTACCAGATGTTTTTTGCTTAATATCGCAAAATGGCTTTGATTAGATTATACTAAGCATCTACTAACTACAGTTAAGCTGTGTTATGAAGAAACCTGAGAGATTTTTTTTTTTTTTACGGTACGATTGTGGGTGTGTTCCCTTTGTAAAGTGGCTGTTTGTGTGGTGCCAGGCTGAAAGGAGAAATGCTAATCCAATTTTTGTGAACTGAATATCAGTCCAGAAATAATCTGACTTTATATTGGGTTCCAGCTATCCCTTTGGCCAAAGACCTTGGCTGAGGTGCTAATGAAACAGCAGTAATGAGTTTATTATTAGTCTCAGTCTGGCAGACAGCTTTGATACAAAATATATCTGATAGGTCCAATCTTTTTCTGAAGGATTTAGACCCAATGTTGAAGTGGTACAGTACTTCAGACCCCTCCCCCCTCCCCATTTCATACTTACATGTATAGCATCCTGAAACAGAATACCAGAAAGTCTGATGAACTCCAACTGCACCTCTAGAATATCTACAAATCTTTACTTTTGTTTCAGAAAAGTAAGCGGGTATATTTCATATAGATATCAACTATAGCTCCACAACCAATCAAGGCACATGATTTACAGCATTGGCAATTTAATATCCGATAAATGGGAGCACTGTAATTGTCATTTATGGTTGGGTGCACTTGTTTTTAGTGATTGTGAACTACTGAACTTCGTTATGCTATAAATGTCGTATCCTGCATTTTGCATGTCAAAGGAAATAATAAATGACGAAAATTAATGACTCCCTGATCTTTCCTACCACTTAAAGCACACCACTGTTCAGTCAGGTATGGGATATGTGCAGCACACAAAAGAAGTCAGCAATCTATCCTCCCTCTTTTCTCTTTCACGCAGCCCCCCCTGTCTTAAACAAGACATAGCTATCAGGAGAAGGGCCAGCTTGCGGCCATTATTGGGAAGAATATTTAAGCCACACACACGCACATCCATCTGTTGCTTACAGATCTGTTTTGAAAATGAAGAAGCTTACTTTCCCCTGATTTGAACAGCTGATGTTTTTAAAATATGCCTTTTGTTTTTCTCCTTGCTTGACATCTACATCTCATGGCCCTTTAGCTCAAACAATAAAAGTCAAGCAACACTAGAGACAGGGCTGCCAGTCTGCAGTCTCTTCTCCCTCTCATACATCCTTTTCCTCTCTCTTAGCTATATGTTGATGAAAGAACCAGTGCTACGTGCTAAATAAGACTTCTGCTCTGAGCCAGTCCAGCACAGTAATTTAATGAATCTACATTTCATGACTGAAGTGATAAGAATGAAACATTAAAAAAAAAAGAAAAGGTAGACACACCAAAAAAAGAGAACCCTGATGGAACATTAAGTGAATGTAGTGTATCACATTATCTTTGCTTCTGCACATCCAAAAAGCTCAATGAACTAAAACATTGCATTAAGCCAGGAAGAAAACTAAAAATTAAATTGGCTTGGAGAGATCTAGTGTAGTGGTTTATGCACTAGGAAAGCAGTAAATTTGCCCATTTAATCTCATTCTCTTTACCTTTGATATGCACAGTTAAAAAGAAGAACACATGGGAGAAAAGTCAAGAGGAAAGGGCATAACGGAGAGTGGTGTGCTAATGTGGTTTACCTTTTTTAATGCAAGAAAATATATGATTGCTGCAGTAATAATTGAGATTTGAATTATATAATTGAACTCCTGGTCTGTCTTCAGTTTTGGTAGACAAAGTGCCATAGTGAAATATGACCAGGTCTATTACAGACATGACCCAGTAGGGAAGACATATTCAGAAATGTAATACTGCCTTCCAAATCAATAAATAAAGACAAGCATTTCATACACTAATGCATATATATATGACCATTATAAATTAGTTCCTTGCCAGCAAATACACTTCCTAGTACAAGTGCCATTAGTTAAAGTTGTCTATTTAATGCACACTTAGTATATTTTCTCATCCAAAACTGTATAATTAGACAACATCCATTTTTAAAAACTAAAGTAGATGCCAAAAATGCAATACATAAAGCATGAAGTTTTACAAATTTACATCTTCAAAAGTTATGTGTGGGTTCAGATAGAAAAAAACAACAACAACATTGCAAATAGGTCACTATATTATAATGGTCTGGCTTAATCTATGTACACTTCCAATGTGGGTTGGAGCTGACTATAAGTTAATGCACTCATTCAGTTCAATGAATGGCTATTTGGCAGAAGGGTATATTAACTGGATGGCTGGTCAAGTGTCTTAATAAGGTTCAGAGTTCAATTACTAGCTTTGACTGCTAAACACTGGCCTGATCAATTCAAAGGTTTGGGGTGGGGGAGAGAGGTGTATTTAGGGGGACTGTATTGTCTCTTAACATAGTATATATTTGACATAGCTGCTTACTGAATCACAATCTGTTTGAAATATGCAGGGCCTATAAAACAAACCAGTAAAAAGCTGAGACCCTCTTTTATTAAGCCATGGTAGAGGTTTCTACCACGGCCCAGAGCACTAAATGCTCCGATGCTACTCTGATGCTCATAGCATTCTTATGAGTGTCAGAGCCTTTAGCGCCCCAGGCCACAGTAGAAACTCTACTGTGGCTTAGTAAAAGAGGGCCTTAATGAATCAGACTCCATAGCATTTAATTTGCCACATTTTAAATTAAAAAAAATTAACACATACACACCCCTTTTACAAAACCGCAAAAGTGTTTTTTTAGCACTGGCTACCGTGCTGAATGCTCTGCGCTGCTCCCGACATGTACAGAGTTCCTATGAATAGTGCAGAGCATTCAGCGCACCAACCTGCACTAAAAACCGCTTCCACGGTTTTTGTAGAAGGGGGCTAAGCTCAAGACAGCCTGTTTTGCACATCCTTGCATCGTCAACCCTTAAGACTGTTGACATTCCTTCTTCAGTCTTACGACTATTTCTGATAACTTGCTCATTTGAGCAAGTTATCAGAAATAGAGTTTCTGTTTTCATTAGGCTATAGTACAGTGCCTCTCAAACTGTGTGCCATGGGACAGTGGTGTGCCCTGAAAAGATTCTGGGTGTGCCCTAAGAGATTCCAGAATTTTTACTTTATTTTTAAAAATTCCCTTCATAAGTATACACTAGAATAGATGACATGTATGTCACGTACACAAGAGTCTGTCAATGTTAAGAGCGTCTGCATGCGTAAGGATACAATGCCCAGACAAGCACCATTCTTTGATGTGATTGGTCCTTGAAAACTAACAGCAAGTAATTTTAACTTTATTTTTTTATGCAATAGTTATCCTAACTTGAGCAACAAAGCAATCAAGGCTTTGTTACAGTTTGGATCTTCTTATCTTTGTGAACTTGGATTTTCAGCTGTAACAGAAATTAAATCGGGAAAAAAAAAAAAAAGAGAACGACTGCAGATGGTAGATAATGAAATTTGTGTTTGCTTGTTGACTATCAAGCCACGTTTTGAGTTAATTTGCACTCAAGAATAAGCTCATCCAACGCATTGATAAGCAATTCTATTCAATCTACTTTGGTTACAATTACCAATACATAACTTAAAGAACTTTAAATAAATAACTCTCAAATTTAATTTTCTGTTAGTTTTGCAATTTTATTTCAATTATGATGTGCCGCAAAAAAACATTTGCTCCAGTTATGGCCTCTTTTACAAAGCCGCGCTAGCGGCTGCGCTAACGGCCCTGAAGCCCATAGAAATTTAAAGGACTTCAGGGCTGTTGCCGCGTGGCAGCTGCTAGCGTGGCTTTGTAAAAGAGGTCATTAGTGTGTCTGAGCTAAAAAAAGGTTTGAAAGACACTACTATAGTAGATAGCTAATCTTTTTTAAATCATTTTTTATTTTTTTTACCATTTTCCTTTTTAAGCTTTTAATATAACACTTATCTACCATGAGGCAAAAAAGCAGAATACAGGAAATATGCAACAATGCAGTCAAGTAAGAGATAACAAAAGGATATTTAAGGAGGGCATTTTTAAAGACATTTTCAATTGTATACTGATGTTTTACTTGTAGAAAAGTGTTAATTCAAAACTGCCCTCCCTGTGTATAGGTAAACGTATATGTTCTGTTCATCAGTGGGGGAGGGGGAGGGGTGATTTTTATAACTAGTCACCCATTGGAGTCTATTCTACAAAAGGAGAGAGACACCTAGTTTTCCTTTATAGAATACTAGCTCAACAGCAAAAATATATACTGTACTTTAAATTTAGGCATGGCACTTATGATCATCTAAGCACTGAACATACACACAAACCTTACAGTGCTCTTTAAGTTACAGATTCATAATAAAAAAAAATAAAGATGTTCATAACCCGTCATAAGTGAGCACTTGAACATCCTAATTGTCAAGACGTCCAAGTGCAGAATTTTGAAACCATCTTTCTGGATGTCTTGCAAGGCATTCTAGCCACTGTGCATCCAAAGGTCAAGGGGAGGTGTGGGAGGTGTGTAATTGGTTTTGGGTGTGCTTAGGCTTGGACGCCCTGCACCTATAACCAACCTTTTTTCAAGATATCCTGGTTAGAACTTAGACCTATTTTAAAAGTGTCTAAGTGCCTAAAAGGTACCCAAAGTGATCAGATGACCACTGGAGGGATTAAAAAATAACACCCCCATACACTTCCCCAGTAGACCTCCTTCTACTCCCCTCCCCCTCCCCCCCAAAAAAAGATTGAAACCGTACATACTTGTCTCTAGAACATAAGCATCTGGTATGGGAAAGATTAGTAGAGCATCACACGGGTGTCTTAAGTAGCCTGGTGAATAAGCTAATGAGCCATAGAGAGGAAGACCCATGCCTATAAGGCTGTCTAACCACTACATTTATAGTAGAAAGTGTGAGTTAACCCAAATGCACCGAAACCCTACTATACTACCATATAGATACCACCTGCAACCATAAGGGCTATTGGGGTGGGTTGTTGCAGTAGGTTTGGGGAAAGTTTTGGAGGGCTCATCATAAATTATAAGAGGGTTATAGCAGTGCCCTCTAAAGTGTCCCACTTCTCTGTTGGCCAGTCCATTACAATGCTGGCCCCTCCCATGCCAAAATGGTCTAGATTTGGACATTTTCAATTTGGATATTTCTGTGATCGAAAATAAGGAATAAAGTTAGGCGTCCTAAGGTTGGATGTCCTGACGGTCATAACGTCCAAGCTGATGATTAAAAAAAAAAAAATTGGGGCTTTCAGTGGTTTCAAAAATGAATATTTCTACACCCCCCGATTTTGGATGTCTTGCAGGAACTGTCCAAGTCAAACTTAGGGCTCCATTTACTAAGCCGCGTTAGGGCATTAATGCGCAGAATAATGCACGCTAAATTGCCACATGCACTAGACCTTAACGCCAGCATTGAGCTGGCATTAGTTTTTCCGCGTAGCGTGCAGTAATTTCCTGCATGCGCTAAAAACACTAGGGCATCTTAGTAAAAGGAGCCCTTAGACTCCCTTTTCAAAGATGGCCCTCCACATATACAGTATACCTACCTGTAAAATATGTGCTATGTAAGATACATGTTAATTTAAAGAATAACAGGCAGAATATTGGCATATACAGTCACGTGCATAATTGGTGCATTGTCGTTTGTATATACTGTAAAGAACTGTCATATAACCTACCCCTTGTTCTATAAAGTTAAGCACCTAAAAGCTGACAACACAGCGGTGTTCTATGGCACTCATTTTCAAAAGATAAAAATGTCTCAAAAGCTGGCAGATGGAATATTTTCAATCAAAACATCTAAAGCAAGATTTTATAAAAAAGCAGAATTGGTGTGATTTTACTGAGTGTCTCCAAATAGCAAGGGGGCGTATTAGAGGCATGTTTTGGATGAGATCTATGTAGGATTTGGGTGAGCTTACAGTCTGGATGTTTTCCTGTGATACAGTAATGGAACATAAAAAAAGGTCAAAGTATCTTGTTTTAAAGCTAAAAAAAGCTTCTTTGTTTTTTATCTTGACCATACAACATCTGAAAGTTTTAGAAGTAAAACTTTATAACAGCATACAAATCTTGTTCAAATAAAATGAGGTAATTAAAGTTTCGTTGACGTAGAAAAATTATTTATTTTAACTTGTTCTTCTTGAGCTCATTTCCAAAAAAGATAAACATCCCAAAAGTGGCATAAAGGGGCAGATAGAAATTTCTAATCTAATCTTTCATTTGGGAGTTGCACATACCTATACAGGCTCAAGGCGACAGATCAAGGATGAAGGTGAAAGTAGTAGGGGAAGGGGGCATGGAGAAGCAAGAGGAGATACCTAGAAGTAGGGGGTGCTATATATAAACTAAAACAGTTAATGGTCAAAGAGGTGAGTCTACAGGTTTTTTTTCTGAATATGGTGTAGTTTGTCTCTTTCTTGATAGTTTCTGGTAGGTCATTCCAGGTTTTTACACCCAGATAAGTTAGCATAGAGTAGAAAATTTGCTTGTAGTGGAGGTATTTTGTGGATGGCAGGTTTAGTTGGATTCTGTTAAGGAGTCTTTTTGCTGTCGACCAAACAGTAGAGGATAGTTGGATTAGAGGGGTGCTGAGTTTCCATATAGAATCTGGTGTAGGATACATAACAATTTGAAAATTATTTGGGATGATATTGGGAGCCAATGTAGTTGCCTGATGAAGGTTGTGATTGAATCAAATTACTTTAATTTGTAGATTAGTCTAACGGCTATGTTCTGGATGAGTTGCAGTTTGTGGATAAGAGTAGTATTGATGCCAACATAACATAACATTATACTTATAGACCGCGTTACCCAAAAAGTTCTATGCGGTTTACAAAAGATTATAAACATTAAACATAATCATAGGTAGGCAGAGTTGCAATAGTCTAGTTGAGGAAGGACATCATCTGGACAATCAGAGCAAAGTGGTGTGGGTAGAAGTATGATCTTGTGAGTCGCAGTTGACGCATAGTATAGATGGTCTTTTTCCGAAGGTTAGATATTTATGGTTCCATTGTGAGATTGTCGTCTAAGATGCAGCCTAGTACCTTGGTGGATTTTTCCATTATGAGAGTGATGCCAGAGGAAAGAGTGAGGTTAGATATGACATTCTGTTATGCAGTGTGAAAACCAATGGCTTTGGTCTTAGTGGTGTTCAGTTTCAGCTTGTTGTTCATTGCCCAGGTTTGAATTTTATCTATATTGTTTGAGATTTTTTTCGGCAATATTAGGATAGCTATTGCTTATGGGGATGAGGAGGAGGATGTCGTTGGCATAAGATAGTACAGTTTTGTCTTCCATTTTGATGTGTCCCAGCGAGGTCATGAATAAATTGAATAGGATTGGGGATAGAGGGGAGCCTTGTGGGATGCCACAGAATGCCTTCCAAGGGTTGGAGTATGATTCTTGCCTTTTGACCAAGTATTCACGATTTTGTAGGAAGTCGGCAAACCATTTCAGTACAGTCCCTGTTATTCCAATTTCCGAGAGTTTGGTTAGGATTAATTGGTGGTTCGCTGCTTTTGTACTGACTGAAATTAGCATTTAGCTGAAATTCCGAAAACACTGAAAAGTAGACAAGCTACAAAAATATGTGAACATCCCCCTCCCCTTCACATCTCCACATCTCACCTATTTAGACAGACACACAGAATAACCATTCACACAAACTGTCTTCTCTCTCATTCATCAAAAGAAGCAGTTCTGTAACACATCTCTCTAAGGGCTAGATTCACTAACCCTCCGATCCGAGTGCGATCCATTTCCGTTTGCATGCAGGCCGACAAATTCACTAAAGGCCTGTATGCAAATGGAGATGATCGCTAAAGCCCTGACAGTAGTAGTCTGAGACTGTTTCTCCTGTCACTGCTGTCAGAGCTTCTGTTGCTAGCTTTTTTAATTTTTTTTCATCAGGCAGATATTTTGTGTGTTTTACACATGCAAAATATCTACCCGATTAAAAAAAAAATTAAAAATTCCCCTCCCAACAAGTGCCCCAAACACCCCTCCTTCCCCGAACCCCACAAAAGTTTGCCCTGCCGCTGCTACAGTTTAAAAATCACCACCCCTGACTGACCCACCACACCACCCACCTGAAAGGCCCACCGCTCCACCCACCTGACTGGCCCATGAGGCCCGAACCAGTACTCCCTATTTCAAAGTTGGGATCAGGAGGGGTGCTCGGTCTCTCCTGCTCCGTAGACCGACCAACCCCCCCTGGCTGGGCCGGGCCCGACCTGGCACCCCATATCTCAAAGTTGGAAGCAGGAGGGGTACTCAGTCCCTCCTGCTCTTTAGGCCTCCCGCGAAGTCTTCGGGGAGCAGGAGGAACCACAAAGTCCTCCTGCTCCTGCCCCTCCTCATGACGCACTGCCAATGTGGGCCTTAGGCCTCGCCTCATTGCATCATGTGATGCATGGGGAGGAGCCTAGGCCCTGATTGGCTCAGGCTCCTACCTTGGGAGGGGCCTGGGGTACTTAAGCCAATCAGGGCCTTAGGCTCCTCTCCATGCATCACATGATGCAACAGAGTGCGGCCTAAGGCCCACATTGGCAGTGCATCATGAGGAGGGGCAGGAGTAGGAGGACTTTGGAGTTCCTGCTGCTCCCCAAAGACTTCGCGGGAGGCCTAAAGAGCAGGAGGGACTGAGCACCCCTCCTGCTCCCAACTTTTATGTACCGGAGAGGGAGTGTTAGGGTGGGCAGCCACACCTTAAAAAAAAAAAACTTTTTCCTTCACACGGGCTGGCTCCCCTTCTCCCCCTTTCCAGGCAATCTTGCTGCCCACGCTCTCCTGCTCTCCTCCGCCTTCTGTGCAGTGCGAGCTCGCGGGTTTAAAGTGGGGCTTCACTGCGGTTTGTAGCCCCACTTTAAACCTGCAGGCTCGCACTGCAGGGAAGGTGGCAGAGAGTAGGAGCTCAGGGCAGAAAGCAGGGCTGGAAGATCAGGGCAAGCGGGCAGGAGACACGGGGCAGAGCAGGGCTTCTATGGAGCTGGAGAGTCGGAAAGACATTTTCGACTGGTTTCCAGCAGTTACTTCTTGGGTTGATCGGCCAGCCTAGTTGGATTGGGAAATTTGTTTAGTGAATCACATGCAGTTCCCCTGATTTGTATGCGCAGATCAGAATTGGATCACAAAACAGGTTAGTGAATACTGCAGGAGGGAAATCGGGTCGCAAAGGGCTCGCAAACCGATCAAATCTAACCCTAAGCACTGTATCTTTGTAATATTAAGCCTATTCCTATAAAATATACTTTTTATGCACCACCTGGCTATTGTTTCATAATTCTACTTCCCACTGCCTCTTTGAGGGCAGAACCCAGTAATAAAAAAAATAGACTAGAAAATACAGAAACACAAAACATTACACTAAGAAATGTGCCTTTGGCTGGCACCACCCAAATAGGTAGCCCTGGAGTCGTTGGCAAGTGGGCAGAGCTTCCCATGCTTCTCTCCTGCCTTGTGGTTCCATTGCAGACACTCCTGGGTAGACCAGAGCTGCCCTGAAGAACTTAATCGGGGATTCTGGCAGCCCTGGTGATGTCAGCAGGGGGAAGATATTTGGCTCCCACACCTCTCTCCTGCCTCATGGTCCCATTAGAGCAGCGCCCAGGTGCCCTGAAGAACAGTTATCTCTCTCAGTCCTTTACACATCTGTCACTGTGGGTAGGGCTTAGTTCTGCATAGTCTGCGTCCTGAAACTAGCTCACCCAGGAGATGATGATGCAGGTAGTGAAGAGGGTAAGACTCCACAGCAGGTCAGATGTTAAAAGGAAAGAATAATTACCTCTCTTAGTTCAGTTGGCACAGAAGGACTGACTGCTTTAAGCAGGTTTGAGAGGAAAATTAAAGCCTTCCAAACAATTGAGAAACAAACGACTGTACTTTACACTTATGTGTGAATTTTTCTGTGGAGACTTGATACTGAGGGGGTTGATTGCAGATTTTAGTTTCATAGAAAATAATCTTAAAATAGTTATGTAGTTAAAATAAATTTCAATTCAAAGATAGCAGTTATGCACTTTGTACCTTCTGGTTCTGATATCTTTTGATGGTCCAGTTAATTTAATTTAATTCTTATATACCGCTAATAACCGTGAGGTTTCTAAGTGGTTTACAAAAATTATGCATTAAAGATACAATAAATAAAAACTAAATAAATAAGATAGGTACTTGTAAATTCCCTAACTGTCCCAAAGGCTCACAATCTAACTAAAGTACCTGAAGAAACAGTATGAAAAATAAAAATAAAAAGACAGAGGTAGAGATAGAGATAGAAATGAAATATTCCAACAAGTAATGAATAAATAATTTAAAGATAGAATTAAAATAATAATGAAAGTAAACAAAATAGAGATAAAAAATAAGCATAGAGAGAAACAGAAACACACTCCAAAAAGCATCAAGATCTTTGACTTCTAATTATTATGATCATTAAATCTTAGATCTTAAATGCCTTTCCAGAATACATCATATCCCTATCCCTCTCCATACCCACCTCCATCTCCACCCCAATTCACTTCAACCACCATTCCCATTCTATTCTTTAACTGCGGTCAACCCCAGTTCCGATGGCTATCATCTGGGTCCCGAGTTTCCTCCAAGAACAGGCGACATCTCTGGCAAGGTAATCTCCACCGCTGCCGCACATGATGCGAGATCCTCAGAGGTAGACCCTTCGGAATGGGGGAGGAGTGAAGATGGTGTCGGGTACCCTGCTGGAACGGGCTCCCGAACCGACCGTTGGTCTGAGCGTCGGACTGCAGCTCTCCTCTGTCAGCTCTCCCCTGCTGGAATGGGGGAGGGGTGTAGATGATGCTAGGTGCCCTGCTGGAAAGGGCTCCCAATCTGGCCACTAGTGAAACTGGCAGTTGGTGCCGAGCACCGTCAGCGCTACTCCTCCTGTAGTTCTCTCCCCTGCTGGAACGGGGAGGGGTGTAGATGATGCTAGGTGCCCTGCTGGAAAGGGCTCCCGATCTGGCCACTAGTGAAACTGGCAGTTGGTGCCGAGCACCGTCAGCGCTGCTCCTCCTGTAGTTCTCTCCCCTGCTGGAACGGGGGAGGGTAGTAGATGATGCTAGGTGTCCTGCTGGAAAGGGCTCCCGATCTGGCCACTAGTGAAACTGGCAGTTAGGCAGGCTGTTATAGGCTTTTCTTTTGTTGTCCAGGAGTAGGGTCAGATGCAGTGCTAATCACAGGACATGAGAAGAATTGTTTGTAATATGAAGAGAAGATACATTTTTCTTTCTCCAGACAAAATAAATGGAAGTTTGAAATAAAACTGAGGACTAGTGCCTTGACACAGACTGAACAAAAGTCTGTAAAAGTTTAAGTTCTAAATAAACAAAAAGTGTAATGTTTGAGTTACAGAAGCCTAATGGAAACAGAGCCAATGAACAATCAAGTTCCAAAACAAATGTAGTAATCAGAGTGGTTCTTGGAGTAATGAGTTCCAAAGAAGTTTCCAAAAGTTCTGTTAAATTCAAAACATCACCTTTTTCTTTCTGTTGCACCCGTGACTCTGATTGTCCCACCTTACATATTCCTATGATATAGTAAGCCTTGATTATTTGAGGCAGATTTTGATGGCATTTTCAATACATCAACCAAGTATTTTTTTTTTTTTAAACCAATGTCAACTGGGGCTATCAGAAGAGATTTAGGGAAATTTAGGAATTTTACATTTTTTTCTTTGCATGATTTTCCAAATATTCTAACCTTTTATGTTATTCCAAGATTCTGGACTTCCAAAAATCTAGTGCTAGATGTTCCAATCTTAGCCTGTTGGTCTGATGCCTGTACCTGAGTGATAACTACTTGAGAAATATTAGTCAAATCAATAGAGAAACCTGCATTAATATCCTTCAGAGAACTAGTGAGATGTTGTATCGCGCCCCACAATGATACCATAGTCACAACGACAGGTTTTTCTGCAACTTGGTGTTCCTTCATAAAGGCCAGGGCAGGATTAACCAATAGGCCAAGTAGGCACATGCCTAGGGCCCAAAATGGTCAGGGGGGCCCAATGAAGGAGGGCATCAACATTGTTTTTTCCAAATGGCGATGGGCCCCTCCAGCATCGATCGGCAACACGGCCCCCCCCATCAGCAACGTGGCCCCCCCCATTGACGGAAAGTAAGACAAGCAAGCAACGTGGGTAAGAAAGGCAATGGGAACTGTAATTTTGCAAGCGGTGCTGCTTGCCCAAAGTTTCCCTCTGACGCAGCTTCCTGTTTCCGCCTGTGCGCATGGTGGGGTGGGGCGTGGCAGGGGGCCCAGTGTACTTGTTTGCCTAGGGGCCCTCAACGAATTAATCCTGCCCTGATAAAGGTGACTATCTGACCCAATTTGTAAATTCTATCGCTTACATTTTGAAGTGCAGGAAAAGCTTAGACAGAAGATTCCAATTCTGATCTGACTTGGGGAGATGAAACGGCTGCAAGGGTTTCCCTTCAAAGCATCTTAAGTTGACACTGACTTTCTATGGCTGGAATGGTTCCAGTTTGAGGATGTGTTGTCCTTTTGATGGAACTCAGTAAAACCCAGTCAATTCTGCTATCTGGAATGGCTGACGTACAAGCTGTGCCTGGTCCTGACTTCACCCAGTATTGATCCATGGTTATATGCAAGGTCGCTAAAAAGGCCCAAAGAGCTGAGGAATTTCCACAAACCTTCACTCTCTTTGTACTCCCACTAGATAAGAGAGGTGCTTGCCAGCAAAAAAAAAGGTCAGACCGGAACTCCATCTTGGATCCTTCACCCCGTCTCCCCCACTCCCCCAACATTCTTCCATCTTGGATCCTTCACCCCGCCTCCCCCACGCCCCCAACATTCTATCTATAACAGTAGCTAATCCAGCTCAATAGAAAATAACTGTCAGACCCTGAGTAGATTCATTTCTTCTTGCTCACTCTCAAGGATACATGATTCTTTTCTGAAATTACTTGACAAATAATTTGTGAACTTTCCATTCAGAAATTTGTCCAACCCCCTTTTAAGCCCAGCAATGCTATATACCTTGACTATACCTTTTCCCAATCAAATTCCTCTGCTTTGTTGTACATTGAGTGAAAAAATGCTTAACTTCAAATTGTTTAAACCTTTTCTTGGACAGTTGCTTAATTCAACTTAACATGGAAAGTATTATTTTATGCAAGAATGTCCAAATGAACAAACCATTTGAACTGAACCGTGTGTGTTTGTGAGGTGTGTAGCGGCAACAACCAAGTATACAGCTGAAATGATATGCATAAAGCACGCTTTATAATAGTTTGCATGTAGCCGAAAAACTACATCTTCGTACTAGTGTGTCTAAATCAAAGGGCACGGGTTTTGGTTAGTGTACATCATCAAAGACCTTTTCTGATGCTCATTTTAATGTTAATGTTTCACAAATGGTAGCACATAACTACATTTCGGTGGTATTTTGTGTGCGTTCACTTTACATTTGTCTTATGGTATTCTTGTTTGCATCTCAAGGAAAATATTAATGTCTTTCCAAGTTCTGTAGTAGAAAATGAAATTTATGTCATCTTGGAGTACATAGAGATGCTTTTAGCAGCATCTACCATTTTGCATCTCTTCATTGTGCTTTGCTGAAAGGCTACTTTAACATAAAGGTTCACAGTACATTAATCTCCCTTTTTATATTTGTACCTCTAACACATGCCAACTCCAACCTAGCACATAAAATTCTTGCCTCTTAGGAGCTGCATTATACAGCTGTACTGTAATTGTGTAAAAAACACACTAATAACACTTCAGTGCATTCACAAATTCGGCATGCTGCATAATTATATGCATATTAGCGCAAAATAGCAATTCTCGTATTCTATAATGCAGTACCTAAAGGTTAAAACTGACATGAATCCTAAATTTTATATGATGAAATCAGACAGGTTTTCAAGCATTTGTAAAATGTTGTTAATAACAAGGGACTTAAATGAAAGCACTGAAAAAGTATTTTCCTATTTGGTTTGTAGGTTAATATTTAACCATATCAAATTATACAATGTATTTAAAGGGATCTAGCCATATAGGGTGGGAGGAAGGGGACAAAAATTAATTACACAAATATATATTATATGGGAATAATTTTATGAAGGATTTGATACACATAAAACATGTTTCACACATAGAAAAGGGTTTTTTTTTGTATGTGTGGCTTATACTGTACAGTATGTGCATATAGGGGCCCTTTTGCTAAAGCTTAACATGTACTAACAAACATTAGTGTGTATTAAGTGACACATGGCGTGTAAAACATATAGCATTTAGGACTAAATTCTATACAGTATATGGTACCTAAAAAATCACGTTGACGTTTGCGTGGCGACTGTAAGTTTAGTGTTTGACAGACCTCGCTATGTCTTTCGGCCCGCCTAATTCTTCCTTTTGAGAAAGAATGCTTTGAAACACGGCCTGTGTTAAGGAGAATAAATAGAGATAAGGAGAAGAAGAAGTTGCTTTGCTTTGCTTTCGGCTAAGTTTAGCTCCAGATCTTGTGATCATGTGAAGGATTGATTGGCACACATTCTGGGACGTTATCCTCAGGTTTTTTGCACTTGTATTTTTGTCTTTGGTGCTTGGATCTTTTCTACCAGTGACTTTTGCACTTTGAACCTTGAATTTGAACTTGAACTTTGAATCCTCTTAGGAGGACTCACAGCCACCTTTGATTTTTGTAGTGTGATATTCACTGTCTTATGTTTATTTTTATTGAATCGTTTTAAAGATTAGTTTAATAATTCAGTCTTCAATTTGTTCAGACATTGTGCTTATTTTCTTCATGTTATGCTTCACATGATTATGAGTTTCTTGTTATTTGTTGTTTGTTCTTTGTTATTTGTTGTTAGCATGTCTACAGATTTTTATCTATGATTTGCATATATTATGGCTTTTATATGCTCTTAAAGCTATGGTTTGAATAAAATTTGAGATATATTTTCTGAACCATTTATTGATATTGTCTTTACATATATATTTATAGTTGATTTATTATAGGGGGTTCTTGTTTTTTGTACCTAAAAAATCAGTGCCAAAGAAAACCCGCTCAGTGCTTTCTATAAACGATGCTTAAAGTTAGGTGTAGTTTACAGAAAAGTGCTTATGCCTGAAAACCATGCCTAACTTTTGGAGTGGCCATTTGCACCAACTGAAATGCAATGCAAATCCTCATGCCTAAATCCGCAAAATTCTGCCGCACAACTTATATTCCATGAGATCTGCCATCCTTACATTACACCTCTCCTCAAGTCACTGGCTCCCTATCCATGTCCAAATAAAGTTCAAATTGACCGTTCCCCTTGATGGTATCCATGGCATCCTGTTTGTTTGTCTTGCTTGTTTAGAATGTAATCTCTTTCAAGCAGGGACTGTTTTATTTTGTGACTCTGTACAGCGCTGCATGCGTCTGGTAGTGCTATAGAAATAATTAATAGTAGAAGTAGTAGTAAACTCCTCTTACTGGCCTATAAGTGCACTCAGTCTACAGCCCTTTCAATATCTCTCCACACTTCCCTCCGTGAACTCCGTTCATCGGGCAAGTCCCTCTTTTCCATACCCTTCTCTTCCACTGCCACCTCTAGACTCTGTCCATTTCTATCTTTCTGTGTCGTATGCATGGAACAAACTGCCTGAGTCATTACATCAGGCGCCATCTCTGGCAGTATTCAAATCCAAGTTAAATTCAAACAATTTTTATTGATGTAAACAACAACAAATACAACATTAAAACTTGTATAACAATGATGATGCATCAAATATAATAATATAATGAACATATTGAACAAATCCCAAGTTAAAAAGCTTACTTTTTTTCGATGCTGCCTTCACTCCTAACTCCCACGTACCATAAAATTACCATCTTTTTTGGACTCGTGTAAAATTTAGGCACATGATCCTTTATATGCGTCCATTTGCATCAATTGAAATGTGGTGTGTAAATCAGTGTTCTTCAACCCTTTTGACACCTATGGACCGGCGGAAATAAAATAATTATTTTGGCGGACCTGCAGTTGAAAAAGCACTGGGCTAAGTCGTGGGCCAGACCCTGCCCATCTCCACCCAATCTCTGCCCAGGACCCCGCCCCCATAATAATAGTACTAATTGTAAACACCATGTTCCATTATTTTTCACACACAATCACTCACACACAACAAGTTAAACACAAAATTAAACTACACAAAGCAACATTGTATGCTTCTCAACATTCATTTCCTACCAGAAAACAGATAACCCCATGCAAATACAGGACCAATAGCTAATATATACAAACAAAACCCTAAGATTAAAGACTCTGCAATGCAGTACAACCCCAGCGAAAAAGAAACAAATGCATTTCTTCCTCAGTGTAAATACTGACAGCAGATGTAAATTCTCAAATTGACACAATTCAATCACTAAATTTAAAACTAAAAATCATTCCACCTACCTTTGTTGTCTTCCTCCCTCCATGCTATGCCTATACCTTCTGCCTTGCTTCCCACCTGGCCATTTTATGCTGCCCCCTGTGTTATCTTCAGGCCGGCTCCCTCTTCCTCAGTGCTGCAGTTTATAAAGCTCCTCATGTGTCCCGTGCCTCATCTGGAAGCCTTCCCTCTGATGTTGCGACATCAGAGAGAAGGATTCCAGTTCAGGCACAGGACACATGTAGGAGCCGCTGCCCGCGGCTTTGTGCACTCCAGCACAGAGGAAGAGGGAGCCTGCCAAAAAATAATGCCGCATCGATCGGACCGGCGGCTAAAGAACACTGTCTCGGGCCCCATACATGTGCAGGTACATGTGCCCATACATGGGCAGGTAATTTCTAGCGACCAGTCCGCGACCAGTGGTTGAAGAACACTGTGTAAATCCTCATGTCTAAATTAAGGTGTGTATCCCTCTTTTTCTATATATCTACAAGGTCTGGGTGGGAGTGAAGGGCCACTACTCGACTAGAGGAGGGTCCACGAGTTGTGTTCTGCAGGAGTCGGTATTCGGGACCGCTGCTGTTCAATGTATTTATAAATGATCTAGAAACAGGGACGAAGTCCGAAATAATAAAAATTGCAGACGAACACCAAACTATTAGTGGAATTAGACTAAAGAGGACTGTGAAGATTTAACAAAGGGACCTGAACAAACGAGGATATGGGCGATGAGATGGCAGATGAAGTTTATTGTAAAGTCTTGCATGTAGGAAAACAGAAAACCCGAGGTACAGCTATACATGGGAGGGCTGGTAATTGGTGAAAGTACCCAAGAAAAAGGACTTGGGGGTAATAGTGGACAAGACAATAAAGCAGTCGGCACAGTGCGCAGCAGCCTCTAAGAAGGCAAATGGAATGGGAGGTACTATCAAGAAAGGTATTACAACCAGAACGAAAGAAGTTAATCCTGCCGATGTATCGGGCAATGGTGCGCCTGCATCTGGAAGTACTGCGTCCAATATTGGTCGCCGTACTTTAAGAAGGATATGGCGATACTTGAGAGGGATTCAGAAAAGAGTGACACGATTGATAAACAGGTATGGAAAACTTTTCATATGCTGAAAAATTAGAGAAACTGGGGCTCTTATTTCTAGAAAAGCGGAGGACTTAGAGGGGACATGATAGAGACTTACAAATCACGAAGGGCATAGAGAAAGTGGAGAGGGACAGAATTCTTCAAACTTTCGAAAACTACAAGAACGAGAGGGCATTTGGAAAAGTTAAGAGGGGACAGATTCAGAAACAATGCTAGGAAGTATCTTCTTATCCAGAGGGTGGTGGACACCTGGAATGCGCTTCCAGAGGGTTGATAGGACAGAGTACGTGTATTGGGGTTCAAGAAGGGATTAGACAATTTCCTGATGGAAAAGGGTATAGATAGAGGATTACTATACAGGTCCTGGACCTGATGGGCCGCTGTGTGAGAGGACCTGCTGGGCATGATGGACGTCTGATCTGACCCAGCAGAGGCACTGCTTATGTTCTTATGTTCTGATTTCCTACAGCTACGCAGAACATCACCATTCTCCTTCCTTTTGGACCAACCAGCATCCTCCATGACAGACACGCTGCACAGAACACTAGAAACAGTAGCAACATGGATGAAAGAGCACAAACTGAAACTAAATCCTGACAAAACAAAATTAAATCCTCCTCGAAAATAGCAAAACCCCAACCATAACAAACCTAGTAATAAACTATATCACATACCCCATTCAACCCACTCTAAAACTTCTGGGAATGCTGATAGACAGAGGCTGTACCATGGAACCACAAATCAACAAAACAATAAAAAAATAATTTGCAGCCGAGGAGGTGGTTTCCTTCTTTGTTCCCAGAGGCTAGCATGGAGGGCTCGCCAAATATGACAACGCAGAGTGACATGTTCTCTCTGCAAGGACTTGCGACCAGGACAACAGAGGTTGGGGGAATAACAAGACGCCACTGAGGTAAAGCTAATTTCAGAACATTTAGATACTACAATCATTACAACTTTTTTTCACCCACAAAACCCCCTAAGTCACACTTGATGCATTATGGGACTTGGTAGTGAATTTGGGGAATTCTCTAAATCCTCTAATAAAAAATTTGGATAAGGAATTAAAAGAACAAAAAGGAAGAAATAAATGTCTTAAAGCAGGAATATGTCACAATTTAAAACAGAGTCACAAAATACAAATAAGGAGCTAATGTTTTTGAAACAAAATCAAGATCTGTTGGTTAAAGATAATATTAATACTCAGGAAGAAGTTGGAAATGCAGGAGAATAATGGTCGAATTAATAATTTGTAGATTTATAAATTTTCCAAAGATCTTGTCAACTTCTTCCTAGAGAATGGTGAAAAGATATTTTATGGAAATATTGGAAATTCCTGAAAGCTCCTTACCTCCTGCCAAGCCCCAATCCAAAGAAGAAGAAAAAATTGAGGAACCCCAGGAGAGGTCATTGGACATTTCCGCAATACTGGAACAATCAGATAGAGAATTGGCTGTACCAGCCACTCTCTTGTTGTCTGTCACTTTGGCTCCAGACAAGGATTTGGATATTAAAACTTTTCTTTAAAAATAGGTCCAAAGACTTCCTGGGGACAACATATTCAGATTTTTCCTGATGTCTCTAGAGAGACTCAAAAAAGAAGGAAAGAATTTCTACTCCTAAAAACCTGGAGTGACTCAAAATAGGGGGTATTTTCTTCTTGAGATATCCATGTAAATGTGTGGTTAGATAATTTATCATTGAAGTATATTTTTTACAGAGCCATCTCAATTGATTAGTTTTCTCTCAGTGAAACGTCTTGAAAAAGGAATAACAGCATCCATGGAAAGTTAGCTCCCTGCACTTTAGTAAGACATGGATTTTTCTTTTAATTAATTTGAATTATACCTATTCTACTCTTTAATCTTGGATCCAATAAACATTGAGGACTAGTGTGAGATTAGCTAGATTATTATTATTTTTTATTTATCTATTTTTATTTTTATTTTTTAATTAAATGGAATTATGATCATGGTATATCTTAATCTTTTGAATCTTAGTTTAGTATATTGTTTGATCTCACTTTACTGTACAAGATGTATATGCTTGGTAATATTGTAAAATTACTATAAATAAATAAAAAAAAATAATAATAATTTGCAGTCATGAGAAACGCAAGACTAGTTATCGAAAATTCTTCGACAGAAAACAATTCCAGCTAGCGGTCCCAATCTCTAGTCCTTGGTCTATTAGACTACTGCAACATCCTCTATCTCCCTTGCCCCGCAACCATGATAAAACAATTACAAACAGTACAATAACACAGCTCTAAAACTTATCTACTCACTGAGGAAATACGACCAAATCACAGCGGCATACCTCAACTCACACTGGCTCCCAATACAAGCAAGAATACATTTCAAATTCTACTGCCCTACTATTCAAAACCATAAATGGAGACAGCCCAGCCTACTGAAACAACTGGCTAATTCAATACTACCACAACCAGACATAGGAGAACCCACACACCATTCATGCACCCTCCAATCAAAAATGTCAAATGAAAAAAAAATGTACGATGCCCTCCTTGCCACCCAATGCAGCATAACTAGACCACCAACTTGCCTACTTACTGATCTCGACCGCAGACTACAAAAACCTTCAGAAAAGAAATAAAAACCTTGCTACTCAATAACTCCGTAACGACAAACTAACACAGCAAGATCCATCTCAAACCCCATTTGCAATCCACTTCACCCTTTAGCATCCTACGAAAATGTCCAGACAACTTTTAATGTACTCCTAAATGTCCTAACAACTCATATGTAATCCGCCTTGAACCGTAAGATAATGGCAGAATAAAAATCACTAATGTAATGTAAATTCCAGGATTGATCCTAATTTGCCCATGATCTTCCCATTTCCATGCCCCCTTTTTGGATCCATTCATAAAATTTAGGAACAGATCCTGTGCCTAATTTATGTATGTAAATTTTAATTTAAACCAATTAGCACCAATAATTATTCATTAAGATTTCCAATTATTGATGCTAATTGCTTCATTATTCAATTAAGTTGTGAATGCAATTAGGCATGTGCAGTTTTGTTTTTTGCACTTTTTATAGCATTTGTAGGACTAATGTTATTTTGACATGGGGTCCTTTTATAAAATTACTCCTCCCCATGTATGCAGCATTCTGCAAAGTAGGGATCAACATTTAAGCACCAATAAGCATCTCCAATTAGCATCCCCCTAGGCTAAGCGAGGCAGCGGCATGTGGTCAGGGCCTCTGGGGGATTCACCCAATCCCCTGAATACCTTGAGGGCACTGATCTGAATTTGATTTGTCTGCTGCCTGCTCAACCAATCAAATTCAGATCAGTACTGTCAGGGCCTTCAGAGGGTTGGAAGAATCCCCAGTCCTGGAGCCCTGATTTTTTTTTGTTTGTTTGTTTACTTTTTGCTTGATGCAATTTGATTTATGTGTTCACGCTATGTAGGCTAAGGGCTCCTTTTACAAAGGTGCGTCAAGGCCTTAACGCACGGAATAGCGCATGCTAAAATGCCCCACGCGCTAGCTGCTACCGCCTCCTCTTGAGCAGGCAGAAGTTTTTTGGTGTAGCGTGCGCTAATCTGGTGCAATGCCACTAAAAAACGCTAGCGCACCTTTGTAATAGGAGCACTAAGTGGGTATATTGCAATATAATGCTTAGGTGCCCTGCTAGCATTTATGTATATAAATGTACACCTATTTGTATGTGATACTATTCAGATGTTTTTTTACATGGAAAAGGTACATGCAAGTGGGTGCCTAGAATATAGAATTGTCATTCAAGAATACTAACCTATATGCATGTATGTGTTTTTAAACAGACAAAATGCCAGATATTCTAGCTATGTGCTATTTTATAAAAAGGCATCTAAATGTAGTAGCACATAGGACTCCTTATTACTAAGGTGCACTACCATTTATTAGCACACATACAAGATTAGCGCTCGCTATAGCGCGTGCTAGCCCAAAAAAATTACCGCCTGCTTAAAAGGAGGCAGTAGCGGCTAGCACGCGCGCTAATTCCGCTAGTGCGCCTTTGTAGTTTAAAAAGGTGTGCATGCACATGGGAGGAGTCTGGGTGAGTCATGGGCAAGAGAACATACTGGCATGCATAAAATATAGAATGCTAGATTTATATATTTATATTCATTTTTTTACAGCATTTTAAACATGAGCTAAATTATGGGCACATATTTACATCGTCCGTAAGTATTATATAAACAAAAGTAAGCCATCTACTTTACTTTATAGAGCAGGTGTCTAAAATATAGGCACACTGTTAAGAAATTGCCCTCAAAGTGCTGTACACTTCAAAAATTATCTCTCATCTTGCTAGGTCGCCTTTGAAAACATCAGCAAAATGGTGAATGGGAAAAAATGTCTAATCCCAATTCTGATATTCAAAAACAGCTGACATCCGCAAAAACATTTCAGGAAGAAAGAATGTTCACTTGGTCTCCAAAGCCTACTGCATTGGGGGTCACGTCTATTTCCATCCAGTTAAACATACCTAGTGATGTAAGGTCAGCATGTGACCTCATTTAAACTAGGTGGAAAAAAAAGCCCATTCATAGATGACAGTAAAGTATAATGGTAGGATGCAAAGTCACCTGTTCACTGCCTAACTACTAGTACTAGAAATCCAGAGATGATACTCTCTTGGACTCCCAATGTAAGAACATACCACTACTTGTCATATTGTGGACAACAAGGTTTTGTTGATTGATAGAGTGTGGTCTCCCTTCACCTTCATCTGATGCTCCCTCAATCCCTTCATTTAAAAAGAGATTTGTCTCCTGTATATTTAGACCACAGTGGATTTCAAATGTATCTATCGTATCTCCTTTCCCCTACCTTTTTCTAGATTATATATATTGAAACTTTTAAGTCTGTCCCATACACTTTATAACAAAGACCAATGATAATTTTAGTAGCTGCCCTCTGAACTGACTCCAGATTAACTGTCTCCAGAATTATACACAGTACTCTAAATCGGGTCTCTTTGTTTTTACCTTAATTTTGACCTATTATGAAATGTATTTCTCCCTCCTTTCCTTTTGTTCCTGATGCTTGTTTATTCTTTGTCATTTTTATACCTTTCTGTCTAATTGTTTGTTTGAAATTTACTTTTACTCTATTTTATCGTTTGTACATCGCTTAGGAAATAGATAAGCGATTTAATCAAATTTTAATAAAAACTTGAAACTTTTCCTGTTTGTTATTCCTCCCCCTACACACCCAACAATTTTTATGGCGGTCCGAGTGGTGTTCAGCATGGAGCAGTTTTGCATGCCTGTCACTCCCATTATATGCAAATCTGTCCCATGCATATTCATTAGAGCTATCCTGAAAACTCAACAGGCTGATGGTCCTCCAGGACAGGGTTGGGAACCACTGTTTTAGACAAAATTTTTCTCTCCATCTCTTCTTCTCCTCCTGCAGGTATATTGTTATTATTAGGTGCCATCGACTTGTGCTTGATCCTAGCGACTTGATGAATTGCAGATCTAAAATAAGATCAGTTTTGTGCTAGTCTGGAAAGATCCTCTAGCGTCATCCCCATGGTTGTTTTCAACTTGTGCAGTCATCTGATTGCAGGTAACCCTCTGGTTCCTTCAGTTTTCCCATACATGATATACATGATGCCCTTCTCCAATGAGCTTTTTCTTCTGATGGTGTGAGCAAAATAAGACAGTCGTAATTTCATCATTAGACTTTGAGTGACATAACCGGATTGATCTCTTCCAGGTATGTATATATATATATATATATATACAGTATATAAATATTATACATGCCATCATCCATAAAGACCATGAGTAAATTATTCCTCTACCCATGCTCTATACTAGTGGTCTCCAACATGCGGACTCTAAAGTCCATTTATGAGGCCATCAGTGACCCCCACTGCTACTGTGGATAGAGAAAAGGCTCTGTGAAACTCTGATGAGTTCTGTGTGTCTACACGATCCAGTGCAGCTTATCACGGCTTTTTCTCTACCTGCACTAGTGTCAAAAACTCCCGGAGATGTACCTCTGCTCCAGCTCAGACCTGAAAATCTAAGCAAAGTAGAATTACAGGTTTACTGTTTGCTAGTGAGCATATGCCTCCCATTTTAATTATGGCTTTATATATATGAAAATTAGAGAAAAGGTCTGCGGTACTTTGCACCAAGGTGAGCGGACAGGCAGCAATGGAATGTAGTGGCTGTGTTGAGTGCACCCTCATCACTTGCACTTAACTGCATGATGTTGCACTGTTGGACGGCGGTATGCTTGTAGAACCAAAATTAGCATTTAAAATTATACATGCAATCTTAAAATATTTTGGTGGCCCTGGAGCTTTCTTGTGCTCACGTTGTGGCTCTTTCTATACTATGCATCCTGAAGATAGCAAAGTTTACACCAAGGGCTACAAACATTACTCCTGGGGGGGAATTCAGCCCAAAAAAAAAATCAATCAAAATTCTACACCAAAAATTTCAAAATTCTGTGCACAGTATTAGGAAATTCTGCAAGAAAGGGAATTCTATTGTGCAGAATTCCCTCATTGTAAGGGCTAGCATCTCCCCCCATTCCATACACTTTTTTCTAGTCCCCTCCCCCCCCCATATACTCCTTCCACCTTTTTTCCAGGCATTCTCCCATTCCATCCACAGGCAGCCCCTCCATCCCTCCCACTTTGCATACCTGCATTCACACCTCTACAGTGAGGCAAGAGAGAAAGGAGATGCACAGCTGTACATCAGACCACTTCTTCCTCCTCCTCTCTGACTGGGTCTGCTGTTCCTTTCCTCTGCAAAGCCATACAGCTTAAAGGAATCACTGGGGATCAATGTGACAGAGAAGGTGGAAGTAGCCAGAAATGAAGAATATTTAGCATTGTGCATTAGCACAGAATTCCCCCAGGAATATCCAGGCAGGGACAGCTCGAGAGACTGTGTCGCCCTCAGGCAGCGTTTTCATTCACACCCCTTCTACTCCCGCATTCTGGTATCTCTCTCTTTTTCCCCACCAGTGATCTGAAATCTCTCCCTTTCTCAAGTCTCCCCCCTCCTGCTGGACCAGATGAGGCACTGGCTCAGGGAACTGATTTATTTTTTATTTATTTAAAAGCACTTTTATCCCAAATATCCAAACAATCTATGCGTGTTACAGAAGTACATGCACAAATCAATAAACAAACATAAAACAACACATTTATTAAAACGCTAAAATCATATACAGTATACAGTATATATATATATATATATATTTTTTATTTTTTTTTTAAAGCACAAGCCAATGATTTAACAGATGTCCATTTCCAAAAGCTTTCAGAAAAAAATAAGCCTTTAACGACTTGCGGAAGGATAATAGCACTGGAATCTGACAAATATTAATAGGTAAAGCATTCCACATATGCAGTCCAGCAACACTAAAAATTCTCAAACACATTGTGGTTTTGGTGACAGACTTCAACGAAGGAGTTCCCAACAAATATTGCGACTTTAATCTAAACGATCGATAGGGCGTATATGTAGACACCAGAACATTGACTGCCTTTGGAATAATGTCTTGAATAGCTTTAAACACTAGCACCAGAAACTTGAACTCAATTCTCCAAGATACTTGAAGCCAATGTACTCGTAACTTGGCCATGCTCATAACGGGAAATGTCACCAACTTCTCTCGCTGCTGCATTTTGTGCAACTTGCAAAGCCCTTAAAGTTTTCTTTGTAAGTCCACAAAACAGGGCACTGCAATAATCCAGGTGCAGCAGAGAAAGCAACTTACGCAACCTTAATACCATGTGAATCTTTTAAAAAATAATTTCTCTACTGCGGCAATATGCCCGTTGAAAGATAATTATGAATCAAGGAGCACCCCTAAACTTTTAATTTCCTGATGTATCAGGACCAAAACTCCATTGTACATAAAAGAGTGTCAAAATCTCATTCTGGCATCTATCCCCTCTAGAAGTCTTAAGGTAGACCAGTCTGGGATTTTATCATTGGCGCCCTGGGCCAAGGCCTCACTTGGTCAACAGGTTATGCTGGCCCTGTATCCAGGTCAGACCAACAAGCAGCAGTGGCCAGGATAAGCATAGCTGGCTGCAAAGACCTGATGAGGAATCAAGGGATTCTAACAAGTCCCAAACCTGAAGCCTAAACTTACAGCTATTAGTGTATGCATAGATGTATTTAGTATGATGTAAGACAAGCTAATAAGCTGTAGCCTACTGTTTCTCCAATGCTCAATCCCTCTCTGTATTTTATGCTTTCAAGAATTGGTGTGGGGGACAGACTATTAAGTAAAAAGGTCTGAACGGTGGGGGATATAAGGGGGCATGCTGTGTGATTCATCTGTTTATCCGAGTCATTTCATTTCCTTTATCCCTGCACTTTTCTCGGAAGAGTGGCATAGCTGGGCTAAATACTACAGCAGAGGCAGGTGTGAGATGACATGCATTGCTGCTCTTCATAATGTTTCTGCTTCACTGTTATCGCTGAGGCACCACACTTTTCATCTCGTTTTTTTGCATCGTTTGGTGATACCTTACTATTCACAGTATCATAATTCTCTCTGTCTCTTACAATGGTAGAACTCTTTAGAACTGTTTAGTATCACAAAGTTCTATCCTTGCTTTCTTTAATATTGACTGCCTCAACTGAGATCAATTTTTCATCCAATTATATTCTCTTGCAAGCTGATCAGGTTCCACAAAGTTATTGTCATTGTCATTGAAATAGAAATAGAAACATAGAAACATGATGACAAAGACCAAATGAATGGCCCATCCAGTCTGCTCATGCACTATCTCCTCCTCTCCCTAAGAGATCCCATGTGTTTGTCCCATGCTTTCTTGAATTCAATCTTTGCCTCCACCACATCTACCGGGAGACTAGTCCACGTATCTACCTCCCTTTCTGTAAAAACAGTATTTCCTTAGATTACTCCTGAGCCTATCACTTAACTTTATCCTATGCCATCTCATTCCAGAGTTTCTTTCAAATGAAAGAGACTTGCCTCATGAGCATTTAAGCCATGTAAGTATTTAAACATCTCTATCATAACTCCCTTCTCTCACCTTTCCTCCAAAGTATACTGTACATATTGAAAACTTTAAGTCTGTCCCCATACGCCTTATAACGAAGACCACCAACCATTTTAGTAGCCTTCTTCTGGACCAACTCCTTCCTATTTATATCTTTCTGAAAGTGCAGTCTCCAGAATTGTACATAATATTCTAAATGAGATCTCACCAGAGTCTTATATAGGGGCATCAATACCTCCCTTTTCCTACTGGCCATTTTTTGTATCATCTGCAAAGAGGCAAATCTTACCTGACAGCCCTTCAGCAATATCACTTACAAAAATGTTAAAAATAACAGACTCAAGAACTGAACCTTGAGGCACACCACTGATGTCCGAATCTTAAGGCACACCACTTTCCTCAAATTGACCTCCATTTTATACTACCCTTTGTCACCTTCCACTCAACCAGTCCTTGACCCAGTCTGTCACTTTGGGACCCATACTGGTGGCACCCAGTTTATTAGATGCCTGTGTGGAACACTATCAAAGGCTTCTGCTAAAATCTAAATACACCACATCTAGCACACTCTCTCTATTTGATTCTCTGGTCACCCAGTCTGACAAGACCTGTGTCTAATGAATCCTTGTTGCATTGAGTCCTGTAATCCACTGGATTCTAGAAATGTCACTATTCTATGTTTTAAAATAATTTCATTAATTTACTTATTACAGAATTCAGACTTACTGGCCTATAGTTCCCTACTTCTTTACTTTTACTTTTGTGGAGAGGGACCATATCTTCTGCTTTTCTCTAGTCCTCCAGTACCACTCTCAACTCATTGAAAAGGTCAGCTAGCAGTGCTGCCAGAATTTTTTCTGGTACTCTCGGATGTACATCATCTGGTTCCATTGCTTTGTCCACCTTTAGTTTAGCTAGCTCATGACACAATCATCTAAAAATCAATTAAGGTCTACCACACCCCCATTCCTATTTGCCTTTGTCTTCTGTGGTCTCCCTCCCAGCACTTCAGCTGTGAACACAGAACAGAAATATTTGTTAACAATTCAGCCTTATCTTTATCAGCTTCCCCTTCACCACTTTTGCACTTCTTCCTATCACTAAAATATCTTAAAAATGTCTTGTGCCTCCATTTTACCATGTTGGATATCTTTGCTTCCATTTGCATCTTTGCTTTCCTGACTACTCAAACAGCTTCTCTTAACTTGTCCAGATAATTTTGCCTGTCTTCCTCTTTCTGTGATCTTTTGCAGTTTATGAAAGCTAACCTCTTTTCCCTTAACTTCTCAGCTACTATTTTTGAGAACCAAAGCAGCCTTCTTTTCCTCTTACTTTTACTTACTTTTCTTACAAAATGGTTTGTTGCCCTTAAAATAGCTCCTTTCAGTTTTGCTGAGCCAATTCCGGTAACTGGCATTAAATATCTGTTCTATTTCTGGCCAGCCCAAATTTAGCCAGCTAAGTTGATTTTATGCCCTGGCCAGTTCAGTTATAGTGGCCAAAGATAGACCAGCTATTTGTGCAGCCCAATTTGGCCACTAAACTTGACTGGTCAACACTTAAAATTTACTAGTCAATAGGGAACATCAACCTCTACACATTTGAAACATCATATTAGACACAATTTACCCATGCATAATATTAATTTATGCTTGCTTTTGTCTTTTTAGTCTTTGATATCATATGTGATTTGATTAATTACAAGGTATGGTTTTATCTCTTCCATTTGGTTATTTTTTTATGATATTCAATTTTAAATGTATTTTAACTTTGGGGAGAGTGTGGTACAGTGGTTAAAGCTACAGCCTCAGCAACGCTGGGGTTGTGGGTTCAAACATGCGTTGTTCCTTGTGACCCTGGGCAAGTCACTTAATCCAACTCCTATAACTTTCTCACTTATATTCAAGCAATGATTTACTTATGTTATGTCATGGCTAGGACCGGCAGAGACAAAACACATTTTCAATACCATTGAACATTCTACCTACAAGCTAAGTAGTTTTGACTTTTCTGACACCATTTTGAAACAATTACTGTGTCTGCTGTAGGTAGGATGGGGGTCAAGAGCCGGTGAAGATCTTTTCCCTTTCTAGTGCAGTAATTGACATTATTACACACGGGTTCTGAGGCTCTCCGCCTCATTCAGATGTGATGTGCGTGAAACTTTCAATGAAATTGAGGCATAAGTAAATCATTGCTTGAATATAAGTGAGAAAGTTATAGGAGTTGGATTTGATTTTCTTTCTCATTCCTGTATAGAAGATTTTTTTTTCAAGTCACTTAATCCCTCATTGCCCCTGGTACATTAGATAGATTGTGAGCCCTCCGGGACAGACAGGGAAAAATGCTTGAGTGCCTGAATAAATGCATGTAAACCGTTCTGAGCTTCCCTGGGAGAACGGTATAGAAAATTGAATAAATAAATTTTACTAAGGCGCGCTAGCCGATTTAACGCATGCTAAATAGCACACGCTAAACGCTAACACGTCCATTATATTCTCTGGACGCGTTAGCATTTAGTGCGCGCTAAATCGGCTAGCGTGCCTTAGTAAAAGAGGGGGGTTTGTTTTCTGTTTATATTTGTTTATACATTTAGTTAATAAGACTCTAGGACTCCTGGGCCGGCCCTCTGGCCGAAACATGGTCCATGTTGAGTCTTTATATAATTGGATATTAAGAAATCACCTTGGATTTGAAGACCTGGACTGCTCTATCGCACTATTTAGCCAGATATGCTTTAGCCACTAAGCAATAATATTCAGCGGAGATAGCCAGCAATCTCCCATAGAATATTAATGCTTAACTAACAAACCATCTAAAATGAGCCAGCATTTATGGCTGTTGCTGCAGTGGCGCTGTCCTAATGGCATGGAGAATGCCTCTTACACCCCAGCTTTCAGCCCAAAGCCTCCGCATTCATCCAGCTCCCAGCTCCCGACTTCTTCTGGAGTCCCACGGGAGGACGGTCCACTTCTTTTCCTTCTGCCATCTCAGGCTCCACGGAGCAGTGAATGGCCTTCTCCCCGTACCCGCGGTGACTATCCCTCCCCCCCCCCACACACACACTATTTTGGCAGGTTACCCACGGGTAGTTGCAGCTAGCCGTGGGTAACAGCCACCGTGTCATTCTCTAGCTCATACCTAAATGTTAGCACATTAATAATACCCAGTTACACTAGTCACTTAATCCCCATTGCCATAGGTACATTAGATAGAGTAGGAGCCTGCCGGGACAGTTAGAGAATAATGCTTGAGTGCCTGAATAATCTGTAATCCGCGTAGAATTGTAGGATATGAGAAATATAAAATATTAGAAAAATAAATAAATATTAGTATTTTGCAAAGGAAGTAAGCACCTGTATTCCTTAATAAAATAGGCTCCTAAGGGCTCCTAATCGAAAGAGAAAAACGTCCAAAAACTGGCCTAAGTGGGCACTTGGACGAACATTTCCCAAATACGTCCAAGTGCCGATAAATAAACCGGGTTTTGGACGTATTTCTAGGCGACCTAGGCCTACATAGTGCCGCTTAATGACCAAAGCTAAATGGGGCATTTCAGGAGGAGTGTCGAGGGCGGGAGTTGGGCGGGACGTGGGCCGGCTTAGACTTAGTCGTACAGCATGAATAACCGAAAGTTATACAGCCCACGATTGAAGGAACTTGGACCTTGTGACTTAGAACATGTAAAACATGATCTAAGTCACAAAAGCCCACCTCAAGTCACCAGATAAGCACTGAAAATACATAACACAGACCCCCCACACACTATCCCAGTGATCACCGATCCCCCCCCATAAAATTATTAATCACATCTTTAAATTTCCGCCTCCAGACCATCATCACCTGGCCGCCTGGCATAGGAAAGCCTAGTCGTCCAGCACAGAGGCAGCTGAAGTTGTCTTGGGGATGGGTTAGGGGCCCATAGAGAGGAGGACCCATGCCCATAAGCCCCTGTAATCACTGCATTGATATTGAAACATGTGCATTGGCCTATATACCCCCAAAACCCTTTTTTACTGGCATATAAGTGGCTCCTGCAGCCATAAGGGCTATTAGGGTGATAGATAAGTGGGTCTAGGGGGTTCTGGAGGTGGTCTGGGGGGCTCACCATGACCTATATGGGAGCTGTAGTGAGTAGAAGCCATGGCACCCTTTTTGTGAAGTTCAGAGCAGTGCCCTGTAAGGTACCCCACTATTTAGGTGGCATGTCTAGGTTTTCAGTACATCACTTTGCAGGGCTTGTTCTAAGTGTTTTTGACTTTGATGAAAAGTTGGACGGAAATGTGGTATAAAGATGGACGATTTAGCGGCTTGGACGATCAGATCGGCAGGACGTATAATTAGACGATTTTCGAAACAAAAAAAATTTTGGACGTATTTTTCAAAAATGTGTCTTAAGCCGTTTTTTTACTTTGGATGATTTGCGAGTTGGACGCATATGTACTTAGACGTCCCTTTCGATCATGCCCCTTCTATTATATACACTCTGGGGTCCTAATTCTAGGACCCTTTTACTAAGTTGGACTAAAAAGTGGCCTCTGCTATCACTAGTGTGGGGCTTTCCCACAGGCAGAGATCACTTTTAGCACTGTTGTAAAATGGTCACATTTTCCATTTCTTCTATTAATATTCATGCACTAATTTTGCCATTAGTGTGTGGCCATTAGCACGAGTGGGGGGCACTTTTCAACACATATTTTCTAGGTGGTAAGGGCTTCTGTGCTATTCATGCACTCATCAGTTGACATGTAACAATGTAGCTGCACTAACCGATGACCGCTGAACATGCCTACTCTCCAACCCGAACATGCCCCCAGCACTTAAAAATAAAAAGAACTGTGGGAATCATGTGCCAATCCAGAAACTACTGCAGGATGCCTGGGATTTTTTTTTTTTTAACCAATTAAGAGAACAATTTCCAAAACAATCTAGCTGCATTTACATAGATTAACACACATAGAAGATTCTGTAGCAATTTCCACAGGGGTTAGCAGCTTATTTCTGTATAACAGTCATGAGAAACTTTGCTATGCTGAAGCCAGCATAAAAGAAGCATGGAGGCTCATTTTTAAAGCAATTAAACATGTGGAGGGGAATTTTTGATAGGCCTCTTCTATTAAAGTGCGCTAGCAGTTTCTAGTGCGGGGAGCCGCGCTGAATGGCCCGCGCAGCTCCCGACGCTCATAGGATCTCTATGAGCGTCGGGAGCTGCGCGGGCCATTCAGCGCGGCTCTCTGCACTAAAAACTGCTAGCGCAGTTTAATAGAAGAGGGGGTAAGACTGATTTTGGACCTTTTAAGAAAAATGTCCATGTTCAAACCTGCAAGACATCTATCTTCCCACCCCACACCGTCCCCCAGAAAATGGTCCAGCTAGATATTTTGCCCAGCTAGGCATCTAACTTTTTTGCCATTATAAAAAAAAAGGAAAAAAAAAAACCTCGACCAAATGATAAACATCCAAAACAATCCATTTGCATGTAGGAGGGTCAGCATTTTTAATGGTCTGGCCACACAGACATGTCAACAGAGCAGTAGGGCACCCTAGGGGCACTGCTGTAAACTTTATATTAAGGATGCCAGGTACACATTTCACCAAAATCCCATATATTATATTTTGAGCCCTCCAAAACTCCCCCAAAACTTAGTGCACCCTGCTGTCTATCATTCCAATAGCCATTATGCCTGCAGGTGTCACCTATTACAGTGAGTTTTTGGTGGGTTTGGTGTGTTCACACTTTCCACTACAAGTATACTAGTTAGGGTGGCATTTGGGCCTGGGTCCCCTTCTCTGCATTCCACAGCACTGCCCACTAGGCTACTTTAGAGATCTGCTTGCAGCTTTACTAGGACTGGCCATAGTAGAGATAGATATGTTTCATGCAGATATTTAGGGGGTGGTAGGGTATCAGTGACCACTGGGAAAGTGTGTGGGGATTATATTTTCATTTTTCCAGTGGTCATCTGGACTGGGTACCTTTATGGCCCTTATTCATTTAAAAAAACAAACAGGTCTAGCCCAAAATATCCAAATTGTGCCCTTGACACATTGTAAAATGTTTGATTATCACTGTAAAACATCTAAGTGCTAAGCCCACTCTAATCCCACCCAAAACATGGCCTTACGATTTAGATGCACAGGAGACAAAATGAGCAGAATGACATCTGAAAAGTCAGTTTAAAAAATGCCCATTTGGATATTTTGACTAAGCTATCCAGGTTCCAGTTTATGCCATCTTTTGGATATCTCTTTTTTTGAAAATGAGTTCTGTTATCTATATAGATATTAGTGTTATGACTGAATGCAATAATATACTGTTCTTTTATTTATATAACACTGTTCTTGTTTAAAAATCAATAAAGAATTATAAAAGAAAAAAAAGAAATGAGCACCATCAAGTACCATAATAATCTGTGGTACTTTGTATATCTAAGTGTTCTGAAAATGGGTCCCATTGTATATTTTTTCTTGAAAAATTTGCCCACAAAACCTTTTTTGCATATAGTTTTGTTTTTTTTTTTTTAATCACAATTAATGAGCTGATTTGCATGATCTTGCATCATGGAAATTCATTAATCTATAATTTTACTCTTTGCAATATGCATTTCTTTGCAAACGGAGCTTTTCATGACAATACATGCAAAACTCTGACATAGTACATTTTTGCATTTTCTTTTCTCTGAGGTAGCATTTGGAAGAAAAAAAAATGCAAGTTAATAGACAGTCCTCTTAGATTTCCTTGGCTGAACCTTTCTCTCCTTCATCTGGCTAAACAGAGACATGTGTTTCCACAGCACACAGACTTCCAGCTGGATTGGAAAGGGTTGTTCCTTGAGACAGGTATTGCAAGATGCCAAAATGCTTTGTCATTGCAGTTAGAACATTCTGACCTCTACTTCAGAAACCAGATGCCAATCAAAGTGCAACTGTAGGAGGTACATTCTAAGGCCCAATAGGATTTAAATATGAGCTCTTGGGAAGAATAAAAACTCTGTACAAGTTAAAAGGCATGGTTGGGCAGACTAGATAGGCCATTTTTCTGTATTTCATATTTTCCCTCCCATTGAGGAGGACCATACAGGAGGTCACAAAAAGGGTGCCATGGCTTCTCCTCACTACAGCTCCCTTATAGGTGATGGTGAGCCCCCCAAACCACCTCCAAAATCCCCTAGACCCACTTATCTACCACCACAATAGCCCTTATGACTGCAGGAGCCACTTATATGCCAGCAAAAAAAAGGGTTTTGGGGGTGTATAGGGCAGTGCACATTTTTCAGTAACAATGCAGTGATTACAGGGGCTTATGGGCATGTGTCCTCCTCTCCATGGGTCCCTAACCCACCCCCAAGATGACTTAAGCTGCCTCTGGGCTGGACGACTAGGCTTTCCTATGCCAGGCGGCCAGGTGATGATGGTCTGGAGGCTGAAATTTGGAAGTTGTGAATAAAATTTTTATGGGGGTGGGGGTTGGTGATCACTGGGGTAGTGTGTGGGGTCTGTTTTATGTGTTTGCAGTGTTTATCTGGTGAGTTTAGGTGGGCTTTTGTGACTTAGACCATGTTTTACAAGGTCTAAGTCACAACGTCCAAGTTCTGTCTAGGCTCTGTTGTTAAAGTTTCGGTTATAAATGCTTTACGACTAAGTCTAAGCCGGCCCACGTCCCGCCCAACTCCCACCCTCAACACGCCTCCCGAAATGCCCCTTTTAGCTTTGGAAGTTGAGTGGCACTATGAAGGCCTAGGTCATTTTAAAATATGTCCAAAACCCGGTTTTATTCTCGGCGCTTGGACGTTTTTGAGAAATGTTCGTCCAAGTGCCGACTTAGGCCGGTTTTTGGATGTTTTTCTCTTTCGATTATGAGCCCCATATTGTTTTTCTAACTTGTGGAGTATTTTTATAAAATTTTATTGGGAACCTGACATGGCTTGAGTTTCAGCAAATTGCCTGCATCAGAGGTCATGAACAGAACAGAAAACAATGGCACACTGCTTCCTACATAAGCTCTATCAAGGTCTCAGTTCAACACTTCATTGTAAAAAAAGCAACTCTGAATGTGAACAAAATCTTCTTTAAGCAACAGCAAGAAAAACCTTGAAGCGGTTTTCCTTCTGTTCAGTGCTGCTTTTTATTTTATTTTTTGCCGAAGTTATGTAGGAAGGTTGTGTGACATTGTTTTCCATTCTGTTGATGATACCTCATGCAGGCAATTTGTTGAATTGTGTCAGGTCCTTAGTAAAATTTGCTTCCTCTACTTCATGTGCTAGACTGCGCTTCTTTGGTGTGCTGTCGTTGCTATGTTGAGGAATCCTTCTGATTTTGCTACTCATAAAGAGAAATACTAGAGATTCAGGAATCCTTCTAATGTTATTAAACCGTATAACGTGAGAGGAGAACAGATACAGATTATTTAGGAAGGACCCAGAAACCAATAGCAAGTACATAAGAACATAAGAATAGCCTTACTGGGTCAGACCATTGGCCCATCTAGTCCAATAGCCCATCCTTACAATGGCCAACCCAGGTCACCAGTACCTGGCAAAAACTCAAAGAGTAGCAACATTCCATGCTACCTAACCAGGGCAAGCAATGGCTTCCTCTATGTCTGTCTCAATAACAAACTATGGAGTTTTCCTCCATAAGAAGTAGTAAGGAGTTACTCTACTACCCATACAAAAGAGGAAATGGGAATGTGGGAAGTTCCTTCAGCTAGTAGAAAATCCTTTCTAGTCTCTGTCCCATTACAAGAGGTAGTCCCTACACATGGTTAGACAAAGAAAGAAACATAGCATGCATACTAAGCACGTAGTGGGGAAGCTATCAAGCTATGTTTATGCTTTGATTATTTGCCTCTTAACGTGACATAAAAGGCCCTAACACAGCTTAATATTTACCGTGACAATATTTAAGTCGCCATGGGTTAAATATTGTAATGAGATACAAAACTTGCATTGTACATAATTATGACATGCACAATGCAAGTTTTGTATCTCATTACTATGTAAATATACATAACGCAACATGAATTGTACCATACCCTAATGCAACTTGATGCACCACAAGTCATGTTAGGGCCAAAAAAATCATGATAAATAAACCCAGTTTTCTAGGTTTTTGTTTGTTTTTTTACTGCCTTGGGGTATTGGGCTGTAACCCAAGGATCACTCCTGGTTTATTACCCATCACCCAAAGGCCATGTATGTACTCTGGCTCCAGACCCCCTTAACTGGAGCCCCACCTACCTCATCCCAACAAATCCAAGCCCCTACCTCTACATGGTCCTAGACCCTCAAAAGTAGTTAACTCTTAATCAGAAGTCTGACCCTTAGCAGTAATATTGCAATATTACTTCTAGAGGTTTCAGTGGCCATTTTGAGAGCCTTAAGGATAAGAAGTAGAAACTGTTTGACTTGTCACCATGTACCCCTTGTACAACCAGGACTGGGTGAAACAGGATGGTTAGAGGACCAGCAACATGAGGACCTCTTTTTAGGGCCTTGCTCCAGGGTATGGAAGTCCAAGGTAGGTTACCACATATGAACTCATGCCTCGGTGTGGGAAACTCCCTCATCATAAGGGAGGGGGGATCTGCTAGGGTAGAATTTTGGATAAAGTTGGAAGGCAGACTAGTCAGGTGATGCTGGGAGTGTAAAGGTTCAGTTGATGCTGGGAGGGGGCTTTTTAAGATGATATCAGGAGGGTTAGTGTTTGACTGATGCCTGGAGGGGAAGTTATCAGGTGATGCTGGAGGGAAGGGGGTTCGAAGAAGTGTGTGATCGGGTGATGTGATTGGGGAGGTCAGGATTGACTGCAGGTGATACTACCAGGTGTGAAGTGTCCAGCACTGTCATGTCTATGGTGTAAAATCCCAACATGGTTGTGATAATGGCCAACCTACATTTACAGATGCCAGAATGATGAGCATCCATTTTCTGCATGTCTGGATGTGTGAAATAGGTGTTCTAATTTTATGTTGATGGTATTACGATATCCCTGCAGGTATGCATTTTAGAAGGAGATCAACATTGGCAGATTATGTTCTAGAATGCTCACCTATTTGTGAACATGCTACCCTGGACATCTCTATTGTGGCTTCTGCATCCTTTCTAAAATGCTGCTCACTATTACTACACCTATTGAGAAAAATTACCTTGCTTAGGAAATACATACTGAAGGAATATTCTCCTCCCCTTCCTTAAAAAAAAAAACCAAATCACCTATAGTCCTTTATATCTTTTATCTCATTTGTTTATTTCTTTGTGTGCAGCAAGATAAGTGACTATTCTGATTATGTTAAGCTGTCACATACCTGTGGCTGAAACATCATGAACTCAGTGTCATAAAAATGAAACCTCACTGGAAAGGAGAACCGACTCTTTCATACAACATAGAAGAATGTATTCATACTGTTTTGAATGCTTATTATAGTAGTTAACATGGAATTAATTGGTATATAGACCTTTCTTTCACTGCCCTTCAGGAGCCCTCACCCTGGGTTTAATTAAGGCTTTCAGAGCTGGATGCTCTAAAATTGTTGTTAAAATTCTGTGGGTTGCTGTGGTGGCGGTAAATTGTCCAATTTGAAAACAGTGACTGATGTTGAAGCAATTTCACATGCAAATGAGTTTTGCAGTGGCCCGCCATATTCATTGGAGAAAGTGACTTACACATGCACAGAGCTGGCAAGGGAAGCTGATACATGTGCAGAGCCGGCAGGGAAAGTCTCGAAGCAGTCTGATCTGATGGCCCCTCTCCCCCTCATCCCCATCCCTAAACTTAAAAAAAATCGGAAGGAGGAGTGCTAACTCTTTTCTCCTTTGGCCTCCCTGACCCCTGAGGACTGGCAGGAGGAAGGCTTCTGCCTAAGCCAACCGGACCCCCCCTACACCCCTGTGAGGATTGGCAGGAGGGATGCCCAATCACTCCTGCCTCAGCCACCTGGACCCCTCTCCATACACCCCACCCTCCATACCTTATTTAGATGACCAGTAGGAGGGATACACAGTCCCTCCTGCATCTTCAAAATGGTGGTCCTCCCCCTTCCTGGTGTATCCTGGGATATACTGGGAGTGACTTAAGACTCTGATTGGCAGGTACAACAGAAAGCAAGCCCAGAAACAGAGCAGAAATGCTCAAGCCTACCCGAGTTGGTCCCTGCTGAACCAATCAAATAACAAGAACTAAGATTACCAGAAATGCAATACAGCTAGGCATGAGATGATATAGCAGGTTTACAAGAGGCAGAATAGCTTCTCTTAAAACTGACTGCCTTTTAATCCAGGTTAACAAGACTGGTTTGAATATAGTAGCTATTAACACTGTCAAAAATGCTGAAATTGAATGACACTGGAGAAGAACTTGATATTTCTCCCCCCTGAAATATTTATTTTCTTTCTTAGGTGACTGAGTCAATCTTTTAGTACCTTTACTTTCATTCTGTCTCGGGGATTCTTGAGGCTTGAATACTAGTGCAGAACAAGAGAAGAGCTAGAACTACTCAAGGTAATCTTAATATCCGGGACAGATAGGAAAAAATGTTCAAGTACTTGAATAAACCCATGTAAACTATTCTGAGCTCTCCTGAGAGAACGGTATAGAAAACTGAATAAATAAATAAATCATGGTAACTCCTTTACAAAAGGGCATACAAGAATTACTGAATGCAAAGCCTCACTGCATCAATTATTCCAAAACAGAACATCTACGTATTTCTTAGTTAAAGCAGGAAACAGGAACTACAATTATGAAAAATACAAGACACAACCAGACTTTGGCTCATTACTGCAGATTCTCAAGCAGCAAAATATCTCTTCCTGGGAAGCAGTGCATTCTAACCTGATAGTCACAGACTCAAGTGTGGTTGGTGCCTGATAGCTATTAACGCTGGGGAGAAAAGACTAAAACCTTCCATTTGAAGGATTTTCATTACAAGGGAGATGGTTTTTATACCGCATTTCCCATATCATTTTAAACAAATGCACATCCCTCCTCTATCTTTTTAACTTTTTAAAAATTTGACCTATTTATTCAGATTACCTTTGAAAATGAAACTCAGATGCCAACATTAAATTCAAATGTGATAGTCCAATTTTGTTCAGCAATTGCTTTGCGAGTCTACACATATACATTTTTGCATCATCACCAGCCATAGTTGAAGGTGTTCTGTCAACCCGGCTAGATGCCAGCATGCTGCGTTATATAGCAGCACGTTTACAGAGCAACCTGGAGCTTTATGGCTTGCACAGTCACACATCAGATAGTGTAACCTTGCTAAATATCTGAAATATTTTAGCAATATCTCAGTCACTTATAGGAATATAAATAAGAAGGATGATTCCATAAACTGAAATAGCATGCATGGCTTTCATCTGCTACAGAAATAGCAATGCAGATAATTGTTTTTATTTTTGATATAAAGAGAAAAAGGAACTACAGGAAATGGATATTAGCCAGGAACATCTGTGTTCACCACAGATCAAAGATGCATATTCAGCAGACGGTTTATCGGTTCTTTAGAGGCTGTGAATTGTGTGTTATAAATAATGGCATGCCTGCAATAAATTCCAAGTAAAAAAGAGAAGGGGGCCTAACTATGTTCCTCCCACAGTTCACAGACCTGGGTTCCTGCTGTGTGTGATGATTCACAGCAGTTACAAATTCCTGTTTTCAGTGTATACGCCGGGCCTTTCATTAAGTTTTACACTAGCTGGGATAATTTAAAACTTGAGAAGTTTTGTGGCGACATCCATTTAACACTTAATGTACTGTACTAATGGATGCAAGAAGAGAATTTTCTTGACAAATGCCATTGCAGACAATTTCTGGAAATATAATATACACTGTAAAAAACCTCAATAACAAAAGGGTATCATGAATCATGATCTCTATGTACATCTATACATGACACTACCACCCAGTGACATAGCAAAGGTAGGAGGCGCCCGGGGTGGTGGTGCCCCCATGCCCTCCTCTCTGCCACCTACTTTCCATGCCAACCCCCTGCTCCTTCTGTGCCCCACACCACACTCGCGTTCTCCCTTCCCACTCCATATCTCTTTAAATCTTCACCAGTGCGAGCAGGTTCTCCGGCCTGCTGCTCGCATTGGCTTTCCCTCTGATGTCATTTCCTGGCCCCGCAACCTGGAAATGATTTAGAGGGAGCCAAGCCAGCACAAGCAGCAAGCTAGTTGCTTGCACTGGCAAAGATTTTAAAGAGGTAAGGGGGGTGGGAAAAGGAGGGCACGGGCATGGCATGGGGTTGGAGAGGTGCCAGCACCCCCACCAAGATGGTGCCTGGGGCAATCTGCCCCCTACCCCTCATTACTATACCACTGATACCACCCTGCTGTCATGCAGAACCAACAATTAATTTTGTCAAAGCTGGAATTGGCACCTTTTGTACTAACAAATGGTAATGTACACCAAAACAGTAGATTAAAACTTGCAGAAATCACAAGGCCATGCTGAAACTACTAGTAGAGATTGACATGGTGGCAGTTACCCGCGGCTAGCAGCGGGTAGCCGCAGGTAACCTGCCGAAACGGAGGAGGAGGGAAGTGCTCACTGTGGGCACGGGGACAAGGTCATCCACCGTCCCGTGGAGCGGTGAATGGCCTTGTCCCCACAGTTATGGGACGGAAGGAACGCGGTCACCGATCGCGCAGGGCCCCCTCCCTACCTCCAGCCAAATCTATCTCCTTCCCTCCCCCTTACCTTCGTGGCTCTTTAGAATAGAAACTGAAGCCAATGAAGCCGTCCTGTAGACGTGTGTGTGTGGGCGGAAGCTTCTCCTCTGACACAACTTCCAGTTCCTTCAGAGAAGAAGCTTTCGCCCACACACGCGCGACTGCAGGGCGGCACATGCAGTCTTCGCCAGCTTCAGTTTCTTTTCTAAAGTGCCGTGAAGGTAAGGGGGAGGGAGACAGATTTGGCCAGAGGGAGGGAGGGAGGGAGCTGCGCGCGTGCAATCGGTGACCGTGCATCTTCCCTCCCTTAAGTTTCTTTACACCACAAGGTAAGGGGGAGGGAGAGAGATTTTCAAGCCACTGAAGGGCGGTGAGGTGGCGAGAGGGAAGGGTGGATGCTGCGGGGACGAGGATGGGGTGGTAAAGGGGATGACGGGGACGGGGCGGTGAATGGGACGGCGGGTTCAGGGACAGGGTGGTGAGTGACGGGGACAGATTGTTTTTCCACGTGTCATTATCTAGCTACTAGATGGTTGCAGGGTTATCCAAAACCAGTTCTGGAATTTTTTCCCAGTTTAATACATGAACTCTTAATAACAGCTAAAAGTTCATAGATGCACCAGGCCCAAACAAGGACAGATTCAGCCTATCCCTAATGACTTATCAAAACTCAACATCAAAACTGATCAAAAAAATTGCAGTTGCTCCAGAATAGTGCAGTTAGATTAATTTTTGGTCTAAAAAGATATGAAAGTGTTGCATTAGCATATAAGAATCTTAATTTGTTATCGATTGAGAGGCAAATTAAATTTAAATCAGTTTGCATAGTTCATTGTCTATTACAGACTGACTTTAGATAATGTGATTTTGCTTTTTCTCATATGCATTATTACTACATTTTCCACAGATTAGAGGAGTACGGTATAAATGACAGCTCGACTCCTCTTTTACTTACGCTGCCATTACAATTTGGAATAAACTACCTGTTTACATTAGGACTGATATCAATTACTTAAGGTTTTGCAAAAATTTGAAAACTTTTTTATGACTTGCTGTAATATTACTGTTATGATGATATTTTAATTTTTGATTGCTTTTGTATTTTCCCATTGATTTTACGGCCTCTTTGAATGTAAATTGTCTTGAACCTTTTTGGTACAGTGCAATTAATAAATTATGAATTAAATTAGATCTACCCTTGGAAAGTCCTTATGCTCTGTAAGCATTGAGGCCCAAATTTTGCAAACAGCGTCCCGATTTTAGGCAGCCATAGGCGTCCTACAGCTGCCTAACCAGCCAATCAGGATGCACGTTTTATAAAAAATAAAAATGCTCCCCAGGCAGGCCGCCTACATTGGAGATGCCTCCGGGAGCCTAGGGAGGCCCGCATGGCCGCCTAGGTTCGCCTAAGATTAGCCATGGGTGTGGTTTGCCCCGGAAGTCTCCTTAGGCGAACCTAGGCAGCCGTACGTGTCTCCCTAGAGAGATGCTTACAACATAGGCCAGCAAAATGCTACATTGGCCTACATTGTAAGTAGACACGGCCGCTATACTTATCGCGGCAAGGGATCTCCCTGTTGGTGAACTTCAGGGGTGGGGGTCTTCCAGCAGGAGGGGTTGGGCACTCAGCTGCCGGCAAACTTAGGGGGGTTAGGGAGGTCTTCTAGCAGGAGAGGTTGAGCACCCTCCTGCCGGCGACCATCGGGGGCGGGTGGGGGGTCTTCCAAGCAGGAGGAATTGGGCATCCCTCCTGCCTCATTCATTCGGGGGGAGGGGGGGAAGACTGACGGCCACAGCCACGACCGCTATACTTATCACGGCAGGAAGATCCCTTGCTCTATAACCGTGTCTACAATCCCTTGCTGTGTAACCGTGTCTACAATAACCCGGTTCTGTAACCGGCATCTGTAACATGGACGTCAGTTACAGAATCGGGTTTATTTTAGGCCCGATTCTGTATAGGATGCCCGTTGGCTTTTGAGACGGGCGTCCTATACAGAATCTGGGCTTAAATACCTAATGCACAAATGACTGCTGATGTTTAGTTGTTGAGTACCGTAAACATTTTTCTCTCTCAAGCCAGATATTAAACATCTAGAACATTCACCCTACTCCAAACTGAGCTTTCCTGCACTATCACTCCGCTGCTGCCACATGTTCTAATATAATCCCTGTGTGGGCTTTTCACCTTCAGGACATGGTTTTATATTCAGTCTCCTGTATCAATCAGCCAAACACTTATTCAACAGCTGCAAAATGCACTAATGAGATGAGTGTTGGCAGCAACGCAAGCTTTTTGTGCCCAGAAGCACACATGGTATCCTGTATGTTTTCTGCTAGTTGCTTGCATTTGTACTTAAGGAAACATAGATGTTTGTAAAACAATATATTTCATTGTCTATAGACTCAGTCAGTTTTTATCAGAGCACATTGTTTGCATTTATTATTGTACCTACAGAAAAAAATTAGTGAATATTTTCAAAGATCATAAGTTTGAAGAATTAATGGGAACAACTTAAACCCTGCATTTCATTCTATACTGTATCCTGCCCTTAGCTTCTTTGGAAAAGTTATGCCAACATACCTTTAAAACAAGAACCATGGTGAGAAAAATAAAAATAAAATCATAACTCTAAATCTCTCAGTACCGTTTTCATAATCATCTGATGCCTTACTTAGCAAAAATTAGAACATGTGAGGATCAATACACCCCCATTGGAGCCTTAGAACATTTTCTAGGAAAATATATTTGCCACATGAGATCTTCTATATTTGAGGTTTAGTCTTCCCTTGGCTCCTCCATGAATCATAGTATTATTGATTCCATAGTATCATAGTATTATTCCATTAATCATAGTATTATTGATTCCAATACAAAATGCTTCATACTCATCATTCTTTTCCAGACAAGCATCTGCCAACTTCGGCACCTCCTGTATTAGGGTGAAAAAACACATGGAGTATGCTAACAAGTGACCTCATCACAAATTAAACATAGAAACAGAAAATAAAGCCCAAATGGCCCATCCAGTCTGCCCATCTACAATATCCACTATCTCCTATCCCTAAGAGATCCCACGTACCAGATGTTGATTGGGGTTTTCCTGTTGTGAAGTCTTCCTCCTATTGGTTTTAAAAGTATCACTCTGTAACTTCATCAGGTGTCCCCTAGTCTTTGTAAATCTTGATGCAGTAAAAACTCGATCAACTTGTACCTGTTCTACACTACTCAGGATTTTGTAAACGTCAATCATATCATTTTGCCTACTATTTTGCCCGGCACTGAGGTCATTCTTACAGGTCTGTAATTCTCTGAATCTCCCCTGGAACCCTTTTTAAAAATTGGCATAACATTGTCCACCATCCAATCTTCAGGAACTAAAAATGATTTTAGCAACAGGTTACAGATCACTAACAGATCATCAATTTCATGTTTGAGTTCTTTCAGTACTCTGGAATATATACCATCCAGTCCAGGTATTTATCACACTCTAACTTGTCGATTTGGCTTAGTATGTCTTCCAAGTTCACCGAGATTTCTTTCAATTTCTCCGCCTCATCATCCTTGAAAACCATTTTCAGTTCAGGAAAATTTCTTATTTCTTCTTCCATAAAGACCAAAGCAATGAATTCATTCAGTCTCTCTCCACTTTAGCGTTATCCTCCCTGATCACATCTTTTACTCATTGTTCATCCAATGGTCCCATGGATTCCCTCACAGGTTTTCTGCTTTTGATATACCTTAAAAAATTGTTACTATGAGTTTTTGCCTCTTTGGCATATTCTTGTTTAGCTTTCTTTATCAATACTTTGCAACTAACTTGCCATTGCTTATGTCTCTTCTTATTTTCTTCATTGGGATCCTTTTTACATTCTTTAAAGGATGTTTTCTTGGCTATAATAACCTCTTTCACTTCACCTTTTAACCATGCCATCTCTCATTTTCTCTTTTTTAATCTGTGGAATACATCTGGTCTGGTCTGGTCTAGTCTAGTCATCCATGATAGTATTTTTAAACAACATCCATGCCTAGTTTATACTTCTGACCTTTGCTACCGACCTCTTTAGCTTCTTTTTAACCATTTTCCTTGTTTTATCATAGTTACCCTTTTGAAAATTAAATGCTGATACAGTAGATTTCTTTAGCGACTTCACACCAGTTATCAGCTGAAATTTGATCTTGTTATGATCACTGTTTCCCAGAGGACCCAATACAGTTATCTCCAGTACTATGTCCTGTATTCCAATAAGGACCAAATCTAAAATAGCTTCCTCTCTTGTCTTGGACTAGTTGCTCCAAGAAGCAGTCTAGGAATTTTACCTCCCTAGCACTCCCTGATATAATATTTATTTTATTTTATTTATTTTATTTTACCTCCCTAGCACTCCCTGATATAATATTTATCCAGTAAGTATTGGAGTAGTTGAAATCACACTAAAACACCCTTATTCAATCATAACAGAACCAACCACCTATTCATGCATATAATCAGAAAGTGGATAAAAAGCCATAGGTCCAAAGAGCCAAATCCTGTTGAACCCCAATGGAGATTGTAAAACAGGCAGGCTCACCCTCAATCATAGGCTGAAAAAACTCTACAAAAGACATATAGGTATAGCATCCTAATTGACTTCACTATTTTCTAAACAGCATACCCTATAGATTCTCAAACCTTATGTACCCACAATCCATTCATAATCAGTGCAGTGTCAATTTTATACATATAAGGAATGCTTATCAAAATGCTGATTAGTTCTTAACATCTATGTAAAATTTGTTGAAAGGTAAGCACAAAGAGTTGAACAAACAAACTAAATGTGCTGCATATAAACAAGTTCCAATTCTGCAGTACTTATCTGCTCCAATAGTGCTTCTCCTTGATTGTATTTCAAAGTTGACCCGTGATGGGGCTCCCGTTTCACAGGTCCACCTGCTGTGTCAGGGGTAAAATAAATCCAAAATGCTTTCCACAAATGTTCTCCGGATGAATGAAAATGCCAAAGCTGGACTATAAAACTGTACCTCCAAGCATCAATCGCTTGCTGACATCATAACCCTTACTATGGATCCTGTTAAGGGTCAAACTGAGAAATGAATATTACCATTCAGTTATCCAAAACATTTAAAAGACACTCAACATATCACTCATTATTATACTGTTGCTCAATTTACCAGCTTTCCTAATCTCTGAAAACATTTCTTCATCTGTCTGCTCTTTCTGTCCTTGGGGATGATAGTATAACCCTACCTGTATATTCCTTCCCTTCACACATGGAATTGCTATCCATATGGCTTATACCAGGGGTGGTCCAGTCCGTGAGGGCCGGAATCCAGTCAGATTTTCAGGATTTCCCCAATGAATATGCAATGAAAGCAGTGCATGTAAATAGATCTCATGCATATTCTTTGGGGAAATCCTGAAAACCCAACTGGATTCCGGCCCTCGAGGACCAGAGATGCCCATCACTGCTATCTGTGTTGTGCAGAATGTTTATTTTGTTTGATTCAATTCCCTCTTTAACATATAGCACAACTCAGTGGCATAGCAAGGGTGAGAGCTGCCCCTCCCCTGCCCTCATCTCCACCTCCTTCACTCCTTCCCCGATCCCAGTGCTATATAATCTAACTCTCCTGTTTTATTATTTTAGACTTCTAGCATTTGTATACAGACACTTCAAATTGTTTTTTTTTCCTTGTATCTACATGCTGCTGAGAAGATGACAGGGATAACTTGACATCTTTACTCTGCTTCCCTCTTAATCACTCTTGGCTTTCTTTCACCATTTTTGAAACCTCTCTATTTTGGGACTACCTAAATGTTCTGATTCAACAGTATCCTTCAAGGATACTCTACAATGAACCATCTGCTCCTGGCCAACTGTCAGCTTTCCCCCCATCTTAGTTTAAAAGCTGTTCTATCTCTTTTTCAAATGTTAGCACCAGCACCCTGGTTCCATCCCAGTTAAGGTGGAGACTATCTCTAGCAGAAAGTTCAAGTTTAAAAACTATAGCAGGTTTTTACTCTATGGAAACTAGCTAAGTAAAGCTTGCTCTTTCAAGATCTAAAACTATTTTTAGAAAGGAACCAGCAGTTTAACTTTTATCCTCCAAATTAGCAAAGCTCAGAACACAATAATGTATACTTACCCAGAGAAATATCCTGTCTCCTCTCCTCTCTGAAAGATAAGTCTTCTCCTTTCCTCTCAGAAAGAAATATATCCTCTCCTCTTAGAACAGTTGAAAGTTTTTTTGGACTTGAAGAAGATGGCCCCTTAAGATGATCGGCTTATTTTAAGTTGCCTATGTTTGAAAGGGATGGGTGCCAAATTCATATTATAGCCTTTTCCTTTTTGAAGTTTCTTTTGGGGAGCACCTTGTCTTATGTTCCTCTTCCCCTTATTTTGAGGTCTAAGAAGGTATTTGATATTTTTCTCTTATATTTTTGAATTGCATTCCTTAAAAATGATTGCAATTCAGTATATAATGTGTATAATTTCTGAAAAATCAATTAGGCATTTGTCTTATATATGTTTTTATTTTTTATGTATTGTTGTGCACTGCCTAGAATGGTAAATGGTGTGGTATAGAAATCTTTGAAAAAAATAAAATTAAATGAGTTTAGGCCTCCTTAATTGCAGGCTTAAACAAGACATAGCCACCATGGGAAAAGCCCTGCTATAACATACATACATATATAGATATTGATAGTTTCCTGAATATATCCCAGACAGTGGATAGTTGACTACTTTATCTGCCATCCTGACTTAAAGTTTATTTTAAGAGCATTGAACTCCAAACACTTACTTACCACACCAGGAACAATATTTGCTGAAAGAAAAACAACAAAGTAGTTGAGCGGAGATAATACCTTTATTAAGCTAATGAAGGTTTTAAGCTTCAAGTTTTCAAGACTATTACAGCTCTTTCCTCAGGCAATGTCATTCTGCCCTTCCTGCATTATACAATTCCAAGCACACGGTTATAAAAGAAAAAAAAAGGGAACACAACAACCATAACTTTAACAAATAATAAATTACACAAATTCAATTTAGAAGAAAAAAAGAACTGAAACATTTTCAGAAGGGAGGGAGTAGAAGAAACAGTAGCCTAAAGGCAACAATAACTTATGCACCATCAGGTTACTTCGGTTGCACACACACCTATTTATTGCACTGCTCAATAAAAATGCATACTTAATCAACTCGTCCATCACATGATAGGTGGGCTACTATTGAGATGCAATGCATCCCCTTGAGATGCACCAGAAAATACACTATTACTGACTGCAAAGAAGTGACATTTTCCCTTAGATTTTACTGCTTGTTTTATGGGTTACTGGGAAAAGAACAAAGTTTACAGAAACTTTTCTTTCTTTTCATAGCTTGAACCTAAAGGATAAACAGGATACTATGGAGAAATTGTATCTAGGAATATTGGATTATAAGTGCTAATGCTTTATTTTCATGGCTATATTTGGTAGTAGGAGTAGCAGTAGCATATTATGTCTTCATGTGTGACACACAGAAAAAAGAATAAGGTTATCTAAAATAAATAGTGACCTGGACATACTTAGAAATGATATGTTGAATAAAGTGACTTGATTTCATTGAATGCTATGTTGGGTTGATCTCTAATTCTGAATCCCCTTCTTGTTCATTGAACTCGTGTTTAGTCAGCCTCTTCTCCATGGAGTATTTTAAGAAACCCAAAAAAACAATCTCCATCAGCAACCAGAATACTTCTTACTTAAACGTTGTATCACATATTAAGAAACCTATAAGCTATCACCATCTGTAATTTCTTCCATCAACACTATGTAACCATCTTCTGTAACCTGAATTGTATTATTATTCTATACTGTAACCTGTAATATACTCACTCCTTGTTATGCAATTCTACTGGAAATGTCCAGACATCTTCTAAATTGTAATCCGCCTAGAACCGCAAGGCACAGGCGGAATAGAAATCACTAATGTAATGTATTTTGGTTTTTTGGTTGCTGGTTAGTGTGAATTTGTCATCTGGTTTTTCTTTTTGTGTGTTTCTGTGTTGCCAGCATTCTCCCTGTTGGTGTTGATCTTGTTGAACCCTTGCCAAAACACATTTTGTTTGTTTGAAATTGTTGTTCTAGTGAATCTTTCCTATCTGAGCTCTGTGTCTTTATTGTATAACTTGAATGAGCATACATTCAGGTTACATTTGCATACTTACAGATTGATTTGTTGTAAAGTGTTTATTTTGGTGTATTTTATTTGTGAATTGTTACTTTTAGACTGTTTGGGTTGGGTTTCAGGTAGGGGGATCTTGAAGGTGATTGGTGGGTGGGGTTATATATGTAGTGTTAGTCTAGGGAAGGTTGGGGTGAGGTGAGGGTGGGAGGGCCTAGACTGAGTTCACAGTGTGATTGTGGAGACTAACTTGAAAGTTCTCCTAGCAGTTAACATATGCTTTGTCAAGGAAGCATTTTTTCCAGAAGTCCCTGGTAGAAGAAGTAAAAGGTAAGAAAAAGTTTGGAACTGCTATTCAAGTAGAGTAGCTGACAGGTGAATTCAATCACAGCAGGTCGATAGATTTGCAGTAGAATAGCTGATTAAGCTTTAAGCAGATTTTTTTTTCCTTAAGGAGCGCAGAGACAGAGCCATCATGAGCTTTTCCCAGTGGTAAAAATGTAAGAAAAGGTAAGAATGCCATAATGCCTCTGTATCTCTCCATGATGTGACCTCACCTTAAGCATCGTGTTCAGTTATGGTTGCCATATCTCAAAAAAGATATTAGAAAAGGTTCAAAGGAATTAGAAAAGGTTCAAAGAAGAGCGACCAAGATGATAAAGGGGATGGAACTCCTCTCGTTTGAGGAAATACTAAAGAGATTAGGGCTCTTCACCTTGGAAAAGAGACAGCTGAGGGGAGATATGATTGAAGTCTACAAAATCCTGAGTGATCTAGAGTGGGTATCAGTGAATTGATTTTTTACTCCGTCAAACATTTCAAAGACTAGGGGATACTCTATGGAGTTACATGGAAATATTTTTAAAACCAATAGGAGGAAATATTTTTTTCACTCAAAGAATAGTTAAGCTCTGGAACTCATTGTCAGAGGACATAGTAACAGTGGTTATCATAGCTGGTTTTAAAAAAAGGTTTGGACAAGTTCCTGGATGAAAAGTCCATAGTCTGCTATTGATACAGAAATTGTGATTGGTAACATGGAATGTTGCTACTACTTGAGTTTTTGCCAGGTACTTGTGACCTGGATTGGCCACTGTAGAAACAGAATACTTGGCTAAATGGACCAGTATAGCTATTCTTATGTAGTCCCTCCCACAAGTATAACACTTCTAGCTGTGATGGTGTATGGGGTCCTAAAATCAGGCGTCCCACCCTCTTACTCCTGCTTATTGCAGCTCCAGCCTCAAAATGTCTACTGCAACCTCTAGTGGCAGCCTTGACTGTCACTGGAGGTCATGGTGACCATTTTCAAATTAAAGCTTTGATAGGCAGGTGTGAGTGGGCATTGTTCATGCCCTTAGGACCCCCTAGATTACTTGGGCTAGAAATTATGTGGCAAATTCTATAAGAAGCGCCTAAAAGTTAGGCGCCGAAATAGACACCGCTCAGCGCGATTCAAGCAAAATTGGGTGCTGTTTAGTGAATCACACTGAGCAGCACCTATTTTGGAGGCGCCCAGTAAATAGGCCAGCTCTAGGCACAACTAAAAGTTAGGCAGCCATACAAGTGCTTAAGCAAACTTAAGAGTAGCGATTCTGTAACAAGGCGCCTAACACAAAGCCATGCCTTAACATGCATAACGTCTATTTTTTTGAAGGCCACCTAAATTTTTAGAGGTGCCTTGTTACAGAATCACTCTTTCTTTATAAGCGCCTAAGTTTCAATTATTGTTGATTAAAAAGCTTAATTGAACTTGTTATTCAATTTAGATAGGCGATTATCTAGTTGGGTACCTCCAAAATAGGTGCCTAACATTAAGCGTCAGTTACAGAATTTGGGCCCATATGCCTGAGAGATCCCTACAGGGAATGGAAGATGAAGTGGGGACCTGGTGATGAGTTTTTTGTTTTTGAGCCAATGGGACGATTGGGATTGTGTGTGTGTGTGTTGGAGGGGGGGGGGGGCACACACATGAAAACTTTCAGGCTTCTACTTAGAAGTTAACCCATCTACTGCCTGGTAGCTCCACATATAAATTTAAGACAACCATTTTGCTATCCTAACTGTATCTGCTTACTTGAACATTGCCGCTAACCAATAGTGTGCTGGTTCCTCCCAGGCTCCACCCACACACCACCTCTGCACTAGCCATTACAGGTGTGGCTTTTGCAGATATTCAACAGCACAATCCAGCTAAGTGCCACTGAGCATCAGCAGAGGGGCATGCACAAATGATTTAAAATCACTCTGAATATCAGGCCCAATGTCTTTATTTTTTTTTTTTTCATTCATCCAATTCAGCAAATCACTTTGTCAAAAAAAAAAGAAGTCTTTCTGAATTTGGGTGAATTTAGTCCTATTGAAACAAGACATTTATCCCCAACCAAATTACAAACATATATACAGTAAGGGGCTCATAATCAAAAAACAAAAACATCTACAAAGTGGCCTAAATGGGCACTTGGACAATCAAAAAGCCTGATCGTCCAAGTACCCATAACCAAAGCTGGTTTTAGACGTATCTAAAACCAGCTTAGGCCTTTCCCCTGCCTCTAAACGCATAGAGCGAAAGAGGCGTTTTTAGAGGAGGGGAAAGGGCAGGAGGGGGGGGCGATGTAGACAGGTATAACCTAAGGTTTAGACAGGTTGCCTAGTTGGTATTTATACGTTTTGACTTAGACCAAGTCAAAACAGGTAAAAGTGCTGAAAAAGGGACCACTGAGCTGACCCCGGCAACATGCCTACCCCCTACAGCAAAGATCGCGGCAGGAGAGATGACTCATCTCCCCTGCCGCGATAATGGTACCCCGAAGTGCCGCCAATCTGTGGATAGGGCTTGAGGTGCCTGGGCCAATCAGGCCCTAAGGCCCGCCATTCTACGGATGGCGGGCCTGCCGGGCGGACAGGCTTGGGACCCGTCCGTCCACCCAACTTCTTTCAGATAAAGGGGGGGGTGTTGGGGTGAGGATGTTTGGGGGCTGATCATGGGTTCGGGCAGGATTCCTCCTGCCCATATCAGGTGGGGTGGGGGGTAGGGGAGTCACTGGGGCAGGAGGGGTTGGGCTCCCTCCTGCCCAGATCATGTCGGAGGGGGGGGGGCGAGGTGTTGCCGGGCAGGAGGGGTTGGGCTCCCGTCTGCCTGATACGATCGGGGGGGGGGGGGGGGTGGATCGCATGTGTGTGAGTGTGAGTGTATGTGGATTCTTTAACCGGTGTTGTTTTTGACAGACACCGGTTACAGAATCCAGCTTTTAGGCGAAGGACTGTCACCTCCTTTGCCTAAAAGGCCTGATTTTGGGCATTTGGGACTTAGGCTGTTTTTTAGTCGGTAATGTGTTGTAAGTGTAGACGTAGTAATGGTCTGGGCGTTTAAACAGCTGAATGTAGAGGTAGGCCATTCTCAAAAAAACCTCATTTTGGACATTTTTTTAGAATGGACATTTTCCCTGCTTCTACTTTCAGCGTTTAGGGCTTAGACCAAAATGGTAATTAGACGTGTTTTTTTTTATTATGCCCCTCCACATATTTTTTTTTTAATCAATGACTCTCGCATTCAGATTCCACTTACAGTAGACTCTCCTCCAAGTTAAATCTGCTGGAAAGATTTAGAAGGCTTTGATACTGTTGTTTTGTGTTATTATACAGCTGTAACTCTAATTCTGTACAACTTCTTATTTTACTTACTGTCATTTTATAGGTGATTTACCATCCATTATAAGTAAATTGATAAATCATTCATCAATTTCAGGACATGTTTCTTCAACCTTTCAAATGAAAACTGTAAATTCTTTAGCATAAGATTCACTGTTACCAGATGTAACATGAATTATGGACTAATTCCCTGATAACTTTTTCAGATTCCTGAATGCCTTATGATATGAAGTTCACTCAAATACAATAGCTGTGTGTCATGTAAATTAAATTGCTGTACAGTCTTAATGTGATATAACTGATGCCCGTTGTTGGCAGGTAGCATAATCAGACATCAGCGTTCACTTTAAAACAAAGACTTGCATGTCAGTTTGACACAATGGAAGATCACGCAAGAAATTGCTGGAAAAGATGTGATAAGTTTTAATGGTTTGTATGCAACTAACAAATTAACCAGAGGAAAAAAATATATATAATAAACCGCCTTGTTACTGGAAATGATAAAAAGTAGTCATGATTGTTATTTCATTTGCAGTTATATGTGTCTATGACCATTGCCACAAAGAGATCATTCCTCTGAAAAGATGCTTTTTTTAGAACAATATTCAAATTTGTCTTTTTTAAAATATAGTTGTATTATTATTGTATTTTCATTAAGTTGGTCTGTGTTTACCACTGGCTTGCTGTGTCTTTGTTTTATAAAACTTGATGTCCCTATTAAGAAACTATAACAAATTATCCCCTTCCCTTTATGAAGCTGAATGAATGGCTTTTTATTGCCAGCTGTGGTGGTATTACCTCTGACGCTCATAGAATTCCATAGGCTTGGGACCCGTCCATCCAGCTCATAGGAATTCTATGAGCACCATAGCTAATACTGCTGCAACCATCACTAGAAAAGCCTAACAAGGCTTCTAAAAAGGGGGGGGGGGTGATAATGGAACACATTGTTATGCCTTTGATTTGAAAATCAGAGTATGAAACTAACAATATGCTATAGCTGAACTGATTTCCATGGCAAACTTTGACCAAAGTTCATCTGAAAGATCAGTGAGAAAGTTCAGAGCACCAGTCTTTTTTGGAAAATCATCGAACACCAGCCACTATACAACCAAAGAAGGATTGTTTCAAATGTCAAGACTAGCACATATGATCAGGGCAGGATTAATTCTTCGAGGGCCCCTAGGCATACAAGTACACTGGGCCCCCCCTAGCCCAGCCCTGCCCTGCCCATGCCTTGCCACGTCCCACCCCCATTTAATTGTTTTCTTATTTACTTCTTTATTTCCACATTGTTTTTTGTTTTGTTTTTAATTCACAACAAAGATTAGCATACAAGTGCACAGTTTTTCTTCTATGCAACCCCCTATACATCTCTGAACAAATCCCCCTTCCTTCCCTTCCCACCTACTTACCCAGGACATTAACTCTGAACCCTTTCCATACGTATATAAAAGTGTTCAAATATATTATAAAGCAGTAATACTATCCGAAATATAAGTCTATATTAATAACCAAGTTTACAACGCCTCTCAACTGCTTCACTCTATGTCGACCAACTGTAACCTATATGCATGTATAAACAACCAAATCTGTAACTCCTCTAGTTCGTTCCACTCCATGTATGTTAACGAAACAACAAGGCAAGCAGTCCAAAGAATCCAACATGAAACAAAAGAAGATCGGCAGACAATAAGGAGATTCAAATCAGGTTTATTCAAGGGGCTCCCAAGAACCATGCCCGATGCATTTCACCAAACAACGCTAACAGAAAACCATGTATTTAATACACACAGATACACCCTCACCCAGTATAGAATAAGCAATCACAAACTAAAAATAGAAATATGTAGATAAAGGTTAAACTGAACCGCCAAGAAGCCAAACTGCATACAGTGAAACATCACAGAAACAATGACACATAGCCCCCTAATACTCTGCAAAATATAAATATAGCAGATGTAAATTTGAAAAAACTGACAAGCAATCACTACTTTACAAATTAACAATTAGAAATAAAGCAAAAATTGAAACTAGTAATATACCATTTTATTGGACTAATTCATTTTTCAATTAACATTCAGAGGCCATAGCCTCCTTCTTCAGGTCAATATGGTATACTGCTGTTACATTATACTGTCCTGACCTGAGAAAGGGGTTTGGTCTCTAAAAGTTAGTAAAAAATGTATTAAAATTAGTCCAATAAAAAAGATTACCTTATTTTCTATTTATAAAATTTTTATCAATACAACTACAATACTATTTTTTTCTAAAGCAACAAAAAAAATATTTTTAAACCTTTTGTCGTTTCTGCTTTAAACATCTTGTCTTCACTCTCTTCTTTCTAGCCAACATCTGGCCTCTCTCTGTCTTCCATGCAACATCAGCCCCTTCCATCCACTGTCCGCCCTTTCCACGTTCCATATGGCATATTCCCTCTTTCTATTCACCTTTCATAAACTGTCTATCCTGTTCCCCTTCTCTCCTTTGTATATGATTCATTTCAGCTCTGCCACTTCTCCATTTTTCTCTCTCTGTTACCACCCCCTCATGGAAACAGAAAGTAGGCGGGACCCGGCTGCCTGAAGAAGTTTATGACGCTAGGCCTTAGAGCAACTGGGGCAGATCACTTATCCCCCCACCCCCCTGCCATCAACCCCCCTCTGGTAGCCAAAATGTTCCTTTTCAGAGGGGCCCTGACACGGAAGCCTTTCTCACAAGCTGCCGGCAGCTGCCCCAAAGTTTTCCCACTGCCGCAGCTTCCTGTTTCTGACAGGGAAAATCGCCACAGAGGGAAAGCTTCGGGGCAGCCGCTGGCAGTTTGTGAAAATGGCTGCCATGTTGGGGCCCCTCTGAAAAGGAAGATTTAGCTGTTTAATATAGAAGTTCGGACTGCGGCGCCCTCTGGATCTGTGGGGCCCAGGGCAGCTGCCCTGTTTACTCCCCCCTAACTAGGGTTACCATACTTGTGAAGACAAACAAAAGAGGACACATGACCCTGCCCAAGCCCGCCCTCAATACAATACTACTTTATCCCAAAGGAAAAAAGTTTTTAAAATTATTTTTTTCCATCCAGCCCTTGCTCCTTTTTACATGATTCATTCCAGCTTTACTGCGCTCTTCATTTTTATCTCTCCCACACCAAATCTAGCATCTCTTTGTCCCTCTCTCCTTATTTCCCTGCTGACCTCCTTCCCAGCATCAATCTCTCTCTACTTTCTCATTCCTCTAATATCTCTCCCCTTTCCCTCATCTGATCTCTCCATTCCACCCTGACCCTGTCCCGTCCTCTAATCTCCCTGCCAGCTGTTTCCTTCCTTTTTTTTCTCCTCCTCCAAGCAGTATGCAGTTCGGGACTCCACTATTTATCTCTATTCCCACCTCCCCTGCATTTAAGTCCCATATGTCAAAAGATGCAAGGTTTTCAGAACCTTCTTGGATTACATCCCCTCGGAGCCCTCTATCTCATTTTCTCTTTCACACCAGCATCTTCCACCTAGCAAAACTGCACTATAGCCACTTGCAGCAAACCTCTTTCTCTTTCTGGGGTGCCTAGTCACGAGTTGCAGCCACTGATGTCTCCAGAAGGGGGAGGGGAGAGGAAAAGGCAGAATCATTGCAATCTCGGGGAGAATCGTGAACATTAGCCAAATTTGCTTTCTCTTTCAGACACTATGTTCAGTGACTGAGACACCCGCTGCCTGCCAGCTCCTGAACTCCTCTCTCTGCTGTGCTCCACCTGTGCGGGAACAAGAAATTGCATCACAGGATATGGGATCCAGCAGAAAAAAGGAGGAGACGGCAGACAGTTGGTGTTTCAGTCACTGACGCTGCCAGCAAAAAATAAGAGGTTTGGAAGGCGGGGGGGGGGGGTGGAAGGTTGGGGGGGGGTCTCTGGGTGGTCTTGTTGATATGGGCTTGCATTGTGCAGCATCTGTCTATTGTTACTCCCAGGAGTTTAAGGGTGGGTTGTATATGGTATTTGGTGGAGTTAATTTCTAGTTCTGTGGTGGAGGAGTTCTTATCCTTTTCGAGGAGTAGAATTTTTGTTTTGTCCGTGTTCAGTTTCAGTTTGTGGTCTGTCATCCATTTTTCCACTGCTTGTAGGGTTTTTTCAAATTTTTCTGTAGAAATGGGGTCAGGAGAATCGAAGGGTAGAAGTATGGTGATATCATCAGCATAGCTGAAAGAGGTTACATTTAGGTTGTCTAGGGTGGAACCCAGAGATGATAAAAAGAGGTTGAAGAGAGTAGGTGAGAGTGGTGATTCTTGAGGTACCCCGCAGGGATTGGACCATGGATCTAATTTAAGATTGTTTGATTTAATTCTATAAGATCTGGTTTTAAGGAATCCTTGGAACCAGTTATATACCCTGCCTGAAATCCTTATGGCTTCTAGTGTCTGTAGTAGGATGATGTGGTCAACCAGATCGAATGCTGCGGATAGATCAAGTTGAATTATCAGCATCCTTCTGCCTTTGCTGAGATGCTGTCGGGCTGTGTCTAGTAGGGCTACTAGTAGGGTCTCCGTGCAGTGGTTGGATCTGAACCCCGATTGAGAGGGGTGGATAAGATTGTGGTCTTCCAGGTAATTTGTGAGGACCACAATACAGATCAGCATTTTATATTTCACATAGAGAATCCACGTTTATAGTGGGAAACCCAGAAATCAAAGGATAAAGGCTGCTTTATCTGTGTGGTTACAATCAAAGCGGTTTATATATCTTAGACAGGTACTTATTTGTACCTGGAGCAATAAAGTGTTAAGTGATTTGCCCAGAGTCACAAGGAGCTATAGTGGGAATCAAACTTACAGCCTCAGCGTTTAGACATGCTCCTGGTTATGACTAAGCACCTGATTCAGAGGCAGTGCTAAATCCCAAGGTTTTGGTTACTGCAATTTCAGTGTTCTTCCACCTTAAGTACCCCCCCCAACACATTACCAGACTCCTCCCCACATGATAAGACCTCCCTGACATAAGCATCCCCCACCCAGTATGACCCAAGCCCCTCTAACATTACCAGCCATTTCCCCACAAAAGTATCCCACTACCAGCATCAACCCCTCCCCTCCTCATGTCAAATCTGGTGAAATGACATCATTAAAATGATAACTCACTCATTAAATCACAGCTCTAAAACTTAGTGTTAAGTAAATTATTTGTAAAGTACTCAGACCCTATAACCATCTGTTTAGTGGTAACACCAAAATGTGGTTATTGACGGGACCATCATTGCCTTTACAGTACCAAAACCACTCGCTATATAACGTTATTATGAATGAAGAAATGATTATATTTCTTTTGGCATCATGTTTTCCTTTCCTAGTCACTATGTGTGGTGCACCCTTGTCATCCTTAATATAAAGAAGACTCTACAGTAAATATAGGGATATTTGTATGTTCTTCTGTGTCCAATATCGCAAGTAGTATAATGGGTACATCTCATGTTAAAATGATTGACAGCTGTCAAAGATAAGGATTGACCAATTAGCGTTCACTTCCAGGTTAAGCCACCCATACCCACTTTTCCCATAGCCCCGCCCAGGCCCCGCCCACACCAGGCCCCACCCATTCTCTTCCCATGCTCCGCCCCCTCCCATATGGATAAATGGTTGTAGCCCTACCCATGCTCTGCCCCCATGCCACGTCACCTGAAATGGGAGTGTGTTTGACCCCAGAAATACACTTTCTGATGATGCCAACAGAAATGGGAGTGCCTGTCCTACCGGAAGTGCACATTCTGATGACATAGGCGGAAATAGTGTAAATGAAGCGCCAGAAATGCGCTTTTATGATGAGACAGAAATGCATTTTCTGATGATGTTAGCAGAAACAGATTTAATCGAAGCCCCCAGAAATAATGTGGCCAGAAAAAAAAGAGTGTCTTTATTTTAACAGCTTTTTAGTTAAAAGACAAGTTTTAAGAGCTCATGGTTAGATAAATGAACAAGCCATTCGCAAAACAAAAGACATTTACAAATTATTTCCTGTTTTTTACAATAGACCCTAGGTTTTAAGAGCATTGCACAACCAACTCAGAAGAGAAAAAAGACATAGAGCTGCTTTTTTCTTTCCTAGTTTTTAACAGACAGTATGAAACCTTAGTTAATGGCTGTGGGGATGGGCAACATGACGGCTGATAAGCTGGTTATCATAAAGGTTATTGCAGCCCCAGATAAAGCCAAGGGGGGGGGGAGGAGGGAGGTGTGTTTAAACCTGTCTGAACATGTCCTAGCTCCCTGGTGTTCTCATAGTGATGTATGCCTTAGTCTTTAACAATCTGGGGAAAAAAAACCTGTTCCTATTGTCCTCTGTTAAAAAGGCAGAGTTTTAAGACCTCTTTTTTTTATTTAGAGCTAAGTTAACAGAGCTGACTGAAACATGATGAAAAAATCTTTATTGAAGCATATTTATTATGATCTAAACGCGGCTGGCAGCTATGGAGGCATTAACCCTCTACTTCATGAGGCTAAAAAGAGCGATATTACAGTCCGAAGTCAAAACGCATACAATTTACACAGACCGGCTAGAATCCATTTTAAAATAAATAAAACAATGGTGTCAGAAGTTGACAGCCAATGGCAAAGTGACTTAGTCAGCCTTTACAAATATATCTTAACGGTAATAGATATCCTGTCAAAATATGCATGGGCCGTGAGTTTAAAAACAAAAAACGGTCACGAAGTTACCAAAGCCTTTGAAACAATATTTAATTTAGGGCGTACACCTGAAAAACTTCAAACAGACAAGGGTAAAGAATTTTTAAATAAGTCTCTGAAGAATTTATTAAAACAAAAAGGTGTTTGCCATTTTGTGACCAATAATGATGTTAAAGCAGCTGTAGTGGAAAGATTTAACAGGACTTTAAAATCCAAAATGTGGCGCTATTTCACAGCTCATTGGTTCATCCTTCTTGCAGCCCCCCTGATAAAGCCAAGGGGAGAGGAGGAGGTGTGTTTAAACATGTCCCGGCCCCCTGGTGTCATAGTGACGTATGCCTTAGGTCTTTAACAAACAGCTGTTAACATCAGAAATAAAAGTTCTCAAACCATCGAACAAAATGACTGCCACAAAGGCGCGTAGATTGAGTTATTTTCTTAAAGACCGTGATGTAGAAAAAGAGGGTTACCCGAAGACAGAAAAACTGTACGAATCAAAGAAAAGATGGAACTCTTTAACATACAGGTAACTGAAAAAAGGCCTACCAAGAGGTCTCGTAACTTTCTTAAAGACTGTAATGCAGAGAAAGAGGGTTACCCACTGGCTGAAAAACTGATTGACAAGACGGCAGATATCGGGAAGCATACACATGAATTAACAGATTCTGAAATACAAGAGTTTCCAGAAGCTCAAAAGCTATATGATTCGGACACAGAAAATGAAGATGCAAGTTATGAACTACCAGAGGATAGTGCTTCAGATATCAAATTTTATGAAGCTGAAGCTGACGCCGAAGCGGCAGATATATTGGAAAAGCCAGGATCTTCTACGGTAAGAGAGAAAGACACACAATTCATTGCCAGGGATCGGTGTTGAAGAGTTTATGAAGCTGGATGTGTTCGTGTGTTTTAAAAAGGAAAATTTATTTCTGTATGTTTTTTTTAATGTAGGGAAGTGGCGGATCTTCGAAATCACAGAAACCTGTGGACAAGGTGTACATACCAATGATAAATCTATCCTGTTTGTGTTTCTTCTGCTCGTTTCAAAGAGAACAAGTGGTGATTGAACGTAAACTAAAATTAAGACCTGAAGATTCTTATGATTATGGTTTGTGGATTGGCATAAGCCTTTCCAAAACACCACCAGAACTTAAATCAGTTATAAAGGTAGCTGTATACTGCATTCTAAATAAATGTCTGCAAGGCGTGAAGGATGAAGATTGTGGAGCCTGCTTAATACGAGCAAAAACACCATGATTGCTTGATATGAGGGCAAAAGGATATACAGCAGAAACTCAGGAAAACTTGTGACATGCTGTGCCTGGAATGTGTGGTAAATGTAGTCACTTTTGTAGGCTATAAAATGAAAATACTGATGCTATGTAATGAAAGCATTAATATAATCATTGATTTAATCAGAGATATTAAGACCTCTATAAATGGGCCACGACTACTCAATAGATTGATCAGTTTCATGAGAGATGGTGAATATGTAGAGATTGTAAATGATTTTAACCGTGACACCAATTATAAATCATTCTTCAAAAGAAATGCTTTTTAAAACATGATTTTATTCTTGGGATTGTGGGAAATACAATATGTAACTGCTTGTTTGTTTGTATAAAAGTTTAAACATGTAACATACAACTAAAACATTTATTGTTGTAAAATAAAGATATTTTAATATGTGGTGTGTTTTATGAATGGCTAGCCACGTGAATTATCAGCCCAAACTAAAACAATAGAAGGTGTGACAGATTATAAGGAACTAGGCTCTAGCACGTAGGGGTCATTTTGATATCTAAAATGACTAACCAAGACAAACAAGATCTAGTAGAGGCCTTAGACATACAATAAAGCCTTTGTGAATGGATAACTTCTATAAAGGGTTGTAAGTGTATAAAAATACGCTGTGACAAGACCAGTAAGCATTCTGGTTTTTGTGGATGTTACACCAGACCCCGGATAAATCAACCGCTAACATAGTGAGTAGAAAAGGGGCTTTTATTTTTGTTTTTAGGGATATTATTTTTTTTTCTGTCTCTGAATCGATCATTGCATTTAAAACAGGAGTGGGAATCTTATGGTAGAGATAAACTATCTCTTACCAGAAAAAGACAACAGAAATTGTTAAAAAGTAAGTAACAGTTGATTTATCTGGCATGTATGTTGTTTTAAAAAAAAAAAAAAAAAAAAAAAGACCAGCATCTACAAAACATTCTTTTTTACGTTATGATTAGACCAAGAAACGGCTGGAGAACCGTCACCTTCTACATCAAGTTCTAACCAACAACCGGTTCCGTACCGGAAGCCAAAAGATAAACGAAAGAGTAGGTATCCTGGTTTTTGTAAGGAGACTAGGGTTAAAAGAAAAATTTCTATACTTTTATAATGGTTGATCAAGAAAACGTTCAACACAGTCAGAACCCCGAAGAAAATGTGTATTAACGGTTATGCTATGTTATAAATTGTAGATTGAGAAAATGTTAGAAAGTTGCAAGCAGATACCGTGAACCCGACAGAAAAGTCTAACAGGAAAAGATCACATAGTGAAAGCTTCTTAGACGGGGAACCAGAGCCCAAATGTGCTTACCGGAAACCAAAAGATAAACGAAATAGTAAGTATTCTGATTTTGTAAGGAGACTAGTGTAAAGGAAAATGTCATTACTTTTATAAGGGTTGATCAAGAAAATATTAGGCAGTCAGATTCCCAAAGGGGGAAAAAAGTATTAATGGTTATGCTATGTTATAAATTGTAGATCAAGAAAATGTTAGAAAGTCACAAGCAGATACCGTGAAGCTGACAGAAAAGTCTAACAGGAAAAAGACACACAGCAAAAGCGTCTCAGAGCCGGACTGCACAGAAGATGGAGAATGTTATGAAGGTGATAATTAGCCTGATAGCAACAATGTGTCAGAGGATGGTTCAAATAAGGGTGCATTAGGTCCTTCTGAAGAATCAGAACCAATCAGCTATGTCCAGTTTGTGAAAAGAAGGGATCGTAAACTGGACAAGTTTCATGGTGTACTTTATTCAGAAGAATTTCGTTTCATTAATTTAGACAGGATAACATCATTTCGTGAGGCTCAAAATGCCATACGCCAAGGCATTCAACATATCTTGGACGATGTTAGCAACAGAGTTTCACCCGGTGACTACATACAAGTGCATCTACATTCATCGCTTTTTCACAACTCCTTGTTTTCTGGTAAATTAAATCCCGAATCGCTGAGAATCACAGAGAAATAAATACAGGTCTGTGATTTATTCTGTGTTGTTGTACTTGTAATAAGAAAAAAGGGTGGTGGGGCCTGTAGGGTGTTAAAATCTATACTGTTTAGCCAGATTTTGCAGGAAAAAAAGGATGTATTTAATAGATTTGAATAACACAGGCAATAACCTGTGTTTTGCCGGTAGCCTTACAGCACTTATGTCCCCAGTAAAACTCACAGATGCTGAACTGTTAACAGGTGCTGAAAAACTACATAATGATTTGGGGTGGTCGGTACATAAAAAAAATCATGCTCGATGATGTAGCAACCATTGAACAACATTTAAAGATAAATACAAGAGTTGTGTTTTATACAAACTCGTGGTGTTGCTTTAAAACATCAGATCAACCCGTGTATCCTAAAACGGTTTTCTTATTGCTACATGATCATTTCTACGACATAACCGATGTAAAAAAAATTCTACGGGAAGCATAATTTCTGTACTTTTTGCCAGAAGCCCTATAGTCACGACCACTCCTGTACATTATGGTGTTGTCTTTATTCGCACAGAAGTGTATGAACAATGACGATGTACAGCAGAGATGTCTTAAATGAAAGATGTGTTGTTGCACTAATGAATGTTTAGATAGACATATGCAGCTGGCGTAGACGGATGTCGGGCCTGCTGGATGGACAGGCTTGGGACCCATTCGTCCAGCCAACTTTTTTTCAGGTATAGGGGTAGGGTTTGGGGGTGGTGGGGTCAAGCGGTTGGCAGGGGGTCGCAGGGTTGGCAGGTGGGTGGCCAATCATGGTTCTAGGGGACAATCGTGGGAAGAGGGTGCGCCAAGGGCAGGAGGGCCTGGGATCCCTCCTGCCATATCTTAGTGGGGTGGGGGGGTCACCTGGGCAGGAGGGGTTGGGCTCCCTCCTGCCCAGAATGGATCAGAGAGGTGGGGTGGTCGCTGGGGTAGGAGGACTTGGGCTCCCTCCTGCCTGGATCGGATCGGCGGGGTTGGGTGGTCGCCAGGGCAGGAGGGCTTGGGCTCCCTTAAGCCCGGATCATTGTCGGATGGGTGGGAGGCACTGGGGCAGGAGGTCTTGGGCTCCCTCCTGTCCGGATTGTTGTCGGGTGGGGGGAGGGGTGGATCGATGCAGGAGAGATTGCTCATCTCTCCTGCCATGATAGCAATCGCCCATCCCCCGATCCGCGGCACTTTGGGGTGAGGATTGCCATCAGGGAGATGCCCTGCCACGATGCTCACCCCAAAATGCAGTGGTTCGGGAGGTGGGCGATCACCATCGCGGCAAGAGAGATGGCTCATCTCTCCTGCCCCAATAGGGATCCCAAGAGCCACATTTGGTGGCACTTGGTGGTATCGCTATCTCGGCAGGGGAGATGAGCCATCTCTCCTGCCATGATGATTGCAGTGGGGGGTGGGTAGGTCGCTGGGCCACTGAGATGATAGCGGCAGCCGCCATCAGCTCAGTGGCCCCTTTTTCGGCACTTATACCTGTTTTGACTTGGTCTAAGTCAAAACGTTTAAGTGCCGACTAGGCAACCTGCCTAAAGTTTTGGTTATACCTGCTGTACACCTATATCTTGGTCAGCCCACCTCCCACCCACCTCCTGCCCTTTCCCCTTCTCTAAAAACACCTCTTTTCGCTCTATGCGTTTAGAGGCAGGGGAAAAGCCTAAGCTGGTTTTAGATACGTCTCAAACCAGCTTTGGTTATGGGTACTTGGATGATCAGGCTTTTTTATCATCCAAGTACCCATTTAGGCTACTTTTTGGATGTTTTTTTTTATTATTATGAGCCTCTTAGCGTACAGCTCACTTAGAGCTAGATTCACAAAGGTCACCGATCGTGTCCCAACCACTTTGTGACCCAATTGTGCCCCGACCCAATTCACAAACCTTGGTGCCGAGCAACCTCTGATCTGCGCATGCAAATGAGGGGGAATAGCATGCAAATGTAGGCAGGTAGCGATTTACTAAATAAATCTGACACACCGACTGGGCTGGCCGATCAACAAAAGAAGTGACTACTGCTTTCCGACTGCATCTCCTGCTCTTTGCCTGGATTCTCCTGCTCTCCTGCCCTGACTCTCCTCTCGCCACCCTGCTCTCTGCCTCGACTATCCTGCTCTCTGCCCCAATCATTGCCCTGCTTCTGCCCCGATCACCACCCTGATTCTTCCATGACTCACCACTCTGCTTCTAGCCCGCTTCGCTGCCCTGCTTCTGCCCCAATCGCCGCTCTGCTTCTGCCCCGATCACCGCCCTGTTTCTGCCCTGACTCTCCTTGCTTTCCTCCACAGCACGAGCCTGTGGTTTTAACCCACGGTTTAAAACCATGGGCTCGCAGAAAAATAAAAACAAGAAAGAAGTTTTCTTTGCAGCTCTGCCTGCCACGGAGGGCCAGCGCATGCACAACCATCTACGTTCTTGTGAAGGAAGATAGTGCAAATAAACATTCCAAATAAGCAAGAATTTCCTCCACCATCTATGTTTCCCAAGTGACTAAGGTATGAAGTTGATTCTTCCACTTCAATAAGATGGTGTTTCCGAAGGAGTCCAAGACTGTAAAATGTATTTATGTTCAAAGAGACACACCTAACAACACAATGTTCTGGCCCTTCTGGGTAACCCCCCAAATGCTCTGGGCAGATCCAACACCATTTGCGCTGCTGTGCCCTCTGTAGGTCTCCCCAAAATTCACTGCAAATAGTGTTTTATGGTTAACCAAAACTGTTGGACAAGCCAAAAGTCCCAGAAAGAATAAGAGAAAGTGTTGCACTCTCTGGCATTTAAGGCATAACGGAAACGCAATGCCTCCTATCTTATGCAGCTGCATCTGTATAAAGTAGGCTCCTGAATGTAGCACTCCCACAATATCACCCCCTCAATCAGTTTCTAATCCACAGGGCAGAGCTCTTCTGGATAAATGCAACAAGGCATACAAGGAATATGGGGGCATGTATTTTGCTGCTCCTGTAAGACACAATCTTTTAAATGCCGTAACAAACAAGCCCAATTATATAAACCAAAATTGGGAAAATGAGGCCATTCTGGGACCAAATTCCACAAGATAAGAATATATAAGTTTGGGTTTCTGTCTATTTCAACAGAAGAGAGAGATCATTCTATCCAAGGTCTTAAGATATTTCTTCAAGAGTTTCAATGGTAAAGTTTGTAGCACATATAACCATTGCGGAAAGATCACCATTTGAATCAAAACTATTCAACCCAACAAAGAGAGTGGTAAACCCTTCCAGTGCATCAATTGTTCATTCGTATGGCATAAAGCTTTAGATAAATTAATCGAGTATAACATAGTCATGACTGAAAGCTGAATGCCAAGGTAACGCAAAGATCCCTCCGCCCATTGCAAAGAACAGATAGATCCCCACAAAGTTTTTAAGTCCACTATGGATGGCAAAGTCTCCAATTTAGACAAGTTTAAACTACAACCTGAAAAGTCACTGTACTCCTTTATATTCTCCAGGAGAGCCTCCAAAGATTTCTGGGGATCCTTAATATGAACCAAATGTCATCCAGAAATGCTGCCAATTTAAAACCATAATCCCCAATTTGTATCCCTTTTATATCCAGGTTTCATGGATATCTGGGATCAGAGAGTATAGAGACAAGATGAATAGCAGAGGGGACAAAGGACATCCCTGCCTAGTTCCACTAGAAATTTCAAATAAGGAAGACCTATGGTCATTAACAAAAAGGAGTGCTTCAGAAGAAGCATAGAGCATCTTAATAGCAACATAAAATGGCCATCAAGCCCATAGTTAGCCAAAGTAACATATAAATAATCCCACCAAATCTTGTCAAATGCCTTCTCAGCATCAAAGCTTATTAACAAAGATGGCAAGCCCTCTCTGGCATGGCATTCCAAAGACATTAAGATTTTCCTTTTTTTTTAATGCTACAGATCGGCTGCGAATAAACCCAACCTGAGAGTCAAGCAACAGGTGGGGCAAAACTCTCACTAAGTGATTGGATAAGATTTTGGCTAGGCGTTTTACCTCAAAGATAAGCAATGAGATGGGACGATAAGACTCCGGTCTAGTGGGATCCATCCCCAGTTTAGGGAGTACTATTATTTAAGCTACATTAAGATGTTCCAACATACACCATGACATTAAACAGGTTAGTGAGCGGCTGCACTATATCTGTTTTCAAGAGCTTATAAAGTTCAGCCCGAGACCCATATAGCTCTGGTGCCTTCAAAGGCCAATTCCACCTTTCTTTCTTGGATTGGCACATTCAAGAACTCTGCCCAATGGCCAATTCTACCGCTCTTTCCTGGATTAGCACATTCAATAGCTAGCACTGCATAGCTGTTAAGCAGGGCAAGTCCAAGCTATCAAGATACAGTTGTCCTGGGAGTCCCACATCTGGGGGAGCAGAATAAAGCTTAGCATAAAATCAGAAAAGATTTCACAAATCACTGCATTGTTGGTTACCGGACGGTTCCCCATAGATCGCAAAGATAATTTTTTTTTCATTCCTTCCCGCTAGGAAATTAAATGGGCTAACAATTTACCACACCAGTTGCCCCTATGTAAAGTTTTTTTGTGTTCTCTGATGAGGTCTTTCATTCAATGCCACCTGTGTAGCAAGTAATGATTGCCTATTTACAGCAGTAGAATTATTCCCACAGTGTTGGCACTCTACCACCAACCAACGCAATAGCTGCAAGATTTCTCTATCCTGCATTTTACAAACATGGCTAACTTAAGTAATAATTCCTCCCCCCCCCCCCCCCCCCGGCAACACTTCTTTTGCAGCTTCTCAATACATACCAGGTCTCCCTCATGCCTCTGATTATGATACTTGTAATCCTGCCAACATTTGACTAGATAGGCATAAAAGTTTGGATCTTTATTGAGCCATAATAGATACATCCAGTAAAGGCTATGATGGATCTTATCTGACCCCCTGCCAATCCATTCACACCTATGCATGATCGGATATTGCATAGGGCTGTATCTTCACTTGTTCTATGTGAGAAAAAAGTCTGCGGGACATCAAAAAATAATCAATACAAGACTGAGTGGAGTGCACTCTAGATATGTGAGTAAAATCTTTTTCATTAAGATGAAATGTCCGCAATACATCAATAAGATAGATAAAACGACACATGGAAGGAAGGCCCTTAAGTTCAGATGACAAGCCTACAGGAGGCGGTATTAACCTATTGAAATGGGGATCTTCTCAAGCCACATTAAAGTCTCCTCCCAGCATTAATGAAATATTGTCAAGTTAGAAGTAAGAATTGTTGTTTCTTGTAAAATGATCAGTCATAAGTGTTGGGAGCATAAACGCTACCCAACAATATTGAACGCCCCACTATCTGTGTGTGCAAAAAAAAAAAAAATTGCCCCCCCTTCCCCACTGTCAATGGCCCTGACCTATATTTGGGCTGCCACCCTCTTACAAAAGATTATGGCCAACCTACACTTCTTCCCCTGAGCAGCAGTCACTACACAGGTGCCTATCCCTCCTCTTTGCAGCTTAGCATGTTCAAGATCAGTAAGGTGTTTCTCCTGCAACATCACAAGAACCAGAAGAGTCACCTCCACAACCAAATAATGAACAAGCAAACAGTGGGGAGTATGTGGTGCAGTGGTTAGAGCTACAACCTCAGCACCCTGAGGTTGTGGGTTAAAATCCCTCACTATTCCTTGTGACCCTGGGCAAGTCACTTAATCCCCTCATTGCCCCAGGTACACTAGATAGAGTTTGAGCCCACCAGGACAGATAGGGAAATATGATAAAGTACCTGAATGTAAACCACTTAGGATATAAGTGGTATATAAATAATAAAATAAATAAATAAACACAAGTGTACTTGTTTATTTCAGAACTCTGCTTTATTTTTGCAGTGGCGTAACACACACGTGTTTTGGCCTAACTAGCCTGCCTCAGGAGCCTCAGAGAGAGAAAGTGGTGGAGGTGGTGGGGAGGGGGGGGTTAACCACTCCATTAAGCATTTTACAATATGTGATTTGTGCTAAATTTTAAAAATCGATGAGTTGCTTTGCAGTAGCTCAAAAATATTGAATTTAAATGATGTTTCTCACATAGCAGATACGAAGACCCATATTCCATAAGTCTTCGAGGGAGGGACTGGAATGTCCAAGTCAGGACATACACAGTTCCACTGCTGTTTTACAAAAAAGCACTGCAGAAACTTATTTTAAAATGAGCTATCATGTAGAGAAGATGCAAACATTTTTAAAACGTTATACAAATGTGGGTGCAAACATTTACATATCAATCGCATCTCTAAATTTTAGAATAATGGCAGATATGGGTATGTGTGTGCCCATATGCATGCAAATATAAATTTTCTGCCTACAGTATGTGCTATTTTGTAAATATGCATTTATCTTACATAGTGCATATCTTACAGGTACAGTAGGTGTATATTTAGGTGGAGTTTTGCAGCTTGGTCTGACCTAGTATGGCTATTCTTATATTCTTATGATCAGTTAGTCGGTGCATAAGTTTTAGGAATGCTCACGATCCACCCATAATCTGTCCATGGCCACGCCTCCTTTACATTCACACACTGGACTTGTCACATAACACTTTGTGCAATGCACCTACCAAGTTATGCATGTAACTTCTAATTTATGCCAATTAGTGTCAATTAACATATTAAATGGCAATTATCAGTGCCATTTAAACCAATTAATCAATTACAGTACGTCGTGCTCATATATTGGTTATATGCACCAATATGCATTCACAACCTTAGATATCATATACAGTGGTACCTCGGTTTACGAGTGCACCGGTTTGCGAGTGTTTTGCAAGACGAACAAAACATTCGCAAAATCGGCGCCTTGGAAACCGAGCGCGCTTCGATTTGCGAGCGCCCCCCCTGCGAACCGGCACCCTCCCCCCCCCGCGATCCGGTACCCCCCGCCGCCATCGGGCACCCCCCCCCCCGCTGCCATCGGGCACCCCCCCGCCGCCATCGGGCAGCCCCCCCCCGCCGCGACCTGAGGTCCCCCCAATCCACCCGAACTCTCTTTTTACTTTTCTGTAGCCTCCGCAGTGGCACTGGCACCAGCATGTCCTGTGCATGCCGGTGCCTGAAGATCTGCTTCCTGTGCTGAGCCTGAGAGTTCACGTCGAATGTGAACTCTCACGTCAAACATGAACTCTCAGGCCCAGCACAGGAAGCAGATCTTCAGGCACCGGCATGCACAGGACATGCTGATGCCGGTGCCGCTGCGGAGGTAACAGAAAAGTAAGAAGAGGGTTCGGGTGGGTTGGGGGGACCTCCGGTTGAGGCGGGGGGGTGCCCGATGGCGGCGGGGGGGCCCGATGGTGGCAGGGGGGGTGCCGGATCGCGGGGGGGGAGGGTGCCGGTTTGCGGGGGGGCCTTCGGGGGGAGCAATGCCGTTTCTCGTGGGGGGTGGAAGCAGCGCTGCTGGCCTCAGGGGGGGGGAACATATCAAAGCAAGCTTCCCTTACTTCCTATGGGGAAACTTGCTTTGATATACGAGCATTTTGGATTACGAGCATGCTCCTGGAACGGATTATGCTCGTAATCCAAGGTACCACTGTATATAATTTGGGGCTTTGTGCCTAAGGGGAAAATGATTTAGAATATCTGTCCCAAGAAATATGAAACAGATAACAATTATCCCCCCCCCCCTTTTATGAAACTGCTATAGGGTTTTTTTTAGTCACAGTCTACTGTGATAAAAGCTCCAATGCTCATATAATTTCTATGAGCGCCGGAGCTTTTACCATAGTGGCTGGCAATAAAAACCCTAATGCATCTTGATAAAAGGGAACCTATATGCTAAACTTCTATTCACAGTTTAAAAACTTCTGTTCTAGGATTCCACTTTAAGCAGGGGACTGAATAATCCTAGTGGTCTTATCATCCAATTCAGTATCATTGTATGTTCTGTGGAAAATTTTGTTAAACCTTCATACTTTCTTGTACACTATAATATCGGCTTTTGTTTATCTGTAAAACTATCTTAGGCAGAGTGCCAAATTAGCTTAATAACAGGTTCATAAATCATGGCAGAATGGATGAACATTGACCCCAAGCAATTTTAATTTTTTTCTCACCCAAGATGAGCATTTAAAGTAGATAAAAAGCTTTTCACTTCTCCACAACTTGGACTTGGAACAGTCTCCATAATGATTTTAAATCTGAGTGCTTTAGCCTTTTTATATACATTTTTGTGCCTAGGATTATTTATGAAGCACCTTTGGTATAGACAAAGGCATTTAGCCATGTTGCAGGCGACAGTGGAAAAAGCTTTTCACTAAAAGTTTATTTACCCTCAAAAGGAAGAAAAAAAAAAAAAGAGTTCATCAAAAAGCAGATGTCCTTGCTTACATGTAAATAATTGGTACGTAGTGCTAAGCTAGGAGGCAGTAACTGCATTTATTTGCATTCCTTTGCCGTGAATAAAAAAGCAAGGGCAAAGACAGTGGGGAAAATTCCATAGCTGATGAGAGAGTCTGTTGCAGCAAGGTATCTAATGACATTGCAAAACAAGTACTCAGAAATGCAGATTATTTGCATTCAAATATCGATATACTCGAATATAAAGCGATCTAAATATAAACTGAGGTATCCTTCTTTCCCTCCAAAAAGGGGGAGGGGGAAGGAAGGTTGGCTCACCATGATAACCCAAATTTCTAACACCCGGGTTATATTCGAGTCAATCTATAAACACTGCTCACCTTCCCTCCCCATCAATTATCTCGTGATTCACTAAACATAATACAAATATCTGTGATGCATATATCCCAAAATTCTACTCAATATAGCAAAAATAATCTTTCCTAAGGATGTTCAGTATTCAACAATCTTGACAGTATCATCCCAGGTACAAATCTTGCCCTCTGAACCTTAGCAACACCACTCGAAGCTCAGATACTTCATTGCTTTAAGATTTATGTGTTATATCATCATCCAGTCTATTTCTTTTAATTTATTCTTATAATTTAAATACACTTAGCTTTGTGGTCTCTTAATCAGGGAATCTTGGTCGACATGTTTCGCTATTTGCTTTATCAAGACCATTCCCCTAGGAAAGAGCATAACTATATTAACAGATATCCCTCAACCACATAGAGCCATTAAAACACAAAAGTGTAAAACTTTGATCTTAAATTCAAAAGACCAAACAACCTGTAAGGTCACTCACTACCTTCCCTCTTGACCACTTCCCAAGTAAAAATGGCAGCAGCATTTATTCACCAGTTTAAATCTCCCGCATTGCTCCCCAGGTGACCATGATATAATTCTTATGCAAATCAGCCAGGGTCCATGGCAGAGCCAACTTAAGAGCTACTTTAATTAAATTAATTAATTAATTAATTTATTTAAAATGATGTATAACCCGCCTATCCACAAATCTAAGTGGGGAACAAAAATCACATACAAAATCACACTAAGGGCTCCTTTTACAAAGCCACGCTAGAGCCTTAATAGCGCGCGCTAAATTGCCGTGTGCGCTAGCCTCTACCACCTCCTTTTGAGCAGGCGGTAGATTTTCGGCTAGCATGCACTATAGCGCGCGCTAATCCGGTACGTGCGTTAAAAACGCTAGTGCACCTTTATAAAAGGAGCCCTGAATATTATAAACAAATACAAAAGAGCAAAAGAGAAACAGCATAAAAAATAACTGCCCTAACTCAAACTGTCACAGGGCACACACAATCTTTTACTAAGTTGCACTGGTCAGTTTTAACATGACTGTACAATGACTATATTTCCTATTTTTCCTATTAATGGCCACACACTATTTAATAGGTGATAAGGCGCTAACCAAATGCTAATCGATTAGTGTGTGGCAATGAAACTATGCTAACCAATTAGCACAGGGCATGCCTACTGTCATTCTCCAAACTCGCCACTCAAGTACGCCTGAGTGAGTCCCATGATAATGCCTTTTTTAACCTACAGTATGGACCCCTAATTTTGTACCTAAGATAAGTGACTTGACAGACTCATAAAGACCCTGGCTTATTTGGTTCTCAACCCAGTTATCAAACCACTAACAGGACACAGCACACTATATTATAATTGACTGGTGTTTCCCTGTACTTCTGGTTATAATTTACACATCCAGAGAGGGGAGGGGGGGAGAGGGAGAGAGATTGTATATTGGGATAGTTGTCTGAAAAATATGGAAGTAATATTGTTTGATTTTCTTGACTGCATTGAAATAGGGAGGGGGTGAAAATAATTTTCATGTATTTGATTGAAAGATGTAAGTACTGTTTTTCAAATATTCTGTATGTATTCCTATATGCACTGTTTTAAGTTTGAAAATGAATAAAGATTTATAAAACAAAAAACTAGTGTTTAAGCCCGTTAGATTAAAAGGTGCTAGAATAGATGTGCAGACCTAACAGTTTTAAAAATTTACTGAGAGCTTTAATAGCGATTGTACGGTTGATTTATTTTAAGTTTTTCCTATTTGTTGTTGCATGTTGTGGGCTTAAGAAATTATTTGCTTTCCCATTTTTTCTGCAGATCTGTGTGCCACTGGGGCATATAGGTACAATTTAAAAACCCAAAGTGTCTGAAAAATATCTTATTTTTGTGAGATCTGTTTCTCCTAAAACACTGTAAATGGCAGTATTTTATTCAAAAATGCTCTCCTCTTCCCAACTAATTATGCATACAAACATGTAAACATGTAGACCAAAGCCTCAATTATTTAAAACCTCCGTCACCTGAACATAACACTCATACTTCCCAGACAACACGGTCATTCTGTGTGTGTGTGTGTGGAGATGTCAGGGGGATGTTAGATGGATGTCATGTGTGTGGAGATGTCAGGGGGCTGTTGGGGGAATATGCCCCTTCTCTCACCTACCTTTTTTTTTAAAAAAAAATAATCACGCAACTGGCACAGAGTAACTGGAAACTGGCACAGAGTAAGTCGTATGAAGTAAACTGGCACAGAGTAATAAATCTTATAAAGTAGTAAATCGGCACAGATTGGCTTGTGTAAGGTAAACCGCCACTCAACACTCATTTGAAAGCGAATGTGCGTGCTCCGAACGTGTGCAAAATTGTTATGCCGACCATCGAACGTGCATGCTATTACCCCGATGGGAGGTATTCCATGAAACTTGCTGGCACGTTACTTGGTGCACTTTAAGAACAAAAACGCAGGTACAACGGCTCCCTTACTCTCTTGCCGGAGTTATTTTTAAGTTTAAAATTGCTCCTCTCACGATCCCCGCCTGCATCGGAAGCCTTCTCCGACGCAGGTGTGGCTCGTGAGAGGAGCTGCCGCCGTGGCTTTGAACTTAAAAATAAACTTTGGTCGTGGAGTGTAAGTGAGCTGGCCAGACTGCACAACATCACCTTGGGGTCCGCGAGTGTGGGGCCGTTGTAAGCACGCATGCGCACTTAGCGTTTTATTATAGTAGATATATTTTTTTTTTTTCAAGGGCACAGTATAATGGGAAATAATAATATGAAAAGATTTTTAAAATTACAGTATTTGTGATCTCATATCAAATTTACCCCCTCCCTCCCCCCTTTTTTTTTTTTTTTTACAAAACCGCAGCACGTTTTTTATTGCTGACTGCGGTGATAAAAACTCCAATGCTCATAGAATTCCTATGAGCATCGGAGCTGTTACCACCATGGCTGGCACTAAAAACCCTGTTACGGTTTTGTAAAAGGGGGAATTAGGCCCCCTTTTATCAAGCTGCATTAGGGTTTTTATTTTAGACCACTGCGGTAAAAGCTCCAGTGCTCATAGAATTCCTATGAACATCGGAATTTTTACTACAGCGACCTATGATTTAAAAAAAAATACCTCTAATGCAGCTTGATAAAAGGAGTCCTTAAAGGGGAGCAATCATTAATCAAACTTTAACAAAAATCTTTCTTTGCTATCTTTTTTGTTACAATATAGGAAAGAAACTAGGATTTTCCATAAATCTATGAAAATACTATTATTTCAACAGTTCTTAGAAAATTGTTCTAAGGAAAATTCGTTATCTTCTCTCTAAGATGTCGGATGAGGGTCTTCATTAATAAATTATTTTCTCTTTAATCTAACTATTTTCAATTAAATTATCAACTTTTATGTGAACCAAATCAAGCTCCTTTTGGGTAGATGAACACAGTATATAAATCCAAAATTTAATTAGATTAAATTGCAATTAATTTAAAAAAATACTGAACCTCAGAACTCTAGGATCAGACTTTTAATGCCACCTGTCGCACAATCAGAGATCCAATTATTATCATCAGCTCCTTTATTATGAGACTGGGAAAAACAGAACAGCAAAAAACTCTGCAATTTCCTCAGAGAGAAAACTGTTCTATCAAAAACCAGGACTCAAAAAATCTCAAACAAGCAGTATTCCACTTTGTAGCAAAAGCAAAAATTATTTTCAGTTGTCTGAAATAGATGACCCCTCTTCCAGCATAGTTCAATTGGATATCCAAAGAACAATATACAGGTACACAAGACTTTTAAATTAGCTCTGTTTAATGATATGAACATAAAAATAGCCTTACTGGGTCAGATCAATGGTCCATCAAGCCCAGTAGCCATTCTCACAGTGGCCAATTCAGGTCACTAGTACATGGCTAAACTCAAAGGGTAGCAACATTCCATGCTACTGATCCAGCAAACCGTGGCTTCCCCATGTTTTTTTCAAAAACAAGATTATGGGCTTTTTCTCCAGGAAATGTCCAAACTCTTCTTAAAATCAGCTACACTATCTGCTCTTAACACAACCTCTGGCAATGGGTTCCAAATCTTAACTATTCTCTGAGTGAAAAAAATATTTCCTCCTATTGGTTTTAAAAGAATTTCCTTGTAACTTCATTGAGCTGGTGTTAGTTCTAGCCGCGTAGCGTAGGGTTAGTGCGCGCTAATCTGCGGCGTGCGCTAGCGCACCTTAATAAAATGAGCCCTTAATTTTTCCTGAAAATGGTTCAAATAAATGAACACACTAAGAACAAACACATCTAAGTCATGGCCATTTTCAAAACAAAAAGTTGGACAGTTTTTTGTTTGAAAATGGCCATTTTCTCTACTGGATTTTTGGACGCTTTTTCCCAAATGTCTAAATTTGGATTTAGACTTCATATTGAAAATTCACATTTATGTCTTGATCTATTCAAATATAGATTAAAAGCCCAGCTTTTGAGGCTGCTTTTACCTCATAACCTCCTAATATCAAATTTTTCTTCTATGTAGACAACATCCTACTTATTTTTTTCCACTTATGCTTCTCCTGATATTAGCCCTCTTCAAGCTTGTTTAAATACAGTCTGTCACTGTTTCTTTAATCACAAAATGGTTCTTAATCTATCAAAGACAGTGGCATGATGGATTACTGGCATCCATTTTAAGCCATCATTGATCCCCCTTATTTCAATCTGTCCATTTTTACTGTCAAATCCTTCCATTATCTGGGTATGATTATTGACTCAAAACTTTCATTCGATATAAAGATTTCTCAAATTCCCCATTTTGTTTTTTTTTATTGCTTCATTGTGTCTTCTCTTTTCCAAGTTTCAGAGCCTTGCACCTTCATTGTACACTTGTTACTTCTCATTTGGATTATTGTAACACCATATATGCAGGACTCCCTTCCTATAAACTCCATCACCTTCAAACACTACGAAATGCAGCTTCTCATATTTTATGTAAGGCCAAGGAAATGATTGTTTCACCTTTGCTTGCGATCTCACAAAAAACTGTTAAAGAGATTAAAACTTCTTCAGAACACAGCGGTTCGTCAGATTTTTGGCCTGAAAAAACGACAACATTACTGCATTTTACAAACAGTTGCATTGGTTACCTTTCAAGACAAGAATATTGTTCAAGTTTGGTTGTATTTGTTTTAAGACCTTATTTGGGCTGGCCCCTGTTTACCTGTCTTCGTGTTTTGAACGATATAAACCAAACAGGATCACTCAAGGACAGCCCTGGTGTTAGAGGCAGATCTAGATATTGTCGCTATCACAGAGATATGGTTCAGTGAATCACATGGATGGGATGCAAACATACCAGGATATAATCTTTTTAGGAAGGACAGAGATGGTCAAAAAGGTGGAGGAGTAGCTCTCTATATAAAGATCAATTTCCAAGCAACCGAAATGCAAGGGACCTGGGGAGAGGAAGAAGCGACATGGATCGCTCTGAAAAGAGAAGATGGAACTTCTATCTACATGGGTGTAGTCTACAGACCTCCAACTCAATCGCAGCAAATTGATAAGGATCTGATTGTGGATATCCAAAAGTTTGGAAGGAAAGAGGAGGTTCTGCTGTTGGGAGATTTTAACCTGCCAGATGCGGACTGGAATGTTCCGTCTGCGGAATCGGAAAGAAGTAGGGCGATTGTGGATGCCTTTCAAGAGGCTCTGCTCAGACAAATGGTAACGGAACCCACAAGGGAAAAACCAATATTGGATCTGGTCCTCACAAATGGAGAGAGTATCTCTAATGTTCGAGTGGGTGCTCACCTGGGAAGTAGCGATCATCAAACGGTTTGGTTTGATATAACGGCTAAAGTGGAGAGTGGCCGCACGTTACTTAAAGTCCTAGATTTCAAACGTACGGACTTTAATGCAATGGGAGAGTACCTGAAGAAAGAGCTGTTAGGATGGGAGGACATAAGAGAAGTGGAAAGACAGTGGTCTAAACCAAAAAGAGCGATAAAAATGGCTATGGACCTTTATGTGAAGAAAATCAATAAAAACGAGAAAAAGGAAGCCGATATGGTTCTCCAAACTAGTGGTGGAGAAAATAAAGGCGAAAGAGTTGGCATTCGTGAAATATAAAAAAAACCCCAAGAAGAGGAGTGCAAAAAGGACTACAGGATGAAACTGAAAAATGCCAAGAGAGAGATACGTCTGGCGGAAGAACAAATGGCTAAAAATGTAAAAAAAGGGAGACAAAAATTTTTTCTGATATATTAGTGAAAGGAGGAAGATGAAAAATGGAATTGCTAAACTAAAAGATGCTGGGAACCGATATGTGGAGAGTGATGAGGTAAAAATCAAATGTGTTAAACAAATACTTCTGTTCTGTGTTCACAGAAGAAAATCCTGGAGAAGGACCAAGATTGTCTGGCAAAGTTACACGAGAAAATGGAGTAGATTCTGCGCCATTCACAGAGGAGAGTGTTAATGAGTAACTTGAAAAACTGAAGGTGGACAAAGCGATGGGACCAGACGGGATCCATCCCAGGATACTAAGGGAGCTCAGAGAGGTTCTGGTGAGTCCTATTAAAGACTTGTTCAACAAATCTCTGGAGACGGGAGTGATTCCTGGGGATTAGAGGAGAGCGGATGTGGTCCCTATTCATAAAAGTGGAATAGGGATGAAGCAGGAAACTACAGGCTGGTGAGCCTCACTTGAGTTGTTGGAAAAATAATGGAAGTGCTGCTGAAAGGATAGTGTACTTCCTTAAATCTAATTGGTTAAAGGATCCGAGGCAACGTGGCTTTACAAAAGGTAAATCGTGCCAAACGAACCTGATTGAATTTTTTGATTGGGTGACCAGAGAGCTGGATCAAGGACATATGCTAGATGTAATTTACTTAGATTTCAACAAAGCCTTTGATACAGTTCCTCATAGGAGGCTGTTGAACAAACTTGAAGGGCTGAAGTTAGGACCCAAAGTGGTGAATTGGGTTAGAAACTGGCTGTCAGACAGACGCCAGTGTGTGGTGGTTAATGGAAGTCGCTCGGAGGAAGGAAAGGTGAGTAGTAGAGGGTTCGGTGCTGGGTCCAATCCTGTTCAATATGTTTGTGAGTGACATTGCTGAAGGGATAGAAGGAAAAGTGTGCCTTTTTGCAGATGATACCAAGATTTGTAACACAGTAGACACAAAAGAGGGAGTGGAAAATATGAAAAAGGATCTGTAAAAGTTAGAGAAATGGTCTAATGCCTGGCAACTAAAATTCAATGCAAAGAAATGCAGAGTAATGCATTTGGGGATTAATAATCAGAAGGAACTGTATATGCTGGGAGGAGAGAAGCTGATATGCACGGACGGGGAGAGGGACCTTGGGGTGATAGTGTCCAAAGATCTAAAGGCGAAAAACCAGTGTGACAAGGCAGTGGCTGCTGCCAGAAGGATGCTGGGCTGTATAAAGAGAGGCGTAGCCAGTAGAAGGAAGAAGGTGTTGATGCTCCTGTACAGGTCATTGGTAAGACCCCACTTGGAGTATTTTGTTCAGTTTTGGATACTGTATCTGACGAAGTACGTAAGAAGACTTGAAGCAGTCCAGAGGAGGGCGACAAAAATGATAGGAGGCTTGTGCCAGAAGACATATAAGGAGAGACTGGAAGCCCTGAATATGTATACCCTAGAGGAAAGGAGAGACAGGGGAGATATGATTCAGATGTTCAAATACTTGAAGGGTATTAATGTAGAACATAATCTTTTCCAGAGAAAGGAAAATGATAAAACCAGAGGACATAATTTGAGTTTGAGGGGTGGTAAATTCGAAGCCAATGCTAGGTGGATGCCTGGAATGTGCTCCCAAGAGAGGTGGTGGAAAGTAAAACTGTGACTGAGTTCAAAGAAGCGTGGGATGAACACAGAGGATCTAGAATCAGAAAATAATATTAAAAATTGAACTAAGGCCAGTACTGGGCAGACTTCACGGTCTGCGTCTGAATATGGCCATTTGGTGGAGGATGGGCTGGGGTGGCCATTTGGTGGAGGATGGGCTGGGGAAGGCTTCAATGGCCGGGAGGGTTTAGATTGGATGGAGTAGGTTTTAACAGAGATTTTGGCAGTACCGGGTAGAGCTTTGGATTCTTGCCCAGAAATAACTAAGAAGAAAAAATTTAAAAAATTTAAATTGAATCAGGTTGGGCAGACTGGATGGACCATTCGGGTCTTTATCTGCCGTCATTTACTATGGTACTATGTTATCCAACCATAAAATCCTGCTAATATAAGAGATTTTTTGACAAACTATTTGCATTTCAGGCAGGCAAAATGAATTCATGGTTATGTACCATTATTTCTCAGACTCATTTTTATATGTCTTTTAAGAAACTGCTGTAAAGTAAGTTGTTTGGTAAGTTTGTAAATTGAAGTTTCAATTTTTATTGGTAAATTGTATATTGATATTTTAAAATGTTTATCTTAATCTGATTTTAATGTATTTTTAAGTCAACTGTATTTTATTCTCTGATTGAACAGTTCTTTTATATGTGAACCACCTTGAACTATGCGGTGTGGTGGTATACAAAAATAAAATTATTATTATTATTAAATTATATTGGTCACCCAAAAAAGCACTTCACCCGGGAACTCCTTTCTATCTGCCCTTTACACAAGGGGGTGCTGAAAAGTTCTCAGCCTAACCAAGAAGAGAATGACATGGATATGGTTCAAATCAATGATCTGAAATAATATCAAAACATAGAATTTTGTTTCTGCAGACTGGCACTTAACAAAATGAGAGAGCACTCTTTTCAGCTACAGTGGCTCAAAAATGCTCAAAAATTAGGAAGTTGGTTGTTTGGGCTGAGAACCTTTCAGCACCACCTTGTAATGCCCATCTTTCTTCCATCTCTCAGAAATGCTCACTATGTCTGTACCAGGAACTCTGCCTTTTTCTACTTGACCTGTAAACCATAGAAAGACCTTCCCCCACCTATACATTCCAAATCCTTTTAAAACTCACTTTTTCAGATTGGTTTTTGGTCCCATTTGGGGATAGACTATCTTATTTAGGACTTACATTTGTTCTATTATTCATTTGCTGAATGTTGTTGCTTGGTATGATTGTTTCTTTCCTAGTTTTTAAATGACATTCCTTTTCTTTTCTATTGCAATGTATGAGGGTTCTTCAAAAAGTTTCCGCACTTTCATATGTTTACAGGAAATGGTTGAGGAGGGAAAAGTGGTAAGAAGGCATTTCATAGAATGTCACATGACTAGTCAGTCAGGCAAAACGGTAATTATGTGGAAAAGTGATGTAATTTGCTTTTGAGATATTTAATAAATAGTGTTTAGCCCTTTATTTGGTATTGTTGCTCAGATGCAACATGTGTCTTCTATGGCTCTTATGGGCATCTTTGAACTAAAGATTTTCAGTCGGGATGCAGTGGAGAAAACTCGAAGGGGGGACTCATTCTTGAAAAAGCCTTTGGGCGGAACATGTCGAGCTGACAGGTCCTAACCGACATTAGGAACAAATGTTCTTATGCTTAGATAGAGCTTGAAAACTGCTAAAGATAAGTACAAAAGTTTTTCTTTTTTAGTAAAGTTTAAGATATATTTAATGAGCACAGAATGCACATTTAAAACACAGAGCACTAGAAATAAAAACAAGTCTGATGAAGACAAATATGCCAATGAAATAACTAAGCCTAAAATGATTTGGATTGTGGGTGGCACTCTGAAGACTTAAATTTTTATTTTTTTTAAAAAATATTGAATGAATTAAATATAGTATAGTGGCTGTCTTGAAGAGTGAATCTTATGGGAGATCTGCATCTCCAAATGCCTGTTAATGGGCATTGTTGGTCTCATTCAACATCATAAGGACATAAGAATAGCCTTACTGGGTCAGACCAATGGTCCATCAAGCCCAGTAGCCCATTCTCATGGTGGCCAATCCAGGTCCCTAGTACCTGACCAAAACCCAAGGAGTAGCAACATTCTATGCTACTGATCCAGGGCAAGCAGTGGCTTGCCACATGTCTTTCTCAATAACAGAGATGCCCAGCTCATAATGTTCAAAACAGGCACCCATCTCATGTGGTTTTTCCAACAGGAAATACCTTAGGATTTCCTGTTTAAAATACTTGAGATGGATGTCCACGTGCTGAAGAATTCTATTATGAAGAGCCATTTTAAGAACTGGAACATCCAACATATGAATGGCAAAAAAGCAGAGACAAGGATGTCTGTCTGGCAGTATTCTTAGAAAAATGGCCCCAGACATCCCTGGCAAAGCAGAGGAGCAATCTAATAGTGCTTTAAACCAAGAGATCCAGGTGTAAATCCCACTATCATTCTTTTATTTTGTAATTGTGAGTCCTCCAGGATCGAAACAAATACCTATTGTACCTGAATATACACCACTTCAGGTTTGCAGGTGGCTTATACAGTATATTTAGGCACAGTAGCTTTTTTTCTGTTTCTGGAGGGCTCACAATTGAAAAAATAAGAGTTGAAGTAGCATTTTGCACCTGGGCCGCTTCGTTTACTAAAGTCCACTACATAACCACTAGGCTACTCATGACACTTGACTGCAGCTTTGCTAAGAATGTCTGTCCACCCCTTCTGCCTTGCTGCGCTATAAGCCTGGAAGAACCTACCTGAATTAGTACACCAGGCTCCATTTCTGGCGGTATTCAGTCCAGGCTCAAAGCCCATTTTATTGAAGCTGCATTTAGGTCCTGACCCTTCCAACTTGTAAGCCCCTGCTCTCTCTACGCCTTCATCACTTTATAGTTCCCTTCATGAGCAGCATATATTGATTCACCCTTTGTCCTGTGTGTCTATCATAATTAGATTGTAAGCTCTTTTGAGTAGGGACTGTCTCTTGCGTGTTTAATGTACCATGCTGTGTACATCTAGTAGCACAATAGAAATAATAAATAGTAGTATTTATTTATTCAATTTTCTCCCAGGAGAGCTCAGAATGGATTACATGAATTTATTAAAGTATTCAAGCATTTTTCCCTTTTTTGTCCCGGTGCGCTCACAATCTATCTAATGTTCTAATGTGCTTGGGGCAATGGGGGGGGGGATTAAGTGACTTGCCCAGGGTCACAAGGAGCAGCGTGGGTTTGAACCCACAACCCCAGGGTGCTGAGGCTGTAGCTTTAACCATTGCACCACTGAACTGAAGCTGTCATTGATCCTGGTATCCCCTTTCAGTTTCATTTTCAGGAGAGAGGAAGAGGGACAACAATCCCGTGGGATTAAAGAGTAGCCATGCATTAATTCCTCCAGTAGTCAGCTGCTCAATCAGAGCACCTTTTTGTATCCTGGACATGACTGAAACAAATATAACTTAGGATGTCCTTCTTTTTTAGGTTTGGACATTTCTTTCTGTTCAGTAATCGCTGTTGGACATACTGATTTTGGTCCCTTCCTAGTCCTGCCCAAAACACGCCCATATAATGTCCCCTTGTACTTGGATGTACCGCAGTGTTTGACATCCCTTTTCTGCCTTTACAAAATCAGGATTTGGATGTTTCAAGCACATGGGCATCCATTTGGGCATTCTGAGATGCTCATAGACGTTTAAAATAAGCTCCAAAGTCTAGCTCTTACTTTCACCAGGCCTCCAAAATTAGATACTGTCACCTTCCCTCTTGGCGCTGGGTAGCGGGAACGCAGGCAGGGTGATAAGAAAGTTCACTGCGTACCACTCTAACAAGCGAACAGGCAAAACAAAGTCACTTAGCATGAAACCACACTTGCACACTTTCTATGGTACAAAAAGAACAACGTGGTTTATTGCAATGTCCAGCCAACAGAATAATATTCTCAGGTAAATAGAACACTTTCTTATAACTCTTTCTGTCAGGATTAGGCAGCAATACTCTCCCAACCAGGAGCAAATAAACAGTTCAAAAAGAAACAAACAAACAATTTCCAATTTGTCCAAAGTTCCCCTTTAGGGTTGTGGGGCTGACCCATGGGCCTCAGCCCTTCAAGACTCCTATCCTTGCTACAAATGAATTACAAGTCTCTTTATCAGTCTCTTGAAAATAATACAACAAAAGAAAACTTCTTTATGAAAAACAAAACAATAACTGTTTTAGTACCTGTCTGCCCTTATCATAGACAGGCAGTGTGTTGGCTTTCTAAAGCCCCTGTGGGGCATAGACTGCTGTGTAGCTTTACTCATCCCCTCTCTTAACAGCAATAGGAGAAGACCCACAAAAATATTCCACTCAGGTGTTGCAGCATACATCCCCCCCACAGTACTTTTAAAGTCCTTAAAGCTGGTAATTAGGCACACAAACAGCAGTGCAAAAAAAACAAAACAACTTCTCAATTGGAACAGTTCTCTGCTAGCAAAACCTCCCCAACAAAATAGTACAGCTATCTACACATCAGGCTTGTGCTTGCAAAGTTCCATTTAGACTCTGGCAAATCCCACAAGAAACACAACTAGGCTGTGGGTTTGGGCTTTTCTTTTCTTAAGCAGAAAGAAAAAAAAAAACAACTTGCCACAAAATGACTACTTGCCCTTCTCACAGCAGTTCACCTCCATGACCTCCAATGGTTCAGGAACTGGCTCAGGGACATGCACCAGCTCTGTACATTCCATCCTTTCTTCCACCGGTTCTAGGCTTGCAGTTTGGGAATCTTCAGCATTGACCCATTCCATGGGCTCTCCTTCCTGTGCCTGCAACCTGGACTGAAGAGTTCTATTCAAGCACTGTTTCTCCACTGCCCTTGCTAGCTTGTGTAAGCTGCTTTTCTGTCTGTTTGGGCCATACCCAAACCTAGCTGCAGTGGTGGCAGGTTTTCCCTCTTTCTGGTCAGGGCGAAAATTATCCTCCTGCTTGCTAAGCAGGATTTGCCTAGGCTGGTCTAGAGGGTAGGCAGCTTTTGAATGCCTTTTACTAAAGGTGTGTTTAACCTAATGGTTTGTTCTCCCAGATCCTGGCTTCTCGGGAGTCAGAACTGTCATAATACCTAAACAGTGAGTGGGAACAGGATGGGTAGAGCTATGCATAGATAGAGATATCTAGTTTTATATTTTATATTTTAGATAGAGATATCTAGTTTTATATTTTTTAAACACTATTTATCAAATATCTCAAAAGCAAATTATATCATTTTCCACATAATCACTGTTTGGTCATATTACTTCTCTCATATTACTTCTCCCGCTCTAACCATTTTCCACAAAAATATAACATAACATAAAACTCACTTGTATATTGCAAATACCATTAAGTTCTATGTGGTTCACCAAGATTAATAATACAAATAAATAAACATCCAATTTCTAACTTCCAAAAGATTCCCTAAAAAGATACGTCCTTAAGGCACGTTGAAATTGCTGATACGAAATTGAAGAACCCTTGTATACAGTTATTTCTTTAATATTAGACACACTGGTGTAGCAAGGAGGGTGTGTGTGAGGGAGTGGTTTGCCCTGGGCGTGGTCTTTGTAAAGGGCACAGGCACCCGTCCTCCCCTCTGACCCCCTCTCCGCTGCGTGCATGCCCCCTTCCCTTGTACCTCTTTAATTTTTCCTGTGCAAGCAGCATTACAAACTTGCTGCCCGTGTCAGTGTCGCCTCTCTCTGACGTCTCTTCCGGGCCCCGCACCTAGGAAGTGACTTCAGAGGGATAGCCAACAGGATGCAGGCAGCAAGTTTGTGCTGTTGCTCTCACCTGGAAAATTAGAAAGCTTTGGGGGAAGGGAAGGGTGGCAGGGTGGGTCGGGAAGAAGTGGAGGGGCGGAGAAGAGGGTGGGGAGGGGCCTCACCACCCCAGGCGCCGCTTATCCTCGCTACGCCACTGGTTAGGCATTAGTGTTAATGAGGCTGGGACATATGCCTTTAGGAAGGCATTGTCTTTGTTGGGCAGAGCATTTTACTGCAGTTAAATTTACTATGATTCACTGATGGAATTATCGCGTGCTAAATTCTAAGAAACCCATAGGTATAACATGAGTTTCTTAGCATTTAGTGCATGCTAATTTGGTTAGTGCATGGTAAGCTTTAGTAAAAAGGCTCCTAAATGTGACTCCCATGGTAAAATGAATAACATAACTTTAGATCAATTGTTGAAGCTGTGTTATTCTTCTCACCAAGAGGAATGGGTAACTAACAAATGACATGTAGCTCCCAGACAGCCATTTTTACAGGGTTGATTTCTGTACATGGTGAATGGAACCTTTTCCCTGCCCCTACTGAAGACCCTGACATCATCAAAAGACTCCCTCCATAGATACCTGTTGGCCCTCTCCAAAGAAGACCTCCTTCCCATGTCCCTAACCTAAGAACTCCTTGCTGGTCTAATGTAACGGGACGAGAGCATTTCCCTCTCACTACTATAGGATTTAAAAAGGTATTGTTGAACCAGTTGTTTATTCCTCTTTCTTTAGCCACTCTTATTGCCATTCACTGAATTCATTCCCTAGTAACCTTTACATACCTTCCTCTGCCTCTCTTCCCCTCACTATACCCAGCTTTTTCTGTTACTCATCACCTCTGCTGTCTCCATTCCATTCTTCTCTCTCTTACTTTCTACCTAGCTTCCCTCTTTTACCTCCTACATTTCCACCCTATTTCATTCCCTTCAAAGACCCATCCTTTTCTGTCTCTCTCTTCTTCTACAGCTCCTATCCCTTTCAACTGCCTCCAAACCCCTTCTTAATTCTTATAAATCTTTAACACCAACAGGTCTTTACTCAATTTCTTCATCTATATCCACCTTTCTTCACCCTGTCACATAATGACCTAAAACACCACCACTCTTACCTTCCATCTAATTGCCTAATTACTCTTACCTCCCACCCTCTGTCTTCCTATACCTAGATTCTCCACTATCCTTCCCAATTGTCACCCAAGCACTGAATGCTCATGATCATCCTAATTTTGAGATATCTCCTACTTAACCCATGAGTCCCTGACTTCCCCTTTCAGCATATGCCCAGCATCTTCCATTCTTCAACCAGCATCTGCCACACCTCACCTTTCGTGCTCCATCAGCATCTGTCTTTCCTTATTGCTTCTTTAGTCTCCCTCGGATTAAGGTTCTTCCATTCTTTACTGTTCTGTACTCTGTTAAAATACCGGAACATGAACAGCTTTAAGACTTGCAGATGGGACATCCTGTTGTTAGTGTCTTACAAGACATCAGGAATACAAAGTCATATCAATGGATTTTCAGCTGTATAAAGGGATACTATATTTTGTTAGCTAAAGGTAACCATTGCATACATAAGGTAACAGAAACTGATAGCCAATAAATTGACTACTGCCACTCAATCGACCTGTTTTAGAAAGGCCTCTGTTTATCGCAAAATATAACACAAGATATACTCTTATATACTAAGAGTATATAAGAGTATATACTAAGAGTATATAAGAGTATAAGATATACTAAGTGAGCACAAATAGACATGTAAATAGTTCTGCTGTGCTACTGTAGTGATGACACTATAATACTTCAAAAATCATGTTATTCCAGTCATTGCCTGAGGATGGGCATTGACTCTGCAGTTACCTCCACTCTTGTCACCCTTCCTGTAGCTGATGTGAGAGAATCGGGCCTTGCAAACTTTATTGATGTGTACAATGTGTGCTATGAGGGTGAGACTGAGATGTAATAATGTCTTTGTAGTTTGCTGTGACCTGGTCAAGACCTCAAGCTACATTTATTTACAATGAGTACATAAAGTTAAAAAATATATATCTCTTCTTCAAGTAAAACTCAAAGGAAACTTGCCTAAGTGCTCCCTTTTAAACACTAAGATTCTCATTAAAAAAAATAGAAGCTTATAAGCAATATTATACAAAATAAGAAATTATATAACATATATATCAGCTATGTAGAAACCTTTGTTTCTTCAGCTACCCAGCCAAATTTCAGAGATAAAACTCATGTCACAAATCTGAATTCTAGAGTCACTTTTTTTTTTTTGAGATGCCACTGTTTGAGAAGCTCCTTAAGTGTTTTCCATTGTGTTCATATTTAATCAAACATTTATAAAGAACTCTTAAGATAAAAATCTTGCAAAAGGAACAAAACATTCTCCATGAATTGCCAAAAACTGATTTCTAATTATTTTTGTTTTGTTTGCTAGGATGTACATAAAAAAGGCCATACTTTACATTCCCCCTCCCCCCCCAAAAAAAGGGGGCTCCTATTTAAAAGGGCTTATCTAGGCAGGAGAGGTTCCTACCTGGCTAAACCCCTGAGCTGGCCATGCCCAGATATTCAACAGCACTTAATTACATAGTATTGCTGAATATCCCTTCTGACTGCTAAAGCACTAACTGCCAGATTCTGCATAGGTCACCCAAGGGGGTGCAATTTTGGACATATTTCACATTTCCACATATAAACTAATTAGCCCAATTAGGTGATAACAATCATAAGAACATAAGAAGTTGCCTCCACTGGGTCAGACCGAGGTCCATCTCGCCCAGCGGTCCGCTCCCGCGACGGCCCATCAGGTCTGCGACCTGTGAAGTGGTTTCTGACCACTTCTATAACCTACCTCAAGTTCTATCTGTACCCCTCTATCCCTTTATCCTCCAGGAACCTATCCAAACCCTTCTTGAATCCCTGTACAGAGTTCTGGCCTATCACTTCCTCCGGAAGCGCGTTCCATGTGTCTACCACCCTCTGTGTAAAAAAGAATTTTCTAGCATTTGTTCTAAACCTGTCCCCTTTCAATTTCTCCGAGTGACCCCTAGTGCTTGTGGCTCCTCTCAGTTTGAAGAATCTGTCCTTATTTACTCTCTCTATGCCCTTAAGGATTTTGAAGGTTTCTATCATGTCCCCTCTAAGTCTCCTCTTCTCCAGGGAGAACATCCCCAGCATTTTTAACCTGTCAGCGTATGGAAAATTTTCCATACCTTTTATCAGCTTAGTCGCCCTCCTCTGCACTCCCTCGAGTACCGCCATGTCCTTCTTGAGGTACGGCGACCAGTATTGAACACAGTACTCCAGGTGCGGGCGCACCATTGCGCGATACAGCGGCATGATGACTTCCTTCGTCCGGGTTGTGATACCCTTTTTGATGATGCCCAGCATTCTGTTTGCTTTCTTTGAGGCTGTCGCACATTGCACCGATGGTTTCAATGATGAGTCGACCATCACCCCCAGGTCCCTTTCCAGGTTACTCACCCCTAGCAGTGTTCCCCCCATTTTGTAGTTGAACATCGGGTTCTTTTTTCCTACATGCATGACCTTGTATTTCTCTACGTTAAAACTCATTTGCCACTTTTTTGCCCAGTCTTCCAGTCTCGTTAGGTCCCTTTGTAGGTCTTCGCAGTCTTCCGTGTTTCTAACCCTGCTGCAGAGTTTGGTGTCATCAGCAAATTTGATAACCTCACATTTTGTCCCCGTCTCCAGATCGTTAATAAATATATTGAATAGTAGAGGTCCCAGCACCGACCCCTGCGGAACTCCGCTCGTGACCCATTGCCAATCTGAGTATTGGCCCTTGACTCCAACCCTCTGTTTCCTGCCCGCTAGCCAGTGTTTGATCCATCGGTAGATATCCCCTTGCACCCCGTGGTTCCACAGTTTTTTAAGTAGCCGTTCGTGAGGTACCTTGTCGAAGGCTTTTTGGAAGTCAAGGTAAATGATGTCTATGGATTCACCCTTATCCATCTGACTGTTTATTCCCTCAAAGAAGTACAGCAAGTTCGTGAGGCACTAAACAGTCAGATGGATAAGGGTGAATCCATAGACATCATTTACCTTGACTTCCAAAAAGCCTTCGACAAGGTACCTCACGAACGGCTACTTAAAAAACTGTGGAACCACGGGGTGCAAGGGGATATCTACCGATGGATCAAACACTGGCTAGCGGGCAGGAAACAGAGGGTTGGAGTCAAGGTTATTGGTTTTAACAAACACTTAATTGGCATTAATTAGGACTTATGCGTGGATCTGCCCTGCACCCTATTCTATAACACGCATGCCTAAATTTCATAGCCATGCAATTCTAAAGGAAGCATGGTCAAGGAAGGACTTGGGTGGTCAAAGTAGTCCTGGAAATTAGGTGTAATATTACAGAATACCTGCGCCTGCATGCCTAACTGTCATCAGTTGGACATAAAATAATAATATACCGCTATACCTTTCAGTTCAAAGCGGTTCACAAAGTAAGAAAGTTATACAAGCATAACAGATTACAAACTCATTTATAAAATTTATCAAACAAATAGGTCTTCAATGCCTTTCTAAAAACCTGATAAGAACTAGAATCCTGCATTAGTTTGCCAAAATTCCTTTCCCATAATGCAACCTGATGGGCTAAAATTCTTTGATAAAATGCTTATAGATACAACCTTTAACCGAAGGAAATGCAAATGTGGTAAGCTTGTGTAGTGTTAATTTTCTATCAGTGAAAATGAAGTGATCAATGAAATAATTTGGCACAAGGCCCAATATCATTTTAAAGCAAAAGCATCCCAGTTTAAAGAATATCCATGCCTTGACTGGAAGCCAGTACAACATCTGGTAGACTTTATCACTAGCTTTTGGGGCCATAAATGCTCATGCCCAAAGTTAGGCACAAATAGGCTGATTCTATAAAAGGGTGCCTAACGTAATTGGCAAAATATCCTTAATAGCCTCAATAATTGGGGAAAAAAATAATTGGGCGATAGGTGTCTATCCGATTCTATAAAAGATAGGTGCTATCGCATGGCACTTAGTGGCGCCTAATGCCTAAGTGGGCACTCCTATGGGCCACTTAGGCGTCACTAAGCGCGTTCTCAAAAATCTTTAAAACCGTCGCCTATATTCCAGGCGCCTAAATTTTTACATAGGTGCCACCAGCCACGATTCTCTAAACGGCGTCTGTGATTGACACATGGCCGGCACCATTTTTTCTAGGCGCTGTTTATAGAATCATCTCCTAAATATGCACTACGCTAATATTCTGTAAAGGTCATTCTACGCCGAGTGCCCTTTACAAAACACTTACTTAGTGCAGATAATTCTGGAGCCAAATTTTGGATGCCGTTTATGAATTTACCTCTAACTGGCTCAGTTAGGAGCGGTTGGGGGTAGAGTGTTGGCGGAGCCAGCGCTAAACCTTTAGCAGTGATATTCAGCCAACTAACTGGGTGAGCAGCTAAAAGGCTGTTTAAACCTTGTCCACCATGTTAATCGGGGTTTTAATATCGACTGGTGTTCTGTTAACTTCTGAGTTGCCAGACTAACCCAGATATTCAGGGCCAGAGGCTGGACATATCCGGGCATTGAATATGCAGGGTTAATTCAGCCCGGAGCTGTGAGCAACTTACAAGCTGTTTACCAACACAGGCCCTTGGTCGGTACTCTCTAAATTCCATACTCAAATTTCAGAGAGCACAGCTTCAAGGGGGGTGCATGTCAGGTATTTACACATGCAGTTTATAGAATACTAGCATGTATGTGCACAATTGCCTAGGGTTAAGCCACCCATTGAGCTAGTGTAAGTTTTTGCGTCTAAAGTTAGATATGTAGATACAGATTTACATTAGTATTCTACTGTATAATGGAAGTTGCATGCACAACTACTGTTATAAAATTTGCACTTAGGGTGCATCCCAATGCGTCTGACTGAAAGGGAGGGACATATATTTGGAGGGAAAGTGATAGTCTGATTGTGTTGGAGGCAAGTTCTGACAAAGCATTTTCCAAGAGAGTATCTGTCTTCCTTTGACATCACCGCAGACTGCTTCTCAAAAGTGCCTGCTGTGAAACTCCTTACTCTATCACTCCAGGGAGTGCTACCCTGCCTGATGCTGCCAGAAGAGAAAAGCTGTTCTAATTTTCTGTCCTAAGCCAAATAGATACATAAGCAAGCTGTTGGATTTTCTCGGGAATGGTTCTGTATAATGCAGAGTACTAACGACCTTCCAATGCATTCCTTAACTTGCTGGTGAATAGTTGATTTGAAATACAAATGTGCATGAGTTTTGCGTGTGTCTGTACACATGCACACATTTCTTTGGATAGTATGTGCATTTCGATGTGAGAGTACGAAGCATGGTTAATTGGTGTGCTACCGTATGTTTGTGCCATAACATTTCAAGAGTTTCACACAAAATTCAATCACACACCTCTGGCGTACTCTCTCACACACGTCTTCTTTATATGCCATGATGAAAAATGCATAGTTCTTCCTCTCACTGTGACCCAACCAGTGGTGTAGTGAGGGTGAGAGGCGCCCGGGGAGGTGGCACCCCGCTACCTCCACTAGCTTCTTCTCCGCCCCCTCCTGGCACGCGCATGCCGCTTCCCTTCCCCCATACTTCTGTAACGTTCCTTGCGGAACAGAAACATCCAAGCTGCTATCGTGCCAGCATCAGCTCTTCCTCCGATGTCACTTCCTAGGCACAGGTCCAGGAAGAGACGTCAAAGGAAGAGCCGACACTGGCGCAACATCAGGTTGGGGGTTGCTGTTTGCACCAAGAATGTTATAGAGGTGCGGGGGAAGGGAAGCAGTGCACATGCATGGCAGTGGGGATACAGGGAAGGAGTGGGGAAGGAGAAGATGGGTGCCTGCACCCTCACCAAGATGGTACCCAGGGCAAACTACTCCCCCTTACTTTGCTACTGTACCCAACAATGAAGACTACGGCAGTCCAACTGCAGGTTCAGAAACATTGATGTATGCGTTTCAGCTTGACAGAGGAGGGGCGGGACCGCGGCGCAGGAAGCAGCACCCAAGCAGCTCAGGGATGCTGACGTCACGATCCTGTTGCGGGCTGCTTCACAGGTGGTACAGGAAGGTCAGTGGGGTGAGCGGTCCTTCGGGGGTGGGTGGGGGACTGAACGGCAAGGCCCGGAGCACCCCCTCAGGGCTGGCACCCGGGGCGGACCGCCCCTCCCGCCCCCCCCCCCCCCCCCTTGGTACGCCACTGGACCTGGAGTGGCTCACTGAGAGAGTGAACTGGGATTTTGTCCTCCTGAACGCTCTTCCGGAGGCTGTTATAGGGGAAAACACTCTCCAGGGAGTCAAGACAAAGTTAGACAAGTTTCTGCTGAACAAGAACGTGCGCTGTTAGGGCTAGCCTTGGTTAGGGTGCTGGTCTTTGACCAGAGGGCCGCCACGTGAGCGGACTGCTGGGCATGATGGACCACTGGTCTGACCCAGCAGCGGCAATTCTTATGTTCTTATGAAGGTGTCAACAGGAGAGGACAGAACAAGGATTGTGTGGAGACTCATCTCTATAGGAAAACACGAGTGTGAGAGACACCGATTACAGCAGAGCCTATGTGGAGTTTTTCAACCTGGCAGGAAAATAGCATAGTCCCGGGTTGATGGAAGAGGAAGAGACCAGAGCAGTTCACCGCGTGTATTAAAGAAGATGTATGAAGAGTTTGGGAAACACAAATATTTGCACTAACTGTATTTTAGAGCTTTTACCATCTGCTATATTCACTTAAGAATTGAACTGTAAATAGCTTGTGAGTTTGAATCTGCCATCAAGTTTCAGGTAAAGTTTCAGTTATCAATTGCACCTTGAACTCAGCTTAATTCCTTGATAAGAGATAAAATAAAGATTGAGTGTGGTGATTGAACCCAGGAAAGTGATGCTTTGACCTACCAGATCAAATCCGGCTCCGGCCTATACCCAGCTCAAAAACAGAACTTTCCTTTTTGTGAATCCTGGTCACGGGTCCATGACCCAAAGAGCTAGTGTGTATGAGTGAAACCAGGGTTACATATACAGTATATTTGCCTAGGTACCAATAGAGTGTTAATCCAGCCCTGCCCATCACACTAGCATGACTGCCTCTGGCTGCCACCCTGCTTTTACCTGAAAGGCTTCTCTTTTGCACACTTTAAAACAAAAATATCAGATAGAAACAAACAACTATCGCTTCCACCCACTGACATAGTAAAGGTGAACGGAGCCTGGGGTAGTGGTGCATATGAGGAGCGTTGGATACAAAGAGGAGAATTTACTACAATATCAAGTTATGGGTCCATTATATAGATGATGACTTCCTTCTTTGGAAGGGATCAGAAGACGAACTGGCTGATTTGTGAGTTGGTTAAATGGGAGGCACCAAAAGATTCAGTTTAATATGTCAATGGATCCAAATGAAATTTCTTTTTTGGATCTAGTAATTAACAAGATGGAGGATGGATTTGAAACTCATGTATTCCATAAACCTACTGATAGAAATACCTTATTACATTTCCTGAGTTGTCACCCTCTGCCACTTAAAAAGAGTTTATCCTTATCACAATTTCTCCGATATCGGCGTAACTGTTCCACAGTAAGAGAATACAAACAACAAGCTAAGGCATTTAGTGGTAAATTACTTGACAGAGGATACACAGGAGAAGCTGTGGACCATTCATACAACAGAGCAACATACATGCAAAGAAATCTGGTGAGGAAATGACTAAAATACTGACATGCATCCTAAGATATGGCTTGGGAGCAGAATGAATAGCCTCAATCATACATAAACATTGGTCCATCATACAACTACACCCCCTCTTTAAAGATCAGGAGGTTAGAATTGCCTACAGTCGTATGCAGAATTTAAAAAAACAATTATGCCCAGCAGTTATAAGGGATGAACAGATGACAGAAGGAAGACATAGTAAATGTGGCAAATGTAAGTCATGGGGATCCGAGGCTTTTTCCTCCTTGTTAAGGATAGTCTATGATGCAGGACTTTATATTTTTTAGGTTCACAAGAGTTTAGAGAATAGAGTTGGTATATTATTTTGTGTATCAAATAGATGCCCTTCTCCTGCCCCCCATTGCGCGCATGAACTCTTCCCTTTCCCTGTACATTTTTAACTTCTCCAGTGTGAGCAGCATGCCACGTTGGTGTTGGCTCCTCCCTTTGATGTCACTTCCTAGACGCGGGTCTTGGAAGTGACATCAGAGAGGACGCCGACGCAGGCAGCAACCTCACGCCAGAGAAGTTAAAAAAAAAGTATAGAGGAAGGCAAGGAACATGTGGCAAGGACAGGAGTAGGATGCCGAGCCCTTAGTCCTTAGGTACTTGGGGCGGTTTGCCCCCCCCACCTTACTAAAGCACTGCTTCCACCCTCTCGAGAAAAAAACAGAAAAAAGGAGAGGAAAGATCCATGAAAACAGTTATCAAGTATGATACAGCACTCAAAACTGAAAACTCTCCTCTCATTTTTCTTTCCTCACCTGTCTTATTGCAGCATCACCTTCCATGGGGGTAGAGGGAAGGGAGGGTGAGGTGTTTAACAGAAGGAGGGAGGAAGGGAGGGAAGAGAGAGTGATAATGGTCCCCAGGATAGAAAGAGAAATAATGGACCTGGGGAACGAGGAGAGGAATGGAAGACAGGAAAAGAAATGTTGGATCTCGGAGTGGGAGGGAGGGAGATTATGTATCTTTTATGGAAGGGAAGGGGATAGGATTGCATATACTGCCTCCTGTAGCCACAGTCAAAGCGGCTTACTTATTATATAGAGACACTTAGTTTTTACCTGCAGCAATGGAGAGTTCAGTTACTTACCCAGAGTCATAAGAAACTACAGTAGGAAATAAATGCATACACCTTTATTTGTGCGATTGATTGTGATTAAAATTTTATTAATTGTGTGATTAATCACAATTAATTTTAATAAAAAAGCAGCTCTAATAAATAGGCTTCATAGAATCATGATTAGTAGATAATGGCTGATCATGACTAATTGACCCATCCAGCGTTCCTGATCATTTTTGTCTGTACTTTGCTATCTAGGGATATATGCCAGATATCAACCACACAAGATTAACTCCTGTGGGATATTGTTCCTTCTTCCAGTCAGTTTTGCAGTCTTTTCTGTTTAGTTTTCTGCCATTCTGGATAAGACACACTGTCATTCTTAAATCAATACCTAGAGAGCACTAGAGAGCTTGCTGCCAGGTAGATATGTCAGAGAGCAGTTATTTGAAGGACCCCAAAAAAAATCCTATGAACTCTCTTTCTCTCATCCAAATACTAATCCTAAGAGATAACTGTCACAGCCAGAGGTAAATTAACAAAATCGAGGCAGCTTTCACAGCATTACAGAGCATTCTCCATCATCACAGAACTCGCTATCACTACAAACAATACCTTATCCATGGAAAACTGAAATGGAAACATCCCTTACTATGATCATGAAGGAACTGCAATCCCTTAAGGCAGTAATGATGGAAAATCATGATGCAACTAAAGCCATTAACACAAAAGGTGGCTTCCCTTCCAGCACAGTTCTCTCTATTTCAAAGGAAAGTGAATACATTGGAAAGAAGGGGTTGCATGTTAGAAAATAGCATGCCACTGATACAGAACAAAAACAAGACCATTGTTAAAATTGAAAAGGGACTCAAAAAATAGTAATACTGTACAGTTAGGGGAAAATTCTATTACCAGCCCCTAACTTACGCATTGGTAGGGGCACTGCCGATGTCTAAGTAATTGAAAAATACAGTCAGAAACAGCAGTGTTGAAGCGCTTACTGATGCCTGAATAAAAAGCTGCTGAAATGGCTGTTGGAATCGTGGCTAGGTAGCCGCTTTAGGCCGTGGAATGCCAAAATAGGCGTAGCCACTGCTGGAAGTGGCATTAGGCGGGCTAAAGAGGCTACCCAGCCGCAATTCACACGAAGATAGGTGGCTGAAATGTAGGCCTGGAAAACCCTGGCCTACATTTTAGCTGCCTATCTTTGCCGCTAGACTGTGGCAGGGGAATTCCCCACTCATCCATCAGCTGAGCGGCAGGGACTCCACAAAGCTGCAATACTATAACAGGTGCTGTCAATCATTTGAGGGTGCCAGTTACAGAATTGTGGCTTTGGGGAGTCCCTGCCGCTCAACTCATGGGGGGGGGGGGAATTCCCCTGCTACAATCAGCTGAGCAGCTGGTTTACTAGCATAAGTCAGAGGTAGGAAGGATGCCCATTCCCTCCTCCTGAAAATGCCGAAACAAACCCTGCAGGAGGGATACCCACTCCCTCCTACCGGAGCCCTCAAAACAGTCCCCGGCAGGAGGGATGGGGTGGTGACTCTCTCTTTAACACCAGATAAGAAGAAGTTTCCTTCAACACCAGAAAAGTTTTTGGGATTATTTTAGATAAATATATATATATAAAAGGAGTTAAAAATCACTATTACAAATATGAAAATTGGATCGATGAGGATAGTGGCTGTTGGGGAGCTATTGACCCTAACAGCTTTCTGATGATCCACTATAACTTCGCTATCTGCACATTATTTGAATTTTAAATATATTTGCTCTTATATGTAATAAAATGGTTTTGAATTAGCACAATGATACTGTTGAAGCAATCCCTCCTGCCAGCACCCTCTGCAACATCCCCAGCAGGAAGGATGCCCAATCCCTCCTGCCGGCACCCCCACCCCAAACACATGACCCCCCCAATCATTCTTAGTGCATCCCCCAGAATACACTGGAAAGGCCTAAGACTCTGATTGGCCCAGGTGCCTAAAGCCCCTCTTATGGCCCATCCCGGTGCATCCCAGGATGCACCGGGAAGGGGAAGGCCCACCATTCTAGTCAGAGGGAGTAGGCATCCCTCTGGTCTGCCTTGCAGATAAAGGGCCCTGGGGGGGTCCGTGTGGGTTTTGGGGCTCATATGTTTGGGGGTGCCGGCAGAAGGGAGTGGACATCCCTCCTTCTGGGGATGTTGCAGGGGGTATCAACAGGAGGGTTTGGGCATCCTTCCTGCCGGAGGTTTTTTCGGGGGTTCCGGCAGGAGAGAGTGGTCATCCTTCCTGCCAATTGTGGGTTCTCTGTGTGCGGCAGCTGTCTCAGCTGATCGTGCAGGGGAATTCCCCCTCTCCCATCAGCTGAGCAGTAGGGAGGGACTCCCCAAAGCTATGATTCTGTATTCGGCTCCCTCGGAGCATGTCTACAGAGATGTGCAGTGCATCTACATAGATGCATATTGACACTTAAGCACACCTAAGGTGGGGTGTGGATTTGATTCACCCGGAAGTGGCCTTGGGCGGGCTTAAGTGTCACTACGCATCTAAGTAGATGTGAGACAGATGCCTTAAATGTAAGCCTGTAAAATGCTGACCGGGTCTATAGATGTGATTTTCTTTTGGACACCAACACATGATTGACACGCGATCAGTGGCTGCTTCTTAGGCAGCCACTGATGTCCAAAAGAGAATCAGGCCCTTACTTTCTTATATAGAATATTACTGTAACTGGGTATATATGTATGCATTAGGCATGAGCACTTATGCCATAGAGCTGACGTATATATGCATGTACCTGAGAGCTAGTGATATAGTAGGCTGTAAGTTACACATGTAAATTTGTACCTAACCCATGCTCTGCTCAGAGTCTAGAGAGTTGCGCGGGGACAGAAATCCCACCCATACCCGCCCATCCCCATCAGAATTCTCTCCGTCCCCACCTGTCTCCACCAGGATCCTCTCCGTCCCCACCTGTCCCCGTAAGGAATTGCCTCCATCCCCGCCCGTCCCCATAAAAAGCAGCAATTACTTCTGACAGGATCATCAATTCCACTGTTTCTTTTGCTGTTTTCCTTGTGGAATCTCTTTGGTGGAACCCTTTTTTTGTTTTCTGTTCAGGTAATTAACTTATAAACCCCCTCTTTTACTAAGGCTGATGTGTCCATTATATTATATGGACGGACCCTTCTTCCAAAGCCTTCCATCCCCATGGGAGTCCCGTTGGATAGAGGGGGGTCCCCATGGGAGTCCCGTGGGCCATAGGGGGGTCCCCGTGGGAGTCTCATGGGTTATGGGGGGATTCCCACGGAACCCCGGTGGGAACTGCGGGATTCCCGCGATCCCCATTCCCATGCAGACCTCTATCAGAGTCCACCCATGTTCACACCCACATGTAAAATGCACACTATCCCCCAAATTCTATATATGGCACATTGAGCTGCACGCACAAAATTGGGTGTTCAGCTTAATCGAATAATGAAGCAATTAGCACTGATAATTGGCTTCTAAACAAGCAATTATTAACATCAACTGTTTTTAAATGTATGTGCATAGATACTTATCAACTCCTTATTTGATATCAACTCATATAAAAGCTCCCCCACAGACCTTCCACCCTCCCCAACAAGCCTAGCTGACTACTTCGCCAACAAAATTCATAACTTAAAAACCTCTCTCGCAACGATAAGCACCACCCCATCAACCCTTCTGCCTACCCCAAACAATGAAGGTATCACCACCGACATGACCTGGAACCGCTTTGAGAACCCAGACTGGAACCTATTCCTAGAGCTATATACAAAATATGCCAAATCAAACTGCCTTCTAGACAACTGCCCTCCCTCCATCATGAAAATACCCCCCCCCCCCTTCAAAGTGGAGCTCTTCAACTGGATTACCCTCTGCCTGTCCACTGGCTACTTCCCGCTGGAACTTGGCCACATCCTCATATCTCCAACCATCAAAAACCCCAAAGAACCCCCATCCACAACCACCAACTACAGACCCATTGCCAACATACCCTTCTTCCTCAAGATTATGGAAGGCCTTGTAAACCAGGACCTCATGTCTTACCTCGAAAAATTTAACATCCTTCATGACTCCCAGTCTGGATTCCGCACTAACTACAGCACGGAAACCGTTCTAGCATCTCTAACTGATTACCTCCTCCAACAATTCTCACAGGGAAACAGTGCCCTAATACTCCAGTTCGACCTCAGTAGTGCCTTTGACCTGGTATATTACTGTAATATAATTTATATGGGCTCCTACAAGAAAACCATCAAACGACTGAGACTTATCCAAAACACCGCAGTCCGCCTAATCTATGGCCTCAAAAAGTCAGACCATATCACCCCTTACTATAGAAAACTGCACTGGTTGCCAATAGAAGCGAGAGTCATCTTCAAATTTGCCTGCCTCTGCTTCAAAACCCTAACTGGCTTGTCCCCGATATATCTGTCTCACCACTTCGTGTTCCCTGGAACCACTCGCACGCGCAATGCCAACCTGTTTACCTACCCTTCCCCAAAGGGATGTACCCACAAAAGATTCCTCAATAGAACACTCTCATATCAAGCTGGCAGATGGACAAACTGCCTGACCACCCTCATCTCATCTGCCCCATCCTACTCATCCTTCAGGAAATCTCTCAAATCTTTCCTCTACGACAAATTTCTTGAACTCCCCTCATCACCAAATAATCAAATACCTCTATCCTGTAATTGATACTGGTTGTCTTCTTGACATCCACCACCCTGTATTGGTTTGGTACACTGCTTTGTTCTTTATAAGCCTCTCGCATTGCCTCTCTATTATATATATATATCTCTGTAGTATATGTACAATCTCCTGCATGGTAAATCTACATTGTTCTTCGCTGTTTAAACACCGTTACTGAATATGTACAGTTTTCATTGTATCTTCGCTGTAAATTTACAGTCTCTTACGTTGTAAACCGCTCTGAATTGTTTGTGGTACTGCGGTATATAAATAAAGTTATTATTATTATTATTATTATTAGATTTAGGCACGGGATCCACCCCTAAAATTTACACACAATGCCGAAAAGGGGGTGCAGAAATGAGAGGGTCATGGGGGCAATTTGTCAAAGTTTTATGCATAATTATAGAATAAGGAACATCTGTGCCTAATTTTAGGTGCACAATTTTGTACCACATTTCTCCTGATGCAAATGAATGTGCCTAAAATTTGGTGCAGGTGCCGGGCCTAAGCGCTATTCTATAAACTGCACCTAAGTGCAGTTTATAGAATACCATTCAGTTTTGAGCTGTTGTCCTGTGTAAGAAAGATGGGCATTCACAGAATAGTGCTTGGGCTCATATCTAGCATATACACGCATAGATGTATAGAAGTTAGCATTTTTTTCCGTTGTAGCACCATCCCTTTAGAATTCCCTCCCTATTTACTTGAGACAGGAACACTGTGCATCTACGTTTAAATCAGGCCTCAAAGCTTTCAAGTCCTGAATCACTTTTCCAGCCTTAAAATGTTTTATCACTAGACTTTTTGCCTCTCTCCTTTTCTCTTTTCTCTTTTCCCTTTTCACATTTATTCCCACCCTCCTGGTTTGTTCCCTTTCCTTCTCCTTTATTTTATACGATACATCCCTCTACCATTTTCCCTTCTGTGTCCAGTGTCATTGTTTAGTGGTTTAGTCAATGTAGGTCCCCTCCCCTTTTTTAGAAAATTATATCTTTGTAGAAAAGGGATTTTTTGTAAACCGCTTAGGATTTATTTAGGCGGTAAATCAAATGCAATAAACTTGAACTTGAAAAGTGAAATGCAACTGATGGGTAAATCTTAGTATCTTTCTTATGTAATTGTTCCCAGAATGTCCTGGGTATAAGAAGATCCACATTTAGTTCTGCCCAGAACCCTACCTTTCTAATTCCTAACCTCAAGATTATGCCATAATCTAAATACCGGTAATCAGATCCACTGCATAGCTTGCTAGATAGATCCATCTGAGTGAGCATCTGCATTTCCACTGACAACCTGTACAATGGCGTCATCACTTCCTCTGCCAGCTATTTGTTTCCTTATGCACCCTTGCGTGCCTCCTGCTGTGGCAACCACCTTGTTGTTTTATTTCCCTTCTTTGAACTCTCAGATATAATCATTCCTTATTGCGTAGCATTGGTTTACAATATATGAACAAAATGTATCTGTGCAATTTTTTTGTAGTAAAATTTAGCTGCCAAGCAATTAAGCACCTCAAGTTTCTTTTAATCCAGTTTCCATCTACTCTGACAGGATTGCCCATTACAATTACTGCTGTTAATTATTTCTAGAGCACTACCAGACGTACACAGCGCTCTACAGAGTCATGAAGGAAACAGTCTCTGCTTGAAAGAGCTTACAATCTAAACAGACAAGACAGATATGGAGATCATTTTGAAAGCCTTGCATGGTTTCTACACATGTAAATAACAGCAATATCATATATAGATAGCCATTTACACATATACCACTCAATATTCAGTGCTATTAAACCAGCAGCAATGGCTCCTGGTTGTTAAATAGCACTTAGCCAGCTAAGGGTCAATACTCATCATGAGATGGCCACTAAATATTAGTTCTTAGGGCTTAGCCTGGTCATCAGCTATGTTATGTGACATGGACGGTTAGCACCAATATTCATTGGCTGACTGGCTAAGTTTGGTGGCCAGATAAACATGCAGAAATAGCAGATCTGACTTTTGCCACTATAACTTAGCTAGACAGCTGATGAATATCCTAGTAGACCTAGTAGACCATAACATCCTCCTGCAAATCTTGGATGCAATAGGTATCTCAGATAAAGTATACTCTTGGTTTGAAGGCTTCCTAAAATCCAGAACATACATTGTAAAATCAGACAAAGAAAAATCTGAACCTTGGTCAAATCCCTGTTTGCGTACCACAGGGATCCCCTCTATCCCCTACTCTCTTCAACCTATACACTGCCTCTCTTGGAACACATCTAGATAATCTAGGCATAACCACCTATAGTTACGTGGATGACATAACCATTCTCTTACCATTTGATCAGCACCGGGATAGGGCCTAGGGCTGCTATTGGGCAGTGGCTGGCCGGAGCAGCAGGAACAGGAGGAATTTCCTCCTGCTCCCGAAGAATGGCATGGCGTAGGAGTAGGAGGAGGGTCCGGGCACCCGTTTCAATTATCGGCACTTGGATGACTTGTCTTTTTGATCGTCCAAGTGCCGATTTAGGCGAGATTTTAGATGCATTTCTATTTCAATTATGAGCCCCATAGTATATGTGATTCATTGTCCATGTGATAGAGTGAGTTATTCGTCCAATGTAAATCCTATCAATTTATGTAAATACTGAATATGATATTTTCTCTCTTGTCAATCATTGTCGAGAAACATGTTATTCTTGATGATATTATTGACACAGTTACTGTTGAATAGGAGGGTAGAAATTTGGAACTATAAGGAACAGCATTGAATTTTTCAACTTAATATATTGGCTCCAAATGGTTTAAATGAAAAGCTGGAACGGATTATGTTGATTTAATTGAAAACTTTTTTGGGGAGATATGCTGGTGCATCATGACAGGAACAACAGAGTCATGACTTTAATATGATAGAATTCAAAAGGATGAAAATGATGCTGGCATCATTTATACATAGAATGTCATGGCCACTGAATAGTTGCATGGTAGGGACTTGTTTAGAAGTCCTTACACTATAAGAATGCATAGATGTGATTGAGTCTAGTGTTTGGAGAATTGTGTTGTCTCAGTTGTTTAGCTGTTCCGGTTACTTTAGACCAAAATTGAGTGGGATCTATTTTGCCTCTGTTTAGTATTTCTTGTTTTGAGGGTTTGTTGGTAGTATTGCCCATGAAGAGGGAGAGGGTAGTGAATGATCCAACCAGGGAAAGCAGACCAGTCTGTGTCTGTGACTAGGTGAGTTGAGTTAGTTGCTATTAAGTTAAGGGTGTGACCTTTTTATGTGTTGGTTCAGAAGATATTCAAGGTGACTATTTGACAAGAATATTTTGAAATAATAGACATTAGAGTTGTCCTGGGATTCAATTGGTATGTTTATGTCACCTACAATGATAAGTCTGGTGAACTGGCATGTGATACTTGAGATTATTTCCTTTAGCTTATGGCAAATTTGAGACCATATTCCTGGTGGGTGATATATTAGTAGAAAGCCAACAATACTGGGATAGTTGCCAGTTGTCTTATAGAGTACATATATATTCTAAACCAAGTATGTTAGCTATATTTGTAATGGCTAAATTAAAGAAGCTTCTGTAGATAAGTACAAGTCTGCCTCCACACTTATTAGGTGTTGGTGAGCATAGGATTCTAGAAACTGTGGGTAGAGATGGGCTAATTCTGGACTGCTGGTCTCTTTGAGACATGTTTCAGAGACGAAGGAAACACTTACTTCTCTTGAGGAAGTCAACTCATCTAGTAGTACAGTGTTCCCCTGGTTGTTCGCGGTCGGCGGTTCGCGATTCCGGTCATTCGCGGTATTTTCAGACCACGAACCACCGACAAGGAGAGGGCAGCGGGAGAGGCAGGAGAGAGCAGCGAGTGCAGGAAATCATTCCTGCGAGTGCAGGAAATCATTTGCGGTTCGCTCCGACCACCTCATCCTGATTGGACAAGGCCCAACTTCGTGCAGGAAGAGGCAGTCGGAGCGAACTGCGAGTGATTTCCTGCACTCGTGGTGCTCCGGCTGTTTAAGAAGTCATGTACGTCAAGTTAGTTAATGCTGTTTGTCCTCCTGTAACTTCTGAGATTTTTGATCTTATTGTAAAACGCTTTGTACCTTAGGATAAGCGTTTAATCAAATGTTCAAATAAACTTGAAACTTGAAACTTTTCCTGCTGCCCTCTCCCACTGCCCTCTTCAGGCTCCCCCAAGAAAAACCGTATTTGCGGTTTTTCAAGATTCACGGGGTTCCTGTAGTAGTTTATTTGTTATAGATCTGGTATTGATGCAGATGCATGGAATTGGGGTGGTGGGTCTTTCTTGATTATATTGGTGGGAGATTGGTACATGTGGTAGGCTAGCATGTTTGGAGGAGTTTATGAGTTTGTTTTTCTTTTATTTGTGGCGTGGTTACCACAGATAATAGGTATTTGATAATTTTGGTAATGAAAGTAGTTATTGGAGTAGTGATTTGTTGGTTGGGAATTTGTATTTATTTATTTATTCCATTTTCTATACTGTTCTCCCAGGGGAGCTCAGAACGGTTTACATGAATTTATTCAGGTACTCAAGCATTTTTCCTTGTCTGTCCCGGTGGGCTCACAATCTATCTAATGTACCTGGGGCAATGGGACGATTAGGTGACTTGCCTAAGGTCACAAGGAGCAGCGTGGGTTTGAACCCACAACTTCAGGGTGCTGAGGCTGTAGCTTTAACCACTGCTGACCAATGAGTAGGAATAGGATTGTAAGGTACACAGTGATCATCACCTAAGCTGAGGTGGCCTAGTAATAAAGCCACTTCATAGTCTCTGTAGAGAAATGTTATTGGCTCATAATCTAAATACATCTAAAAACCCACCCAAATTGACAATTGTACAGCCTAAAAGACAGGTAGTCCAAGTGCCAATAATCAAATCCCAGAGCTGAAAGAGATGTTTTTGAAGGAGTGGTGAGGGCGGGATGTGGGCTGACCTAGACTTAGTTGTACTGCTAGGCAAAATCGAAAGTTTTATGAGGCTGCCTAGATGGAACTTATATGTTGTGACTTAGGCCAGTGGTCTCAAACTCGCGGCTCGGGTGCCATATGTGGCCCACCAAGTACTATTTTGAGGCCCTCGGTATGCTTATCATAATCACAAAAGTAAAATAAAAGTTTCTTGATCATATATCCCTATAGCTATAAATTATAATATTATTATTAAGACTTAACCAAAAAGAAATATTTAGAAACTATAAAGAGTTTTACCTCATGCAAAATTGTCATTTCTTTAATAAGACATTAATTATTTTTTTCTGAGGCCCTCCAAGTACCTACAAATCCAAAAAGTGGTTTGAGTTTGAGACCACTGACTTACACGATCTAAAAACAGGTCTAAGTGCCCAGAAGGTATCCAAAGTGACCAGATAACCACTGCAGATACAAAGTACAGACCCCCCTCTCCCACTCTCCCAGTGATCCCTGTACCCCCCCCCCCCCAAGCGGAATAAAAATGTACATATCTGGATCCAGAACATCAGCACCTGGCATAGGAAAGCCTAGTAAAGCTGCACAGTGGTGGCTTAAGTAGTCTGAGGGGTGAGCTGGTGAACCATAGAGAGGAGGACCCAGGCCCATAAGCCACTCTTAACAAATGAATTCATGGTAAAAAAAAATGTGAGTCTACTCAAAATCCACAAAAACCTATTCTACTGCCATAAGGGTTATTGGGGTTGTAGACAGATGGGTATTGGGGGTGTTTTGAGGGGCTCACCCTGACCTGCAAGGGAGTTGTGGTGAGATATTTGTGTGACACCATTTTTGTGACGTTCATAACAGTGCTCTATAAGGTGCCCCACGACTCTGTTGCCATATCCATCACTTTGCTGGTCTGTCCCATGTCCAAAAGGTTTTGTTCTAGGTGTTTGGGATGTGGACAATTTTTTGGATGAGAATGTAGTATAAAGATAGACTTACTAGCAGTTTGGGCGTAGAAGTAGATGATTTTCAGAAAAAAAAAAATTGGGGGGATGTATTTTTCAAGAATGGACTTTGGATGCTGCCTACTTTGGGCGACTAGTGCCCTAGGCCCAAAATGGAATTAGACATTTGTTCTGATTATGCCTCTCCATATATTCTTAGGTGGTAGATTGGGGATAGCATACTAAGTTGGTATTGTTCTGTAGACTCTAGTTCAATACTGGTGGTTTCTGATATAGACTCCAAGTTTCCAAGTTTAATAGATTTTGTTATACCGTCCATCAGAAGTATCTAGATGGTTTACAATTTAAATACAGTAAAAGTTAAAAGAAGAAAACAAAAAGAATAGAAATATATAAATTTTAAATTTTGGGGGAAGGGGGGATGACAGACAGAAACATATAGGGAAAGAGGGGAAGGGGAGCGAAGTTACAATAAATTAAAGGATAGAAAAGGGGACAGGGTAAATATAATTGGGAAGGGAATTTTTATCAAGAATGTTTTATCATAGGGAGTTAACCTTCAAAGAATGCATCTTAGAATAGGAAGGTTTTGAGTTGGGACTTGAATAGGGATAGGGATGATTCTTGTTCGAGTGTGTTTGGCAATGCGTTCCATAGTGTTGGAGCCGTGACAGAGAATATTGATTTACGAGTGGTATCATAGAAGATTTTGCGAATGGAAGGGGTTGCAAGAAGATTTTGAGTATTAGAGTGTAAGTTTCTGGAAGAGGAATAAGGGATTATGAGTTTGTCGATGAATGCCGGCGAATGAGTGAGTTTTGTTTTAAAGGTGAGGAGAAGCAGTTTGTAGGTGATCTGATGAAAGATGGGTAACCAGTGTGCTTGGAAACTTGGAGAGGAGGACATTTCTGCAGCATCAGCTCTTTAAGGGTTAAAGTTGGTATCTATGCTGGGCAGGCAGGGCTTGCCCGAGCATACTTGCAAATGCCGGTGGGGTAGGAAGGGATCAGGCGTTTGCTTCCTCCTTGCCTGCTGGAGTCCCGCTATGGAGACTCTGGTGAGGCCTCATTTAGAATGTTGTGTACAATTCTGGAGACCGCATCTTCATAAAAATATAAAGAGAATGGAGTTGGTCCAGAGGAAGGCTACTAAAATAGTTGGTCTTCATCATAAGGCATACGGGGACAAACTTAAATCTCTCTATGTCTACTTTGGAGGAAAGGCAGGAGAGGGGGAGATACAATAGAAACATTTCAATACCTATGTGGCATAAATGTGCATGAGGCAAACCTCTTTCATTTGAAAGGAAGCTCTGGAATGGTTGGACATAGGATGAAGTTAAGAGGTGATAGGTTCAGGACTACTCTAAAGCAATAGTCTCCCGATGGAGGTGGTGGAGACAATATCTGAGTTCAGGAAGGCGTGGGACAGGCACATGGGAGCTCTTAAGGAGAGATGGAAATAGTGGATGCTATGAATAGGCAGACTGGACGGTGTCACTTGGCCTTCATCTGCCATCAAGTTTCTGTTTCTAGGTTTAAATGAAAGAATGTAGCAACTATCAGCTAAAAGTTCCCGTTTAAAGATGGGCGTCCTGTTCTATTGTACATTTAAGAATTTGGCAACATTTTCAAACAATGTACAAGTTTTGCACAAATTTAAGTGTGTATGATTTTTGCAAGGATTTGTTTCCTCTCTAGTAGCTGCAGCAAATTAAATATTTGCAATCAAACCCCCTCTTTCACAAAGCCAAACAGTAAAAGCCCCAAAGCCCTTTAAATCCCTAGGGACTTCAGGGTAGTTACCGCAGAGGCAGTTGATAGCTCAGTTTTGTAATGTGTGTGTGTGTGTGGGGAGGGGGGGGGGGGAAACACACAAAAAAAAAGTGCAAGAAAGACAAATTTTTATATTTTTTGCATTTATCTGATATTTTAATCTGCGAGTAAAATTGTAAACAGCTACTTCTATTATCCAGAGAGAGGCCCCTCAGCTACCTATGAAAACCTTAAGATAATTTTTTTACTCTCATAGGTAGGAAATTGGAGGCAGAAAACAGTAATCTTATTCCATCCATTGTTATTAAAGTTCACAACATTAGGTGTTCCTTTTACTAAGCTGCGATAGTGTTTATAGCATGCTAAACCCGCGCTATATGGCTAGAACTAAAGCCAGCTCAATGCTGGTGTTAGTGTCTAGTGCGCGCGGCAATTTAGCGCACATTAAGCGCGTGCTAAAACCGCTATTGCAGCTTAGTAAAAGGAGCCCTAAAAGGAGAGAGTACAATAAAAGAAAAAACACTGAAGAATTTAAAGCTAAGAAGAAAATTCATACTACTTTTCTATGACCCAATGCCAAGCTAAATCTACAGTATTTACTACTAGAATGAACCAAGATAGCAATCAACTAAGCACCCAAATAATTGTATTTTCTGTCCTAAAGAGTGTTATCAACAGCTAATACTAATGTCTACACTCCAAAACTTAATTACATAATTACCAAGTCTAATATAATCAATACAAGTATGCTAGGCTATTCATTAATGATCACCTATCTTCCATACCTCTATTCACTTGCCTGAGAAACTCTGCAGATAAACATAGAAGTATGTGCAATTAATTGAGCTGTGAGTGCAGGGCAGTGGTTGGAGCTTGGAGTTACAAATTTGGAGAGCTTTGTTCAGGTCTGCTATTGCTGACGCCAGAATTAACTGGTGGAAATTAACATTAGCTGAGCCGATCACCAGTGGTAGGGAAGTATTGAGTTAGGTAGGGAAGGGGAAGGGTTTTAAAAGGAAGAAGTTAATGAAGTGAGGAGTGAAAATTATAATGTGTATGGTGAGGTGGGGAAGGTTAGGAAGGGTTTTGTAAGGGTGTTTGTGATTGGTAGAGGTGAGGGAGCAATGTTTTAAGGGAAGATGGTTAGGGATTGGTTGGAATATTGGCGTTTTTTGAGTGGTGGTGAAAGGGAAGGGTAGGGTAGGATTGAGTTTGGAAAATTATCCCTCCCTCCCTCCCTCCCTTGGTGTGTTTGTTGCTACATTGGCTTAATGGGAATTTTGTGGGGTTGGGGTTGCAGCTTATTATAACAATTATAAATAAGGGGTGAGCTTAAAGTATGCATTGTCACACTGGGGGCATGTGAAAAATAACGTGAAAAATAAAGTGAAAAATAACGAAATGTGAACTTCTTAGGCAGCACCACTGTGAGGGAAGCCTGGTTTGGCGTTACCATAGGTCATGTTTGGAGGTTGTTGAAAGATACATGTTAATGGGGAGCTAATTTTGGCACCGCATAGCTGCCTGTGGGGTTGAATATGTTAATGGGGGTTTGTTGAGATTTGATGGAATTGATCAATATTTGGAAATGTTATGGGGATAGAAATAAAGCTGCAGCCAAGCTAATTGATCCACAAAATATTTGTTGGTGTATTTATTGGTATGATTGCGATTGTAGTGGTGACCAAATGTGTGAGTGCTAATGTTATATTCACCATGCAATTTGAAGTTAGTTATTTGTAACTCATTGTGACAATGAGGTTGATGTTGAGGTTGAGGTTGATAAATATATTATGCTATATTGTGTTTATACACCACTTTCCTTGTCCCACAGCAGTTCACAAAACATAAAAATAAATTAATGGTAAAAAAGGGTGGTATGAATGATAGATCAAGATAAGTGAGCTTCTAAAAGGTAATAGGTCTTGTGGGAGATTTTGCTGCCCAAGAGAATCAAGTGGAGGCCATTCTATAAATTGGTGGCTGTAGTTACATACCACTTATGTTGTCATTACAGAGAAAATTAGCAGTCACCCTTGTAAGTGCACTAAGTACTATTCTTTTTTTTTACATATAAATTTAATAATTACAATATCAAATGATACCAAGAAATAAAGGATTCTTACACAAAGTGTTAACAATGCTTATACATACAACACAAAATTCCTTTTCAAGCCCACAACAATGGGGAGACATGCTATTTTTCAAGTAACAAAAATAAGAAGAAAACTAAGAATTGGTTCTTGATTCATATGAATCTTTGACCATTCCCTACTATTTGGGACTAGTACTATTCTATAAAGGTATACATCATTGATTTGGCACCTACATGCTAGGGGGTATATTTACCTTACAGAATTCTGGAGATGAGGAAATGTCAAACTTGAAACAAGGAAATGATAAAACTAGAAGACACGAATTGGGGTTGTGGGGTGGTAGACAGGAAATACTTTTCAATGGAGAGGGTGTTTGATGGTAATGCCCTCCTGAGTGAGGCAGTGGACACAAAGATGGTGACAGAATTCAAAAAGGCAGAAGATGAACACAGAAAATTGTAATAAAGAAAGAGGATGGTATAAAAATGGTATAGCCCTACTGCTCCCAAATGACTGTATATCCATCATCCAACAGATAAACACCATAAACTCAATAGTGAATTGTCAGAATCAATATATCTTAAATATAACATAATATAACTTTATTCTTCTATACCGCTATAACCAAATGATTTCTAGGCGGTTTACACTGAAGAAAGCTGGACAATCAGCGAAAAACAAGAGTTTAAAAAGTACAGAATATTTCTTAAAAGTACAATACAAACTTTTACTTAAAATACAATTCATTAATGATAATAATTCACATTAGAAAATCATTTTTAATCTTTTCAGTGGCTGTACAAAGTGTGAAAAATCTTACACTGAGTAATTGATCTTCTATCAGCCAGGGCAGGATTAATTTGTCGAGGGCCCCTAGGCACACAAGTACACTGGGCCCCCTGCCCCACCACCATGCCCCCCCCTATTTATTTACTTACTTCTTTGTTTCCACTTTTTTTATTTTAAAATTCAAAACAAACAACAAAGATTACCATACCAGTGCCAGTGTACAGTTTTTCTTCTATGCAACCTCCAAACATCTTTGAACAAATCTCCCCTTCCTTCCTAGAGGAAGAGATCTTCAGCTGGCAGAGCTTTGGGAAGCCCACCAATTTATATTTTGCATATGGGTAGGAGACATGGGGCATGATGGGAAGAAAATTTAGTGCCCGTCATTTTATTGGACTAATACATTTCTCACTTAGCTTTCCCTTTCTTCAGGTCTGTAAACTATACTGCTGTTAAAGTATCCCTGTTCTGACCTGAGGAAAGGAGTTATGGTCATGAATTAGTAAAAAATGTATTAAAATTAGTTTAATAAATAGGATCACCTTATTTCCATTTTCTATTAATAAACGATTATCAAAACAGCTACAATAATACTTTATCCTAAAGCAAAAATAAATAAATAAAACAAATAGAAATATTTTTCTACCTTTGTTGTCTGGTTTTTACTTTCCTCATCTTCTCATCATTCTCTACATTCCATCCACTGTCTGCTGTCTTTCTGCCTCTTCCATATGGCATCTGCTCTCTTTCTATGCCTCTTCCAGAAATTGTATGCCTCTCCCTTCCATCTCTTCCTCCCCCCATTGGTGTGGAATCCATCATCTTCCCTTCCTTCCTCTAATGGACTGGCATCTCTCTCCTCTCCTTTCCTTCCCTCTCCCACACCCCCATGGTCAGGCATTTCACTCTCTCCTCTCCATTCCTCCCACTTCTATCAGCATCTGTTCCCTTTCCCTCCAACCCAATGCCATCCAGTATCCTTCCCCCTTATGTCTCTCTCCCCTTTCCCTGCACCCCAATTCCATCAGCATATGCCCCCTTTCTTTCCCTTCAATCCAATTCTATCCAGTATCCTTCCCCCTTATCTCTCTCTCCCCTTTCTCTGCACACCAATTCCATCAGCGTGACCCCAATGGTCAGGCATTTCACTCTCTCCTCTCCTCCCACTTCCATCAGCATCTGTCCCCTTTCCCTCCAACCCAATTCCATCCAGTATCCTTCCCCCTTATCTCTCTCTCCCCTTTCCCTGCACACCAATTCCATCAGCGTCTGCCCCCTTTCTGTCCTTCCACTACTCTTCTATAGCACACTGCCCCCTTTATCTCCCTCCACCACCACCCTTCCATACCACCCTGCCCCACCACCCTGACCCCTTTCTCTCCCTCCACCACCTTTCTACATCAGAGGGGGCCCACTGAAGAAAGAGGTCTCAAGTGTTTGTTTTTTTCCTTTGGCAACGTGGGCCTCCCGGGAAAGAATGGCAGCGCTAGGGCCCCCCCCCCAGGATATCAACAATACTACCCTCCTCCTTGCATCGACAGCAACAATCCAGAAAGTGACATCGGAGGGGCCTGAAGTTGTGAGGGGGGCCCGCTGAAGAAAGGCCTCAAGTTTTTGTTTGTTTGTTTTTCTTTGGCAGTGCAGGCCCCCCGGGAAAGATCGGCAGTGCTAAGTCCTCCCCTAGGAAAGATCGGCAGCACTAGGCCCCCCCCCCTCGGGAGATCAACAACGCCGCCCTCCTCCTTTCATCGACAGCAACAAACAGGAATGTGACGTCAGAGGGGTTGGACCGGCAGACGCAAGGAGTTGCTGCAAGGTCCCGCAATGACTGCATCTGCCGGCTATGCTCAGGGAAGAAGTAAGTGACGTCAGAGGTGTTGGGCTGGCAGACGCAGTAATCACAGGACCTTGCAGCAACTCCTTGCGTCTGCCGGTCCACCCCCTCTGACTAATATTTAGCGTGTGCTAAATCGGCTAGCGCACCTTAGTAACAGCACCCCTTGGTTTGTGGTCCTGTATTTGCATAGGTGTCCTGGTAGGGATGAATGTCGTGAAGTGTTATTAGTGTCATAGCCCCAAATAGGAAGGTATTTGTTGGCAGTCTGTCTGGGTTTTGGAAGGACCCGAGCTCGGGGTCATATGTGGAGGTTTGTGTGGGGGGCAGGACCAGGGGCGGAATGGGCCAGGGCTGGGGGAAGAACAGGGCAGTGCCAAGTGTCCTCTTTTTAAAGAGGAAATCTGGTAACCGTAGGTTGGGATGTGAGCTTGAGCTGGGTGTGTTCTGATTTGACTCCTCCCAGCCCACCAGGGCCTTCTCTTGGGGACTTGTTGGTGGGGTGGAGTCAGAAGGGAGGGCCATGGTATCAGGGGTGTGTGTGTGTGGGTGGGAGGGTTCCAGGTTTTGGGCAGTCAGGAGTGTTGGGGTGGTCTGGGTGGCCAAGGCAGGGGGGAGTGGGCATCCCTCCTGCTGATTTTTGTTCTTAATTTGTTGGAAAGGGGGCCCATCGGTGTGTGGGGGTGGAGGGGTCAGGGTGTGTGAGGCCAAGGCAGGAGGGAGTGGGCATCCCTCCTGCCTCTTTTTTTTTCAGCGGCCATCATTAGGAGGGCAGCACAACTTTTTTAAAATGGGGTCAGGTAGGCTGTTTCGGGGCTTCCCCTGCCGGCTCTGCACATGTGTGAACGTCGCTTTTCCAACAACTGGTGGGGTGGGATTACGGCTGACCTCAACAAAACTAATTTTCATGCAAAATCAGCTGAACATCAATCGCCATTATAAAATCGGACAAAAAAATCAGCCCACAGTAACCCACACAGTCTTAATGACAATTTTTACTGCATCCGGGCCTTAGTTTCCATTAATTTCCATTCAACTCATGCTGGTATTTGTACCTCTTCGTACTGCCAGTACCTCCTTATTTTCTTTGTTTCAAGAGTGGCATCTGCAATAGATACCCTGTACCTCCTCTTACTATGCGCTAAATCGGTTAACGCGTGCTAAATTGGTTAGCGCGCCTTTGTAAAAGGACCCCTATGTCTGGATCCCAACTACACAGCATGTGCTAACTACAGATACTATTTTAGGATGATCATACTACATCATGTATTTATTTACTTGGAATCAATTATATGCACCTGACAGTCGAAAACACGAGGAAGCAAGTTCCCTTGAGCCACTTTAATTAGAATTAAAAGTGAGAGCAGCAAAAGCTATCGTTGGCGGTGGAAACAGACAAAGCTTATCTTGTCCACTGAAGATCACACAAATCAAATGCTCTTTCCTGTACTACAAATAGTATAACATGCTATAGATAATCATAGCTCTTTTATGGCAGCTCTTGGCATGTCTTGCGGAGACTGACAAGTTGATTTTCAGTACTGAGTCAGTAATATCTGCAGGCGATAAAGTAGTAAGGTTGTCAATTCAGGACTACAGCAATGGAGTAAGTTCAAAGTGCATTTGAATTCCACAGATGTATGCCTGGATTTCCTTTTAGGCCTATATAGATTTTATAATTTTACTACTTAGTTTTATAGCACATTCCTTAATCTCTAACAATGTAATTATACTTAGGGAGTCCTTCAGCGCAAATATATTCTATCATTTTCTGCGTCTTACATCCTCAGGATACTAGTTTCTTATAAGTACCTTGGTTTATACAGCTAAAATTATTATATTAGGACAGCAATAAATTGCAGTGATTTCAAAGTTTTGCATGCACTACCGCTGTGAAAGTGGAATCATCTGACCCACTTCTTTGAAGCATTTTATCACACTAATACAATTGCAAACTGTTACTGTCCTTAGTCTCAGAATATGTATGTTCAGCTGAGTTTAAGTGAATAAAACAGGTCTGCCCAAATGTAAATAAAACAAGAACATAAGAATAGCCGTACTGTAACCACTGTGTGGAGTGGAGTAGAACAGGTTCAAGGGGATTGATTGTTCACTCTGTCAAAAATTGCAAAGACTAGGGGACACCCGATGAATTTACAGGGAAATACTCTTAAAACCAATAGGAGAAAATATTTTTTCACACAGAGAATAATTAAGCTCTGGAACGCGTTGCCAGAGGATGTGGTAAGAGCGGATAGCTTAGCTGGTTTTAAGAAAGGTTTGGACACGGGGGAAGCCACTGCTTGCCCTGTATTGGTAGCATGGAATATTGCTACACCTTGGGTTTTGGCCAGGTACTAGTGACCTGGATTGGCCAGCGTGAGAACGGGCTACTGGGCTTGATGTTCTTATGTTCTTACTGGGTCAGATCAATGGTCCATCTAGCCCAGTATCCTGTCATCACAGTGGCCAATCCAGGTCACAAGTATCTGTCAAAAAACCAAACAGTAGAAACATTTCATGCTATTGATCCAGGGCAAGCAGTAGTTTCCCCCATGTCTGTCTCAATTGCATGGCCAAAACAGGTGGGAGTGCAGGATTCAAACCCAGGGCTTCTCTCACATGGGGAGAGGCCCACGTTCCTATGAGCCACCACATCAGAAGATTCCAAGAAGAGATCTTTACATCCTCTGAAATACGGTACATATTGCCTGTGAGTTAAGAAGAATTATGAGTAAACAGCTGCTATCTAGAAAACATTTGTGTCCTATACTCACTGACTTAGTAAGAGGAGTGTGCGGGAGGGGGGGGGAGATCCGCCCCAGGCACAGTCTTTATAAAGAGCGCAGGCACCTCTCTGCCCCCCCTCCTTCCCGACCCCCGACCCCTGCTCTGTGTGTGTGTGTGTGTGCGCCCCTTCCTTGCCTTCGTACCTCTTTCATTTTTTCCTACGTGAGCAGCATTAGAAACTTGCTGCCTGCATCGGTGTCGCCCCTGTCTGACATCACTTCGGGGCCTCACACCTAGGATGTGATGTCAGAGGGATAGCCGACACGATGCAGGCAGCAAGTTCGTGCTGTTGCTCTCAGCTGGAAAATTAAAAAGGTATGGGGGAAGGGGGCATGCGCGTGGCGGGGGGGGGGGGAGGAGTGTTAGGAAGGAGCGGGAGGCAGAGAAGAGGGCGGTAGAGGGGCGCCACCACCCCGGATGCCACATTCCCTTGATATGCCACTCACTGCCTGTGCTCCAGAAGAATAAGGTAAGGAGCAATTGTCTAACTTATTCTTATACTACTGTCTTACCCCAAATACCCAGGATCTCACCCTTTTTTTTTCTCTTCTTCTAACAAGTCGTTTATTAAATCTCATAAATTTTTTTTAAAATACAATGCCCAGTCTCTGGGTGTGGCCGCAGTGGTTAAAGCTGCAGCCTCAGCACCCTGGGGTTGTGAGTTCAAAGTCACGCTGCTCCTTGTGACCCTGGGCAAGTCACTTAATCCCCCCCCCCCATTGCCCTAGGTACATTAGGTAGATTATGAGCCCGCTGGGACAGACAGGGAAAAATGCTTGAGTACCTGAATAAATTTAATGTAAACCGTTCTGAACTCCCCTGGGAAAACGGTATAGGAAAAAAGAATGGAATTGAATCTCTTTAGTTTCTCAGAAGGGTTGCAGAGGGCTCCCCATTCCCACAGGCACTCAAGAGGGCAGACACTTACCCCCCTCTTTTACAAAGGTGCGCTATGCTTTTTAGCACGCGCTAAACATGCACTAAATGTTAATGCGTGCGTGTTATCCTATGGGCACGTTAGCATTTAGCGTGCGGATTGATTTAGCACACGCTATTCAAGCGCTAAAATGCTTAGCGCACCTTTGTAAAAGAGGGCCTTAAGTGGCTTCTATTTCTTGTATACTCCTGAATTACTTCTTGACTTCCTTATCCCAAGTAGGGCGCCAGGATATAAAAGTCTTTAACATTTCTTAGACTATATGGCTAGGGCTTGAAGCTTGAAGGACTCTCCCCTCCCTATCTTACACTATGGCCCTCTTTTACACGTGTGCTAACTGCTAACGCGTCCTTAGGATAACATGCACGTGCGCTAAAAAGCATAGCGCACCTTTGTAAAAGAGGGGGCATATATTAACAGCTAGGAAAGCATTTTTCAATGTTTTTTTCAGGAACAACGCGGTATCCTTAAAATCTAGAATGCTTTTATCATTGACATCATTGCTTTTATAATTTACTCAGTCAACTGCATCATCTGTTGCACAATCCAGGCACGGTGGTACACAGAGCCTCATACCAACACGTCAGGGGTTATGGCAAAGAACTTTCACTAATTGCATGCATAGTGGCATTCAAACTGTGCTATATCACATATATAGGGTTTAATTTCAAGTGGACACCTGCATGTCTGCACTTTGCATGCACACATGAAAATAAAAAAATTTTCACTCCTCCACTTTTTCACCTGTACAGTATAGTACTCGATACTGCACATTTTTATTTTTTCAATTTTTCAACATCTTTTGATCTGTACACTTCTTCAACATTCTTCACTGGGCACCATTTGCTTACTTTTTTGAGCATAAAAATACTCGTATCACATTTTTTTCAAAATCAATAGTATAAGATCCCTGAGGAAGGCGTATTTTAAAGAATTAGTTGAATAAAAGAATCGTCAAGAACATTGTTTTCAATGTATCTAATCTCTTTCTCAAGCTGCTTTGAATAATTGTATAAGTTGGTACATTGTTTTGAACTTATTCTGCGACGGCTCATTGCAGTGGTGAATTTTGACGTCGCTCATACTTTGCTGCCACTCTACAGTTTTTTGTGACTTTTTTGTTTTCCCCCCTTTTTTTACCATGGACCCCTGACGAAGGTTTGTCCGAAACACGGACCGTGTCGGGTCCCCTGATTGGTAAAAGGGTTTGCATATAATTATTTTTGTCACAATAAATTTTGCCTACGTCTTGTACAGATCTGCAGTTTTGTTTTGTTTGCTCTCGGTTGTTTTTTACTGCAGTTTAGGTTGGAACTTTTCTCTTTGTTTTGTTGCTTTGAACTTATTCTGAGACATATTTTCAATTGTGTGCCTACTACTCTGTCTATTTTCACTTGTATAGCTACATACTGAGTTCAGGTTCGGGAAGCATGGGGAGTATTACGATAGGTAATATATATAAAAACTTGAAACTTGAGTATATATTGTGAAGAAAATTCAGGATATGTGTTAAAAGAATTCAGGGAACTGTTCCATATTTTAAAGAATTTAGGCCCCCTTTTATCAAGTTGCGTAAGGGATTTTTTTTTTTTTTTTATTGCTGCGGTAAAAGCTCTGACGCTCACAGGAATTCTATGAGCATCAAAGCTTTTACCGGAGCGGCTGCCGATAAAACCCCTAATACAGCTTGATAAAAAGAGGTCTTAATTAAGCAAAATAACACACAGGATAATGTATTCCTGCGGGCTGGCAGATTTTTCTGAGGAAAAAATACAGTAGCTTCACTTTGGCAAATCTCAAGAGGTCTAATGGAGGCGTGATTGTGTTCCCCAGACTCGTGAATGTCATTTTATAGCTATGACTTTGCTCAGTTTAAAACTTTTCTTGGCAAATATTTCCTCTACTGGTCTATTTTGATTTGTAAAAGCCAGCTAAGGATATGTTTGTCCCCTTTTTTTTATTGAAGGTAATTAATTCTCTTTTATTGTCAGCAATTTATCATACAATGCTAAAGAAGGCTCTGGGTTATCCTTTACTTAAAAAAGAGAAGGATTGGATGCAATGGATGTGACAAATTATTGTCTGGTTTCAAATCTTTCATCCTTAGCTAAGGTTATTGAGAAATTTGTTCTGTTACAGCTCACTGACATTGTAGAGGATAATCATGTCCTTGACCCCTCTCGGGAGGGGGGGTTAAGAGAAGTCATAGTATAGAAACTCTGACATCTTCCAACGTTTAGTTGCCTGAGGGATCCCATGGATGGAATTCAAAGATGCAACCTAGGTGCTGCTGATCCTTGAAATACTGGCTGCTTTTGATACAATCATCCAGTTTTGTTGGTTTGCTGGAAACATAACCCAGCCAATCATATTATTGGCCTAAATTCTTAATAATATGGAACTGTGTTGATCTCTCTGCAGGTAGCCCAGAATTCCATTATTGGAACTCATTTTTTTTATTTTTTTTTTAATCTTTTTTCATTTCAAATCTTAAATCAAGTACAATATTGACATTTATCAATTGAGCTTTCAAATACACTTGAAATCCTATAATTGATCATCATAATATAAAATATTATCCCCTCCCTTATTTATTTATGAAAATGATTTGTTTCAATTATAGTCAAAAATCCCCACTCCCCTCCCCCCCTTAATGTCTTAAAATTTTTATATAGGGAAGAACATTATTGGAACTCTGTTTAGGCTGAAAAAAAACATGATCATGTGTCTGAGTGCCATTATAAGTTATACTGGCTGAAAATTGAGTTTCGGATCAGATATAAGCTTTTATTTCTGACGTCTATGAACATACAGGGTCGTGTTCCTGGCTACCTGGTGCAGTGTGTAATCTCAAATAGTTCTCTATCACAGTTGCGCACCTCGATGCACCGTGACCTGACGATACCAGCAAGGAGAGAGGTTAGATTGCAGAGTCAGGGCTGTTTTGTTTTGTTTTCCTGTGCTGCCTCTGAAGAATAGAATAAACTTCCATCTTACAATAAGAAGCAGGCAAGGGTGGTGGAATTAAAAAAAAAAAAAACTATTGAAATGACAGTTGTTTTGTCTCACCAATTCTGGAGATTTACCCCCTCTGTTACTAAGGTGCGCCAACCGATTAGCACGTGCTAATCGAATTAGCATGCACTAAATCAGTGGTTCCCAACTCTGTCCTGGAGGACCACCAGGCCAATCGGGTTTTCAGGCTAGCCCTAATGAATTTGCATGAGAGAGATTTGCATATAATGGACGTGGCAGGCATGCAAATCTGCTCCATGCATATTCATTAGGGCTATCCTGAAAACCCGATTGTCCTGGTGGTCCTCTAGGACAGGGTTGGGAACCACTGCGCTATATGCTAACGCGTCCATAGACTAACATGCACCCGTTAGCGTTTAGCGTGCGCTAAATCAATTAGCACGCACTAATCGGTTAGCGCACCTTAGTAAAGAAGGCCTTAGTCTGTATTTGTCTTCTAGATTCATGCTGCGTTTGGTTTCATTGGTGTTTAGCGTGGAAAAGAATATGTAATAACTCAGTTCTGGCAGGATTTGATAGTTTGGTTATGTATTGTGAAATTTTTTATATATATATATATATATATATTTTTTTTTTTAGATGCTTGTATGTAATTTTATTGTATATATTGCTTTGTGCTCCGCCTTGATAAAAGCAGAATATAAACAAAGAAACAATCAGCTTTTCAGACTATCCACAGTGAATATGCACAGGATAAATTTACCCCCCCCCCCCCTCCCCGGCTCCTTTACAAAACCATAATGCGATTTTTAGCACCGGCTATGGCGGTTAACAGCTCCGACGCTCATAGAAATGAGGAGGTGGGGGAATTCTTGTACAAATCTATCGCTGTCTGTTTTTGTCGGGCCCGTGTCTGCAGAACTTAATCCGGATGTACAAGCCAGCACATACGAGGGGGGTGCCAAAAAGTTCTCAGCCCAACTAAGACGGAAATGAAGTTATGGAGTTATAAAAACTTACAAGTTATACCACATATTAACCCCTAAGTTCAACAAGTTTCAAGTTTCAAGTTTCAAGTTTGACCTTTATTTGATGGATCGCTTATAATAACATCTAAGCGATGTACAGTGTTAAAAACCATCAGAATGTGGTAATACATTTAGTTTATAATAGTCACTCAAAAAACAGACAAAATTAGACAAACAGGAGGTGGTGGGAAGAAAGGGGAAAAGTTACAATGTTGTTTTTTGTTAGAAATTGACATCAAAGGGAAAACACATCGGGTAATAATAGGTTAGGATGAGATAAGAAGACAATTGGCATATGTCTTGTTTCTGTAACCCTTCCCCCCAAAAAAAAATACGCTGTCTGGACATTGAAATGCTGCTCCGCTGCAATCACTTCGGAACCACTTGAAAATTCTTACCCTTTAAAACATCCATCGTTTTGCCAACCATGTGAGCAGGTGCACTGTCTAGCCAAAAAAAAGAGCTCCTTTCCACAGTTTCCCTCTCCTTTTTTCTTTCAATGCCTCTTTTAATCAACACAGCAAGTTGCAGTAGCATTCTTCATTAACTATTTAGCCCCCTTGGAAGACAGTCAGTCATTACAACACTTTCCTGAACCCAAAACACTCTGGCCATGTCCTTTCCTGTTGACTTTTGGGTCGTTCCAAAATGTTGCCACCAGCTCACTGAAAAAATGCTGCAAAATTAACTTGGACGTGTCCATTAAAAGTCCTTTCTCATCAGCATTCAAACATATGAGCATCCACTTGACTGACAGATTCTGTATACCCAGCTGCTTGTGGATTATACCCCCCCCCCCAACACATTCCCTGCATATCTGTAGTGTCTCAGCAATTGTTTTACCTGATATTTGCTGATCTGCCAAAATCAGATCATGGACATGGTCAATAATTTCATCAGTTGACACCATTTGAGACCTCCCACACCTTGCTGCATGTTTGGTCTCAAAATCTCCATTCTGAAAGTTTGCATACCACTTCTTCACTGTGGAGAATGATGGGCATCAGTCACTCAATGTTTGCATCATACAGTACATTCATGGATTTCCTATGGAGCTTTCTTCTGCAGGAATAGGAACTTCATGGCAGCTCAGAGTTCCACACTTTTTCATTGACAAGGTTCAATCAATGATCTGAAACAATGTCAAAACATAGCATTAAGATTCTGCAGATTGGCACTTTGCAAAATAAAATAACACACTTTTCAGCTACGGTGGCATAATAACGTTCAGAATTTATGAAGTTGGTTGGGCTGAGAACTAGAGGTCTGCACGGGAACAGGGATTGTGAGGATCCCGCGGGAATCCCCCCCCCCTAACCCACGGGACTCCCACAGGACTCCCACGGGGACCCCGCTCTAGCCAACGGGACTCCCACGGGGATGGAAGGCTTTGGAAACAAGGTTCATCCATATAATATAATGGACACGTCAGCCTTAGTAAAAGAGGGGGTTTATAAGTTAATTACCTGAACAGAAAACAAAAAAAGCGTTCCACCAGAGATTCCACAAGGAAAACAGCAGCGCAAACACAAAAGAATCTGTGGAATTGATGATCCTGTCAGAAGTAATTGCTGCTTTTTATGGGGACGGGCGGGGATGGAGGTAATTCCTTGCGGGGATGGGTGAGGACGGAGAGGATCCAACGGGGACGGGTGGGGACGGAGAAGATCCTGGCGGGGACGGGCGGGGTGGGTGGGATTTCTGTCCCCGTGCAACTCTTTATTGAGAACTTTTCATCACCCTCTCGTATGTTAAGATCTGGAATGACAACGATCGCAGCAGGAGAGATGCCTCATCTCCCCTGCCGCAATCCTCCCCCAGAAGTGCCTCAGTTGGCAGCAGTTCAAGGGATCGCTATCGCGGCAGTTGAAATAGCCAATCTCTCTTGCTGAGATGTGATCCCCCCACCTCCACTAAAATATGGGCAGGAGGGAGCCCAACCCCTCCTGCCCTGGTGACCCCCCACTCCCCCGAACCGATCCGATCTGGGCAAGGAGCCCAACCCCTCCTGTCCATGATGAACCCCCCCACAACTGCCCCCCTTGAATCCCTGATCGGCCCCTCCAAACCCTGCGACACCCCCACCCCCACCAGAGACCCGGAGACACTCCACCCTCTACCCCCGAATGCCCCCTTACCTAAAATCCATTGGATGGACGGACGGACAAGTCTTTCCGTCCGGCAGGCCCACCATCTGCCGAATGGCGGGCCTTAGGGCCTTATTAGGCCAGGCACCTAAGACCCTGCCCACAGGAAGGGCCTTAGGCGCCTGGGCCAACTAGAATTTATGCAGAATACATTATGCAGATACCTTATTTTGTGACTTTTCCATTGCAGGTCTATGGCTGTGGAATAACCTGCCAGGGCATGTCCATTTCAGTAGCTCTTTGCAACAGTTCAAAAGAACATTGAAGACCTACCTTTTAATTATTACTTTCTTATTTTAATAATTATTAGGATCTGTGAAGGGTTTTTATTGTCTTTGAAGCGTCAATGTTTTTGTCTGTGGAAAGATTGTATATGTTTTAATGTTTCCAGTTTTTTCATTTTGTAGGAAAAACAGCTTATGAAAATACTGGAAACTCACTGGACTCGATGGAGACTGCATTGTTTAACTTGCCCTTTTAGCAAACTTTTTAAACCACCCTCGAATTTACTGTATGTATAGAGCAAAATATAAATTCAGCAAGGGCCTCCTTTAAGAAGCCACTCTTGCGAGTGTCGCATGTCAAAAGCCCTGAAGCACTTTAAATCCTTATAGGCTTCGGGGCAGTTACTGCAGTGACCCATGCTAATCAGCTTTGTAAAAGAGGCCCTAAATAAAATGTAAATGAAATGAAATGCACATGCATATTACCAATAGATGATTATCCTCTATGATTCAACTATTTTTTAAAAATCGTTTATATGTAAATAGACTTTATTAGAAGAAAAAAAGTAATTAATTTGATTTTTTACTTAGATACATAGATATTTCTATGCATAGAAAAATCCCACAGACATATATATACAAGCATACTGACAATTGACAGAATATTATCTTTTACAACAGAAGGTTTTAATGAAAACACTTTTACTGGAGGTTTAAACTTCTAGCCTATAAATGGAGTTAATATGAGGGGATGCTGAAAAGTTCTCAGCCCAACCAAGAAGAGTGACGTGGATATGGTTCAATCAATGATCAATGAATCAGGGTGAAAAACATAGAATTTCATTTCTGCAAATTGGCACTTAACGAAATAAGATTATGCTCTTCAGTTAAAGTGGCAAAATAATGCTCAAAATTTAGGAAGTTGGTTGGTTGGGCCGAAAACATTTCAGCACCCCCTTCGTAGATTGTCAGAAGTCTTTATAATGGTCAAAAATCACATATTTGTTTTAGGTGACTTTTAAAAAGTCAATTTTTATCTTAATGTATTGAATCCATAAATGAGTTTTTACTTTATATATCTCCATTCTGGGGTCTTGGATGCGTAACATAAGCATTTTAGAGTGGACAGGATTCTTCATGCACTGGTCTGGCATGAAGAAACAAAGGTAATTGGATTTCTGACTGAGGTCACTAGGATGTGTATCTTGGAACCAATACCCTGGACATGAAGTCATGAGACCATATATATATATATATATATATATATATACTTCTTGGATTTAAAGTACAATAGGTTCATCTGCAGCCTACATATCTAAACAGAATATTCAGCTTTCTCATAAAGCACTTAATTGAGGGGTACTGGTTTTTAAATCCTCAGGAATACTTAATTGTGCAAATGGTATCACATCATATTTCTTGTCAGTATCAAAACTAAAACTAAAAAGATATACAGTCTCTGAGCAGAACATTTATTAGCAATGAAAACTTCAGGAATTACTACCGAAATAAACTATTTCTACTTATTTTGGCCTAGTGTTTTCAGCCAAATAAATGATAATAAAATCACTGAATAATGGCAATATATGATAAAATCAAAAATCATAACTACTTAGCAAGGCACAAAAGGTATGCCAAAGCAAAAGTTAAGACAGAAAGATCATAATCAAAAATACGGCTAGCAAAATTACTCTTTCATAGCCGCAATGAAATCATGCATTCTTAAGTCTGTATGTGATGGTTTCTGTTGAATAAGACGTCTAATACGGATGGTCTCATAGAGTGCAAAAACAGAGAACCCAAATAAAAGAACCCACAGGATGGCAAAAATTGGAATAACAACAGTGATAAAAAGATCAATACTGCGGGTATCAACAACTTTTTTTCACTGTTGTTATTCCAATTTTTGCCATCCTGTGGGCAAAATCTGTAGAAGGATTTATGGTTCACTTAGCAGTATTATAAACACGTTACGTTTCTGTTAAGTGGTCTAGAGAAAACCATAACCTTTTATTCAAGTTCAAATATCATGGTCTAATTATACGACACAAACCCAGGCTAATGAGAAATATCTTTATTATGAAAATAGAAAAATATAATTCACAAGCCAGCTGCAGAATCTAAATATTGTTCAAAATATCTAATTACACAAATGAAACTCAGTACATGATTATCACAATCTAATGGTTAGACAACTAAGTAAAACTTCTTGTTAAACACACACTATTCCTTATAATAATAATCCCTGATTAACAAATGATTATATTATCACCCAGGTAACTTTTCAACCCTTTACCTTTATCAATGATTCCTATCTAATTCCCAAGCTAATAAAAGTAATTTCCGTATGCTCACCCTTAATTAGCCTCTCCGGCACAATTAGGTGGAAGAGAAAACTTCGTGTCAGCTGGAAGACGTCAGGAATATTGTTGTAAAAGTTACACGTGTTGAAAATCCTTGATGAGGCTATAAATCATCAGCAATAAGTTCCGTTTATCTGTGCTAAGTTCAGAACAGTTTTTAAATGTCCGAATTTCTATCTCTTAGGCAGAGAATCACACGAGGTAACTTACAGGTCTAATTATTGAAAGAAAAAGTTTACAATTAGAACATCTGTGAGCAGATCTGAGCTTCCCCGGACCTTATCACAGACTAACTAATTATTAATTAATTAGCACCTTTCTTTTCTTGAATCTCATCAGATGACTTCCTCGGACCAATCCAGAAACAGAACTTGATGAATAGCCTTTCTGTATAAAGTATCATATATGCTGGAAGACCCAGGGCCGTTAGACAGATAAGAACAGAATAATTTCTTCAAGATTCACACTGTCCCAATATTAAAGCACAGATGAATGCCCTTGAATAGCAACATTCGGGTACAACCCCATAATGCATCAGGCAGAAACTGTAAAGCAGTGTACTTCTTACTTCTTGCAAAATACATGCTGGAAAGTTGCTTGCAGAGAGATATTCTTGAAACAATGGTTCAGGCTTGATGACATCATGGAGGCCTAACCTCAGGTGTGAATACGGAAATATCCCTACAGTCCCCCCTTTTGGAGGAGAAATAACTTCAATGGAGTCTATTTCACCTTCAACCTAACTAAGTAGGAAAGGATCGACAAGACCCAAGGTGATATAAAAATGCATAAACATAAGCAATACCATATAAATCAGCAATAAATCAAAGATATCAATAATCAATGGATAATAATCATAAAGGCAAGGGTAAAATATATGAACCCAGCCAAATAAATGATAATAAAATCACTGAATAATGGCAATATATGATAAAATCAAAAATCATAACTACTTAGCAAGGCACAAAAGGTATGCCAAAGCAAAAGTTAAGACAGAAAGATCATAATCAAAAATACGGCTAGCAAAATTACTCTTTCATAGCCGCAATGAAATCATGCATTCTTAAGTCTGTATGTGATGGTTTCTGTTGAATAAGACGTCTAATACGGATGGTCTCATAGAGTGCAAAAACAGAGAACCCAAATAAAAGAACCCACAGGATGGCAAAAATTGGAATAACAACAGTGATAAAAAGATCAATACTGCGGGTATCAACAACTTCATGTACATTGGAGGAGCCAATATGAAAGTCCTCAATATGAAGCTTATCATTATCAACTTTCAGTTCAATGGTGTGGGAAGGCTTTGTCATCAAATATTGTTCAACTTCAAGGGTAAAGTTGATGGAATGTCCACTGAAAACATCCAGGATTTCCAATTCAGTTTCAGTAGGAGTAGAGTCCAAATGGAAAAGAGAAACATCGAAAGAAGATGTGCTGGAGCAAGATCTGGAACGGGAAGAACAAGAAACCAGGAGAATCTTGAAGGACAACACGGGACTGCGGACCAGGATCGATTACTTTGGTACCAACGCCAATCAGCAGGACAACCAGAAACATCATCGGCAGAACTCATTTCGCCATCTGAAAAACAGAAAAGAGAGAGAACAGCCTAGGCTGTTGCTAGGTTAATGTCTTCATCACAACAATGGTTTGAAACTCAGTACATGATTATCACAATCTAATGGTTAGACAACTAAGTAAAACTTCTTGTTAAACACACACTATTCCTTATAATAATAATCCCTGATTAACAAATGATTATATTATCACCCAGGTAACTTTTCAACCCTTTACCTTTATCAATGATTCCTATCTAATTCCCAAGCTAATAAAAGTAATTTCCGTATGCTCACCCTTAATTAGCCTCTCCGGCACAATTAGGTGGAAGAGAAAACTTCGTGTCAGCTGGAAGACGTCAGGAATATTGTTGTAAAAGTTACACGTGTTGAAAATCCTTGATGAGGCTATAAATCATCAGCAATAAGTTCCGTTTATCTGTGCTAAGTTCAGAACAGTTTTTAAATGTCCGAATTTCTATCTCTTAGGCAGAGAATCACACGAGGTAACTTACAGGTCTAATTATTGAAAGAAAAAGTTTACAATTAGAACATCTGTGAGCAGATCTGAGCTTCCCCGGACCTTATCACAGACTAACTAATTATTAATTAATTAGCACCTTTCTTTTCTTGAATCTCATCAGATGACTTCCTCGGACCAATCCAGAAACAGAACTTGATGAATAGCCTTTCTGTATAAAGTATCATATATGCTGGAAGACCCAGGGCCGTTAGACAGATAAGAACAGAATAATTTCTTCAAGATTCACACTGTCCCAATATTAAAGCACAGATGAATGCCCTTGAATAGCAACATTCGGGTACATCCCCATAATGCATCAGGCAGAAACTGTAAAGCAGTGTACTTCTTACTTCTTGCAAAATACATGCTGGAAAGTTGCTTGCAGAGAGATATTCTTGAAACAATGGTTCAGGCTTGATGACATCATGGAGGCCTAACCTCAGGTGTGAATACGGAAATATCCCTACAGTTGTTGCATTCTGCAATTTTATGTTAGCTCAATGTAATGGTTCAAAATTTGAAGAACTATTATATCTGTTGATCAATTGGACATCCAATCAATTATCTGCATGATGTACACAAATTAATATGTTTCTCACTGCCCTAATGTGATGTTTAAAGTAAAACCTTTTATGTCCTGACACTTTAACTGTATGTCTATCACGATAGCGAAAGAAATAGATTAGAAATTGCATTATTATCCTTTAACAAGCTGTCATAAAATGTTGATACAAAAAGCCCACTCAGGCCATGAAAATCATGACAATTTCAAATCTGTACAGGCTGCACACTTAGAAATGCCAACAGGAAAAAAAAACCCAAAACAAAACATTGAGCACAACCCATAATCAGTTCAAATCCAAATAGAAAAAAACCACGGTCAAAAGCTAACCAGAGAACAAATATGTTGGAGGGAATTATGGATTTTATATACAGTAATTATTTGGAGAGATATGTTACATTTTCTGTTTCCATATCTGCAAACAGACTTTGCCACAGACATTTGTATCCACTCCTTCAAACTGCTGCCGAGGCATCTATTGCAGTTTCATAGAGGAGCCATGTGCATGTGTAAAGGCTGAATGATTTCATTAGCACTGAGACTAATAAACTTATGAGAGTTAATAATGTGAATATGTTTGCTATGGAATTATGCACACAAGCATTGGGAACAATAAAAGAATTGCTTAATGCTGTACCTTTTATGGGTTTGATCTACCCTGAATATTTTGGGCCAGAAGGTGACTAAATAGGGAGAGAAAACTTTTTTGCTTGCTTCTGTTGACAAACTATAGATTTATATTTAAAAGAAGTGCCAAGGCATGGGAAAAGGTATTCATGCCAAGTAAAAAAGCAACTCCGCATGTCCTCCTCTTGGTTTTCCAAGCCAAATATGCCAAATAGATACAGGTCTGTTGTGCTATTTTGAGTGACCTTCGAGTCTCCGTTGAGAGTAATTCCGGCTCAAATGGCTGCTGCAATCATGCAGCTCTTATTGCTATTGAGGACTATTTTTTTTATTCATTGCTTTATCTCATTTAGCAATACCTTATCTTTAATTCTGCCTACAAAGCCAATGTAAAAAACAAACAATAACAACAAATGTGCACACTTTATAGTACTAATGTGAGACAATTCTGGAATTGTGTTTGGATAAGAATTGAAAACATCTTCCATTTTGTGATGTCACTTTCTTAAAGGTTTAGGGGCTCATAATCATAATTTTATAAAACATCTAAAAAGGGGCCTAAATCGGTACTTGGATGATCAAAAAGCCAGATTGTCCAAGTACTGATAATCAAAGCTGGTTTTAGATGTATCTAAAACCAGCTTAGGCCTTTCCCCTCTCTCTAAACGCATAGAGTAAAAAGAGGCACTTTTAGAGGAGGGGAAAGAATGGGAGGTGGGCAGGAGGTGGGCCGACCTAGACCTAGGCGTACAGCAGGTATAACCAAAAGTGTTAACAGGTTGCCTAGTTGACACTTATACGTTTTGACTTAGACCAACTCAAAATAGGTATAAGTGTCAAAAAGGGGCCCCTGAGCTGATCGTGGCTGCCGTGATCAGCACAGCGGCCCTGGCAACCTGCCCACCCCCACCGCAATGATCGCGCCAGGAGAGATGCCTCATCTCTCCTGCCACGAACCTTCCCCCGAAGTGTCGCGGTTGGTGGCATTTCAAGGGATCGCTATCGCTATCGTGGCAAGAGAAATAGCCAATCTCTCCTGCCGAGACACGACTCCTCCACCCCCACAAAAATACAGGCAGGAGGGAGCCGAACCCCTCCTGCCCTGATGCAGCCCCCACATCCCCGATCAGATCTGGGCAGGAGGGACTCCTGAACCGATCCAGGCAGGAGAGAGCCAACTGTTCCTGCCCACAACAAATCCCCCCCCCCACGACCGCCCCCTCGAACCCCAGATCGGCTCCTCCAAACCCAGCAACACCCCCCCACCCAGCAACCCGACACCCCACCCTCCACCCCTGAAACCCCCTTTACCTAAAATCTGTTGGACGGATGTCCAACAGCAACTTCCTGTTCCCGCTTAGGCGGGCGGTGGCTGAAGGAAGAGTTCTGGGGCAGGCCGAGGTTAGAAGTCTCCTTCTATGGATACAGCGCCGCGGCTGACATAACATTTAAAATAATAGCAATCAGGGGGGAGCAGGTGTGGGGAAGTCCGGAGCTGCAGGGCTGGTGTTAGAGGGACTAAAAGCTGATGGTGCTGCAGGGTCCCACGTGGGGGGAGGGAGGAAGAAAGAAGAGTAACCAAAGCATTGGCAATTTGGGGGGAGCAGGTGTGGGGAAGTCCAGAGCTGCAGGGGAGAGTGTTGCTGTACCCAGCTGGAGGGAGAAGGAAGATGAGGGAGGGAATGAAAGGAGATGCCAGGGCTTGGAGGGAAGGAGGAAGGTATGCCAGACTCAGGGAAAAGGAAGGGGGAGATCTCAGAGCATTGAGGGGGAGGGAAAGATGGAAGGAAAGGAGAGAAATGCCAGAGGAAAGGGCAGATACCAGACTGTGGGGTGCGAAGGAAAGAAAGGAGAAGAGAGAGATGCCAGAGCATAGGGGATGGGTTGGTGACAGAGAGAAAAAAATGGAGAGGTGGCCGAGCTGAAATCAATCATGTACAAAGGAGAGAAGGGGCACAGGATAGATAGTTATGAAAGGAGCATAGAAAGAAGGAAGATGTTGTATGGAAGAGAGAGAAGACAGACATTGGATGGAAAGGGCAGAGAGGGCAGTGACTGGAAGGGGCAAGGCAGAAGGTGAACAGTAGATGGAAGTGGTAGAGAGAGGGACAGACACTGAATGGAAGTGTGGGGGAGAGGAGGGACAGCCACTGAATGGAAGTTTGAGGGAGAGGGGGAGCAGACGCTGAAAGGAAGTGGGGAGGAGAAAGAAAAAAGGGCACATGCTGGATTGAGGGACGAGGATAGAGTTAGATACTGGAAGGGGTGAGGGAAAGAGGTGGCAAGCTTTAGGTAGACAGTAAAAAAGGAAATTGATGAGAGGGTAGTAAGAACGTAATCTAGACAGATGCAGAAAATAAATTGAAAAGGAAAATGAGGGGAAAAAGGGAAAGGGATTGCAGAGGAGCGGTGTGGGAGAGGGAAGGAGAGGAGAGAGATGTCAGACCAATGGGGGTGAAAGGAGAGATGGAAGGGGGAGGCATACAGTTTCTGGAAGGGGCATAGAAGGAGAGAAGATGCCATATAGGGGAAGAGAGACAGCAGACAGTGGATGGAAGGAAGAGAGTTACAAGAAGATGAGGAAAGCAGAAACCACAGAAGACAAAGGTAGAAAAAAAATTTCTATTTATTTATTGCTTTAAGAGACATGTGTCACTGTTTCTGTGGTGTTGCATTGTATGCAGAGTCCAACTTCTTACTGGTTCAATTTAACCTTTGTCTATGTATTTCTATTTTATCCCCCCTTTTACAAAACTGTGGAGCGTTTTTTAGCGCCAGCCGTGGTGGTAGCAGCTCTGATGCTCAGAATTCTATGAGCGTCAGAGCTGTTACCACTGTAACTAAAATCCACACTACATTTTTGTAAAAGAGGGAGGGGTTAGTTTGTGATTACATATTCCATACTAGGCGAAGGTGTTTTCTGTGTTCTGTGTTTTCGAAAGACATGGTTTTTTGTTAGGCTTGACTGCAGGATTGATCTGTACTAGTCTGGCTTGTTTAGTTTTACAGTGGGTGTATTGATGTTGTACTGCTCATTGCAGTATGTAAGATGCTGCCTTTTCCTAGGTACTCATGTGTGACGTGTGGCTTGTTACTAAAAATCATGTTTTCTGTACAGATGGAGGGGGGTGTGTCAAAAAATGATGGGTCCCAGGTGTCACATATGCTAGGTATGCCACTGCTGACCATTGCCCTATAAAGCTGAATTATAACTTTCTCCGATCTACTCGTGATTCCTTTCTTTATCATGCCTAACATTCTATTTGCTTTCTTTGCCGCTGCCGCGCATTGTGCTGACGGTTTCAGGGTCCTATCTATCAGTACACCCAGGTCCTTTTCTTGTTCGCTCTTACCCAGAGTTGCACCTGACATTCTATACTCGTATTCCTTGTTCTTGCTGCCTAAATGCATTACTTTGCACTTTTCTACATTAAACTTCATCTGCCATTTCTCTGCCCATTTATCTAACTGACACAAGTCACTCTGGAGTACCTCGCTGTCCTTCCACGATCTGATTGCCCAGCAAAGCTTTGTGTTGTCAGCAAATTTGATGATCCCACTGATTGTTTCTTCTTCTAGGTCATTTATGAATATATTAAACAAGATGGGTCCAAGTACTAAGCCCTGGGGCACACCGCTAGTCACTTTCTCTCAGTCCGAGAACTTCCCATTTATGCCCACTCTCTGCTTTCTATTCTCCAGCCATTTGCCTATCCATCTTAGTATATCTCCCTCTATTCCTAAAGCTGTAATTTGTTCTCAAAAGTTCCAGGTGGCAGGGCCTCTATTATGGAATTCAGTTACAGACTCAATTCGTTTAAAAGTTTGAACCCTTATTTTTTTTTTTTTAGAATGGCCTTTCCAAATCTGGGGAGTTAGTATTTTAGAAATTATTATTTGTTCTTTATTTATTTTAAGTCATGGGTTCATGGCTGTATGCTGTTGCATATTTTATGACTTGTTAGGTCTTGTATTAATTATGTATGTAACGCTGTTACCCTCACAGATTTTGGATATGCATGCTATAAATGTTTTAAGTAAATAAATAAAATAAATACCTTGTAGAGAGGTATGGGTCAGATTATCAGGTCTGGGAGTCTGACTTCCCTTTTTCCACAATAATTTTCTGCTGCTGAAACTAAATTTCATTAGCATATTGCTTCATTTTGGATTCAGATGATATGAAGGGAAATGTTTTTGAAATTTTCAGGTCAGTTTGAAACAACACTAAAAATCAAATGATATACATATGGCAGTTAGATGAATAAAAGAGTAAACAAAAAAAAAATCATCCAATAATTGAAAGGAAAAGATAACATTTTATTAGATATCTCTAGGAGAGTCAAAACATTAAAAGGGAAAGTGTTAAGATGAAGAGAAAAGGTTGAGTTAGTGAGGACTAGCAGAAGATAGACATCTTTTTTAAGGTCAATATTTTTTATTGAGAATAAGATTTTCATATAAAGAAAAAGAACAGTCATAACATTAGAATACAACATTGGTTAATCAAATGATTTATATCTCAACTAGTCTTTAAGCCCATTAATGAGTGCTAGAATAGATGTGTGTGTCAGTCTTTCTTTCTTTTTCTTTCTCTCTCCTTGGCCGCTTTCTGTCTGTCTGTCTTTCTTTCTGTCTCTCTGTTTCCTCGGCTGTCCACCACCACCTCTTACCTGCTCCCCCTGTCCAGCAGTAGCCCTTCTCCCTTTCTTTTACCTCCCCTGTGTCCAGCAGTACCCCTTCTCTGCTCCCCCTGTCCAGCAGCAGCCCTTCTCCCTTTGTTTTACCTCCCCCCTATCCAGCAGCATCTCTTCCCTGTTCCCCCTGTCCAGCATCCGGCTTCCTGGTTGTTCACGTCTGCCCTCCTCTTCAAAGCAGCTCGCTGAGGATCACGGCCGGCTGTAGCGAACCTCGCAGGCCGCTCTTCACGTCAGTAGCATGTTCCCTCTCACATGATCCCGTGCGTAAGAGGGAACGTGCTACCGAGGTGCAGAGAGGCCTGCAAGGTTCAATACAGCTGGCCGTGATCCTCAGCAGACTGCTTTAAAGAGGAGGGCAGACAGAAGAGCAGCAGCGGCGGCAGCGGGCCTTACAGTGCTCCCTGGTTGCTGAGAAGAGGTCTGGTGCTTCAGTGGAAGACGATGCCTGGAGGAGCTGGAGAGCAGGGAGGCCCACACGCTCTCCCAGCGGGCCTCACAGTGAGTGAGGGCGGGAGGGGAGTGTCGCCTGCGTGTTCCCTGTCTCCGTTTTCAAAAATGGAATTTGGCACGGAGGGACATAGCATGATGTCAGGAAATACGTCGTATAGAGGATAAGGTAAAAAGAAATTATCAAGCATCATCCTCAACAGGTAAACATCATTTTAAACTTAGGGCTCCTTTTACTAAGGTGCGTTAGGGCCTTAACGCATGGAATAGCATGTGCTAAATTGCCACGCGCTAGACTTTAATGCCAGCATTGAGCTGGTGTTATTCTAGAAGCGTACCGCGCGGTTTAGCACGCAGTAATTTTGTGCATGTGCTAAAAACGCTAGCGCACCTTAGTAAAAGGAGCCCTTAATTTTATATAACCAAAAAAGATCTAGGCCATGTACTATCAGATAATGACTAGACATTGATATAAATGATTTGTGAAATTAAGGTGGAGGACAATATTCCTTTAAAAGGAACCAAAACTGCTTGAATTTATATAATGAGTTATTCTTCTCTGGTGCTAATCGTTCATATTTGGCAAATAGACAAACTGTATTCCACCAAGTATTGTACAAGGAAGTGCTGAAAAATTATCAGCCCAACCAAGAGGAGAATGACATGGATATGGTTCAATCAATGATCAGAAATAATTTCAAAACAAAGAATTTTGTTTCTGCAAATTGGCACTTAATGAAATAACACTTTTTTCAATAACAGTCAGAATTTAGGAAGTTGGTTGGTTGGGCTGAGAACTTTTCAACACCCCCTCATGTAGCTCCTCTCAGTTGAATGAGTAAGTCCTCAAGTCAGTGGCATAGTAAGGGGGGTGCGGAGTGGGGGGGGGGGCAGTCCAAGGCACAATTTGGATGGTTGGGACTAGACCTGTTTTAGTAACAAATGTGTACCAAAAATGTGCCCAAACTAACCAGATGACTCTCCCAGTGGTCACTGACCCTCCTCTCACCACCCCAAAGATGTGAATGAAGCAGTACATACCTGCCTGTATGATAGCTTCAGATGGTATAGGCAGTCCTAGTAGAGAAATAAGCAGGTCTCTGGAGCTGCCTGGTGGTCAGTGTAGTGGACGCCAGAGAAGAAGACCCAGACACACATTCCGGAACCTGAGCAAATCTTCAATGAAGATCAAGCAGAAAAATTAACATCCATGGAAGTGAGCCTTGAAGACGTACGCAGGCAGATAGAAAAATTAAAAACTGACAAATCCCCGGGTCCGGACGGAATCCATCCAAGGCTTCTGAAGGAACTAAAGGAGGAAATAGCAGAACTACTGCAGCAAATTTGCAATCTATCCCTGAAAACAGGAGCGATCCCGGAGGATTGGAAGATGTTACGCCCATCTTTAAAAAGGGATCAAGAGGTGACCCGGGAAACTACAGACCGGTGAGTCTGACCTCGGTTCCGGAGAAAATGGCGGAAGCACTGATAAAAGATAACATCGATGAACATTTTGAAAGAAACAAACTTCTGATAACCAGCCATCATGGATTCTGCAAGGGGAGATCGTGCCTAACGAACTTATTGCACTTCTTTGAAGGAATTAACAAACGGAAGACAGAGGAGACCCCATAGACTTCCAAAAAGCCCAAGATACCCCATAAATGCCTACTTCGGAAACTAAAGAACCATGGGGTGGAAAGAGACATACATAGATGGATCAGAAATTGGTTGGCGGGTAGGAATGAAGGGCCACTACTCAGACTGGAGAAGGGTCACGAGTGGTGTTCCGCAGGGCTCAGTGCTCGGACCGCTGCTATTTAATATATTTATAAATGATCTGGAAACAGGGACGAAGTGCGAGATAATAAAATTCGTGGACGACACCAAACTATTTAGTGGAGCTCGGACTAAAGAGGACTGCGAAGAATTACAAAGGGACTTGAACAAACTAGGGGAATAGGCGACGAGATGGCAGATACAGTTCAACGTTGAGAAATGTAAAGCAATACATGTGGGAAGCAGAAACCCGAGGTACAGCTATACGATGGGAGGGATGTTATTGAATGAGAATACCCAAGAAAGGGACTTCGGGGTAATGGTGGACATGACAATGAAGCCAACGGCACAGTGTGCAGTGGCCGCTAAGAGAGCGAATAGAATGCTAGATATAATCAAGAAGGGTATTACTACCAGAACGAAAGAAGTTATCCTGCCATTGTATCGCATCTGGAGTACTGCATCCAATATTGGTCGTCGTACCTTAAGAAGGATATGTCGATACTCAAGAGGGTTCAGAGGAGAGCGATATGTCTGATAAAAGGTATGGAAAACCTTTCATATGCTGAGAGATTGGAGAAATTGGCTCATTTCCCTAGAGAAGAGGAGACTTAGAGGGGATATGATAGAGATTTACAAGATCATGAAGGGCATAGAGAGAGTGGAGAGGGACAAATTCTTCAAACTTTTGAAAAATAAAAGAACAAGAGGGCATTCAGAAAAGTTGAAAGGGGACAGATTCAAAATGAATGCTAGGTGTGGTGGATACCTGGAATGCGCTTCCAGAGGGCGTAATAGGGCAGAGTACGGTACTGGGGTTCAAGAAAGGATTGGACAATTTCCTATTGGAAAAGGGGATAGAGGGATATAGATAGAGGATTACTGCACAGGTCCTGGACCTGTTGGGCCTCCGCGTGAGCAAACTGCTGGGCACGATGGATTTCAGGTCTGACCCAGTGGAGGCATTGCTTATGTTCTTATACCACTCCTATCTATTACACTTGTGATGGGAAGTGTATGCCTACCAAAACTCACCCAAAAGCTACCGTACTGATGTATAACTGACACCTGCAGGCATAAGGGCTATTGGTGTGGTGTACAATTGAGTCCAGTAAGTTTTGGAGGGCTCACCATACACCATAAAGGGGTTATGGCGAGATGTGTATCTGAGACTTTTTATGTAAAATTCACTGTAGTGCTCCTTAAAGTGCCCCACTGCTCTGGTAGGAAATCTGTGTGGTCAGACTACTGCAAATGCTGGTCTCTCCTATGGCTTGTTCTGTGCATTTTTCATTTGGACATTTTTTTTTTTTTGGGGGGGGTTAATGATCAAAAAAGATAGATGCACTAAGAGCAAACACATCTAGAAATGGTCACTTTTTTTTGGGGGGGGGGGAAGAAGAGGTTTTGCTGTTTTGAAAATGGCCATTTTCTTTATCCAGTTTTTGGGTACACTTCCAAAAAATGTCTAAACTAAGATTTAGACGTCATATCAAACATGACCCGCTTAATCTTATAGCTTGAATCATGCTTTGATTTTTCTATATGTGACAGAGGATTTTCTGTCTGCTACTGGATGTTGAGTAAGATTAAAGTCCTCACCTCGTAATGTGAGGGATAGCACTGTCAGAAGTTAAAGTACTCGTTACCTCATCATAGAAAGTGTGATTATCTATGTTCATAATAGCAAGTGATTTACCATCGATTTCTAGCAAGATTTTTACCCCACAACCACAAGTATCAGTACAGTGTGATATTAAATTAATATCAGATCTTTTCTTTAGTAGAATGGAAACCCCATTTTTTCCCCACAGCTGATGAGAACAAAACTGGCATTGACCATTTGGTAGCTAATTTTTGACACTCAGAAGTAGATAAGTGTGTTGAATTTGAATATATTATCATGATTTTTTTTTCTATTGATGGGATTGTATAGACCTTTAGCGTTAAAAATTAAGCAGGTTATTGACATGAAAGTTTACTTCTGCATTCAACATTTGAGTCATTGTCAAGTGAAGAAGAAATATAAAATGAATATTTAACTAAGAAGAAGTCATGCTGTGGATAATGCACAAAGGGCCCCTTTTACAAAGCCGTAGTAGCGAGTCCCATGTGGCAAATGTCACACAACTGAGGGCTATGTGCGGTATCCTTAAAATTAGTCCCACTGAGTGACCCATGAAGAAGTTGCTTTTAGAGATGAAATGGGTCCCATCGGGGAACACTTCAAATCTGGGGTATTAATATGCATGTGAAGACAATTTGAACTAAGATAAGTTTATTTCTTCTGATACATGTAAAATCAGAAATAATATTGAACACACTGATAATAAGTTTCAACATATAGATTTTTATGATGCTGTTTACATGGATTGTTTATAAAGAAGTTTTTGTAGAATCGACGAATGGTATCGAACCTGTAAATCATATGTACATAAGTTTATAGTGCTTGAGTTGGTTGCTGAGAGATCCTTTTCCTCTCACTAAGCTGGTGACTTTATGTTTAATGAGATCTAAATGAGTAAGTTATAATTTATATTGGTGATCTCTTCATTCTAATTGTCGGATTGGTATTTGTAAATGTCAGCAACATCACACCTCCTTGAAAAAGCATAGGCTTGAAACACCTATTTATCAAAGCCTGGAGGAGCCACAAATGATGCAAGTGCCATATTGCTATACATAAAGGAAACAATACCATGCAAGCTTGTAGAAAATTTGAGAAGCAGTGTCTGTGTGGCATGTATTCCATAAAAACTATGGGGGTCCTTTTATTAAGGTGCGCTAACCGATTTAGCGCATGCTAAATGCTAAGACATCCATTATATTCCTGTGGGCACCTTAGCATTTAGCGTGCGCTAAATCGGTTAGCGCACCTTAATAAAAGGACCCCCTATATTTAAAAATTTTGGTTTTTTTGGAATAACATGAATAGAAATACAATCAAAACATGATAATTAAGCAACTTAAATACAACTTAACAATTTACGCAAGTGCAGTATGAGGAACTAACCCCCCTCTTTTACAAAGGCGCTTTAGCCATTTTAGCGTGCGCTAAATGCTAATGCATCCATAGACTTATAAAGGGCCCGTTAGCGTTTAGCACACATGTAGATTTAGCGTGTACTAAAATGCATAGCGCACTATAGTAAAATGAGCCCTAAGAGGTTCTCCTCAGCTGTCTCAAGCTCTTTTGATGGAAGATGTATAGCTATTAATTTTTACTTCCATTTGTTCTGTTATTTGTGTTTTATTTTCTTTAATACCCTTAATTGTTTGAAATTGTCATGCTGCTGTGAAATTGTCAGTGAATAATAATGAATAAACTGATTTTTGTTATTTCAAAATGTTATATTTTCTAAGAATTTTGTTCAGTAGATGTAAGTTGCATCTCCTATTGTTATTTAAGAGGCAATTTTGTAAAGTAGGGTCAAAATGACGCCGTTGACCATTCTACAGTGTTGAGACTGGAGTGGCCTAGTGGTTAGAGCTACAGCCTCAGCACGTTGAGGTTGTGGGTTCAAACCCTGTGCTGCTCCTTGTGACCCTGGACAAGTCACTCAATCCTCCAGTGCCCCAGGTACATTAGAGATATTGTGAGCCGGAGGAGCCTAACTAAGATGGCGACCTGAAGAACTCGTAGGAACGCCGTCGGGTCTGCGAATCAACTATGGTTAAACGGAAATCAAAGACTCGGGTTTTCCCTTCGGAGCCCGGGTCTGGAGGAAATTTACCTGGCCCGATGGATTTTTTCGTCGAGCGACGCCAGGGTGGAGAGCCGGAGGAGAGAGCCTTGGCTGGAGGCGCGAGTTTGCCGGTGAACTCGGGAGCCTCCTTTGAGGCGGTCAGCTTCTCCCCGGAGGAGCGCAGCACGCCAGTGCAGCCACGCCCATGTTCGTCACTGAGCGCGACGGGAGAGGCAAGTGAGGCGGCAGACTCGGAGGACAGTGAAGTGGGGGAAGACCGGGATGTCCAGAACGTCTTGACCGCCGGAGGAATACAACGGCCACAGCGTGAGTTTGCAAGTTTGCTGGGGGACCAGCAGAGTCAACCTCCAGAACAGCAAATTTCAGGTACTGTGAAAATTAAACCATTTGCAATAGTTCCCTTGAAAAAACCAGCTGTGATAGATCTAAATTCAATTTGGGAAGCTATTTCCGAATTGCAGACCTCACTGGGAACACAGATGCAAAACTTAACTTCTTATTGCTCTGGGATATTACTGGACACAAAAAAATTACACCAAAGAGTTGATAAAATGGAGGTAGATATCCTTCAACATAGACAAAATTTAGATACTTTGACTGTGCAAAATCAGCTATTAATGAAAGATAATGGGAATATCAATTTTAAACTTGAAATGCTGGAGAACGCGTCAAGAAATAAAAATTTGAGGTTAATTAATTTTCCTAAATTGCAATTGGTTTCACCACTTGACTTGTTCAAAAAGTATCTTACTGAAGTTTTGAAAATACCACAAACATCTTATCCACCAGTGGTCAGAATTTATTATCTCCCAATTGGAAAGAAGAAAATAGCTGAAGAACAACAGGATCCTGCGGAAGGAACTTTGGATGTACTAGATTTGACTAATATTTTAGAAAGATCAGATTCTGAACAGATGACTGTGGCTACGCTTTTTGTTCAACTAGCATTGGAATCTGATAGGGATTGGTTGTTGAAAATGTTTTTCAAATTTAAAGATATAGAATTTATGAAGAATAAAATTAGAATGTATCCAGATGTATCCAGAGTAACCCAGAAAAAGAGGAAGCAATTCCTAATTCTCCGACCCCAGGTGTTAAAATTGGGGGCAACGTTTGTACTTAGATTTCCATGTAAATGTATAATTAATTTCCAGGGAACTAGATATGTGTTTTTTGAATCTTCACAATTGTCAAGATTTATTTCAACCAAAGAGGTTTCTACTGCTGTTAACCCTAACAACTTGCAATAAGAAGCCTCTTAATTAGTAGGGACCTAGGTGTGATTCAGGTCTACTCTTTGTTTACCCAAGAATGTTTAGAGAATTATAATTATACCGATTTTTTCTTAAGCTCACTCCTCAATATAGTGGACTAAATAACAGTACAATTGAAATTTTATTTAATGATTTAATTATATTTTACTTTTATTTAATTTGAAATGTAACTGTTAAAATGTTGATTTTTGTTGATTATGAAAATGAAAATTAATAAACATTAAAATTATATTAAAAAAAAGAGATATTGTGAGCCCACCAGGACAGACAGAGAAAATGCTTGTGTATCTGATTATAAGCCACATAGATATAAATATCTAAATAAAATAATAATAGTTATCAACATGGGCTACCATTAAGAAGGGTTATTTTACTTCAACTGAGAGAATGTGGCGCAGTGCTTAAAGCTACAGACTCAGCACCCTGATGTTGTGGGTTCAAACCCACACTGCTCCTTGTGACCCTGGGAAAGTCACCCATTACGAAATCCAATAACTTTCTCGCTATTAAATTCAAAATTATGCCACTTGGTTATTGAAAGTTTCATTTGCATCAAAACTTCTTGAAATGATGGATCATAAATGGAGAGCCTCAGATCCCCATGCGTGAAAGGTGATTGCTTCCGCACTGGAAAGGGGCAAGGTCTTCACCGGCTCATCCCCCTCCTACCTACAGTAAGACACTTCTAATGGATTGGACTTTCTCAAAAATTGTGTCAAAATTACTTAGCTGTAGGTGGAGCAATTGACTTAATGATCTTAAAGTCTCTGTGTCTCTGCCAGAACCTGCCGACGGACGTCAGGCTAGCTGCCGTTTCGCTAACAAGCTGCGTCAGGGCTTCGGACAGCGTCTGAGTCCTTTGATCTACACACTTGATGTTGAAAAACGACGCCCATTACCCCAGGTACATTAGATAGATAAGGAAAAATTATTGAGTACCTGAATAAATTTATGCAAACCATTCTAAGCTCCCCTGGGAGAATGATATAGAAAACTGAATAAACTGGTGCTTTTTTTTTTTTTTTTTTAGCACAGGTGCGAGTTTATGCAATGAGTCCTAGCTATTAATAACCCAGGTTAACAGTAATGGTAGTCCATGTTGATATCTTCCTCCCTAACTCCTAGGAGGTTTACAAAACATCTGATATAACTTAAGTATTAAAAATGAACACTGATAACAACACAATAAACAACATAAATAGATGAGACGATCATAAGCACAACCTCCCCCTCCCCCGCTGGAGGGAACTGCTGCCTCTGCATCCAGAGGTTGTGAGATCAAACCCCAGTGCTGCTCCTTGTGACCCTAATTGATCCTATCTATAACTCACATGTACAGTTTTGCATGCTAAACGACGGTTGTGCACGTTTATAGAATTTAGGGACCAGTGGTGTGTCAATACTGCTCAATATTTACTTCTTTGAAGATGCTTTCAATTCCAAACTCTAACCCACCTTCTAAGCACCAATATCTGTCTTATCATTCCCTCTGTTATTCCCCCACCTCACTACATTGTATTGATGCACCTTCTTGTCTAGTTTGTCTGCTCTTTAGAGCAGGGACTGTCTCTTCTGTGTTTTGATGTACAGTGCTGTGTATATCTAGTAGTGCTATAGAAAAGGTTAATAGTAGTGGATATTGTGTGCACCTTAAACATTTTCATGTGTTAAAAATGTATAGAAACAAACCAAAAGAAAATGTCCAAAAATCAAGAAAAAAATCACAAATAGACCAAAAAATTAACAGAAAAAGTCCTTCTATTCCCCCCTATGAAGCAATTTGCAAGTTTTAAGATGAACTGTAGTTACTAAAATCATAATATACACAGACATTGGCACAAGCTTATAAATATCTCTCTGGACAGAACCGAAGTTATAATTAACAAAAATACTATATATTGTAAATAAAAATGTGAATTGTTTGATCAGGTGCTTCTGGATGTTGGTTATCTATAAGCAATCCAGGTGGGACAGATTGTCAGAAATTCAATCCATGAACCACAAGTTTGGATCACCTCATTTCCTGGTGTATGTCTGAGCATGTTAAAACTCATTCAGACACATCCATCATAGGTGTTTTCACCATTAGCAGAGATATGGCAGTAGAGGTTTTCCTCACAGGCTGCTTTATTCCCCAAACCCAGCAGCCCTATCATCAATGTCATCACCATCACAAAAACAACAGTCTCAATCTAGACAACCTGCTCCTTCTGCCAAGGAAAAAAAAAAAAAAAATCCCACGAGCAGTAGCAAGAAAGGCAGACTTAGTGGAAATGGCAGCTACAGTTAAAAGACAGAAGAATATCTTTACTATAGCCAAGGGCAAAAGAAGTAATGCTTCTTCAAGTTTTGACTATCAAAATTAGCTGAATGATGCTGCTACATAATGTACTGTAAGGGGTTCATAATAAAAAAAAAAGTCTAAAAAGTGGCCTAAATGGCTACTTGGACGATCAAAAAGCCTGATCGTCCAAGTACCCATAATCAAAGCTGGTTTTAGACATATCTAAAACCAGCTTAGGCCTTTCCCCTGCCTCTAAACGCACAGAGAGAAAAGAGGCGTGTTTAGAGGAGGGGAAAGGGCGGGCGGTGGGCGGGAGGTGGGCCGACCTACACCTAGGCGTGCAGCAGGTATAACCAAAACCTTAGGCAGGTTGCCTAGTTGGCACTTATACGTTTTGACTTAGACGAAGTCAAAACAGGTCTAAGTGCCGAAAAAGGGGCTGCTGAGCTGATCGTGGCTGCTGCGATCAGCTCAGCGGCCCCAGCAACCTGCCTACCTCCTACAGCAATGATCACGGCAGGAGAGATGCCTCATCTCCCCTACCGCGATGCCATCACTCCTCTACCCGAACTGCTGCGACCCGCAGTAGGAGAGATGCAGGGCAAGAGGGAGCCCATGTGCCTAAGGCCCCACCCACAGGAGGGGCCTAAGTCTCCCGGGCCTATTCTGGTTGGCCCAGGTGCCTTAGGCCCCACCTGTGGGCGGGGTTTCAGCCGCCTGGGCCAATCCAGCCCCATTCCGGAGCCGGCTGGCCGGCCGGACGGGCGGGCTTGGCACCCGTCCGTCCAGCCAACATTTAACAGGTATGGGGGGTGGGATTGGGGGTGGGGGGGGTCGGCAGAAGGGTCATGGGTCAGTGGGGGGGGCCGATTGGTGGCTTGGGGGGCAGTCATTGGGGGGATTGTGTCGAGGGCAGGAGGGCTTGGGTTCCCTCCTGCCTGTATTGTAGTGGGGGGTGGGAGGTAGGGGATCTGCCTGGGCAGGAGGGGTTGGGCTTCCTCCTGCCTGATCTTGTAGGGGGTGGGGGCGAGAGGCCAGGAGGGCTTGGGCTCCCTCCTGGCCGGATCAGACTCTGGGGGGGGGGTTGGGGATCGCAGGGCAAGAGGACTTGGATTCCCTCTTGCCCCGATGTCGTGGGGGGGGGTGGATTCTGTAACCGGTGTTGTTTTTGACAGAGATTGGTTACAGAATCCAGCTTTTAGGCAAAGGACTGGCTCCTCATTCGCCTAAAAGCCCTTGTTTTGGACATTTGGGGCTTAGGCGTTTTTTTGGTTCATTATGGGGTATAAGTGTAGACATAGTGGTGGTCTGGGCATTTAAACAGCTGAATGTAAAGGCAGGCCATTATAAAAAAAAAACCTCCTTTTGGACGTTTTTTTTGATTATGGACATTTTCCCTGCTTCTACTTTCAACATTTAAGGCCTTAGGCCAAAAAGAGACTTAGACGGTTTTTTTGATTATGCCCCTCCATGAGTCTGGGTCAAAATAAATTTAAATTGTACATAAAAGTAATCATTCTTGAAGTATTAAATAGCAGTATATTAAATATCAAATTCGATCATGTTTTTCTGCTTCTGTCAAAACTTCATTGGCTTCCGGTGATTTCTAGGATTCACTTTAAATATACCTGCCTAATTTTCAAGATCCTACATGGCATTCTTCCTCCCCTAATCCCAGTATCCTGGCATTTTTCGAGACCAGACACTACCAGATCCGCACACATACTCAAACTATCTTTCCCCTCGTTAAAAGGTGTCATGTATGCAGGTAAATTAGGGAAATCCTTTTTCTTCAAATTCACTGAGCTTTGGAATAACCTACTGCCCCGCTGCGGAACCTAGGCTCATTTCAATTATTCTGAAAGCATCTGAAAACCTGGCTTTTCTCCAAAACGTAAAGCTATTTATTTAAAATGTAAAGCTAGCTATCCTCTTCATAACCTCTAATTTCTTATTATATCCTTCTCTCATTTATTGAATTTACCTGTAAACCATGTCGAGCTCTATCTTTATGGAGATGATGCGGTATGCAAACTTAAGGTTTAGTTTAGTTTAGTTTCTCTTCCTCTCTCTTTTTTTCTCTCTCTCTCCTTTTTCTCTCTCTCTCTCTTCCTCTCTTTTTCCTCTCTCTCTCTCTCTCTCTCTCTCTATTCCTCTCTCTCTCTTTCTCTCTCTCTCTTTTTCTCTCTCTCTTCCTCTTTCTCTCTTTTTCCTCTCTTTCTCTCTCTCTCTCTCCTTTTTCTCTCTCTCTTCTTCTCTTTCTCTCTCTTTCTCTCTCTCTCTCTTCCTTTTTATCTTTCTCTCTTCCTCTCTCTCTTTTTTCTCTCTCTCTTTTTTCCTCTCTCTTCTTTTTTTATCTCTTTCTCTTTCTCATTCTCATTAAAAAGCGTCATGTATGCAGGTAAATTAGGAAAATCCCTTTTCTTCAAATTCACTGAACTTTGGAATAACCTCCCTTCCCTGCTGCGGAACCTAGGCTCATTCCAATTATTCCAAAAGCATCTGAAAACCTGGCTTTTCTCCAAAACGTAAAGCTATCTATTTAAAATGTAAAGCTAGCTATCCTCTTCATCTATCTATCTATCTATATATATAAAATCGGAGGTATGTATGTGTGTATGTATGTATGTGCCGCGATCACGCAAAAACGGCTTGACCGATTTGAACGAAACTTGGTATACTGATCCCTCACTACCTGGGATGATATGTTCTGGGGGTCTCGCGGCCCACCTGCACACGTGGGCGGAGCTACAAACAGAAAATCAGATTTCACCCATTCATGTCAATGGAAAAAATGTAAAAAGCTGCCATTCTCACAGTAATTCAAAAACGGCTTGACTGATTTGAATGAAACTTGGTATGCAGATCCCTCACTACCTGGGGTGATATGTTCTGGAGGTCTCGCGGCCCACCTGCACACATGGGCGGAGCTACAAACATAAAATCTTATTTCACCCATTCATGTCAATGGAAAAAATGTAAAAAGCTGCCATTCTCACAGTAATTCAAAAAAGGCTTGACCGATTTGAACGCAACTTGGTATGCTGATCCCTCACTACCTGGGGTGATATGTTCTGGGGGTCTCACGGCCCACCTGCACACATGGGCGGAGCTACAAACAGAAAATCTGATTTCACCCATTCATGTCAATGGAAAAAATGTAAAAACCTGCCATTCTCACTGTAATTCAAAACCGGCTTGACCAATTTGAACAAAACTTGGTATGCAGATCCCTCACTACCTGGGGTGATATGTTCTGGGGGTCTCGCGGCCCACCTGCACACGTGGGCAGAGCTACAAACAGAAAATCTGATTTCACCCATTCATGTCAATGGAAAAAATGTAAACAGCTGCCATTCTCACAGTAATTCCAACTTTAAAACACTTTCTATGACACTATAACCACTAGGGACATCGTTTCTATTCTACCACGGACACCATACATATAGAGTTTGTATGTTCTAACTGTGTTTGTAACTGTTTCCTTCATGCACCCCAGTTCATAATGTTATTACATTACATGAGTACTCACATATCCTGAACTAGGAACACAGGTTCCATTCTGAACCGGGAACAAACTACATGGAGTTTCTTTTCAACCTGAGTTTCCACATATTGAGTTGTTTAAATCAATACTGAAACTTTTGGATGCCACTTATTCCAACAGATCTTCCTTTTCAGTTTAAGAGATTGCAAATTCCAGTGAGACTTGCATTCTCTAATACAATCAACAAATCACAGGGACAGACTATTACATACTGTGGAGTGGATTTAAGATCCCCCTGTTTTTCCCATGGACAACTCTATGTTGCTTGATCAAGGGTGGGTTCACCCAAGAATTTATATGTTCTTGCTCCTGGAGGTGAAACTAAAATTGTTGTTTATAATCAAGTTTTGTGTTAGTTGTATTGTATTCATTTTGTCAAATATTTCACATTATAATTTGATTATTGTACTTTTTATAAAGCTGTAAAAAAATAATTTCATTCACCACTATAAAGTATCTTTATTTCAATCCATTTACTGTGTTATTGCTATAATTAAATACCCGTGCAACGCCGGGGCATCAGCTAGTAACCTCTAATTTCTTATTATGTCCTTCCCTCATTTATTGAATTACCTGTAAACCGTGCCGAGCTCTATCTTTATGGAGATGATGCGGTATACAAACTTTAGGTTTAGTTTAGTTTAGCAGTAAATCTCATGGTGAAAAGAGATTTGCTTTTAATACCGTATGTTAAACATCGTCACTACCTGCATCAGAAAACAGACCCTCTGTTCTCTCACTCTATTGCTCCTATTAATAACCCACAAGTGTGTTCATTCTGCTGCCCCTCAATATTTATCCTCTCTTCTCAAAATTGGGGAGGCCTCAGTTGGTAGAGGTGATAGAAATACCCGGATGCAGCGAGGCCCAGACAACTCCAACACTCATGACGCCAGCCATGGAAGCCTAAGAGAAAACATGAATTGAGATTGCAGGTGGGCCAACTCAGGAACTTTTTCATAAAAAGGGTGGCAGATACTTGGAATACCCTCCCGTGAGAGAGGTGAAAGAGATAAAAATGGTAACAGAATTAAAAATTACATGGAATAAACATAAAGGAATAATGTATGGAAGGCATGGAACCAAACAAGCTTAGTAGTGATTAGATGGCAACACTAGTAATTGAGAAGCAAAGCCAATGCTGGGCAGACTTGTACAGTCTGTACCCTAATCTTGGCTGAACAGGTAGGCCAATGCCTAGCAGACTTCAACAGTCTGGGTCCTGAAAATGTCAAGGACAAAATCAAGGATGTATATGTAGTATCATATCATACCTTATGAGTTTCTCTTCTTGGGCAAACTGAATGGACAGTTATCTAATATGTGGGATAAGTAACAATCTTTATCCAGATGACTTTATTATCTAAAATCTTGATTACAGCTGTCAATATATGCACAAAATCAACAAAGATAGAAACAATTAATATGTAAAAGACCCAACACTGTCAATGTTTCACACAGTGCCTTCTTCAAGAGTCTTCCAAAAGAATAAATGTAAGAGACCATAAAAGGATGAACATATCAAAAATGACGGTGAAAGGTGATAAATAGTGATCAATGTGGATAAAAGTGATAATGACTCTAAAATAAGTGTGTTTATTGAAAGACATTATAGAAAAAAAAATGTAAGAAGCCGATCAATTTTTCTTTTTTAAGTGTGGGGTGCACCAAGAATAAGGAGTAAACAATAATAGTAAGTGATAAACATGTATATATGACAACAGAGAAGAGAAAAAACAAAAAACGTCAAGTGAGAGTGGAAACTTTCTGTGAAAACAGGATTCAATATGACACATGCCAAAAGTGTGAAAGCACAATATGGTGACATACTGTAAGTTGTACAATGTAGAACCATGCATATTTAGATGATATAATATTCAAGAATCCATACCAGTCTTCTGTGAAATCACATCAAGCAGGTGAAGTAGGTGTTACTGGAAAGTCATAATGGACAAAATATCTTATTACAAAAAAGGCACACACATATATATATATACTGTATATAGATAGATAGAGAGAGAGGCATAATAAAAAAAAACCATCTAAGTCCCCTTTTGGCCTAAGGCTCTAAAAGATGAAAGTAGAAGCAGGGAAAATGTCCATTATAAAAAAAAACATCTAAAAAGAGATTTTTTAAAAAAAATAATGGCCTGCCTCTATATTCAGCTGTTTAAACGCCCAGACCACCACTATGTCTAAACTTACACCATATAATCAACCTAAAAAAAGCCTAAGTCCCAAACGTCCAAAACAAGGGCTTTTAGGCGAAGGAGGGACCAGTTCTTCGCCTAGAAGCTGGATTTTGTAACCGGTGTCTGTCAAAAAGAACACCGGTTACAGAATCCGCCTCACCGCCCGCAACGATCGGGCCAGGAGGGAGCCCAAGCCCTCCTGGCCCGGCGACTCCCCGGTACCCAACAGCGATCAGGCCAGGAAGGAGCCCAATGCCCATGTGTGTAAGGCCCCGCCATCAGCTCAGTGGGCCCTTTTTCGGTACTTATACCTGTCAAAACATATAAGTGCCGACTAGGCAACCTGTTAAAAGGTTTGGTTATATCTGCTGTACGACTAAGTGTAGGTCGGCCCACCTCCTGCCCACCTCCCGCCCTTTCCCCTCCTCTAAAAACACCTCTTTGCGCTCTATGCGTTTAGAGGCAGGGGAAAGGCCTAAGCTGGTTTTAAATACATCTAAAACCAGCTTTGGTTATGGATACTTGGACGATCAGGCTTTTTGATCGTCCAAGTACCCATTTAGGCCACTTTTTAGATGTTGTTTTTTTATTATGAACCCCATATTGTATAGGAAAGGCAACAAAAGTCAACAACAAAAAAAACTCATTATACATTTAAAAATGCTTACATTGAAAGATATATGAAATAATTGTGCAAATAAGAATAATAGCAATAATGTAGCTGCTATATAAATGATTTTTTTTATTGATATATATTTGATTGACATATTTAAAATATAGCATCAGAGTAAAGACAGAAAACACATGGAGGAAGAAAAATGCTGAATATGTGCACAAGGGGCATAATCAAAAGATACGACTAAGTCTGTTTTGGGCCTAAAACGCTAGTTGCCCAAAGTTGGCAGTGTCTAAATTCCATTCCGAAAAATACATTCAAAATATATATATATTTTTTTTTTTAAATCGTCTAAGTATACGTCCAGCTGTTTGATCAGCCAGATCGCTGTCATCTATCTGTATATCCTATTCTCATCCAAAAATTTGTCCAAGTCAAAAACATCTAGAACAGATCTTTTAGACGTGGGAGGGGCCAACAAAGTGATGGACTGGACACCCAGACATGGCAACACAGTAGTGGGGCATCTTACAGGTCACTGCTGCGAACTTTACAAAAAGGGTGCCATATAAACATCTCACCAGAACTCCCTTATATGTCATGGTGAGCCCCCTAAAACCTGCTAGACCCACCTGTCTACAATCCCAATAGCCCCAGACTACTTAAGCCACCTCTGTGCTGCACCACTAGGCTTTCCTATGCCAGGTGCTGATGTTCTGGAGGCAGGTATGTATGTTTTTATTCTGATTTTTATGGTGTTGTGGGGGGGGGGTTAATGATCACTGGGGGAGTGTGTGTTGGTCTGTACTTGTGTCTACAGTGGTTATTTGGTTACTTTGGATACCTTCTGGGCACTTAGACCTGCTTTTACATCACCTAAGTCACAACGTACAAGTTCCATCTAAGCAGCCTCGTTACACTTTTGTTTATACTTGCAGTACGACAAAGTCTAAGTCAGCCCACGTCTCGCCTGGATCCTGCCCTAACCAGACCTCCTAAAATGCCCCTTTCAGATCTGGGCATACAGCAGCACTGAATAACCCTAAGCTATTTCTAAATACATCTAAAACCCATTTCGGTTATCGGCACTTGGACGACTTGTCTTATTAATCATCCAATTTAGATGGGATTTTAGATGTATTTCCGTTTCGATTATGAACCCCAGAGTAAATCAGCGGATATGGGATAAACATATTATCAGCACAAGCAGCACCAATGTGGAAGGGACATAATTTAAAACATGAAATAGTTAAATAAATCTTAAGCAACATCTAAATAAAAAGAGGTGACACTAGATCAGGCAAACATTATACCAGTACATGACAAATCTCAGCAATAAGACTTATAAAAAGACAAACTGTGGGTAAATTTTCATTTGGTAACATCTATAATTTTTTAGCTGTTATTGATTATTGGACCCTTATTCTATTATTATGGTTTTTTTAATCATTTTTTTTTTTTTACATTACCAGTATTTCATTATTTCATCATTTCACTTTTTATTTTATTTTTAATTATTTTTTCCAGCTTTACCCAGTGGTTATTCATTGTGTTTTATGACATTGCAGTCTTGTAATGAGCATTTACCCACAGTTTATTCTTCCTTAACCCCTTCATTCACCAAAGTACACTGATATTGTTTCCTTTTTGGGAGGTCTCCTTTTTTTCTGGATTCTTGCATAAGTTATGGCACTGCATTACAAAAGTTGTACAACCTGTGTTGTAGTAGCTACTTTGCTGTTTCCATTGTTTTTTCAGTGCATGAATCAGTGAATACTTTTAAAGTTTATATTAGGGCTTTTTTTCAAAAAATGCATATGTCCAAAAAACATTCACTCTACACACAGGGAAGGTATTGTAACAAAAAGTCAGTCCAAATATATATATATATATATAAAGTCAAAACAAGACCTGACTATGCTGAAAACTAGTGCAGAGAGAGTGAAAGATTACTTAATAAGGTATGCTCAGAGAAGTGAAACTCTGAAGAGGGGGTGAAAACCCTTTCTTAGGGTAAGAGTTTACCGTCCAGTCATTGCATAAATAGTTCAAATAATCACTCTCTGAGAACTAGTAAAAATCATGAAAAATTTTTTTAACTTGATACTGTATCAATATAATGCAAATTCAAAAGGCTCTAATGTATGAAAAATCTCACTGGATTGTTGGTGCACTTATCTTATAAGAATAAACTTGTTTTGGGGGGTCTCAAAAACAAGTTTATTCTTATAAGATTAGTGCACCAACAATCCAGTGAGATTTTTCATACATTAGAGCCTTTTGAATTTGCATTATATTGATGCAGTATCAAGTTAAAAAATTTTTTCATGATTTTTACTAGTTCTCAGAGAGTGATTATTTGAACTATTTATGCAATGACTGGACGGTAAACTCTTACCCTAAGAGAGGGTTTTCACCCCTTCTTCAGAGTTTCACTTCTCTGAGCATACCTTATTAAGTAATCTTTCACTCTCTCTGCACTAGTTTTCAGCATAGTCAGGTCTTGTTTTGACTTTATATGTCCAAAAAACGGCATAAAGCAACACTTCGATGTTTTAATTGCCAAAATGAACGCGTGTTGATTTTCAAAACTAACCCCCTGTTTTACTAAGGTGCACTAAGCGTTTTAGCGTGTGTTTAGCGCACGCTAAATCTACACATGTGCTAACTGCTAATGCATCCATAGACTAACATGCATGCATTAGCATTTATCTCTTGATTAGTGCGTGCAAAAATTCTTAGCGTACCTTAGTAAAAGGAGCCCTAAGTTTTTATACATCTTGCAGGGCATTCACCCTCCAGGACATCTAAATTTTAAGGGGATCATGTAAGAGGTATGTTTTGGGCAATGTTCCTTCTAAGAATTGGCCAGATGTGTGGAAAGTTTTTCTCAGGTCAGTGACAAGTTCTAAACATGAACAATTTTCCAGATTTGATAGTATTTTTGTGAGCGACCATGTAAAATCTGAGAGCAATGTTCCTAGAAACTGAGCGATTGCTTATGTGCTCAGCTTAGAGGGAACATAGGTTTTGGTCGGGTTTAGCACTTGGATGGCTTGCAGGGATAATCAAACCTTTTCTCAAGATATCCAGGGCATCATTTGCACGTTCAGAGTTAGACTTGTTTTCAAAGTGTCTAAGTACCAAAAAGGTACCCAAACTGACCAGATGAGCACTAGACAGATGAAAGCATGGCTCCCTCCCCCTCCCCCTGTGGTCATCGACCCCTTCCCACCCTCTAAAGATGTGAAAGAAATGGTACACATACCAGCCTCTATGACAGCTGCAGAAATTATGGGACATCCTAGTACAGCAGCAAACAGGTGTCTGGAGAAATCTGGTGGGTGGTGTAAGTCCATATCCCACCCCATCCACTACATTTATAATGAAGTTTGAACCTCCCAAAACCCACCCAAGACCTACTGTACTGCCATATAGGTGATACCTGCAGCCATAAGGGCTATTAGGGTGGTATACAGGTGGCTATAGTAGGTTTGGGGGAGATTCTGGAGGGCTCACCATAACCTATAAAGGGGCTCTGGTGAAATATGTACCTGGTACCCCCTAAGTGAAGTTCACAGCAGTGCCTCCTAAGATGCCTCACTGCCCTGTTGGCATGTCTGTGTGGCCAGTCCATTAAGATGCTGGCCTCTCCCATGTCCAAAATGGGCTTGATTTGGACATTTTGAACTAGGACTTTTTTTATTCAAAAATGACCAAAAAAGTTAGACATCGTTAGGGTCAAGATGTCTAAATAGGTCATTTTTGAAAAAAGAATTGGATATCTTGCAGTTCTGGAAATGGACATTTTCCTGCACCGACTTATGGATGTCATGTGGGAACCATCCAAACTCGAATTTAGATGCACCATCGAAAATGCCCCTCATTATATATTATGGCCCGGGTTCTGTATAGGACGCCCGTCCTGGGTGTCCTATACAGAATCAGAACAAAACCTACCCAAACTAAACCCGATTCTGTAACCGATGTCTGTAACCGGTTGCAGACACCGGTTACAGAATCGGGTTTGTTTAGACGCAACCGCTATACGTAATCTTGGCAATGGATCTCCCTGTCGCGATTAATATAGCTTTAGGCTACTGATGCCAGTCTCTCCTCCTCCCGACAATCGCGGCAGGAGGATGCCCAACCTTTCCTGCACACAGAACCCACGATTGCCGGCAGGAAGATGCTCAACCCTTCCTGCCAGTAGGCCCCGCCCTCCAAAGATTGCCGGCAGGAGGGTACCCTTCCCCTCCTGCCAGACCCCCCCAATGACCCCCCCATCAAAATGCCCCAACCCCCCTCCCTGGACCCCCCCTGAAACCCTTCCCACTGGAACCCCCCTCAGGCTTACCCGCAAGTTGGCCGGATGGGTCCTTGCACCATCCGTCCAGCAGGCCCACCTCCGTCCAAATGAGGCGGGCCCGCCCCTCCCCTGCCCAACCCACAGGATCCTAGAGCCGGATTGGCCCAGGTGCTTAAGGTCCCTCCAGCAGGAAGGGTTGAGCACCTTCCTACCGGCGATCGTAGGTTCTGTGGACAGGAGGGGTTGAGCACCCTCCTGTCGCAATCATCGGGAGGGGAAGAGGGGAGACTGGCGGCCATAGCTGTGGCTGCTATACTAATCGCGGCAGGGAGATTCCTTGTCACGATTAAGTATAGAGGATACGTCTACTTACCATGTAGGCCAGCATTTTGCGTAGGACCACAAAGGTTCACCCAAGGCTACCATCTAGCCTTAGGCAAGCTTAGGCAGGCTTGCGGGCCTCCCTAGGCTCCCGGAGGCGCCTTCAATATAGGCGACCTGCCTGGGGAGCATTTTTTTAGAAAACGCTCCTCCCAATTGGCTGATTAGACAGCTGTAGGATGCCTACAGCTGCCTACAATCGGGACGCACTTTGCAGAATCGGGGCCTATATGCCTCCTTTGTAGGGTATACTTTGTGTCTTGGTATAATACACAATTCGGACCTTTGGCACTTCTCACTTTTCAGTTGCCTATCATGCCTCAATTTTGATAGAAAAGACTTTGAATCAGTTCCAGTGTCCTTATTTACTTATGTACTTGCATTTTATGGTCTCAAATTGCTTTTGTACTCCCACATCAGTAGTTTATATTTGCTGTAGTCACACACTTATTAGGGGTTTTATAATCTATCATTCTTACTGCTTGTGGCACTTTTAAACAATCATTTAGCATTCTCATATGTTTGCCTCTTTTTAAAGTTTTGGGGGGGAATTCATCAGTATAGCTCCTTATTGCTTAAATTTGTCGTGTACTTGTACTGGTGTAATGTTTGCCTGATCTAGTTCCACCTCTTTTTATTTAGATGTTGCTTTAGGTTTATTTAACTATTTCAGGTTTTAAATTGTGTCCCTTCCCCCATCAATGCTGCTTGTGCTGATGATGTGTTCCATATTCACTGATCTATTCTATCAAATGGAGCACTTGGCACCTTGGCCTCTCCTTATCAATCACACATGACAACAAAGATAGTTCTACTTAGGTGGAATTTATTATAGTCTGCAGCCATGATGAAAGTTTTATGCAATTTACAACTTCAGTATACATTCCATTAACAATTTCTTTGATAGTTATCAACAGTTGAATATTAGATCACTAACTCTCACTGCACTAAGCTACTCCATTTAACTAGGGTCTCTTCAGGGGTACACAACCACTACAACCACAAAACCTCCCATCACAGTCCATTTTGGGCTGCTGTTCATGAAGCCTATGACTATGATTCTATTTCTCTCACCGACCAATGCTCAAGCTGTTATCTGTCACATCTTATTAAAGGATGGACCCATCTACTCAGCCACTTATAGTGATGTTGTCCTTTCAGCCATCCAACCTGATAGACATCACATCAGTCTCTTATACTTCCTGTTGTCACTCAAACAATGGCATGTGGTAACCCTTTTTCTTTAAACATTCCAAAAACCTCCTGTGTCTATCACCTAATGTGCTGTGTGCTTGACACCTGCTGATACTCATCAGAGACTGCAGTATCAACATCTCACTTTCCGTGGTCATGGCTGCGACCTATCACCATTGCCTCAATAAAATCCTGTAATAAACAGTTAAATATATCTAAACCAATATCAGAGAGGTGGGTACCATCTGGAAGGTACAAACTCGGGCCGAATTCTGTTATCAACTTAAAGACAATGGAGAAATCCATGATTTTTGACATAAACTTCTGCATCCATTTATTTCATTATTTCCTTGTCCTCTTTTGCTTCTGACCACCAAGGGTCTTTTTTTTTTTTTTTTTACAAAGTAGCAGTAGCAATTCACGGTGCGTCAAATGTGATGAAGCCCATAGGAACTGAATGAGCTTTGTTGCATTTGCCACATGGGAATCGCTACCACAATTTTGTAAAAGGAGTCCTACATGTTTAACATAGTTTTCAGGTTCAAGCTTCCAAACAGGAGACATTCTGTTGTGCTCATTGCACAGTGGGGTTAAATTGTAAAATAGAAAAAAAAATTAAAACTTCCAATAAAATATATTTTAAACATAGTAATTCAAGTCACAATGCTGCAGTTTGATATAAGGAAGACAATAAACAGAGGATACAAAGAAAATGTGACCTGTTATTCTTTTCAATTATAATTATACACCTGATTGCAAAGAAGAAAACTTTTCACCCCAAACGTGTTACAGTAAACACAATTCATCTTCTTGTCAAGGCTTTTCAGATTTAATAAAGCAGTAATTATGGAACTAAAAAAAGATAAGCAACTTACTAAACAGTTCATTAATTAAAAATATCTGTTTTAGATTATATGGAAATAAATTACCACATCTCTCACAGCAACCATAAATATGGAATTATCTGGCGCTCAGTGTCAAAATCCAACCACCCAATCCCTTGTAGTTAAATATCTTTAGGCTACAGATAACCTCGACGTCAACACCAAACCCAATCCCACTCAGCTCCAGCCAATTCTATATACCCCTCCTTCCACCACTCTCTCCCAATTTCATCCTACCACTCATGCTGAGGTCCTCGAAACTCTGAGTGAACTCAAACCCTCCAACACCATCCTCGACCCCTGCCCGTCCAGCCTCCTACTATCTGCCGGAGACGCCATGGCAGAATCCATCCTCCCCATTATTAACACCTCTCTAACTACTGGAACTGTCCCCCTCAGCTGGAAATCAGCTATTATCAAGCCCACTCTCAAAAAACCCTCCCTTGATCCTAACGAACCTGGCAACTATCGCCCAGTCTCCAACCTCCCAATTGTCTCCAAACTCCTTGAACGACTTGTGCTCCACCGCCTACACCCTTTCATTGAAGAACAAGCTGCCCTATCCCCAGCCCAATCCGGCTTCCGTAAAGGCCACAGCACAGAATCAGTACTCCTTGATATCATCGACGACAGCTGGTCAATACTCGACAAAGGCAATGACGCCCTACTAGTCCTACTTGACCTTAGCGCTGCCTTCGACACAGTTGACCACCACCTACTCACATCTAGACTCCACGACCTCGGAATCAGAGACACAGCCCTCCAATGGTTCACCTCCTTCCTTCACCAAAGGACCCAAACTGTCCTACTAGGGACACATAAATCTAACCCTAAACCTATCAAATATGGTGTTCCTCAAGGCGCCCTTCTATCCCCCCTTCTATTCAACCTCTACATCAAACCCGTCATCGATATAGCGCAAAAATACAAAATCAAAATCCACTCTTATGCAGATGACATCCAACTGCTCCTCCCCTTAGGCGAAAACCGGCCATCCCAAATTGCCAACCTCGAACTCTGCCTCACTGACATGAAAACTTGGATGTCAAACAACAAGCTTCAACTTAACGCCTCCAAAACCGAACTCCTATGGATCAGAAACAAAAACACCAAATACCTACGACCTACACTAACATGGGATTCCACTCTACTAACAGCAACAGATCAAGTTCGCAGCCTAGGAGTAACCCTAGACGGACACCTATCCCTATCTGCCCACATATCCCAAGTAGTCTCCACCTCCTTCTACTACCTTCGCCAACTGAAAAGGATTAAACCCTACATCTCCACACCAGACCTCGCCCAACTCCTATACGCATATGTCCTCTCCAGAATGGATTATTGTAACTCCCTATTTAATGGACTAACCAAAAATAATATCAAACGCCTCCAACGGGTCCAAAATGCAGCCATCCGCCTCCTACACAACCTCAACTACCACGATTCCATCTCCCCGGCACTCCATGCTGAACACTGGCTCCCAATTAGCCAACGCTGTACTTTCAAAGCCCTGACAATTGCCCACAAGAGAATTTATTCCACCACCCCCTCCTACATAAAATCCAAGCTACCCATCTACAACCCCACTCGCACCCTCCGCTCAAAGTCAGAGACACGCCTATGCACCCCCCCCGGAAGATCCCTGCTCACAGAAACAGCCCACAAACGATCCTACAGCCACTTCATTCCACACCTTTGGAACCAACTCCCCCCCCAACTTAGACAACAGAACTCATTATTAACTTTCAGGAAATCGGTAAAGACCCTCCTCTTCAACTAAAGATCTCCTCTGTCTTCTCCCCCCTTACGCCCCCCTCCATTCCCCTTTCTCCTCCCAAAACTCCAAGCTAACCCTCTCTTACTCTCTCCACCAACAAATTGTATCTAAACGCATATAACTTTCCTTAAACTAAACTACTGTATTTCCCCCTTCTCTCTTTCTGCTATACTCTCCCTGTACTCAATTCTCTCCAAAATCTATAAATCCAATTACTAAACCTGTTGTATTACTTATATATCTATTTACTCTCCACTATGTATGTTCATTGTAGACCGTTCTGAGCTACTGGGAGGACGGGATAGAAATCCAAATAAATAAATAAATAAATAAATAAATAAATAAAAAGCAGTCTATCAGTTGCTTGCTCTGAATGACTGGGTTTATGACCAATACATTTGAAAGACTCAGAAAAGGAATGGGGATTTCAGAAAAAAGATATATAAAACGGTTTGCTCAGTCAAGAAAAACTTCATTTTGAAGGAACATTCTGAAAATTTGGAGTCCTTTTCAGTATGCAAGCAGCTCCGCAGATAGGAGAGCCATCTGATGTCAAAAGAGGCCCATCATTAACGCCATAAGATTGGCATTCTACCATGGACTCCCAGAACATCCTAAGAATTTGGAGTCCCTTTCAGCATGCATGGAGTCCCTTTCAGCATGCAGGCAGCTCCACAGATGGAAGGAGAGACAGCTGATGTCATGAGAGGCCATTCATTAATGTCATAAAATCAACGTTCTATTGTGGAACATAGCCACATGTGAGTGCATAAGGGGTGTGACCAAAAGGACAGGTCATGCCCCTTTGGAGCCCCTTCAGAGCACCCTGAAGAGTACCTTAAGGAAAATCTAGGAGAATTGGGGAATTGAAGCCCTGCTCTTAATTCCAGTGGGGAAATGGAAGGGGTGAAAACCATGAAGTCATCAAGTGGAACCTTAGTTATGAGAGGCATGTTGAATAAACATCTTATCCTTAAGGAAGGATATATACCACTGGAACTGAGTATGGGAGCCTCTTCCCCAACTTCTCATTCTTCTAATGGGTCTACCTCATCTCCCTAGCCAGTTCAGAAGTGGGGTAAAATGTCATCTGAGAATAGCGATACTGGTCTCATTGAGGGGACATTATCCTCTATTGGGTCTGGCTCTGCTTCACAGGACAGACTACAATTCCTAGTCTGATTAATTTCAGCTCAGATATTTCAACTTCTGCATCACCTGAGCAATTAAATATTAATGCTACTTCTGATGTTTCGTTAAAGGATATAGAAGTTTTGTTTCATATTGGGAAAGTTTTGTCTGATAATTTGAATCTTCTTTCAAAATTTACTGAAGATACTTCCAATAAGCTATCTGAGCATGCTACCCGTATTACATATGGTAGCGCTATAGAAATAATTAATAGTAATAGTAGTTTGTTGGAACAAAAGTATCTTATCTGAATCTCAAATGAAAACCATGGAAGGGGATTTAAAAACCCTTACTAAAGATAATACTGATTCATATACACATGGATTCTATGGAGAATTTGACTAGAGTTAAGCATTTATGAATATTGAATTTTTTCCTATATACATTATTTGATACCAAATGAATTGTTCAAGATGTATTTGAGAGATATTTTGCTGATTCCTGACCATTAGTCTATTTTAGTTATTTGCCTCGTTTGGTTAAGGAAGTAAAGGAAGAGGGGAAATACCAGGGTATAAATCTTCCAGGCTATAAATCAAAAAGAGATACACAGACTACAAATCTTACAAAATACCGCTGTTAAACTTATCTACTATGCAAAAAAAATTTTGACCACGTCACTGCGCTTCTACATGATGCCCACTGGTTTCCAATCTCTCACTGCATCACATTCAAAATTCTACTTCTTACCTATAAAATCAAACCAATATTCCTGCCTTTATAGACAACTATTTAATCCCCTACGCTTCAACCCGTACACTATGCTCAAATTATCAAGATTTGCTTGTTGTCCCCTCCATCCGAGAAATCTTCTATGACACCACCCAAAAATCCATCTTCTCAGTCATGGTGCCCTCACTCTGGAACACTCTTCCTTTGCATATAAAGCAAGAGTCTTCCTTCACATTATTCAGGACAAAACTCAAAACTTTTTTTATTCAAGGATGCTTACAATACCTAATCCAGGAACTCTTTTCTTTCCCTGGAATAATTTTTATTTCAGGTTTTCAACACCAAACGACTCTTTAGAAACAAATTAACTCCTAATGTTCTATCCATCCCCCTCCCTCCTTTATATATTTTTTTATCTCGATGTATTTTTTACCACCTCTTATACCTTCCTCCCCTGTCATGCCAGTCTCAAGTAATATATGTAATCTCTCCCCTCCTCCACATTTAATTATCATGTGGTGGATGTTTTTTTTACTTTTAACTTTTGCTTTTAAATATTTTTATTGACTGTAAACCATCTAAATAAATTTTGATGGACGGTATATCAAAGAAATAATAAACTTGTAAACATAGATGTTATCCCCTCTCCTGACATTTTAAGATGTCTCCAAATTTCTTGAATCTTCACAGGATATCATAAGTAAGAGGGCATCTTTATTGATTGTTCTTCAGTCTGAAGAACAGTACTTATTTTTTTATTTTAATAGTTTCTATACCATCTAATCCCTAGGCAGTTTACAAATGTACACAAACATAATAGCTAAAACAGCACAAAAAAGGAACAAAACATCTAAAATTTAAATGCACAGTAATTTCTTAAACAGGACAAATCAGACCCTATGAGAAAGCATTGACAGCCTATTTTTCCAAAAATGATTCTTTGTTTTCTGGCCAAACAGGATTTTTCCAGATGCCTTTGGACAAACACAATTAAGGAGGAAAGCTTTTCTGCAATTAAAACCTAACATTTTGGCCATTGGTGCAACTTTTTATGTAAAATTTCCTTGCAAATGTTTGGTAGACTATGTCATAATAATCACTTTGGGTTTTGGGGGGATCATTTGCAGCTGGAGAACTTTCGGAGGGATAAGCCGATCAGGGAATATTCATCTATAATTCATACCATTACTTCTTGAACATTGCTGTGGAGTATATAGAAGATATATGTTATTAATATGCCTGTGTTTTAACCCTCTTTTTACAAAGCCACGCTAGCATCTGCTGCTGCAGTAACTGCCCTACAGCCCATAGAGATTTAAAGGGCTTTGGGGCTTTTGCCATGTGACAGCCACTAGCATGGCTTTTTAAAAAAGGGGGGGGGGAGGGTTAATGATTTTCTTGAGCTATTTTATTTATATTTATTTTCTGCCTTCCAAAGAGTATTTTCCCTAGATGTAGACTTGAAGAAAAAGTGATTACCGTATTTTCACATAGATAACGCGCACCCGTGTAAAATGTGCACACGGGTATAGCGCGCAAAAAACACATATTTATGTACATAAATTTTTATATACCGCGCACACCCGTATACCGCGCATGCTGCCCGACTCTCCTTTCGCCCTCCCCAACTCTCCTCTGGAGACCCCGACTCTGTTTTCGCCCGCCCCGACTCTCCTTTCCTCCTTGAAGTCCTGTCCCTACCCTGAAAGCCTGATGCCCCCCCCTACCCCCCCACAGGACCGCTCGCACCCCCACCCCGAAGGACTGCTCACACGCACCCACACCCCCACCCTGAAGGACCGCTCGCACCCCCACCCCGAAGGAGCGATCGCACTCCCACCCTGAAGGACCGCTCGCACCCCCACCCGAAGAACCGCTCGCACCCCCACAGCCTCACCCCCCTCCCCCATGGAGAAGCTGTCTACCTTGTTTCCGGATGCCAGTGAGCCCAGCTGTTTCCTCTGCCGGCGGTCCCGCCCCTTCTCTGAGCCCTGCTGCGCTGCTTTTTCTTCCGGCGGTCCCGCCCTTTCTCTGACATCAGAGAAAGGGCGGGACTGCCTGAAGAGGAAGCAGCACAGCACAGGGCTCTGAGAAGGGGCAGGACCGCCGGCAGAGGAAGCAGCTGGGCTGGCATCCGGAAACAAGGTAGACAGTTTCTCCATGGGGGAGGGGGGGAGGCTGTGGGGGTGCGAGCGGTCCTTCGGGTGGGGGTGCGAGCGGTCCTTCGGGTGGGGGTGCGAGCGGTCCTTTGGGGTGGGAGTGCGAGCGCTCCTTCCGGGTGATGAATCGGGCGTCGGGGGGGGGAAAACTATGTAAAAAAAATTTTGTACAACGCGCTCACGCGTATAACGCGCAAGGGTATGCACGGTTTGTAAAAACCACATATAACGAGCACGTTATATGCGAGAAAATACGGTACTTGTTTTGATGTTTATATGGAACACTTGTTTCTGTTTTCCTGTTCTTATGTTGTATAATGTAAGAATAAAAAGTTATGAAATAAAAAAATAAAAACTTCATGTTCAGGTTTAATTAATTAGACAAGCCTAATATTAGTGGTATTCACTGCTCACTCTTGAAGGCTTCAAATGTGTTAAGGATTCAGGACACCTAATCTAATCTAGTCGTTTGTCTTCTAGTCTGCTATTTTTCCATTCAGATTCAATGCAAATTACGGTAAAAGGTTTCCTACATTAAGAGGAATTACATTAGATTACAATAAAAATGTATACAGAATTAATACAATCTTTACAAAAGTATGAGTACATATAGAAAAAATAAGTCTTAAGTGCCTTTTGAAAAAAGACACAAGACTCTAGGTATCTTATTCGAAGAGGAAGACTATTCCAAATCTGAACAGCCTGATAAGGAAAATATTGTTCCAAATGGATCTTCCTAATTGCCCTCTTAACAGTTGGAAATTTGATTTTAAAACTGCAACTACTTCTTGAAATACCAAACTTAACAGAAACACATAAGAGATGTTAACCATTCTGCCACCTTCCAATTTTCAGGTACTACAGACGATTTTAGCAACAGGTTACAGATCACTAACAGCAGATTTTACCAGTGGTGTGCCTCAAGGTTTTGTTCTTAGGCCTGTTCTTTTTTATAAACGATATTGCTGAAGGGTTGCCGGGTAAGATTTGCTTCTTTGCTGATGATACAAAAATCTGTAATAGAGTAGACACGCTTGAAGCTTGGTCTGAAATTTGGCAGCTAAAATTTAATGCTAAGAAATGCAAAGTCATGCATTTGTGCTGCAAAAACCAGAGGGAACGGTACAGATTAGGGAGTGAAGAGCTAATGTGCACGACAAAAGAGCGGGACTTGGATGTGATTATATGTGATGATCTTAAGGTGGCCAAACAGATTGAAAAGTTGACGGCAAAAACGTGAAGGATGCTAGGTTGCATAGGGAGAGGTATGGCTAGTTGGAAAAAGGAGGTATTGATGTCCCTGTATATGACTTTGGTGAGACCTCATTTAGAATATTGTGTACAATTTTGGAGGCCGCACCTTCAAAAAGATATAAAAAGGATGGAGTTGGTCCAGAAGAAGGCTACTAAATGGTATGTGGTCTTCATCATATGGTGTATGGGGACAGACTTAAAGATTTCAATCTGGCTTCCGGTGACGTCACCACCCTGAATGGCGGGTTAGAGCCGGAGCTCTGATCCCCGAGCGAACGTTCCCCCGATCAGGAGCAGGCAAGCCGCGGTAGTGAGCGGGGTACTCGGTGCGCGGTGCGAGTGCAGCGGAGCGGCATCAGAATATGCCGTCTAAAAAGAAACCCGACGAAGGGAGACCGCACGAGAAGGCGCCAGAAAAGAGCGGCCTGCGTCAGTCGCGTGGAGCCTCGTGCGCGTCCCAGCGTGAGTCCGGGGAGAGCGGGTCCGATGAAGAGTCGGAGAGGGGGTCTTCTCCGAGACTGCGGAGAATGGAATCATCTTCCGCAGCTGTGACTAAAGCAGACCTCCAGCAATGGGTCTGCGACATTAAGCAGGAAGTTGCTGGAGTCAAAGGGAAAATCCGGGATGCAGTGAAAGAAATCAAGAAGGACATAGCCGACCTCATGGGGAGAGTGGAGGAGACTGAAAGGAGAATGGGGGAGCAGGAGGAGGTGGTACAAAATTTGAGTGGGGCATTTGAGGCAGCCCAAAAGGACTGGCAGGACTGTTACCACCGGGTGGAGGATTTGGAGAACCGGTCCCGCCGGAATAATGTCCGCATCCGCGGTGTACCAGAATCGGCGAATTTTGCAGATGCGGTGATGGTGGTGCAGGAGATATATCACTCTCTCTTCTCCATGGCTGACGACGGCGGAGAGCCCAGTGGGGTCTTGAAAGTGGACCGGGCTCATCGCACACTGGGACCCAAGCGAGATGACTATCCAAGGGACATTATTGCATGTCTCCACAATTATGCAGACAAGGAGCGGATGGTGCGCAAGGCCCGTGATCTGGGGTCGTTTGAGTGGAAGACCCATAAAGTGGAGGTGTTTCAGGACCTTTCTGCTATTACTTTGCAACGCAGGAGAGAGTTTCGCCCGATCGTGATGATCCTGAAGCAGAACAACCTCAGATATAGATGGCTGTTCCCCTTTGGGCTCCTTTTCACTATCAACGGAGTCCATAAGAAAGTGACCACTGTAGCGGAGGCTGGCAAAATGTTGCGGAAGGAGGGGATCCCTACTGGAGAGGTCCTGATGTCGGACCGGCAAGGGACCCAGCAGTCAGAGAAATTTCGCTGGAGAGAGCGTGTGACCAGGTCCCGAAAGCCGGGTGTTGGTGGTCGAGCGGTGGAGGAACCATGTGGAAGAGGCGGAGTGGGACCTTCCAATGGCACTGGCGAGTGAGCAGTGGCGAGTGAACGATGGCGGATCCTGTTTGGCTGCACTTGGACAATTGGGACTGTCAATGCCTTGACTGGACAGTTGTGTGGCTGGGACTGTATGGGGGTTGGATGTGAGGGGCTTTCTTCATGGGGGTGAGTGTGAGAGGGTGCCTATGGGAGTGAGACTGAGGATGAATGCTTGTTGGGGGGCTGGGGAGGGGAGGGGGAATGGATGAGGGGTTCATGAGCGGGGGGGGGGGTCACCCGGAGTCATGGAAGGGCTGAGGAGTAGGTGGATGTGGGTAGGGTTGGGAGGGGGGGTGGGGCTGGTGGGGGGTGGGGATAGGGGGATGGGTAGGTGACAGCATGGGCTTTTGGATCTGGAGTGGGGGGAAGGGGAAGAGAGATGCAGGGTGTGGGGTAGGATTCTTGGGTCATGGGACCTGATTCTTTGAGATTGGGCAGTTTCAATGTTAAGGGCCTCAATATGCCACGTAAACGCCAGCTTTTGTTGAAGGAGTTGAAAAGGCTGCGTATTGATATCAGCTTCATTCAGGAAACGCATTTTGTGCGTCCTGGGGAGAGGCTGGTACAGTATAGAGAATATCCGGGAAGGGTCTGGGCCTCTAATAGGATAGAAAGGAAAAAGGCAGGGGTGGGCATTTTGTTTGCTAAACGTCTTAAGATCGTGCCTGAACGGGAATGGAGGGATGAGCGGGGGCGTTGGGTGATTTGGGTGGGGCAGATAAACGGGGAGGTAGTCACCCTGGTGAATGTATATGCCCCGAATTCTAAACAGGGTTCTTTTTTCGATGAGGTATTGGCCAAGGTACTGCAGGTTAAGAAGGGGTCGGTGATTGTGGGAGGGGATTTTAATTTAGTTATGGATCCCAGGTGGGATTCCACGGGGGTTGGAGGGGACCGGCTTAAGTCCGATAGGAAACGCCTTAAACACTTGGTTGACGTACTCAATATTGTAGATGGGTGGAGATCTCAGCATTGCATGGATAAAGATTATACGTACTATTCCCCTGTTCATGGGGTCTATACTAGAATTGACATGCTGTATCTGGATAAGGGATGGGGGGGTAGACTAATGGGGTCCTCCATTGGGGACATTGGCTGGTCAGATCATGCTCCCATTTGGATGGATGTGCGATGGGGAGCTTCGAGAGTAGGGGATCACTACTGGAGATTGAATGATAGTTTATTGAAAGATCCGCAGATGGTCCGCAAGGTGGAACAGGTTATTGAGGACTTTTTGGAGCATAATAATGTTGATTCCTACTCGCCGATAACTATATGGGAAAGCTTGAAGGCCGTACTGCGGGGGGAGCTTATTTCTATGGCCGCTCATAAAAAGAGGCTTCAATTGCAAAAGGAAAGGAGTCTGAGAGAGACTTTACGTCAACTGGTAGATCAACATAAGAGGGGCCAGGGGGGAGCTCCCATTGGGATTCGGATAAGGGAAGTTCGGGCGGAATTGGGGAAGATGGAGGATGAGGAGATTCAATTCAATCTTGAACGTCTTCGTTTAAGGTTCTTTGAATCTGGTAATAGAGCGGGGAAATTGCTGGCTCATCGTCTGCGCCTGCAGCAGACGCAGTCTAATATTATGGCTATTAAGGATGGCTCGGGACAAACATTGACAGCTGAGGGGGCTATTCATGCACGATTTCGTGAATTCTATCAGCAGCTTTATACGCCAGAGAGTCAGGGGTCGGGGGAAGAAATTGGGAAATATCTTCAGGATTTGGGCTTGGCATCCCTTACGGCCTGTGAAGCGCAGGGGCTGGATGAGGACATTACGCTGGAGGAGGTACATACTGTGATTAGACAATTGAGACCGGGGAAATCACCGGGCTTAGATGGGTTCACGGGGTTGTTTTATAAGAAGATGTCTACATTGGTGGCTCCGTTGTTGGTGCGTTTATACAATAATCTGAGAGAGGGAGACCAATTGCCCTTTTATATGCGGCTGGCTGGGATCACGATTTTACCAAAGCCAGGGAAGGATGCCACTCAGTGTGGGAGCTACAGGCCTATCTCACTGTTGGGTATTGATACCAAAATTCTGGCTCGAGTGCTGGCTGATCGTTTATCCCCTCACATGCCGACACTTATTCACCCAGATCAGGTGGGATTCATAGGGGGAAGGCAGGCGGCAGATGGAATCCGCAAAGTCTTGAATTTGATTTGGCAGGCCCGACGCAGTGGCGGTCCTTGGGTAGCGGTGGCGGTGGATGCCGAGAAGGCCTTTGACCGCGTGGACTGGCGTTTTATGGAGGCAGTTCTTCACCATGTAGGTCTGGGGGCCAGATATGTGTCTTGGATTCTGTCTTTGTATAACGGGCCTCTGGCGTGTGTGAAAATTAATGGGGTCTACTCTGCTCCTTTTGAGCTCAGGCGGGGAACGAGACAGGGTTGTCCGCTCTCACCTTTGCTTTTTGCTTTGGTGATTGAGCCTCTGGCGCAAAAGATCCGACTAGCCTCTGGGGTGAAGGGCGTACGGGTTCAAGGGGGTGAGCATAAATTGTCCTTATTTGCTGACGATATTTTAGCAATTGTGGAGGGCTCGGCGGAATCCCTTAGATCCCTTCAGGATCTTATGACAGACTATGGGGCTTTATCAGGCTTTAAAGCCAATATGACAAAAACAGAGATCCTTAATATATCTGTCCCGGTAGTGGATATTCCGGGTATTCAGAGGGTGGTGCCCTTTCGCTGGGTCAAGGGCCCTATACGATATCTGGGTATTCAGTTGGGGGTGGATTGGACATCCCTATTCCAGCTTAACTATATTCCTTTGGTAGCGTCCCTAGCTCGGGATATGGATCGGTGGGCCTCCTTATATGTGTCTTGGATGGGGCGCATGGAGGTTATTAGGATGTTGGTACTGCCAAAGTTCTTGTATTTTTTTCAGGTTTTACCTATTGAGGTCCCTAGACAGTATCTTCTCCGATGGCAGCGGAACCTTTTACGATTCGTGTGGGGAGGTAGACGACCCAGGGTGGCTCAATGGGCCATGTTCAAGTTTAAAGCGGAAGGGGGTCTGGGACTCCCCCATTTGGAGCATTACTACCGCGCGGCTCAACTCCGAGCGGGAGTGGAGTGGCATGCGCCATCTTTGAAGTTGTGGGTGCAGGTAGAACAGGGAGGTTTGAGTGGCTCGGGGGGGGCTCGAACCCTAGGGTCGCTTATGTGGGGGGACTTGGGGGCACGGGAGTTGGGAAGTATTTCTAACCCGTTTACTAATTGGACAATGAGGGTGTGGAAGGGAGAGGCGGGCAAACTCTTGGGTTGTAGTAAGGGGTTGCATCATTTACCATTGTGCACTGCCTCTGATTTCGTACCGGGCAGAGATGGGGGGATATTTGTGCGGTGGGCAAGGAAAGGGTTGCAGTACTTTGGCCAATTTATAGAGGGAGAGTCCATTCGTGCTTTTCCAGAGATCCAAAAGCTTTATCAGCTTGATTCTAAGGACCTCTTCCCGTATCTGCAAGTGAAAAGTTATTTGCAGAAGGCTAAAAGGGCAGATGTTGCAGCTTATAGCTGTTCTGACTTTGAGCAGCTTTTGGGGTCCCCAGTGCGTAGAGGTTGCATTTCGCTGCTGTATAAATGGGTGCATCAGGATAAAGGCCGGAAGCCTGCGTATTTACTGGCTTGGGAAGAGGACTTGGGGCAGGTGTTTGAGGCATCTCTGTGGGAAACTATTTCGTATAGGATACATCATTTAGCTGTGGCCCCTATGTTGGTGGAGAATGCGATTAAAATGCTGGTGCGCTGGTATCTCACCCCAGTGACTTTGAGCAAGATGTCCGCTACGGGCACAGCATTCTGCTGGAGGGGATGTGGGCAGCGGGGAACATTCTTTCATATGTGGTGGAGTTGCCCCTCCATTCAAGACTTCTGGAGCCAGGTGTTTAAGTATGTGGGGGCTCTCCTTCAAGTGCCTCTTGCGAAAAGAGCTGAGGTGGCCTTGTTGGGGTTTCCCTCTGGAGGGGTAGATGACACCCAGGATAGATTGGTGCGCTTGGCTTTTACAGCGGCTAGGCTGACTGTGGCTCAACACTGGCGCAGTACTGCTTCACCTACTTTGGCTCTGGTGCGAGAGAAATTGGGATGGGTGTGTGAGAAATATCGGCTCTCGGCCCTGTTGACTAGAAAATGGCAGCAATATCACGATATTTGGGGGAGATACCTGGCAATGGAGGGTTTGGGGATGAATAGTTCTGTTGTCAGCTGAGTTATTGGCTTCGGCCGGAGGGGTTTTGTGGGGGTGTGTCTTCTTGGGGCTCTTTCTGGGGTTTCTGGGGGTCTGTGACTTTAGGACCACTTCTTTTCTGATTTTTCTACTTTTCCTCACGTTGGGGTGTAATTGTGCCTATTGGTGGTGTTCTTGGGTTTTTTGGGGGGAGCAGGGGGCTGTCACTAGGGGGGGGGGAGGGGGTGGGGGGGAGACATCAGGAGATTTGTTGATTTGCAGATTGCCTGCCTGTATTGTAGTTGGATATTCCTGATGTTTTGCTGTGATGTTTCTCTCTTGTTATAAATAAACAGTTACAAAAAAAAAAAAAAAAAAAAAAGATTTCAATCTGTATACTTTGGAGGAAAGGCAGAAGAGGGGAAATATGATAGATACATTTAAATACCTATGTAATGTACATGTGCATGAGTTGAGTCTCTTTAATTTGAAAGGAAATTCTGCAATGAGAGGGCTACTCGGTGTCCGAAGACGTTCTTACCTCTGTTGGTCAGGTGGAGTCCGTCTGATCCCTACAGGGACTCCAGGGATCAGACGGACTCCACCTGACCAACAGAGGTAAGAACGTCTTCGGACACCGAGTAGCCCGCCTGCTTCGAAGGGCTTTAAACTAGGTAAGTTGGGGGAGGGTACCCATTTATATACCGGAGCAGTAAGAAACAATCCTGATAAGGTGAACCAAAACTCCACTTCTAAGTCAGAGGTAAGTACCCTTGCTGCAAAAGATTCGCTAGGAGACACTCTAATTCAGATGGGTAACTCTCTAAAGGAGTTTAGACACAAAGAGTGGAGAGCTATGTATGTAAATGCACACAGCCTAGGGAATAAATTTCTAGAACTAGAAACAGAAATAGTAAATGCAGACCTAGATGTGGTAGCAATATCCGAAACATGGTTCACTGACTCTCATGGGTGGGATATAACTATACCAGGATATAACCTGCTTCGCCAAGATAGAGAGGGTAAGTTGGGAGGTGGGGTAGCACTTTACATCAAAGAGAACATCAAGACAACTAGGATCACAGATGTCAAGTACACTGGGGAATCCATCTGGGTAAACCTGGCCAGAGGCGGAGAAAAATGCCTATACCTCGGTGTGGTATACAGACCTCCAAGACAATCTGAGGACAAAGACACAGAATTAATTGAAGACATTGAGAATATCACCTTACGGGGGGACGTTGTCCTGTTAGGGGACTTCAACATGCCTGATGTAGACTGGAACACATTCTCAGCAACAACTTGTAGTAGCAAGAGGATATTAACATCCATGAAGGGAGTACAGCTCAAACAAATGGTACTAGAGCCCACTAGGGCCCAGGCCATCCTGGACCTGATACTTACGAACGGGGAAAGCGTCACGGAAGTCTCGGTGGGAGAAACGCTGGCAACCAGTGACCATAACATGGTATGGTTCAACCTTAGAAAGGGCTTCCCTAGATCACAAACAAAAACGAAGGTACTCAATTTCCGGGGCACTGACTTCGCAAGCATGGGCGATTTCGTCCATCAGACGCTACAGGCTCAAGAAACAACTTACGAAGTGGAAGCTATGTGGTCAACACTGAAAAGGACACTACACGAAGCAACTATCCGCTACATAAAATCGGTAAATAAACAACAAAGAAGGAAGAAACCCCGTTGGTTCACTGATGAGGTCTCACACCTAGTCAAGGACAAGAAAAAAGCATTTCTTTCATACAAACGCACCGGGGAGAAAGAAGCTAACATTGAATACAAAACAAGGTCTGCGGCGGTAAAAACAGCAGTCAGGGAGGCCAAACTTCGAGTGGAAGAAACTCTAGCAAAGAACATTAAGAAAGGGGACAAATCCTTCTTCAGGTATATTAGTGACAGGCAGAAGAACACAAACGGGATAGTACGTCTTAGAACAGCAGATGGGATTTATGTGGAAACAGATTCCGAAAAAGCCAAACTACTGAACGATTACTTCTGCTCAGTCTTTACCAGCGAGGCACCTGGACACGGGCCACAGCTGGAAGCAAAGCCAAGCAAGGAAGACCCATTTCAGAATTTTGGGTTCTCACCAGCTGATGTTTACAGCGAACTGTCAAGACTCAAGGTGAGCAAAGCCATGGGACCAGACAAATTGCACCCACGAGTACTCAGGGAGCTGTGCGATGTCCTGGCGGAACCATTAACCATGCTCTTCAATCTCTCCCTAAGTACAGGGAGAGTCCCCCTGGACTGGAAAACAGCTAACGTCGTTCCTCTGCACAAAAAGGGTTGCAGAGCGGAGGCTGCAAATTACAGACCAGTGAGTCTCACATCAATAGTGTGTAAACTCATGGAAACATTGCTTAAATGTAAATTAGACACGATTTTGGATGAGGGGAATCTAAGGGATCCTAGTCAACATGGATTCACTAGGGGTAGGTCATGCCAATCCAATCTTATCAGCTTCTTTGATTGGGTAACAGGAAAGCTGGACTCGGGAGAGTCTCTGGACATAGTGTACTTAGATTTCAGTAAAGCTTTCGACAGCGTCCCACACCGTAGACTATTAAACAAGATGAAATCTATGGGGTTAGGTGAGACACTAATTGCATGGGTCAAAGATTGGCTGAGTGGAAGACGTCAGAGGGTGGTGGTCAACGGCACCCTCTCTGAGACATCGGAGGTGACCAGCGGAGTGCCACAAGGCTCGGTCCTGGGTCCACTCCTTTTTAACATATTCATAAGAGACTTGACCCAAGGGCTTCAGGGTAAAGTAACTCTATTCGCTGATGACGCCAAACTATGTAATATAGTAAGTGAAAGCAATCTGCAGGATAGTATGACGCAGGATCTGCTTACGTTGGAAAACTGGTCCTCGACATGGCAGCTGGGCTTCAACGCTAAGAAATGTAAGGTTATGCATCTCGGTAGCAGAAATCCATGCAAACCTTACACCTTAAATGGAGAAACACTAGCTAGGACTTCAGAAGAAAGAGACTTGGGAGTAATCATCAGTGCAGACATGAAGGCCGCCAAACAAGTAGAGAAGGCCTCATCCAAAGCAAGGCAACTTATGGGATGTATCAATAGAAGCTTCGTTAGCCGCAAATCTGAAGTCATAATGCCACTGTACAGAACCATGGTGAGACCTCATCTGGAGTACTGTGTGCAATTCTGGAGGCCACATTACCGTAAAGACGTGCTTAGAGTTGAGTCGGTTCAGCGGATGGCCACTAGGATGATCTCGGGGCTCAAGGGTCTCTCGTACGAAGAAAGACTAAACAAATTGCAGCTCTACACTCTAGAGGAGCGCAGGGAGAGGGGGGACATGATTGAGACATTTAAATACATCACGGGACGTGTCGAGGTGGAAGAAGACATCTTCTTTCTCAGGGGACCCTCGGTCACAAGGGGGCATCCATTCAAACTCAGAGGAGGGAAATTCGATAGTGACATAAGGAAGTATTTCTTCACAGAAAGGGTTGTAGATCACTGGAACAAGCTTCCAGAGCAGGTGATCAAGGCCACCAGCGTTATTGACTTTAAGAATAAATGGGATGCCCTAGTAGGATCCTTACGAGGGTCGAGTTAAGGAACTAGGTCATTAGTACTCAGACTTAATGGGGTGGGTCAGTAGAGTGGGCAGACTTGATGGGCTATAGCCCTTTTCTGCCGTCATCTTTCTATGTTTCTATGTTTCTATGTTTCTAAGTTAAAAGGTGATAGGCTCCGGAGTAATCTAAGGAAATACTTTTTTTCAGAAAGGGTGGTAGATGCATGGAACAGTCTCCCAGAAGAGGTGGTGGGGACAGAGACTGTGTCTGAATTCAAAAGAGCCTGGGATAGGCACATGGGATCTCTCGGAGAAACAAAGAGATAATGTTTACTGTGGATGGGCAGACTAGATGGGCCATTTGGCCTTTATCTACCATCATGTCTCTATGTCTATGTTTCAAACACTGGTGGTGAGCAGAAATTCAGATCTGGTATCATGCTGCAAAGGGAGCATGGCAGAAGGAGAGCTGGCTTCCATACTTGTGGCTGGCTTCTCTCTGAGCCCAGAAGAGCAGAAGGGTCCTGCAAATCCAGCACTCCAGGTTGGTGTTTGTGCAGAGCAAGAGCAGCCTACAAAGACAATCAGAGATTCAGATGCAGGGTCAACCCAACTTGGGGAAATGTTGCTTCAAATTACCAGAATGGAAGGAAGAAGGGACATCACTGCACAACCAGATCAAGGAGAAGAAGCAATTAGAAGATTCCTTGCTTGGGGAAGGGAGACCAAGATGACACAAGAGACACTTGAATGCATGAACTTTGCAGTACAACTAATATAACCATTCAATTCTTTCTGGAAAGATTTTGCCAACTTTGAGCTTTCTCTCGCAAAAATTTGCTTTTTTATCTGATATTTTACAACACTCAATAGTGAATTATCAGACTTTGGAAAAGAGGATTTCCCTAACGGAAAATAAAGTGGTACATTTAAAAGAGTCAGCTAAGACTTTCGCATAATTATTGTGAGAGATAAAAGCTTGAAACTTTGAAGAACATAGTCTATTGATGGATTTTACATTTTCCCAAGGTATCCTCTTACTCCATCTCTAACTTTGAAATCACTGAAATCCTGAGTGTCGGAGCAGTTACTGCCACTGCCAGTGCTACAACCCGCGCTAAACATTCGTAAAAAAGGGGGTTAGTTTTTAATTGGTTTTAAGCAACATGGTCAATTAACTTAATTGGTTTAATTGGCAATGAACAATGTGGTAACTGGCAGTAGGAATCCTACCTCTGCCTAACTTTTGGCATCCCTATGAGAATCAGGGACTGATTTTTCACGACACTTATTGTTCTGTGCCATTTACTAAATCTGGTCTGTATTGTGTGGTAAGTGCAAAACTTTAGTGTTTTTTTTTATTTTTTTTTAATATATAGTAATGAAATTAATCCAAAACTTCTAAATCATGTGGAGCACAGCAGGATGTATTCAATTTTTGATACTGCCTAAAATGTTAAGAATGTATGCAAAAATTAAACACATGTGGCAGGTAATGTGTGGTGCCAGATGGCTAGATTAAAAACTTGGAATCTACAATGCAATAGTTTTTAACAAAAATATTTGTGTTGTACCAAGTAACTAAAGAAGAAAAAGAAAATTCTGTCATTCTTTCGAATAAAGTTAGAACTAGATTTCTTCCAAAAATAAACTTTCACAAAGACTGCGCAGGTTTTTATTTTAATTTGCATGAATTGTAAACAAGCTAATACAACTTATCAAGTAAATGAGGTTCAAACATCTGATATACAATCCAAGAGCAGAAAAAATAAATGAAGGAAGATCATATATCTTAGCGGCTTCTATCAAGTCCATCTTATTCACAAAGAGATGAATACTATCATATTGGATAGGAGAAAGAAAAAAATCAGGAAGCACCACTAGAGTTACATGTCACTATAGTCATTTTAGCCCAACCTCTATCATCTATTTGAAATGATATAACTCTTTCTAAAGTGCACTAATAGTCCAAGAGCATACTTAGATGTTTAAAGTTAAAAAAAAATCTAACACTTTAAAATTTAGAGGCCCATTTACAAAGTTGTGGTGAAAAGTGGCCTTAGTGCGTCCTTACACGGGTGTGTCCTGCATGCTAAGACCACTTTTTTGCCATGGCAGGAGAATGGCCAATTTTCCATTTCTAAATAAATGGTTCTGCGCTGATGTTGCATTAAGATGTGGCTATTGACAAAGTTTACCACCAACTATTTTGTAGGCTGTATGGGTTCAAGCACTAAACTTGCATTCATCAGTAATGTACAGTAGCTATGCTAAGTAATTAGCACATGCATTCACTCTCTACCTCTCAAGATATGCTGCCTTGGCCAAAAAATAAAATTTATTTTTTAGCATGTGGGTAGCTTGCGCACATGTGCACCTTGCCGCAGGATACTTGAGCATGCTCCACGATATGCCATTTTAAGCTGTGCTAGTGCTTACTGCAGCTTGGTAAAAGGGCCCCATAGCCCTTTATTTGGCACTGTTGCTCAGAAGCAATGTGTCTTCTATGGTTCTTATGGGAGATCTGCATCTCCAAATGCCTTGGCACTGTTGCTCTCGTTCAACATCGGTACGTAAAGCAGCTGTTTCACCATCTGCCAAATAAAGGGTTAATAAAGAACTTCAAAGGGTGTCACCAAATTCACCACCTATATTTACCACTACTTGCCAAATCATCATAAACAATATGGACTCGGTTCTGTAAGTGGTGCCGAAAACTTTGTGCCAAGAAAACTTTGCACTAAATACTATTTTATCAACAGTGCTCAGAGTAGGCCACCATTTATAGAATAGTTTTTGGTGCTGGGATCTGTGCGCAATTTTAGGAATTAATTTACATAAAATAAAACCAGGTGCAAATTCTTACACCTACATCACACACAGAGATCCCTTATTCTATAAAATCATGCATAAATTCCAGAAATATCCCCAATCTGTCCATGTTCCTCCCATAGCTGTGCCTCCTTTTTGGATCTGCATATAAATTTTACACACGAATCCCAACACTTAAAAATGTGTACATCAATTCTAATTAATGCTAATTAGTGCCAATAATTGATACCAATTATAGGTACTAATTTGCTTGTTATTCATTTAAATTACACACAGAAATTGGGTGTATGCCCACATTTTCACATGCAACTTTGAGCACCATATATAGAATTCATCCATATATACCTGCTCTGTGAATGCTTGCATTAGTCAAGAAACAACAATACTATCTGATTCAGCCATAGGGGTCCTTTTATTACAATGTGGCCTGCACTGTTTTTAGCATGACTCTAAAATGACCGCTATTAACATAGTTATAAAGGCAAATTTAACAAAAAGATGAAAATACTCAATCAAACTGAGTTAAGTAATCCAACGTACAAATCAACAAAGAGGAAAAGATTTCAGAAGGTACCACCAATACAGGCTGAATATATCAACTCACCATGGGTAAAAAAATAACCAGCACCACCATCATGAATCAGAAAACCTAGTATTCAAATAATATTTTATTTTCAAAACAAAACAAAAAAATATTGTTCTTATAGTGATCAAATGAAATTAAACATCTCTTAGTTTGAATGTATCTATCTAAAACTGTAATTAACCATCCATATCAGCAGGGACTATGTAATATAGAGGGCCATTTTCAAAATGACTAAGTCAGACTTTGGATGTTTCTACAAAATGTCCAAAGTCAGAGATGGAGAAACAGACATTTTTGAATGGGACATCCAATTATTTTTTTTTTTCAATCCCCTACTTGGATATCTTAGCCACCAGGACGTCTAAATTTATTTGCCATTTTTGACCACATAAATGTCCACCTTAGAGCCTTGCAAATCTAGACCATTTCAACATGAGAGGGGCTAGAATTGTTAAGGACTGGCCACATAGACATCCCAATAGAGCAGTGGAACACCATAGAGGATACTGCTATGAATTTCGCATAAAAGGTGCCCAATACATCTCACCTTATACACTGCCATATACACCTCACCTTAACCCCCTTAAAATGTATGTTGATCCCTCAAAAACTCCCTAAAAACCTACTATTCTCAACTGTCTACTACCCCGATAGTTCTTATAGCTCCAGGTGGCACTTATATGGCAGCATAGTAGGTTTTGGTGGACTCATACCCCTTTCCTCCAAATCTGAATAAAACAGTACATACCTGTCTGCAGAACAGCAGCATCTAGCATAGGTGTCAGAACAGAGAAGGCCACAGGGGCCATAGCTTCTCCAAGAATTAGTGGTCAGAAGAGTCAGTTATGGCTCTACTCCCCCACCCACCTCCTCCCGGCTGCTATAATTTTAAATCTGCGGGCAGCTGCCACACCGCATCACTGTAGATTGAAGACTTCCAGGGCAGGCCTCCTCATTGATGCTGTGCAGCAGCTGCCTGAAGATTTAAAATTGCAGTGACCGGGAAAGGTAGGTGGGAGAAATTGTCATGTCACAAGATCCTGCTGGAGATAGGGTGGAGCTTTAAGGCCCCGAAACAAAAAAGTGTTCCGCTGCCTATGGCATCTGGTATGGGAAAGGTTAGTAGAGCATCACATGAGTGTCTTGAGTATCCTAAGAGGACCCAGGCCCTTAAGACACTCTTACCACTACATTTATGGTGGAAAGTGTGAGTCTACCAAACCCCACCAAAATCCTACTGTTAAGAATATAAGAATTGCCATACTGGGACAAACCGAAGGTCCATCAAGATCAGTATCCTGTTTCCAACAGTGGCCAACCCAGGTCTCAACCACCTAGCTAGATCCCAAGTAGAAAAACAGCCACCTGCAACCAAAAGGGTTATTGAAGTTGTAGACAGGTGGGTATAGCTGGGGGGGATTTTTTTTAAGGGGGTTATGGTGAGATATATATCTGGTACCCTTTATGTGAAGTTCACAGCAGT